>NC_133325.1:573890330-574579334 GCF_042186555.1 Aquarana catesbeiana | reverse complement strand
TCTCACCTAGCATTAGCTGACTGGTACAAAGCTTAGCTTCGTACCCTAAACCTATACATTGCCTTACAGCTACACTGCCACAAAATATCTGGTTCTAGACATGGGAAGGACAGTCCCGGATATACCCAGCTTACTTTCTGTTTGCTTCAGGTATACTTGCAGAGAGATTTTATGATCCATTTTACTTAGTAATTTGCTGACTCACATGAGCTATAAGTATGCTTTTGTGGCCTCTCCTGCAAATTCTATATTTGATATATCTACATCATCTGAGCCATCAGTCACAGAGACGCTGCCTGATTTTAAATCGCTCAGATCCATAACTGATAAACTTGCCCCTAAGAAGTTTTCAGTCTACTTGCCATCACTCCCAAATTAATAGAAACCATTTTAACATTTACATACACCACTCTTAAACTAGCCTGTTGCTTCTATTAGTGCTGTTTCCATTCTTAGGTCGTTTAAAAATCCCAAGGCCACAAAGACTTGCCTTTTGAACCCACCATTTCAATTGTTTCTCTATGCAAATTGGAAGCACCATGATAGGTTGTTTGCTTCCCTGAGCAGTTGTTAGCCTTGTATACCATTTGTGAGGATTTTGTGCAGAAATGGTCTGTACCTGCGGTGGATCTGGCCATGTCTTAAGAATTCAGTTACCAGTGGAGGATGCACCTGCCTTTAAGGACCAAACCAATGAGCAGTTGGTAGCTTTTTCTAGACCTCTCGCAGAGAAGTAACTAGAACCTTCAGGGCCCCGGTAAAGGACACACACACACACACACACACACACACACACACACACACACACACATAAAAACACTAGGGCCTGATCGCAAGTTCGACCTTTGTGACCCTGGTCGTTTCACCACTGGTGTCCAGTAGTTTTATTTTTGTTATTTTATTTGTTTATTAGTTTTGACCATTTCATTCTATTTATTTTTACAATGGTATTTTTTATTAGTTTTTACAATTTTTTTTAGACCCCTTTCGGGGGGGCTTTGGTGTGATATCAGGGGTCTAAACAGACTCTGATGTTTCATCCTTGAGACAGAGAAAGGAGACTGAGGACACAGCCCCCAATCTCCATCTCTGCAGTCTCAGCTGGACACAATGAATGGACAGGAATAGCTCTGAACAGAGGCTTCCTGTTCATTTGAAGCATAGTAAACACAGTTTATTATGCCTCAGTTTTGAATGAACAGAGTCAGTGATCAGTACAGATCACTGACTCTAATCATTAAGACAAGGAAGGGGTCAGTGAATGCCACATTTACCGGCCCCTTGCCCGCTCTCCATTCTGACGGATCCCCTGCAGCAGCTGGTGGGAGAGGAGAGGGGGAATCTAGCAGTGCTGCGAGAGATGAGGGAGCCAGGGGAGTACACAGGGGCCTGGGGGCAGAAGGAGGTAGATAGGAGGGGCATCAGGGTGACATGTAGAAGAACCGATCATCTCCATTTTGGAGAGGATTGGTTGCTTTATATGCCACCCCCACTGCCCTTCCTCTATACGCTGAAATTGCGACCCCTGTACATACCCCCCCTGTTCCCTCTATCCTGGAAGAAATCCTTTCCACTCCCCTTATCCTCTCCAGCACAAATTCTCTTAAACCTCCAAATGACCCTTCCCAGTACAAATCCCCCCCCTCCCCGCCAATGTTCCAGAGTGGGCACCCAGGGCACTTGCCCCACATCTCTTACAGGGGGTGCTAGGGGTCCCAGATGCTGCAATTGCTTCCTATGAGGCAGGTGGCATATCTTTGACTGGGGGGGGGTTAAGAGGATATGTGCTGGGGGATGCTTTGGAAGGGGGACAGGACTTGTGCTACAAGGTGTGGTGTCAAATCCAATTCCCCCCCAGCACCTCCTCTCCCAAAGAACCCCCCAGCACATATCCTCTTACCACCCACCTATCACTCCTCCAAATGTATTTTCGTATTTCCTCCCCCTTCCCAGTTACTATTGTCCCCCTATTCTGAATACAACAAAATACACAGACCTCAGCAGGGCTCTTCCTGTATACTCCTCCCGTCTGTGTACAGGAGAACATCGGAGCCAGGAGGGAAGAACCAGCTTCAGCAAGGTGTGGATTGTGCAGGCAGTCGGCGGGGAGACATGCTGGCAGCCACAGAGGGGACGATCGCTGCATGTGGGACACTGGCACCCTGCAAGAGATGCGGGACAGTGTCCCACTCCCCAGCACTGGGCTCCGTGAATTAGCACAGTGCCTAAACCGGACTTTGTTGGGGGAGGGGTCCAGGCCCCCCCCCCCACTGTGGCAGACCGCCAGGGCCCAGGCGCAACAGTGACTTCTGCGACCCTGGTAGTTCCTCCACTGCTGTTTTTTTTTTTTTTTTGCACTGAAGAATAAATAAAACCCGCATAATATTCTATATTTTCTGAAAGCAGGCACCCTGTAGAATAAAATGGTGGTGATAGCAATTTTTTTATGTTACACAATATTAGCACATTTGTCACATTTGTTTATCAAACATTTATTTTCAGTAACAAATACAGTCAATTAATTTTACTGCACATATAGTCCATATAACATATTTTTTTAGTAAAATGTAAAGGATTAAGTTGCATTTAGTAAATTGATGCCAAACTTGTCAAGTCTCAAAACTGTGCGCCAATTAATTCTTAATCGTACATCACAGGACTTTCTATAAATGACCACTTTGGTTATGCTGCTTACTTCATGTGAATGGACACTTGACCAAAAAAAAAAAAGATTCCAGAAACCACATCCCAGCTCAGCTAAGCTAAGCTAAGCTTCAGTTTTGTGCTAGTGTCTGAAGGCGACGAATGTGTCTCCCTGTAGATTTTTTTTTCCTCTATTCCCATTCCTGGCCTGTTCCTTAGACCCCCCCCCCCCCCCCACTGGGACAGAGGTGGGCTTTATCCGGATCAGTCTTTACAGCCAGTAAACCAAGAGAAAGTCTACCCAACCCCATATGCAAGAACAGGGACAGCCTATAATGTCTGCCTATGGGAGCTGGATTCTGAAGAGTGTGACTTCCAGTGTACAGCATACCCTGTGATGTCACTGGCAGGGTGCTCTACAGATCCAGGACAGTGATCCCCCTGCTGGGGAGTGGAGTCCTTGAGCGCCCTGTAAGTGTGCCTGTGTGATGGATGAAGTTTGGACCTGATGGCCCTGCAGCGTGTACTGATAAGTGCCTCAGTGTAAAATGGAGCTGTGGAAGTCTCCTCTTGGCAGTGTTCTCTGGGTTTGAAGGGATTATGGTGCAGTTTGTGGCAGTTTTTCCCCAGTATCTGCCATATATCAATATAGTGATGTGTGAAAAGGGCTTTGTCTGTTTGCAGTTTTTACCTTTTTAATGTCAACAGTTTGATTCCCCTTATTGGTTCTGTCTAAGGGTCCTCACAAAGATCAAACCGATTCTTGATCCACTATTTCAAGGTGGATGCATCCGCTCATTTTTCAGGCCAGGTATCAATGTCAAGGTTCCTCCTTTCCCAGTTAAGGACCTTTGCATCAGAATTGCAAGTGCTTCCTGGGCATTTCAGCATCAAACTTCTGTTCAAGTTTGATACCTGATCTTCTCTTTACAAGTTTACTAAGTTCTACCAGGCAGCTGTTCACACCTCCTGTGGAGACCGTTTTGGGCTGAATGTCTTGCAGGTGGCTTTGTAATGGGGTCCCCCCATTCTGTGTTGGGTGTGTTTGAATTTGTTGCTGTGTTGCCAACCCTTCATGTTCAGTGCTTTGGGACATTCCAAGAAGACATTAATAGCAAGTCCTTTGTGTATACAATTAAGACATTGGGATTTTTTGGTTTGCCTGTAAAATTGTCCCCCCCCCCATTTTTTTTTTCCCTTCCAATTCCAAGGGAGATTTTGTCGGAAAAAAAATAGCACTGTAAGCTGAAAATAGGGCTTAACTCTGCTGGTGATTTTGACAGTCGGAGTTAAAAGTGCTGCAGCACTAGCATGTGTACATCACTGTCAGACTGTAATGTTAGGGTGGATGGCTAGCTGAAAGGAACACTGCAGCTCAGCTGCCTGTTTTTACTGCCCATGTGAAAGAGCCATAACAGTTGGACGATGGACCCCATTAATATATATGAATTGAACCTAGGATTCTAGAGATATGGTGCCTTTCTATGTTTGGGGTCTCTGTCCCTCTAGCTTCTAAACCACCTATATTGCAATTGCCTTAGCTTGGATCTTTTCAGCTGTATAGCTGAACAGCATTCAGTACCTATTAAATATCAGCTGAGCACTGTATTATAGCAATTCCCAATAAACACAGTGCATGTAGCAGTCTTTCTTCTTTTTTTTAACTATGTATATATGTTTTTACCGTGGTAATTTAATCTGTAACTTTTGTAATGAATCATTTTAGGGAATGCAGTTCTACTCATTTTTTTTTTATATATATTTTTTGGATTGTGAATTCTTTTGAGTATTAGTTTTGAGGAGGGGGTCTGTTGAAGTCTTTTACTCAGGTTTTTTTTTTTTTTTTTAGATTAAAGTTCCACTCTTTCCTATAAACATTCTAATAGACCTGTGTGTGCCTCTTGGGCTTTTCAGCACCAAGAATCTGCCACCCAGTCTTATCCATGCGTTCTAAGTTTTCTTGATTGTAAGCTCCACAAACAGCACCCTTCTAGTGAGCTTGTATTGTAATTGTGCTGTCTCCCTTGATATTGCAAATTTCTGCACAAACTGTTAGCACTATCAGCCATAATATTGTGACCAACCACCATAACCCATTGAGACATGGAGTCCACTCGACCTCTCAAGGTATGCTGTGGTATCTGACACTAAGCTGTTGGTAGCAGATTCTTTAAGTCCTGTAAGTTGCAAGATGGGACCTCAATGTATTCGACTTTTTTTCCAGCACATTTCACAGATGCTTAATTTTATTGAGTGCTAGAGAATTTAGATGGTAAGTTAACACTTTGAACTTGTGTTCCTTAAACCATTCTTGAATTCAGACCAGGCCACCTTTTTCCATTGCTCCGTGATACAGCTCTGATGCTTACATGCTCATTGTAGGCACTAAGGCCTTATTCACACCTATGCATTGTTAGTGCTTTTTGCATTTTGCAGATTTGCACTACAGAACGTGTTCCATAGGCAACCATGTTAAATGGACTGTATTGCAAATCTGCAAAATACAAAAAGCACTAAAAATGCATAGGTGTGAATCAGGCCTAAGGGCTCTGGACATGAGTCAGCACTGGACCCTGATTAGTGCGCAGCATCACAGCTCAATGTGCAACAAATTGTGAAACACTGAGGTTGATTTACTAAAGGCAAATCCACTGTGCACTTGGAATTGCATTCGCTGTAGATCTGAGGGGAAGATCTGAAATGAGGGGAAGCTCCGTTTGATTTTTATCATCCATTTATTTTCCATGCATGTTCCCCTCAGAGCTACAGCGAGTGCACTTGTAGTTCACAGTGGATTTGCCTTTAGTAAATAAACCCCACTGTGTGTTCTGAGACCTTTCTGCCTGAGCGCGCATTAAGTTTTTCAGTAATTTAAGCTACAGTAGCTGTTTGGGTGGATTACACAGGCAAGCCTTTGCTCCCCACATCCATCAATGAGCCTTGGGCACCCATGACTCTGTTACCAGTTTTCCTTCCTTGGAACACTTTTGGTAGGTCCTGACCACTAGACCAGGAACATCACCCAAGAGCTGCAGTTTTGGAGTTGCTCTAACCCGTCTAGTCATTACAATTGGAAACCTTGTCAAAGTCGCTTAAATCCTTACACTTGCAATTTTTTCTGTTTTCAACATATAAACTTCAGGAACATGTTTACTTGAGAATATATCCCACTTACTGATTATCATTGTAACAAGATAATCAGTGTTATTCCCTTTACCCATCAGTGGTCATAGTGTTATGACTGATTGGTGTAAATTGTGTATCATATTATAATTAGGTGGATGTTTCAGTCTCATGTGATGCTAGCATAAGGTCTGTCAGGCGTCTGAGCAGTAGGCAGTCCACAGTTTTCATTGCTCTGTTAGTGATTGTTTACTCTGTTACCCACCCCTCATGAAGTCTTCCTGGGCCCTCATTGGACCAAAAAAAAAATGAATTTTGACTTGCCTGCTAACATAGCAATGTCAACAGGCCCATCCAAACAAACAAGGGTAAAAACACAACTAAGAGTGCTGCTAAAAGAACCTAGTGGCCAAATACATCCACACAGGGCAGCCATCAGAAATAATGGGGCCCCTTGTACAGCTTTAGGCATGCCCCCCCCCCCAGCCTGACCACCAACATTTCCCAGGGTCTGCCCACTGGCCCTCCCACCAAATCTGCCCACTAGCCATCCCACCAAGTCCTTCAGTGCCTCAGCGCCTTCACACCTGTACGCTCTCAGCCCCCCCACACCTGTACGCTCTCAGCCCCCCCACACCTGTACGCTCTCAGCCCCCCCTCACACCTGTACGCTCTCAGCCCCCCCTCACACCTGTACGCTCTCAGCCCCCCTCACACCTGTACGCTCTCAGCCCCCCCTCACACCTGTGCGCTCTCAGCCCCCCCCTCACACCTGTGCGCTCTCAGCCCCCCCCTCACACCTGTGCGCTCTCAGCCCCCCCTCACACCTGTGCGCTCTCAGCCCCCCTCACACCTGTGCGCTCTCAGCCCCCCCCCACACCTGTGCGCTCTCAGCCCCCCCCACACCTGTGCGCTCTCAGCCCCCCCCCTCACACCTGTGCGCTCTCAGCCCCCCCCTCACACCTGTGCGCTCTCAGCCCCCCCCTCACACCTGTACGCTCTCAGCCCCCCCCACACCTGTACGCTCTCAGCCCCCCCCTCACACCTGTGCGCTCTGAGCCCCCCCCCACACCTGTGCGCTCTGAGCCCCCCCCACACCTGTGCGCTCTGAGCCCCCCCACACCTGTGCGCTCTCAGCCCCCCCCTCACACCTGTGCGCTCTCAGCCCCCCCCTCACACCTGTGCGCTCTCAGCCCCCCCTCACACCTGTGCGCTCTCAGCCCCCCCTCACACCTGTGCGCTCTCAGCCCCCCCCCTCACACCTGTGCGCTCTCAGCCCCCCCCCACACCTGTGCGCTCTCAGCCCCCCCCCACACCTGTGCGCTCTCAGCCCCCCCCCACACCTGTGCGCTCTCAGCCCCCCCCACACCTGTGCGCTCTCAGCCCCCCCACACCTGTGCGCTCTCAGCCCCCCCCACACCTGTGCGCTCTCAGCCCCCCCTCACACCTGTGCGCTCTCAGCCCCCCCTCACACCTGTGCGCTCTCAGCCCCCCCTCACACCTGTGCGCTCTCAGCCCCCCCACACCTGTACGCTCTCAGCCCCCCCACACCTGTACGCTCTCAGCCCCCCCCACACCTGTGCGCTCTCAGCCCCCCTCACACCTGTGCGCTCTCAGCCCCCCCCTCACACCTGTGCGCTCTGAGCCCCCCCCACACCTGTGCGCTCTCAGCCCCCCCCTCACACCTGTGCGCTCTCAGCCCCCCCCTCACACCTGTGCGCTCTCAGCCCCCCCCTCACACCTGTGCGCTCTCAGCCCCCCCCCACACCTGTGCGCTCTCAGCCCCCCCCCACACCTGTGCGCTCTCAGCCCCCCCCCCACACCTGTGCGCTCTCAGCCCCCCCCCACACCTGTGCGCTCTCAGCCCCCCCCCACACCTGTGCGCTCTCAGCCCCCCCCACACCTGTGCGCTCTCAGCCCCCCCACACCTGTGCGCTCTCAGCCCCCCCCCACACCTGTGCGCTCTCAGCCCCCCCCACACCTGTACGCTCTCAGCCCCCCCCCACACCTGTACGCTCTCAGCCCCCCCCCACACCTGTACGCTCTCAGCACCACTCACATGTCATGTGTATATAGGACATGCACGTACACACACACGTATGTACACATACAGAGACATGTAGACACATAGGCATGTACACACACACAAGACATGTAGACACAGAGACATGTAGACGCACAAGACATGTATAGACACAGAGACATGTACACACACAAGACATGTAGATACAGAGACATGTACACACAGACACACAAGAGATGTATACACACACACACAAGACATGTAGATACAGAGACATGTACACACACAAGACATGTAGATACAGAGACATGTACACACACACAAGACATGTAGACACAGAGACAGGCATGTACACAGTCACAGCAACCCACCCCCCCCGCGAACAGCCCTTACTTGTAAGCTGGTCCTAGTCCCAGCTCTTTCCACATGCAGAGGGGTGCACATGCAGGAAATGGCCAGAGGTGGCAGCAAAGAGCCCGATGTCAGCTCATGACAGAGCAGCAGCCTCCGACTCACACACATACAGGAACATCCATGGAGCTCCTCTGTACCCGCCCCTGCCTTCTCACATCCCTGCCAGTCGGCCGGTGTCTTGCCGAGAAAATTCCCCTGGCGGATAAGGACCCCCCTGTACTGTGCTTGCGCAGTACAAATGACTACAGAGCCGCCGAGAATTGATGAAGAACAGTTCATCGTCAGCTCTATACGGCGCCTGCGCACTACATTCTGACCTAAGTCCAAGTTAAAGCCCCTACTGGACCAAGTTTTCTTTAAACCATGAGAGATTGGAACCCTCCTCCCCAGCCTGTATGGCTGGCATCTGTTGTCAACACCTTCCACAAGGACAGAAGACACTTCTCCATTTCCAAGGTTTGGGAAATTTACAAAGTTAGGGAGTCCCATGCTTGACTGGAGAGAAGCATAGGCAGATTGATAAAGGGAATATGTTGTTTTTCCAGGCCAACAGATTGTGTTGCACTCAGTTCTATTCAAGGCCTCTTCAAGGAAGAGCCCGAGGGCTTTCACACTGGCGCGGTGTGCTGGCAAGATGTCAGGAAAAGTCCTGCTAGCAGCTTCTTTGGAGCAGTGAAGGAGCAGCGCTGTGATACCGCCGGCAAAACGCCGGCTTTAACCCTTTCTCGGCCGCTAGCGGGAGTAAAAGCGCCCCGCTAGCGGCCGAAATGCGCCACAAATCCAACGGTAAAACGCCGCTAAAAATAGCAGCGTTTTACTGCGGACGCTATGGGCGGCTCGGTGTGAAAAGCGTCAAAGGGTTAAGACAAACCATTTAACACTGACAGGGGTGCTTACAATGATCAGCTTTTATTTATGTAAAACCTTTATCACAAAACTGTTGCCGTAACTGCTGAAAGAGGATCCTCAGGCTATATGGAAAAAATGAAGTGTGTGACTTTTAATAAAAAAACATGTACCTGTCCAAGGATCCAGTGCCATCCTCACCCAGACCGATTTTTCACCGGTCTTCGCGTCCCTGACGCCAGCATGTTCACTAAAAAAAGCCAGCCAAAGTCTAAGGCCTCATGTACACTGCTGCTGGTAAACAGACGTTCAGAGGCAGTTGGCTCCTTTTTTCAGCTGCCCCTGAACTCATTCAATGTTATCTTATGTGTACATGTACACAGGTTCGTTTAATGTCGTTTTTAGGCAGTTTAGTTTAGATGGCTTTTTTGGAAAGCAAAAAAATTTGTTCAGACGCTGAGTTTAGAGGCATTTCAAGCGCCAACGCGGTAACTTGCGTTTTGTTTACTGTCATTTTTCATTTTTGGCTATTTTGAAAAAAAAAAAAACAGACATTTTAAACGTGGATTACTACCTGTCAAGTTAAATCATTCAGGAGAGGTTGTAAAAACGTCCCGTGTACATTAAGCCTAAATGGGAAGTGCAGGTAGGCATCTTGTCTACTGATGTGAGATATTCCTCTTGGCTCAGAGAGGCAAATACTTACCTTAGGGATTCCATGCAAAAAACTTTGGAACACAAAAAGGTACATGTTTTGGCATTTTAGGAACAGAATAGTACCAACATCACCACTGCGTTTTGGTACTGTGAACAGGTTTGAATAGAATCTTTTGAACCTGTGCCCTAGAGCAGGGGTAGGCAACCTTAAAGAGGTGGAGATCCAACTGAACAATACGGGAGAAGTCAAAGATCACCAGGCACAGTGTCGCCTCCTCAAACCTAATTTAAACCTCTATATTGCCGTACTGCCATGTCGCAAATTGCGTGCATTGCAGGACAATTATGGGTTTGTCAGGTGGTGAGGAGGCAACATCTTGCCTCCTCACCACCTGTCAAACACACTTGGATTGCTTTTCCGGGGAGCAGCAGTGCCTGCTGCACTTGTAAATGAGCCCTAAGTTGCATTCCGCGGCAGCAGCATCCTTAGTGCTCATTCTCACGTAAAGTTGGGGGGTGGTAAAACGCTGCAGTTGAGTCTCGGTTTAACCACCCCAAATCCCTACCCCCATTTAGGTGCTGAGGCAGCAGCCAAAGGTGTACACATGCCGCAGCAGGAATTAGCACCCACCAAAAGTAACAGGGGGCCTATCTCCTGCCAATTGCAACCCATTAAAGAAATTGGTGCCACTCAGCAAGCTCCCTGCAACTGCATGCTTCTGCTGGGTCCAAAGGGTTAAAGCAGGTGATGAGGAAGCAACATAATGCTGCCTGCTTTAACCCTTTGTTTGCTGTAAGCACAGGGTTGCAGGGCACTTGCAGAGTGGCCTCATTCACTTGAATGGGTCATGCGTGGCAGGCACTACACCCACTAACCATGACAGGGCTTATAATTGTGGCTGCAATGTGTACACCCCTGGCCACTGCAGCTAAAGGGGGTCCAGTTTTACCACCCCCCAAACTGCAAATGTAAATGAACCCTTACTGTTCTGAGCTCCCTATAAGGCTGCTTTCACACTGATGTGCTGCAGTTTACCTGTACTGCGGGTGCACCACAGTGTATTTGCAACTTTCCTGGGTTAGCCACACTTTGCCATAGACTTCTATTATATCCTGCAGGTGTGGTGCACTTTCTGAAAGCACACCAAAACTCCTGCATTCAGGAGTTTTGGTGCGCTTCCAGAAAGTGCACCAAACCCGCAGGATATAATAGAAGTCTATGGCTATGCAAAGCAAACCCCCACAGTTACACTGCACTGCACATGCAATGTGGGTAAACTGCAGTGTATCAGTGTGAAAGCAGCCTTATACTATTATGCCCGGTGTATTGCTTCAAACTGACCTAAAGAGCTCTTCGTTCCTGCTGCTGGCACCACGCTGGAGACTTCTAGCCGTGATAAGAGGTGGAGTGCAGTTGGTATTACTCCGCATGGGACAGAAGCCAGCACTACAGAGGAGGCATCGGATTATGCTCCCTACTACAGCTCTAACTTTACAAGCAGTTCCTTTGCTTTGCACTGTAATTGATGCTCTGGGATGACAGGTCAGCAAGCCCTGACCGTGATCTACCAGTCACCTGTCTGCGATCTATCGGTTGTTGACCCCCGCTCTAGAGGGACCAGAATGACCACTGCCTGGGACAAATTATGGCTCAGGGCAGTCTGCAAATCTGTCTTTTGGCAGAGGGTAGAGTTTAAAACTATATTTTTTACCCTTTTAAAACCAGCAATTGAACCCATAGGCCTGGCACAACTGTGACCCAGAGGGATGCAAACTAAATGACCTCCTCCACTTTTTAAGAGCGAGAGTGTCCCTTCATTGCGCAGAAGGCATTGGGGCAAATTTGGTGGACTATGTCTTCCACCAACGGAAAGGGGTAAAGATTTACTTTGAAAATGAAGTGATGGGATGTTCTCCATTTAGAGGAAATATAAAAAACCCAAAGAGGGAGGTTTGGCAGCCTTCTGTTGAAAAAGAAGGGCTTTTCCTGCTGTGACCTCCTTTATGCACTTGTCAAGTACATCACCAAAGATATGTCCTCCTTCAAAGAGCATACGAGTGAGGCGTCTTTTACAGGCAGCTTCAGCTGTCAAGGCTTTTAGCCATAGGATTCTGTACATATGGACAGAAATGAGTCTTTCTGGAAATGCCACATGAGTTGATCTAGGACATCAGCGCAGAAGTATAGGGCAGATGGCAATGTTTGTAAGTGTTCGGCCAGAACTTAGTCCTGGAATACAGAATCCTGTTGATTGTTCATTTTCCTAGTCTAGTTTAGCCTTTATAAGTGCCACATTTTCTGTCTGTAGAATTCAGACATGAAGGAACCGCCTCTTCAAGCACAGTTAAGATGTCTTCTACTTGAACAGCCCACTTTTTAGTGAATTATTTTTCTACTGGCTATAGTTCAGCAATGATTCTCAGAGGAGTGAAGATCTTTTCAGGAGTGCTCCAATTGCTATAAATATCCTATTTTACTTATTCATGAATGGGGAATGTCTTAGACTTTGCAGGTAGTTCTCTTAGTGCAGGGGTCTCTAACTGGCGGCCCTCCAGCTGTTGCAAAACAGTCCCATCATGCCTATGGCTGTGGGAGTCATGCTTGTAACTGTCAGCCTTGCAATGCGTCATGGGACTTGTAGTTTTGCAACAGCTGGAGGGCCGCCAGTTTAAGACCCCTCTTTTAGTGGCTTAGTGACATGGTGGATAATCAAGTGCAACTATGCCGAGGCTTTTGCACACAGCAGAAGCAAGCATATCTACGTTTTCAAGCATTTTGCATGAAGCCAGGATATTATGTGTATAGGAGCCTGGGGCGTAACCAGTCTCCTTTAGCACTGACTCCTCTTCATTCTCCTCTGTTTCTACCACTTCTAGAGTAAGTAGATTCACTTCTGGCTCAGGTAGAGAAGGTGGGAATGGAGAAAGGTCCCGATGCTTTTAAGCTGTAGACAAGGATGGCTGTATTAGAACCAATAAAGTGGATGGAACTCTAAAAAGAAAAGAAAAATTGCTCCTGTTCCTTTAAAGTATGATTAATACCACAATGCTTTTGCAGTGTAATTTGTCCAGTTCTATGTTCTAAAATATGTGGTTATTCCTGTGTCTCCCTATGTGTACTGACCACAGTAATTATGGCTGCTGATCCATGATTCCGTGGCTCCCTCTCCTCCATAAATTACGTGCACCCCCCTCTGTTTTATGAAGATATTTTACAGTATGTCAGTTTTTAACAAAAATGATAATCCTAAATACCTTCTTGCACTGCGCCACAGTCCGGTCTGTGACCTACCTCTGCTGGCTGCCATAGGTCAGAGGGGAATCTCAGCCCCTCCCGCTGCACTTCTTCAGGGAGGGAGATCACGTGACCACAGAGCAGTGCTGTGCAAGAAGGCATTTAGTATTATCGTTTAACCACTTTCCCCCCCCGAAATAGCCAAAAGAAGGCTACAGCGCTTACTTTGGCGGGAGGCCATCATATGATGCAGCCTGTGACCACTAAATTCTTCGTACTCAGCTGATCACAGATTAGGGTAAAAGGGCAAATCTCAGTGGCCCTTTACCACGCGATCAGCTGTGTCCAATAACAGTTGATCACAGATGTAAACACAAGCTGGTATCAGCTTGTCTTTCCTCATGCTGACAGCATGAGGAGGGGAGAAGAGAGACAATAACAGGCTTGTGTTAAAGGGACATCCACACTGATAATCAGGGCATGGATTATCAGTGCAGTCTCATTAGCACACAACAGTGAAGGAAAAAAAAATTACCTGTTTGCAAAATTTTATAACAAACTATGAAAAATGTTTTCTTTTCTTTTTCAAGTGTTTTGGTCTTTTTTTCATTTGTTTAGCAAAAAATAAAAAACCCAGCAGCGATTAAATACCACCAAAAGAAAGCTCTATTTATGTGAAAAAAAAAATGATAAAACTTTCATATACAGTGCAGCATGACCGTGCAATTGTCATTCAAAATGTCACAGCACTGAAAGCTGAACATTGGCCTGGGCAGGAACGAGGGTAAAAGTGCCCAGTAGGCAAGTGGGCAAGGTAGAACTGATTAAACAATCTGAAATAAGGAAACCGGTTAAGTAAATGGGAAAAAACTTCTCCATAGGGGAGCAGAGGTTGAAGTGATTGTTTTGTTTTTTTTGTTAAAAAGCAAAACTTTACAAACATGTTATACTTACCACTAGGGACCACTAGGGGTGCAACGGATCAAAAAACTCACGGATCGGATCGTTCCTCGGATCAGAGTCACAGATCGGATCATTTTTCGGAAAAAAAAAAAAAAAAAGGACATGACAAATCTTGTTACACCCACCAGAGTTTTAGATTTCACGGTTATTTTCAACACAAAACGGAGCTTATATGCTTAAATACAGTATTTGGAAATCCGACGGACTGTTTAGATGTTACATTTTAAAAGCAGCAGCAAACCTGCTGACCTTACATGGTTGCTAATGTGACAGAACACCAATGATTTTCACATTTAACTAAATGTTAAATGCTGGGTCCCTCTTCACTGCTCCTTGCCCCTCCCTCCTGATGAGTGCCCCCATAGACCAGCAGCTTCCATTCGGCCCCACCCACTCTCTCCCCTGATTGGCTGACAGCTGTGTGAGCCAATGGTGCCGTGGCTGTGCCTCAGGAGGAGAGTTTTCGATGTGCTAGCAGTTTTAGATACACTAACAAATTGAAGCTGACACTTTATAAGCAGTTGCAACAGTTTTTGCCCCTTCGGGATAAAGATTTATACATACATAATTAAAACCTCATTGTAAGCACCCCTGTCAGTAGTAAATGTTTTGTCTCAACCCTGTAACTGCCACATCTGCAGGAAGGCTTGTTCTTTTAACCACTTCAGCCCCGGAAGGATTTACCCCCTTCCTGACCAGAGCACTTTTTACAATTTGGCACTGCGTCGCTTTAACTGCTAATTGCACGGTCATGCAATGCTGTACCCAAAGGAAATTTGCGTCCTTTTCTTCCCACAAATAGAGCTTTCTTTTGATGGTATTTGATCATTTCTGCGGTTTTTATTTTTTGCGCTATAAACGGAAAAAGACCGAAAATTTTGAAAAAAATGATATTTTCTACTTTTTGTTATAAAAAAAATCAAACTCAATTTTAGTCATATATTTAGGCCAAAATGTATTCAGCCACATGTCTTTGGTAAAAAAAAATGTCAATAAGCGTATATTTATTGGTTTGCGCAAAAGTTATAGCGTCTACAAACTATGGTACATTTTCTGGAATTTACACAGCTTTTAGTTTATGACTGCCTATGTCATTTCTTGAGGGGCTAAAATGGCAGGGCAGTACAACCCCCCCCCAAATGACCCCATTTTGGAAAGTAGACACCCCAAGGAAATTGCTGAGAGGCATGTTGAGCCCATTGAATATTAATTTTTTTTGTCCCAAGTGATTGAATGACAAAAAAAAAAAAAATTTACAAAAAGTTGTCACTAAATGATATATTGCTCACACAGGCCATGGGCATATGTGGAATTACACCCCAAAATACATTTAGCTGCTTCTCCTGAGTACGGGGATACCACATGTGTGGGACTTTTTGGGAGCCTAGCCGCGTACAGGGCCCCGAAAACCAATCACCGCCTTCAGGATTTCTAAGGGCGTAAATTTTTTATTTCACTCCTCACTACCTATCACAGTTTTGAAGGCCATAAAATGCCAAGATGGCACAAACACCCCCCAAATGACCCCATTTTTAAAAGTAGACACCTTAAGCTATTTGCTGAGAGGCATGTTGAGTCCATGGAATATTTTATATTTTGACACAAGTTGTGGGAAAATTACAAACTTTTTTTTTTTGCACAAAGTTGTCACTCATACATGCCATGGGCATATGTGGACAAGATAGTTACCACCGCTCTAGGTGACCGGGTTCAAGCTTCCCGTCCTCCGCTGTGTGGATGATTGTGAGAGCCCCAGGTGCCAGCAATTGCTATTCCAATGGTATGTGTGTGATGGAAAAATCTGGACAGCCGCACTCCGGATTGGAAAAGTGAAAAATAAAATCCTCTTTATTGAAAAAGTAATAACATGATTAAAATCCGTACATGGCTTTGTTGGGATAATGCAGCATAACCGCTAACGCGTTTCACGCTCCCATAGAGCGCTTACTCATAGCTGGTTTGTACAAAAGTGATCACAACTTATATACACATAATTTGTCTACCACATGACTACATATTGATTATCTGATTCTAAACAGCTGGTCGTTAGTCTGTGTGGGATTTTTTTGGCATAGATGTAATTGGATGTGCATCCTATAGTGGAATCACTAATGAAGACATGAATATATAAATGAAATGTGTTCATGTTGAGAAATGTCAACATATATGAATGATAAAAATTTTTTTCAAGGTTTTCGAAAAAACATATTTGTTGTTTTCCAAAATCACAAGAATGAGATGAGTGCTGGAATTTGACGTTCAAACGTATAAATTATCATACGGATAGGCGCAAGTATGGGCAAACTATGTGAACTGGTGGTTGCGGTATAATGTAAATGGTGTATAGAGTGAAAATTGGGTCTATATACATATGGTAAAAAAAAAAAAAAAAAAAAAAAAAAGTGTGCATCCAACACCACTAGCGGTGTAAAAAAAAGCTGAATGTGTGTGTGGTGCATATATATAAAAATTTTTTCTTTCTTTTTTCCTTTTTCTTTCTCTTCCCTTTTAAACCACATAAAGGTGAAAATATGAATAATAATAAAAAATAGTAGTAAAACGCAATTCTTTATATATGTGTATGTGTACGACGATTTCAGCTTTCAAAAAACGTGATAACGTGTGTGAATTGGAAATTGGACAGAAAACTAGCGTTCTGTCACAATGATGTGTCCAATAATCTCCTGATTTACAGGGCTCTATGTGTGAATAAGTGCTTTTACTTCAATTCCTACATGTGTGAATTTTAATCTTTACAGCATATAAAAGATTATGAAACTTATCACTCACTAATAACCCCGCCACTCCAGTTTCACAAAAGTGCTCATTTAAAACCTTGCATCATTCCGTATGGGATGCATTCATCCCAATCAAGTAACAACATTAACGTTGCTGAACGTCTTTCTTTGAAGCAATCCCATCTCTCGATGAATTGTCTTCAAGTGTATGGGCAGAACTATATGAGGTGGATAAAAATGGGGCAAAATACAGTGTTTGCGCACCTGTCACTATTCTTTTATGCATAGTGTAGTATTAGCAGTGACTATATGACAGGTTCATCCAATATGTGTTTATATCAATGGATAAGTTACAATCTCACTCAACCAATTATTATGTGAAATGAACAACTGATCTACCCCTTTGAAGACCACAGCTCTTAAATCAACTCAAAACACATGAGAACTTTGCAGAGAAAGTAATAAACTATATACACATATGGTAAAAAACATTTGTGCAAAGTTGGTGTTGTGGTCTACTGACAGCTGCCATCAAACAATAATGTCTAATTAGAGACGAGATTCAAGTGACAGTAAAATCTGAAAGATATAATAAATTATTTCTTTTTTAATTTTTTAATGAAAGCATATATGCATATCACTAGTCATTTGCTCGTATGAGTGGGGGGATGTGTGGCCCAATAAAATGGATCGATTGCTGGGGATATGTGTAAACTCAAAACACATGAGAGTTCAATCAAACCACAACATTAACGTTGCTGAACGTCTTTCTTTGAAGCAATCACATCTCTCGATGAAATGTCTTCAAGTGTATGGGCAAAACTATATGAGATGGATAAAAATGGGACAAAAAATACAATGTTTGTGCACCTGTCACTATTCTTTTATGTATAGTATAGTATTGGCAGTGACTATATGACAGGTTCATCCAATATATGGGTTTATATTAATGGATAAGTTACAATCTCACTCAACCAATTGTTATGTGAAAATAAGCAACTGATCTACCCCTTTAAAGACCACAGCTCTTCAATCAACTCAAAACACATGAGAACTTTGCAAAAAAAGTAATGAACCATGTATACTTGTAGTGAAAAACATTTGTGAAGAGTTAGTGTTATGGTCTACCTACAGTTGCCATCAAACAATAATGTCTAATTAGAAACGATATTCAAGTGACAGTGAATGTGAAAGATATAATGAATTATTTCTTTTTTGCTGAAAGCATATATGCATATCACTAGTCATTTGCTGGTATGAGTGGGAGGATGTGTGGCCCAATTAAATAGATCGATTACTTTCTGCTGCAGCTGTGAGGCAGGTGTACCAAGTCCCCCTCTACTAGTTTTTGGAATGTGTCAAGATTCTTACCTCTAGCTGCCACCGGATAAGAATCTGATCTACCCCTGGAGATCTCAATGTGAACATCCGTGGGATTTAGAGGACAAGGATCTGACCCATGTGCCAAATCTGTTAGATCCTGTAAAGCACGGTTGTCAACAAATAGTATGGGTGAAGAAGGGGACTCACCTGTGTCACAGCTGTCTACAGACTCATTGGGCTCTTCCACTGCACAATCAAAAAAATGTTTCCTAAGAGTTAAAGTCCTTGAAGATTTATTAATGTCCAAAATTGTTTCAAAAAGGTTGAAATGTCTGCTAGGACAAAAATTCAAACCTTTGGCCAACAGGCTGATCTCTTCTGTACTCAGTTGTTTTTTGGACAAATTAATCACACTGTGTTTTACTTCCTCGGCGACTTCGGCGTCTTCTCCCGCAGCATGTAGCGTGTGTTGTTTGTGGCGTTTGTGTTTCCTACCACCTCTTCTTGTCTTTTTGTAGAGGGTTTCTTTTTCTTGGTTTGTCTGGACCTGTGAGGGTTTCCAGGGGAGCGGCTATTGGTGGATCTGATAGATTCTGGTGGGGTTGAAGATCTGTCAAATGATGAATTTGACATGGTGCGTGCTAGGGTGTTGTCGGCCGACTCCCCTTCATGGTCAGAGAAGCTTACTCGTTTACCTCGGTTTTTGCGGGATCTGTTGGACTTGTAAAGTGGCTTGTGCCAGGTGTAAACCTTGTTTCCCTGATAATCATCCTTATCCCGGGCCATTTTATCTTTCTTGGTATCAATCACTGCTCTTTCCATTCGATCTAGTTTTTTGTTTAACCTTTCATCGAGTTCAGAAAAACCTTTAATTGCTTGAGAAGTGGTTTTGCACAAAGTTGTCACTCATACATGCCATGGGCATATGTGGAATTACACCCCAAAATACATTCTGCTGCTTCTCCTGAGTACGGGCATACCACTTTTTGGGAGCCTAGCCGCATGCGGGGCCCCGAAACCAAGCACCGCCTTCAGGATTTCTAAGGGCGTAAATTTTTGATTTCACTCCTCACTACCTATCACAGTTTTGAAGGCCATAAAATGCCCAAATGGCGCCTTAAGCTATTTGCTGTGAGGCATGTTGAGTCCATGGAATATTTTATATTTTGACACAAGTTGGCGGGAAAGTGACAATTTTTTTTTGCACAAAGTTGTCACTAAATGATATATTGCTCAAACAGGCCATGGGCATATGTGGAATTACACCCCAAAATACATTCTGCTGCTTTTCCTGAGTACGGGGATACCATATGTGTGGGACTTTTTGGGAGCCTAGCTGCGCACGGGGCCCCGAAAACCAATCACCGCCTTCAGGATTTCTAAGGGCGTAAATTTTTGATTCACTCCTCACTACCTATCACAGTTTCGTAAACCATAAAACTACTACTATGTATAGCCTGTGGCCCTGTCACAGAGCTTATACATCTTGACCCTGTATCTGGCATGCTTGCTGGGAAGGTACTGTTTGAATGACAAGCGACCAGAAAACTTAATCAGGGACTCATCAACACAGACAACTTGATGGGGATTAAACAAGTCTGCAAAACGTTGGTTGAAGTGGTTTACGAGGGGCCGAATTTTGTAGAGCTGATCGTATTCAGGGTCTCCACGAGGATGACAGAGTTAATTGTTGTTGAAGTACATGAACCACAAAATCTGCTCTCGCTCGTATGCCCTGGTCATGGAGACAGAGAACAAGGGCATATGGTGAATTGGGTCAGTGGACCAATATGACCGCAACTCACTCTTTTTAGTTATGCCCATGTTGAGGGAAAGGCCCAGAAAGATCTTAAATTCGGAAACCGTAATTGGTTTCCAATCTCTGGCAAGGGAGGACTGGGGAATAGTGCCGATGTGTTGACCAGCGTATAAATTGCTTTGGTCCACAATAGATCTATAGAGATCTTCGGTGAAAAACAGCGAATAAAAAGCAAGTGACGTAAAATCAACTGTTTCCACCTGAATGCCGGGTTGGCCAGTGAATGGGGGAAGTACGGGTGCTGCAGAAGTGGTGGGTTCCCAATTAGGATTGGCGAATGCAGCAGGAAGGGCACTGTGGGCACGACGGGCCTGTGTTCGTCTTCTTCTTGGTGGCAGCGGGACACTACTTGTGCTTGCCACCTCACCAGCTTGAATTGCACTTATGGGACTCACCACGTCACCAAGTGTTACTGCAGTGCTGGATGTACGACCAGGGTGTACTAGGCCGCTGGCGCTTGTCAGTTCACCAGAAGGAATAGCGGCGCTAGTACTGCTCTGCTCCATACGAGGGACCTGCGATTATTGCACCTCAACAACAGCAGAAGAAGATCGGTGTCTGGTACGCCTGACCTTGGCAGGGACCACAACTCTGTCGTCAGAGCTATCTGTCATGGAGTCGCTGTCCTCTACAGGATTGTGTTCTGAGTCTGAATCTGACAGATGAGTGACTTACTCTTCACTATCTGTCATGCTCAGAAACGTGTAGACCTCTTCACTAGTGTACCTTTCGATTTGCCATTTTGGGCTCCAAATTTAGTGGTACACTAGTGAGGCTCACAGGCAAAAAAGCTCCTGACTGTTAGCGACTGTATCAAAACGCTACCAACAAAAACTGTTAGCGATCGCAGGGATCAGGCCTGACTCTGCGAACGCTGCAGTTATGTGTGCTTAGTGTTTTGTAAGTGATCAGTGATCGATCGATACTTACATAGTTAGTCAGGCTGAAAAAAGACACAAGTCCATCCAGTTCAACCATAAAAAAAAAAAAAAAAAATATCGTACAATCCAATAGACCCAATTCTATACCCACAGTTGATCCAGAGGAAGGCAAAAAACCCCAGCAGAGCATGCTCCAATTTGCTACAGCAGGGGAAAAAATTCCTTCCTGATCCCCCAAGAGGCAATCGAATTTTCCCTGGATCAACTTTACCTATAAATGCTAGTACCCAGTTATATTATGTACATTTAGGAAAGAATCCAGGCCTTTCTTAAAGCAATCTACTGAGCTGGCCAGAACCACCTCTGGCGGGAGTCTATTCCACATTTTCACAGCTCTTACTGTGAAGAAACCTGTCCGTATTTGGAAATGAAATCTCTTTTCCTCCAGTCGTAAAGAGTGCCCCCTTGTCCTCTGTGTTGACCGTAAAGTGAATAACTCAACACCAAAGTCACTATATGGACCCCTTATATATTTGAACATGTTGATCATATCCCCCCTTATTCTCCTCTTCTCAAGAGTGAATAAATTCAGTTCCTCTAATCTTTCCTCATAGCTGAGCACCTCCATGCCTCTTATCAGTTTGGTTGCCCTTCTCTGCACTTTCTCCAGTTCCCCGATATCCTTTTTGAGAACTGGTGCCCAAAACTGAACTGCATATTCCAGATTAGGGATGAGCCGAACACCCCCATGTTCGGTTCGCACCAGAACATGCGAACAGGAAAAAAGTTTGTTCGAACACGCGAACACCGTTAAAGTCTATGGGACACGAACATGAATAATCAAAAGGGCTTATATGCAAGTTATTGTCATAAAAAGTGTTTGGGGACCTGGGTCCTGCCCCAGGGGACATGGATCAATGCAAAAAAAAGTTTTAAAAACGGCCGTTTTTTCAGGAGCAGTGATTTTATTAATGCTTAAAGTCAAACAATAAAAGTGTAATATCCCTTTAAATTTCGTAGCTGGGGGGTGTCTATAGTATGCCTGTAAAGGGGCGCATGTTTCCCGTGTTTAGAACAGTCTGACAGCAAAATGACATTTCGAAGGAAAAAACCCATTTAAAACTACTCGCGGCTATTGCATTGCCGACAATACACATAGAAGTTCATTGATAAAAACGGCATGGGAATTCCCCACAGGGGAACCCCGAACCAAAATTTAAAAAAAAAAAATGACGTGGGAGTCCCCCTAAATTCCATACCAGGCCCTTCAGGTCTGGTATGGATATTAAGGGGAACCCCGGCCAAAATTTAAAAAAAAAAAATGACGTGGGGTTCCCCCTAAATTCCATACCAGACCCTTCAGGTCTGGTATGGAGAAGGGTCTGGTATGGATTTTAAGGGGAACCCCGCGCCAAAAAAAAAAACGGCATTGGGTCCCCCCCAAAATCCATACCAGACCCTTATCCGAGCACGCAGCCTGGCAGGCCACAGGAAAAGAGGGGGGGACGAGAGTGCGCCCCCCCTCCTGAACCGTACCAGGCCACATGCCTTCTACATTGGGAGGGTGCTTTGGGGTAGCCCCCCAAAACACCCTGTCCCCATGTTGTGGGTCATCCCCACAACCCTGGCCGGTGGTTGTGGGGGTCTGCGGGCAGGGGGTTATCGGAATCTGGAAGCCCCCTTTAACAAGGGGACCCCCAGATCCCAGCCCCCCCCGTGTGAAATGGTAAGGGGGTACTTACCCCTACCATTTCACTAAAAAACTGTCAAAAATGTTAAAAATGACAAGAGACAGTTTTTGACAATTCCTTTATTTAAATGCTTCTTCTTTCTTCTATCTTCATCTTCTTCTTCTTCTTGTTCTACCTCTGGCGTTCTCGTCCAGCATCTCCTCCGCGGCGTCTTCTATCTTCTTCTCCTTGGGCCGCTCCGCACCCATGGCATGGGGGGAGGCTCCCGCTCTTCTCTTCCTCTTCTTCTCTTCTTCATTTTCTTCTCCGGGCCGCTCCGCACCCATGCTGGCATGGAGGGAGGCTCCCGCTGTGTGACGGCGCCTCCTCGTCTGACGGTTCTTAAATAACAGGGGGCGGGGCCACCTGGTGACCCCGCCCCCCTCTGACGCACGGTGACTTGAAGGGACTTCCCTGTGACGTCACGGGGAATGCCACAGGGAAGTCCCTTCATGTCCCGTGCGTCTGAGGGGGGCGGGGTCACGGGGTGGCCCCGCCCCCCGTTATTTAAGAACCGTCAGACGAGGAGATGCCGTCACACAGCGGGAGCCTCCCTCCATGCCAGCATGGATGCGGAGCGGCCCGGAGAAGAAAATGAAGAAGAGAAGAAGGAAGAAGAGAAGAAGATGAAGAGAAGAGCGGAAGCCTCCTCCCATGCCATGGGTGCGGAGCGGCCCAAGGAGAAGATAGAAGACGCCGCGGAGGAGATGCTGGATGAGAATGCCGGAGGAAGAACCAGAAGAAGAAGATGAAGGAAGATAGAAGAAAGAAGAAGCATTTAAATAAAGGAATTGTCAAAAACTGTCTATTGTCATTTTTAACATTTTTGACAGTTTTTTAGTGAAATGGTAGGGGTAAGTACCCCCTTACCATTTCACACAGGGGGGGGGCTGGGATCTGGGGGTCCCCTTGTTAAAGGGGGCTTCCAGATTCCGATAAGCCCCCCGCCCGCAGACCTCCACAACCACCGGCCAGGGTTGTGGGGATGAGGCCCTTGTCCTCATCAACATGGGGACAAGGTGTTTTGGGGGGCTACCCCAAAGCACCCTCCCAATGTTGAGGGCATGTGGCCCGGTATGGTTCAGGAGGGGGGGCGCACTCTCGTCCCCCCGTCTTTTCCTGTGGCCTGCCAGGTTGCTTGCTCGGATAAGGGTCTGGTATGGATTTTTGGGGGGACCCCACGCCGTTTTTTTTTTTGTTTTTTTTTGGCGCGGGGTTCCCCTTAAAATCCATACCAGACCTGAAGGGCCTGGTATGGAATTTAGGGGGACTCCCACGTCATTTTTTTTTTAAATTTTGGTTCGGGGTTCCCCTGTGGGGAATTCCCATGCCGTTTTTATCAATGAACTTCTATGTGTATTGTCGGCAATGCAATAGCCGCGAGTAGGTTTAAATGGGTTTTTTCCTTCGAAATGTCATTTTGCTGTCAGACTGTTCTAAACACGGGAAACATGCGCCCCTTTACAGGCATACTATAGACACCCCCCAGCTACGAAATTTAAAGGGATATTACACTTTTATTGTTTGACTTTAAGCATTATTAAAATCACTGCTCCTGAAAAAACGACTGTTTTTAAAACTTTTTTTTTGCATTGATCCATGTCCCCTGGGGCAGGACCCGGGTCCCCAAACACTTTTTATGACAATAACTTGCATATAAGCCTTTAAAATTAGCACTTTTGATTTCTCCCATAGACTTTTAAAGGGTGTTCCGCGGCATTCGAATTTGCCGCGAACACCCCAAATTGTTCGCTGTTCGGCGAACTTGCGAACAGACAATGTTCGAGTCGAACATGAGTTCGACTCGAACTCGAAGCTCATCCCTATTCCAGATGAGGTCTTACTAATGATTTGAACAGGGGCAAAATGATCTCTCTCTCTAGAGTCCATACCTCTCTTAATACAAGAAAGGACTTTGTTCACTTTGGAAACCGCAGCTTGGCATTGCATGCTATTATTGAGCTTATGATCTACCAAAACCCCCAGATCCTTCTCCACTACAGATTCCCCCAGTTGTATTCCCCCTAGTATGTATGATACATGCATATTCTTAGCCCCCAAGTGCATAACTTTACACTTCTCAACAGTAAACCTCATCTGCCACATAGATGCCCAATCAGACAGTGCATTGAGGTCAGCTTGTAAATTGGAGACATCCTGTAAGGAGGTTATTCCCCTGCATAGCTTGGTGTCATCTGCAAAGACAGAATGTTACTTTTGATCCCAGACCCAATATCATTTATAAAGATATTAAAGAGTAAGGGTCCCAGCACTGAACCTTGGGGTACACCACTTATAACCTTAGACCATTCAGAGTAAGAATCATTAACCACTACTCTCTGAATTCTGTCTTTTAGCCAGTTTTCTATCCATTTACAAACTGATATTTGCAAGCCTGTAGACTTTAACTTACACATGAGCCGTGTGTGCGGAACTGTATCGAACGCTTTTGCAAAATCCAAGTATACCACGTCCACAGCCACCCCTCTGTCCAAGGTTTTACTTACCTCTTCATAAAAAGAAATCAGGTTTGTCTGACAACTTCTGTCTTTCATGAATCCATGCTGTCTGTTGCTTAAAATGTTTTTTTCCAGCAAGAACTCGTCAATGTGGTCTTTTATTAAATGCTCCAGTATCTTCCCGACTATAGAAGTTAAACTAACAGGTCTATAGTTACTTGGTAAAGACTTTGATCCCTTTTTAAATATAGGCACCACGTTCGCCCTGCGCCAATCCAGTGGTACTATTCCCGTCATGAATGAGTCCCTAAAAATTAGATGCAATGGCTTTGAAATGACAGAGCTCAATTCTTTTAGGATCCGTGGGTGGATGCCATCAGGTCCAGGTGCTTAATCCAACTTTATTCTGTCTAAATATTTCTGGACCATATCACTTTTGAGCCATTGTGGATCATTCGGGGCTGTGTCAATACCACCCCCATTATGGACATGAGCTCCCCCATGCTCTTTTGTATACACAGAGCTGAAGAAAGTATTTAATAAATTAGCCTTCTCCTTGTCCCCAGTCACCTACTCTAGATTATTTTGTAAAGGGCCTACATGCTCAGACCTGACCTTTTTACTATTAATATATTTGAAGAATTTTTTGGGGTTTGTCCTACTATTTTTTGCGATCTGTCGTTCATTTTGAATTTTTGCATCCTTGATTTCTTTTTTACATATTCTGTTAAATTCTTTGTAACATTTAAATGACACTAGTGTTCCTTCATTTTTTATATTTTTTAAAAGCTCTTTTCTTATTGTTTATAGCTTTTCTAACTTTGGCCGTGAGCCACATAGGTTTTATTTTTAGCCTTTTAAACTTATTGCCCATGGGAATATACTTTGCAGTGAGGTCCCAAACAGTCTTTTTGAAGAATTCCCATTTCTGTTCTTTGTTTATCGATGCCAATATTCTCTCCCAGTCTAAGTCCTGGAGAGCAGCCCTCATCCTTGGAAAATTTGCTCTCTTGAAGTTAAGTGTTTTTATCTTTCCCGTATGTATCTCTTGTTTACAGCTAACATCAAATGAAATCATGTTATGATTACTGCTACCCAGGTGTTCCTTTATCTGAACATTAGTAATAAGCTCTGCATGGTTTGAGATTACCAGGTCCAACAGAGCTTCATTCCTAGTTGGGGCCTTGGGATACTGCACTTGGGTGGGCTGGGCTGGGCCAAGGGGCAAAACGCAGGTGCTAGCAGGTATCTGGGCTGATCCCGCTAACACTGCGTTTTTGGGAACCCTAAACTGCTGGGGACGCTAGTATAGATCTGATCAGATCAGATATTGATCTGTTCAGATACTATACCACTAAGGGAGGTGTATGCTGCGTGCGTGGGTGTTAGCGGTACTGGCGCTAACCTGACGCTGCCTGGGGCGACGCAGACCTTATCTGACCCTAAAACTTAACTTATATCACCGCCGGGCGATCAGGGGGTTAAACCTTTATTAGGTAATAAACGGGTGCCCTGAAACTATAAAAAATAAAAGAACTAACCAGTGTCACCCGTAACACTTATACGGTGATAAAGGGTTAACTAGGGGGCAATCAGGGGGTTAAAACCTTTATTAGGTAGTATATTGGGGTCCCTGACGCTATAAAAAGCTGACGGCGAACCTATATACTTACCTCCCTAACTAGCGTCACCTGTGACACTAATACAGCGATCAGAAAAACGATCGCTTAGTGACACTGGCAACGGGGGGTGATCAAGGGGTTAACCTTTATTGGGGGGGGGGGTTAGGGGGGTATCCTAGACCTAAAGGGGGCTACCACTAACTGCCCTACCACTTATAACTGTCACAAACTGACACCAATGCAATAATCAGAAAAAAAAATTGCTATTGGTGTCACTGTGACAGGGGGTACAGGGGGGTGATCGGGGGGTGAAATGTGTGCCTAGAGTGTTCTACTGTTAGTGTAGTGTTTGGTGCACTTACTTGATGTCTTCTCTTGTCGGCGCCGGAACGAAAAGACCGGCTCGAGGAGAGATGACATCACTTCCTCTGCCGCTGTTTACATTTCAGAGGCAGAGGAAGAATGTCATTGGCTGGGAGCGATCGCGAGGGGGTGGCCATGAATGGATGGCCTCCCCCTCACCTCTGATCGCTCGGGGACAGATGCCGACCACCTCCAGCACCGGGGGGGAGGTCCAACATGACCCACCGCCCCGGGAGGCAAGTAACGTACCCATGCGTTACTTTGCCTGCCCGTGCCATTCTGCCGCAAGTGGTTAAAAACTAAACCTACTGGCTGGATCACCAGATGAAAATGAAAGAAAGCGCAAAAAAATGATACTAATGCAGCCTTCACAGCTAAGACATGGTAAGCTGCAAAAAAAAATGTAATGTTTGATTTTAGTGGTTTAACCACTTGCCACAAAAATCACGTATCTGCAGGCATCACCCCGATACCGTTTTTTAGAGCAGACGGTCAGCTCTTGTGTAATAGCAGCCAGAGTGGCTATTACGTCCCCCCATCGCCTTTCGTGGCTCTCTCGTACCACCAGAAGACCCCAGTTGCTAGCCGGTGCTTCTGCCGGCTGGCCGGGGACCCATACAAAGCTGAAATCGCCTTTGATCGGGTCTCCTCTATGGTAAAGTATTCAAAAACGTGGATCTTTCAAGTGCAAAGGAGGGATTTGGGGTCTTATTGACCCCAGATCCCTCCATAAACGGTACCTGTCACGTCCCTATTGCTGTCACAAGGACGTTTACATTCCTTATGACAAGCAATAAAAGTGACCAAAAAAAAAATTAAAGCAACAGTGTAAAAAAAAAAAAAAAAAAAAATATATATATATATATATATATATATTTAAAAATACATACATTTTAAAGTGCCCCCGTCCCCCCATGCCAGCACGCAAAGGCGAAGGCATGCGTCAGTCGCACACATGTGAGGTATTGCCACGAATATCAGATCATGGATGGGCACTAGACCTCCTCTGTAGATATAAAGTGGTAACCTGTAAAGGCTTTTAAAGTGTCACCTATGGATAGTTAAATGTACTTAGTTTGTGGCCGCTGCGTGGGCGTGCCCAATTTTAAAGCCTGACATGTTTGGTACCCATTTACTTGGCATGGAATCTTTTATATTTTACAAAAAAAATGGGGGTATGTATTGGATTTTTTTTTTTTTTTTTTACAATAAACTGTTGGTGTAGGAATATGTATAACCGCCTCCAATATCCTATACCACCACTGCGCCAATAAAATAATGAAAAATGTGTGTTTTGTAAAGCTGCCAATGCCAAATATCCAAAATCAAACCTATAACCATAAACAATAAAACATAGGTAAATTTGAGTGGCGCTGATAATTGTGAAAAATAACTGAATCAAAAATACTAAGACAATGATTCTATAGTTATGATATATAACACCCAGTGACAAGTGAAAAAAAGTCTACATAAATATATAGTCCATAAATAAATATAAGATGAAAAGCAGATGAAAAAGAGACTTCAGTCTTCTTAAAACTCTTAATCTTCCACCACACCAACGCGCTTGTGACACCTCTCCCTCTGAAAAATACACTCACCAGCTTGTATTGCCTCCCACTCTTGTGTTTGGCTAAAATAGTGATTGAACCACACCTGGGTTACAAACGACCATCCATGGTATTCCATGACTCAAATCAAAATTGCTCCATATGTGAAAAATTAGATGAAAAAAGTGCTCCACATAGCGTGATAACGTTTCAACCAGTTTATTAAAATCACACCTAAACACTTCAATATTTGCACTCACATTTCAAAAAAAAAAAAAAAAAAAAAAAGCAAGCCTCAAATGAATATCCACAGCAAACAAATGATGGCTGAGCGGTGCACTGCGGTCGCGCGCGGCGGACCTTAAGTGTGTGTTTGTGATGTATCTCTCACCCACTCCAAAGGCCCTGCTCTTGGTGTCAGTGTGTTGTTGCTCAGCAAAGCGGAGTCTCACATCAGTAGGATTGATTGTTAGAGCCCCTCCAAGACGGGTGAACAATATCTATCCCACAGAATTGTAGTAAAGAGGGGTCATGATTATGTTTTTCTTTAGCCCGGTTTCACACATGTGTGGTGCGAATTGAAGCTCTGGTTTCACTGGGAAGATAAAAATCTGTTGTTCAAAGGCTTCTCTGCGTTGTAGCTGCGGTTCAGTGAGCAGGTAGAGGGGGAGGTGTAGTGAGTAGAAGGAGAAAATCCTTAATCAGATGCGTTCCCATAGGAGGTAATGGGCTTGTAATTCGCACCGCAATGCCCAAAAAACGCACACGTTTTTTGTGCTATGTGCAGTGCGAATGCAATGCACATATCTGAACCAGATACATTCAAATAAATGTATTTTAAAATGTCCTGCGAATTGGATGCGGTGTAATCCGCATCCAATTCGCATAGGTGTGAACCCGGGCTTAAAGTGTAATGATACACTATGGTAACGAAAACCTATCATTACACTTTAAAGAAAAACATAATCAGGACCCCTCTTTACTACAATTCTGTGGGATAGATATTGTTTACCCATCTTGGAGGGGCTCTAACAGAGTAAGGGATCTTTCCCAAAGAGAAACCCGCTGGATTTTTTTGAGGAAGTGTCTTGCCCCTAGAGGGTTAAATATTGAGGTAGACCTCAATTGCTTTATCAACAATTACTGATCAACTCACAGTCTGTTACTTGGTCACCTTTAAGATATTGGTCACGGATTGTTGAATATTGATTTGTTACTCATCATCAGCCATATTTTACTCTTTAATGTTGCTATTTCAAGTCATTTTTTCAATCATTGATCAGTGTTGGGATGCATGATTTAACCCCCTAATTTTGCATATATAAAAAATAATTAGATTAATTGCATTACATATATATATTTTTCCTGGACCCCTACAAGAAATGTGAGGGAGATGCAATATGCTTTTCCCCGTTTGTCACATGGGTGGACCATGGCAGTAGTTCCTCACCGTTTATTAATGTGATATAATTCAACCTATGGGGATATAAGTAGTTCTCGTCCAACTTGATTACATTCGTCCATTCATCCATCAGATGTCTCTGTCATTACAGATCACTGATGTTTGTTTTATATATTTTTTTAGCTTACCTTTTTATATCCACATCATAATCATAACGTTGTGATTGTTTTTATTTCTATTTCTTATGGGCAGATCATTCACTGTCACATTAGACTAAATTGATCAGTAACTTTAGTAACTATATTTGTTACATTTTCTTTTCTTAATTGTGCTATTTTATGTTTTCACACACCATCGCTTTAATAGGTGCGGGTATATAGGCTATGATATTATCTGCATAAAATTGTTCATTACACATTATGGCCTGTTGTGATTGCACCAGTATCATTACATCTCCTAGTCAGATAGATTGGCATATGTATTCACCGGCCCTTTGCGGTCATGGGGACATGATGTGTGCGCATGCACGAGATCGGGAATCACATGATCTACAGAGGGGAGAATACAAAAGGGATGATTGATGGACCGTGTAGCCAATCCCATGAAGAAGTCTTAGTGACGAAACATGTTGGGGACATGGCTAGACGGCAAGCAATCCTACTGACGTGAGACGCCGTTTTGCTGGGCAACACACTGACACCGAGAGCATGGCCTTTGGAGTGGGTGAGAGATACATCACAAACACACACTTCAGGTCCGCTGCGACCGCAGTGCACCGCTGAGCCATCGTTTGTTTGTTTGCTGTGGATATTCATTTGAGGCTTGCTTTTTTTGTTTGAAATGTGAGTGCAAATATTGAAGTGTTTAGGTGTGATTTTAATAAACTAGTTGAAACATTATCACGCTATGTGGAGCACTTTTTTCATCTTATTTTTCACATATGGAGCAATTTTGATTTGAGTCACGGAATACAATGAATGGCCGTTTGTAACCCAGGTGTGGTTCAATCACTATTTTAGCCAAACACGAGAGTGGGAGGTAATACGAGCTGGTGCGTGCGTTTTTCAGAGGAAGAAGTGTCACAAGCATGTTGGTGTGGTGGAAGATTAAGAATTTTAAGAAGACTGAAGTCTCTTTTTCATCTGCTTTTCATCTTATATTTATTTATGGACTATATATTTATGCAGATTTTTTTTCACTTGTCACTGCGTGTTATATATCATATCATAACTATAGAATCATTGCCTTAGTATTTTTGATTCAAAGTTATTTTTCACATTCATCAGTATCACTCAAATTTACTTGTTTTATTGTTTATGGTTATAGGTTTGCATTTGGATATTGCATTTTTTTTTTTTTTTTTTTTTGCATTAAAAAGTGTATTTTTTTCCCCAAAAATTAAGTTTGAAAAACCGCTGCACAAGTACCGTGTACCATAAAAAATTGCGCCAAAATAACCACCATTTTTTTCTCTAAGGTCTCCACTAAAAAAAAAAAAAAAAGATAGATATATATCTATCTATCTCTCTCTATCAAGCAATTCAAAACTGTCTTTGCTTTGCAAAACTTTTTTTTTTGTTTTTAAATTTGTAACTTGGCCACTTGTTAATTTATGGGATTCTCACCTCCTTTGGGAACCTAATGGGGCGTACACACGGTCGGACTTTTCAGCTACAAAAGTCCGACAGCCTGTCCGACGGACTTGCGGCGGACTTTCTAACGAACAGACTTGCCTACACACGATCACACAAAAGTCCGTCGAATTCTTACGTGATGACGTACACCGGACTAAAATAAGGAAGTTGATAGCCAGTAGCCAATAGCTGCCCTAGCGTGGGTTTTTGTCCGTCAGACTAGCATACAGACGAGCGGATTTTTCGACCGGACTCGAGTCCGTCGGAAAGATTTGAAGCATGTTTCAAATCTAAAGTCCGTCGGATTTGAGGCTGAAAAAGTCCGTTGAAAGTCCGGAGAAGCCCACACACGATCGGATTACCAGCCAGCTTTAGTCCGTCAGCGTCCGTTGGACTTTTGTAGACGAAAAGTCCGACCGTGTGTACGCGGCATAAGAGATACTCATCTTTATGACTGTGTCTCTATGGCCATTCCTCCCCCCAATTTCATGTGTTCCTTATCCGTCCCTAATTGGGGTGTGAAAGATTTCCTCATTTGATCATCCCTGTATAAATTAAGTTGTGCCCATGGGGGAAGTCAGAGACAGGGGGTTTAGGCAGAGTAATTTTTGCAGCCATGAGTAATTTTTCTGCAGGAGTAATTAGCAGTTGAACACAGCAGTTTAACTATAGAAGGATAATGAAAGCAGCAAGAAAAGGATTACAACGAACTCTGCCTCACTCTGGATTGACCACAAACCACCACTTTGGAAGGCATCCTGCATGTCTGAATCCTATCCTCACTACCCTTTAATATGTCCCCTCTACTCTGCCTTCTCATACTCGTATCCTTTGCTTTCAAAATCTCACTTCCTTTCCCCTCTTCTCCACCCCAAAAATTGTACATATCGCCATCACTTGTACCCTCTTCCCTACCACTGCTCTCACCACCTCCTGCTAATACTTAACCCACACACAAAGACAGGGAAACACGTGCACTCATACACCTCACCCTCCGGCTAACCTCCAGGGAAATCTCCCCTAATTCAGGTCCTCCAGTATCTCACCCCCACACCCTCCCTCCAGCATCAGCCACAATTTTCCCAATCTTATCTCAATCCCCCTGCTCCCAAAAACCACCCTCCCCTTGTCATGTGCCCTCTGGAATGCCCGCTCTTGTCTGCAATAAGCTCACTTCTGTCCATGACCTTTTTGTCTCCCACTCCCTTAACCTTCTTGCAATCACAGAAACTTGGCTTCAAGAGACAGATTCTGCCTCGCATGCAGCCCTCTCCCATGGAGGCCTCCAGTGGACTCACTCACCCAGACCCAGTGGATGGAAAGGAGGTGGAGTTGGTTTGCTTCTATCCCCACTGATCACCTTTCAAGCTTCTTTTGAGACACATTGTGTTCGTCTGTTTTCTCCCATTTCTCTAAGGATTGCAGTGATCCTTCGGCCTCCTGCACCAGTGTCACGCTTCCTTGATGACTTCTCTGCCTGGCTACGCTACTTTCTCTCCTCTGCAATACCCACTATTATCCCTGGTGATTTCAACATCCCTGCCCAGCTGCACCCCAACTTTTCAACTTAACTCATCCTTTGACCTTACACAATGGACATTCTGATGGTAATACCCTCAACCTTGTTTTCTCCCATCTTTGCACCCCCTACAACCTCACCAACACCCACTTTCCTCTCTCTGACCACAACCTCATTACTTTCACAATGTGCTTGTCTCCAACCACCTGTCCCATCAAGCAGAAAACAATTACCTGCAGAAACCTTTGCTACTTTATTCCTTCTCTTCTCTTTTCTATTCTGCAACTGACCACCTCCATGACAAAATCTCACCCATGTCTTGCCTCGAACTGGCCACCTCCATCCCCACTGGACTCCCTTGTGCCTCTCATCACACAAAATGTCAGGCCCGATTATCACAACCTTGGCAGACCAACAACACGAGAAACCTTAAGAGACATAGCCGAGCACTGGAGCGAGTGTGGAGTAAAACCAACTCCCAGCATGCATTCACCCAATATAAATCTGCCTTCTTAAAATACAATTCCTACCTCCATGCTGCCAAACAAACCTACTTTGTCGCCCTCATTAATACTCTGTCGTCCAGTCCTCATCGTCCATCATCTCCACTTTTAACTCTACTTTCTCCACCACCATCTCCACCCAGTAACTCGCTCACTGCTCACGAGATTTCCAAAGACTGATGCAATTCCTGTGGACATATCCACTGCACAGAAATCTAACCCACTTAACATACCCTGTACTAATCCACTCTCAACACTTTACCCTTTTGACCTTGCTACTAGAGAAGCGGTCTCCAAAGTTTTCTCAGAAGCCCGCCTTACCACCTGTCCCGTTTCCTCACATCTACTACAGTCACCCTCTTCTTCTATGGACACTACTCCATATTCATACTACTTGACCTCTCTGCAGCCTTTGATACTGTTGACCATCCCCTCCTCCTCAAAAAACTCCACTCTTGTCCTTCAAGACTCTGCTCTCTCCTGGCTCTTCTCCTACCTATTACAGCACTCCTTCAGTGTGACCTATAACTCTGTTTCCTCCTCTCCACTCCCTCTTTCTGTAGGCGTACCTCAATGTTCTGTCCTCAGACCCCTTCTCTTCCCTATTTACACCTCCTTCCTTGGTCTGTTAGAGCTGCACAATTAATCGTTAAAAAAATCGTGATCTCGATTCACCTCCCCTGACGATCTCTCCTGCTGAGTTTGACGATTCTTTCATATAAACAAGTGGAGAGATTATCTGCTCACTCAGCTGTCAAAAGAAAACATCCAGGCATTCTGCCAAGTTTAGAACTTGAAACATTGTATCTAACTTCCTTCTTAGATCAAAGGGATAAACTTCTCTGTGTAAACAAATAACCTGGGCAATCTGCCAAGCTTTAAACAACGTGTAAATGCAGGAAGTTTAACCACTTAAAGTCTAAATCTTTTTCTGACACTTTTTTCTTAAGTTAAAATCAATATTTTTTGCTAAAAAAAATTACTTGGAACCCCCAAACATTAGAGATAAAATATATATATATATATATATATATATATATATATATTCTAATATTTTATAATATGGAATAAAATGGCAATTGCTGCAATATTTTATGTCGCACTGTATTTGCCCAGCGGTCTTTCAAATGCAATTTTTTGGGAAAAAATACACTTCAATAAATAAAAAAAAAGAAACAGTAAAGTTAGCGCAATTTTTTTTTGTTTTAATGTGAAAGATGATGTTACGCCGCGAGAATCGTGAGAGAATCGTGATCTATCCTCTAAGCAAAAAAATCGTGATTCTCATTTTAGCCAGAATCGTGCAGCTCTATGGTCTGTTAATAAACTCTCATGGCTTCCAGTACCACCTCTATGCTGATGACACACAAATCTATCTCTACTCCTCACCTCACTCCTTCAGTCTCCTCTCACATTACTAACTTGCATATCAACATGGATGTCACACCACTTCCTCAAACTTAATTGTTCTAAAACTGAGCTCATAATTTTTCCTCCAGCCCGTGCCCCTCCCCCTGACTTCTCCATCAAGATTAATAATACAACTATCAGTCCCTCCCCTCATGCCAAGGTACCCGGTGCAATCCTAGATTCTGACCTGTCCTTTCAGCCCCAAATCCAATCACTGTCCACATTGTCCAGACTTCACCTCCGAAACATCTCCAAAATACGCCCCTTTCTAACCATCAAGACCACTAAGCAACTTATTAATTCCCTTGTTATCTCTTGCCTTGACTACTGTAACTCCCTCCTCATTGGCCTACCTCTCTGCAAGCTATACCCTCTTCAGTCTATCATTGATGCTGCTGCCAGACTCATCCATCTTACTAACCATTCAGTGTCCACAAATCCTCTCTGCCAATCCCTCCACTGGCTTGATATTGCCCAATGAATAGAATTCAAAACACTAACAACAACATACAAAGCAATTCACAATTCTGCCCCGAGCTACAGCACCAATCTTGTCTCCAAATATCACCCAAACCGTCCTCTCCGTTCCTCCCAAGACCTTCTGCTCTAGCTCTCTCGCCTCCACCTCCCATGCTCATCTCCAGAGCCTCTCCCATACTCTGGAACTTAACACCCCAATCTGTCTGGCTATCTCCTACTCTGTCCATTTTTAGACGATCCCTGAAAACTCATCTCTTCAGGGTGGCCTATCCTGCCTCCAGCTAACAACCGAATCTTCTACTTCCCACATCAGTTCATCCCTCACAGTCCCTACCCTTTTGTTTCACCAGCCCCTCCATCTTAGATTGTAAGCTCGCAGGAGCAGGGCTACATCTAACCCTCTTGCTTTGAATTGTACTGTTGGTGTAGTGTCTCCCTACATTGTAAAGCGCTGCGCAAGCGATTGGCGCTATATAAATCCTGTATAATTATAATAATGAAAAATACTACTGACTTTTACTTGTAAACAGAAAAAGGCTGGGTCCTTAAAGCGGTTGTAAACTGCCGATGTAAAAAAAAAAAAAAAAAACAAAACAAAGAAAAAAAACACCTGCAAAGCAATGGCATTAAGTGCTAATGTGCATTGCATACTAGCACATTATGAAATACCCACCATGGAACAATGCCCTCTCCAGCGCTGAGAGGGCTGACATGTTACGTCTGTCTTCCGGGTTTGCAAGCTCCAGTTATGCGATTGGCTGCAATGACGTCACTCCCGCGCGGGAGACACTTTCAAGCACGGGCTCTGAGGGTCCAGAACGGTAAGCCGGACCTTCAGAGCACATGTGTCGATGTCATTGGCTGCATGCATTCTAAATATCTCCTAAACTGTGTTAGTTTAGGAGTTATTCACAGTACCTACAGGTAAGCCTTATTCTAGGCTTACCTGTAGGTACAAGTGGTACTACTACCACTTTAAGTGGTTAATACCACTTTAAGACAGTCCATTCATAACATGCACACACAAATAAATTGGATCTGCACTAACTTTTTCCAATGCGAGTGCACCACAGCGTACATAGTAGTACACTGTAAACTTGCAGACCAAATTATTTTTTACTTCCAAAGTGCCACAGCATGTAGCATTTCTTTGGTAGCACATCTTAGGAGCTACACACAGAATTATAGAAAGTATAATAGAAATAAGCCAGTGCAGAGATGTCAGTTGTTGGTATAAAGAAGCACTGCAACCTCAATTTTTACAAAGAGGGTGAATCTGGTATTGAGGCTCTTGCTTTTCTGGGAATTCAATTAGCAGCTCTGTGCTTTGGTTTAAATTACTGGGAATATGATATTTATCGTTGAAAGAGAAAGATAAATTAATTTGATTAATAATTAATTACATTAATATTGTTGCAATTTACACCAGGTAATACATGGTTCTCATAAAAAAATATTAAACATTTAATGCAAGTAAAAACAATTTTATTCAGTTTAAATGCAACGTTATAGACTGTGGATAGCACCACCATATCCAGAAAAACATTTATATTATATACTGTATATAAACCTAGCTATAGTCCACAAGACAAACTTATCTCTGGCCTGCAGAGAATTCATGGACCTCAAATGATTGCAGAAATATCTAACATGGCTGTAAGTTTAAAGGCAAGTTGTAACTTGTACCTAAAGCCTCGTACACACGGGCAAAATATCAGGCAGTTCAATAGAAAGCGGCCGACATTTAGCCCATCTGTACGGCAGCCAGTCCGACAGAAGTCAGCCGACTGCCCAGTTTCTGTCAAAGGGGTATGACCCAAAAAAGGTCTGCCAATCAGCATCGATGGCTGACCGGTGTGTTCTGCTGGGGGGGGGGCAGGTTAGTCCCCCTGTCAGAACACAATAGCTCAGCTCAGCGGGGAGATTGCTGTACTAACATCAGGTTTTTAGTACAGTATCTTGTCCCTAGCTCTTCAGTTTTTTTTCATTCCAACCACTGGATTGAACGAAAAAAAAAAAACTGAGTGTGTACTAGGCTTTACTGTTTTGTCAAATAAATTGTGTATATAAAAGCAACAGAGGAAATGCCGTCAGAGATGAAACAAGAAAAAAAAACTTCATATACCAAGACTGTAGTTATCTTACAAAAGGTGCACTTCAGAAACTGGTGAACGACCCACCCCTTAACCACTTCCCGACCGCCGCACGACTATATATGTCCTAAGTTTGAACGGGGATATCGTTGTTATGGCAGCAGCTAGCTGCCATAACCCCGGTATCCCCGTTTTCGTGCGGCGGCCGGCTTTCAGATAAAAGTGGTCCCTGCGGCGGATTCGCCACGAGATCACTTTTATCGGTGGCGGGAGAGGGCCCCCCCCCTCCCGACGGCTCCGGTAAGCGGCGGAGGCGATCGCGTCCTTCTGCGTGGTGTGTCTGGAGACGAGTGAGGCCAAGATGGCGCTCACTCGTCTCCATGACACTGCTGGGCGGAAGCGACGTCAAAACGTCACTTCCATCCACGCCTCTTAAAGGCATATTTTTTCAAATGTAATTTTTCTAAATGACTTTTTTTTATTTTAGTGTAAATATGAGATCTGAGGTCTTTTTGACCCCAGATCTCATATTTAAGAGGTCCTGCCATGCTTTTTTCTATTACAAGGGATGTTTACATTCCTTGTAATAGGAATAAAAGTGACACAATTTTTTTTTTTTTTTAAACAGTGTAAAAATAAATAAAATATTTTAAAATAAATAATAATAAAAAAAATTTTTTAAAACCCCCCTGTCCCGACGAGCTCGCGCGCAGATGCAAACGCATACGCGAGTAGCGCCCGGTGGTCAAACCACACATGTGAGGTGTCACAGCGACCGGTAGAGTGAGAGCAATAATTCTAGCCCTAGACCTCCTCTGTAGCGCAAAATATGCAACCTGTAGAATTTTTTAAACGTCGCCTATGGAGATTTTTGAGGGTAAAAGTTTGACGCCATTCCACGAGCGGGCGCAATTTTCAAGCATGACATGTTGGGTATCAATTTACTTGGCGTAACATTATATTTCACAATATAAAAAAAAAATTGGGATAACTTTACTGTTGTTTTATTTTTTTATTCAAAAAAGTGAATTTTTTCCAAAAAAAGTGCGCCATTGTATTCTCTAGGGTGTTAGAAGAAAAACCATATATAATGTTTGGGGGTTCTAAGTAATTTTCTAGCTGAAAAACCTGTTTTAAACATGTAAACACCTAAAATCCAAAACGAGGCTAGTCCTTAAGTGGTTAAACAGATCTTACTCAGATTTTATTCATTTACCTAGGCAAATTACAAAAGAAAACACTAAAAGGTAGATTTAGACATGCGTCTAAATCTCTCTGGTCTCTAAAGCCCGATCCGTGATTGGATCATGCTCCAGCGACTACTGGCAGGTATTAAGGAAGCAATGCCACCTTACCACCTCTTTTAACCCCATTTTTGCCACACATGCCACAATCTCATGCATTCCACGCAGTTGCAGGCCATTTGCAATGCTCCCCCACTGATTTCAATGTGTAGCGTTTGGCGTGCACCAAGCACTACAAGTCGGGTCAACTTTGCAAAAGAAAGCATCAAGTCCGTGGCATGTAAACACCTCCGTCTGCTGCCTGCGGTTCAATTGGGCATTTGTACCACCTTCCAACCACAAGTCTAAACAAAGCCTAAGCCATCAAAACTGAGTGCCTGAATTTTCAAAACTGTAACAGTGTTCCTGTCTGCAATACTGACAGCAACACAGTGAATTATTTACATAGATCTGTCGGTCTGCATTGACATAGGAGTACTTGCTAATTTTAGAACTTCTTCACAGGCCATCAGCAGCATCTAGCGCCTACAAGTAGAAGGTGTTAGAGAACTGTATTGTTGGGTTTAAGAAAATGTTTACTTTTTCTCACACGAGAACAGTATTAGCAAGAACTCAACCCTGTTAAATCAGGAAAATAAAGTAGGACCTAAACAGGGCTCCAATATGTTGTCTTCAGCCCTTACAATACCACAGTATACAGCAGTATAACAGTTACAGGACAGTTGAGATACACTTTATTTTATACACATACTGCCATCAGTCCTGAAAAATATTTTCTTTCTCCTCTGTGTCTACAATGAAAAGACATTGGTCTGCAAATTCTACAAACAATGGTTCTTGCATATATTTTTTCAATTCCTGATCTTTGTTCTCAGCCTGGTCAAGTGCTACTACTAGTCGTTGGAGATGTGGATTGCGTAATAAATGCTTCAACTCATCTGACTCGTCTGTAAAAGATGGAAAACAAAAAGCCACTTAATAGTTGTAGGAATGAATTGGGAGAGGTAACAAGTATAAAACACTGAATTCACCGACTGCCATTAAAGCTGAACTCCAAATGTTTTGCTCTAGTTTTAGAAGAACTTTTGAGAGTTTTTTTACGGCCATTTGTGTCCCAAATGGGGATATGTCCCCATTTGTGTGATCCCTAGGACAAAGTCAGAGGAAATCTTTACAAGGCACAGACAGAAATAAAACCTCTATTTCAGTAGAGTAGGGGAAAGGTTGGAAAGTGACGTTTATTTTTATTGCGGTCTACCCATTCAGGGAGTTCAGTGAAAGATAAAGTGAAGGAAATTCTTCCCAATGGGAACCTAGAAATAAAAACCTAACTGTAACCCTTCCCAAACGACAGATTTGAGCATGCTCTTTCAGATCACATCCCAACTCCTCATTGTAATGTTGATCAAGTTGCTACAGAAAAATCACAATATGGCCCATTTACAGTGAAAGAACCATTCCCTTCTCCGTGTAGAAAAGGGATCAATCATGGAGTTGTTTCCACATATTTACATATACTCATGTGCAGGAACACACACCTTATCTCTCCAGCATTAAAGCGGTTGTAAAAGGTTTTTTTGTTATAAAAATAAACAAGTTATACTTACCTACTCTGCGGTATTGCACAGAGCAGACCGGAACCTCCTCTTTTGGGGTCCCTGACAAGCTCTTGGCTCCTCCTCCATCTCTGTGTGCCATCATTGGAAGCTGCTTGCTATGGTGGCACAACTGTGGGCTCGCTCCTGAGCCAGGCTGTGTGCATCCATTGACACACAGTGCTCGGCCCCACCCCCTGCTCCCAGGATTTGATTGACAGCAAGAGCTAGTAGCTCACTCTGCTGTCTCTGAGCCTGTGAGAAGCAAGAACAGCGCCGCTCTTAGTTTCTGTTATAAAATTTTGTAAAAAAGCAATTTTCTTCCTCACTAAATGCACTGATAATCAGTGTAAAAGATGTGCTGACATTCTTGACGGTTAACAGCTCTCCTTTCCTCCCAGAGACAGAGAAAGGACTGCCGATGACCAACAAGTCTGTTTACTTGTAATCAGCTGATTACATGGTAAAGGGCCGCTGTGATTGGCTCTTTACCTCGATCTGTGATCACCTGTGTCCAAAGGACACAGCAGTCACATAGCGCACCCGATACGTGCCACAGGAGTGGGGTTCTGGGGGCTGTCAATGGACACCCTCCCAGAGCTGGACGACCACGCTGTAGCCATCTTTTGGCTATAGTACGGTCATCAAATTATTATACACTATTTATATAGCGCCAACAGTTTACTCAGCGCATTCCAATGTAGAGGGGGGGCAGCACAATTACAGTACAGCACAAAACCGAAGGGACAATAGGGCCCTGCTCGTAAAGCTTACATTCTAAAAGGGAGGGGGTGGTGGTACAAAGGGTAATGTATGCGGGGAATGATTTGATGAAGGTGGCTCGGGGACAGTTGTTAGGTGGGTGTGGGATAGGCTTACCTGAATAAGTGAGCTTTCAGGGATCTCCTAAAAGGTGGACAGGTTAGGGGCTGATCAGACATACCGGGGCAGGGAGAAGCTCTAAAGAAGTCCTGAAGGCGAGCATGGGAGGAGGCAACAAGAGAGCTAGAGAGCAGGAGGTCCTGGGAGGTGTGGAGGGGACGATTTGGGCAATATCTGCAGAGGAGGTTGGTGATGTAGATGGGGGCGATGTTGTGGATGGCCTTGTATGTTGTGGTTAGCAATTTGAATTTTATACGGTGGGGTAGGGGAAGCCAGTGAAGGGATTGGCAGAGAGGAGCAGCAGTCACGGATCGGTTAGTGAGGTGTTTTAGTCTAGCAGCAGCATTCATAATAGACTGAAGGGGGGGGGGGGGGATAGCCTGTGTAAAGGTAGGCCATTAAAAGGAGAGAGTTGCAGTAGTCAAGGCGGGAAATCAAGGAGTGAATAAGTTGCTTTGTGGTGTCAGTCAGGAAGGGTCGAATTCTGGAGATGTTGCGGAGGTTAAGGTGATTTAGCCACCGATTGGATGTGGGGGCTGAAGGAGAGGTCAGAGTCAAGGACTACACCCAGCACCCTGGCATGTGTGGAGGGACCAGGAAGGAGAAAATATAACAAGCTCAGTTTTAGAAAGATTGAGTTTGAGAAAGTAGTGTGACATCCATACCGATATGTCATTCAGTAAGTTTGAGATCCGTGAGGAGATCGAGGGGGTGAGTTGAGGAGTGGAGAGATAGATCTGGGTGTTGTCGGCATAGAGGTGGTATTGGAAGCCATGAGAGGTTATCAACTGGCCCCGGAAAGAGATATAGATTGAGAATAGGAGGGGCCCAAGGACGGAGCCTTGGGGTACCCCAACAAAAAGAGAAAGAGGAGCGGAGGAGATGGAGTTTTAAGTGACACTGATAGTGCGCTGAGATAGGTAGGAGGAGAACCAGGATAAAGCAGAATCACGGAGGCCAAGGGAGTGTAGTTTGCTGAGGAGGAGCAGGTGGTCAACTGTGTCGAAGGCAGCAGAGAGGTCTAAAGCCTCGTACACGATACGATTGTTGGCCAACCATGCGCATGATTTTTGTCCAAATGGCATGTGCCAGGAACTTGTCTTGCATACTAACGGTACACAATTGTTGGCCAACAAACACGAACGTAGTGACGTACTACGAGGAATTTCAGCTCTTGAGCGCCACCCTTTGGGTACCTTCTGCTAATTTCGTGTTTGGTGAGCACCGATTCCGAGCATGCATGTTTGTACTTTCAACTTTTGCGTGACGGACTTGTGTACTGACAACAAACTGTTGTCCGCTGAAAATTTACTAGCCTGCCATCCAACATTTGTTGGCCGAAAGTTGGACAACTGTCAGAAGGAGCGTACTAACAGTCAGATTTTAGGACAACAGACAATCCCCTGCCAACAATCTGATCATGTGTACGAGGCTTAAGAGTATGAGTATGGAGTAATGGCCATTGGTTTTAGCAGCCAATAGGTCATTGGTGAGTTTTAGTAGGGCAGGTTCAGTGGAATTTTGTGGACGGAAGCCGGACTGTAGGCAGTGGAGAAGGTTATTGTCCGTAAGGTAGCGACTCATTCGTTCATGGACAAGGCGTTCGATGAGCTTGGAGGCAAATGGGAGCAGGGAGATGGGTCTTAACTTATTCAAACAGGTGGAGTCTAGTGAAGGTTTTTTTAAGTATGGGGGTAACCAGTGCATGTTTGAGCGGGCAAGGAAAGGTGCCGGAGGAGAGGGAGAGGTTGACGATGTGGGTTAGGGAGTTTAGGATAGAGCGGGAAGGTGGTCGCAGCAATTGTGAGGGTACAGGGTCCAGGGGACAGGTGGTGAGGTGGGCCATGGAGAGGAGTTTATCAACTTCATCAGTGGTAACTGGACAGAAGGAGAGTATTGAATGTGGTGTTAGACCTGATGTGTTGGGTAGGGGAGGAAGTTGAATGCTGGTGTCGAAGTGTCAAATGATTAAGCCATATTAGCTACATTCAGTGTAGTATCAGTATCTGGTGATTGTCCATTCCTACAGGTTGCAGTGCAAATACACTAAGATTTGCAACCAATTAAGATCAGATGGTGGAGGATCGGTTAGGTTTTATGGCACATTCTAATGAACTTTATTTGGAAAGATTAACACTTTTTTTTTTAATTATTTTCACATTTGGATTTTGATACTTACGCTGACACTTTTTTTATGATTTACATGTGAGGTTCAACTTTATTGAATGCTTTCATATTCAGGCTTTAATTTCTTTTTTTGGCCCTACAAATATTAATTTGTATTACACTCCAAAGGATTTGTATATCAGCCCATCGATTTGCTAGCAGCCTATTATCACCATAGAGCATACTGGATTTGATTATTTGCAAAAAATATGTAATTGTCAGGGGCCTTTAGATATTTTTCCAGCAAAATACATGTTTTAGAATGTATGTGAAAATTAAAAAAAAACGTGGTTAGAGTCCATCCTGGGTTGGCAACCATGGCACCCACCGTAAATATAGTGGAAAAATTTGCATAGCGACCCAGGAACAGGGGATGTGGTTTTGTAGGATTACCAGGTAAAAATAATCGAATAGGCCTAAAAGACCAAAAAAACAAACAATGCATCTCATCTAATTCAGCTTCACTGACGGTTAAGCTACAATATATTATATTTTTGTTTTTGAATTTAAATCTGCTTTAACCTAAGAGCTGTATTGTCCACTCTCTTTATGTAGTACATTTATGAAAAAAAAAAAAAAAAGCAAGGATTAGGAATGTGGTCTACAGCAGGTAATCATTTTTCTTGTTTTTCTTAACCACGGAGAACCTGCTTGCTCTGGGTAATGGTTTTGCTCCAGTATTTTCAGCTTATCTATGTAGATTGACAATTGCCACAAAAAGGGGGAGGTGAAAAAAAAAAAAAACAAGCAACCAACCTTTACTAATTTTGCTACTACTGGTAGATCTGAATAATAAGAATATATAATAAACCAATAAGTATTACCCAACATTTTCAGCTTTTGTAGGGAGACTTGATCAGATTCATCATCTTCAGTTAAATCATCAGCTGGAAGAACAGATAAAAAAAAAAAAAAACTATCACCTCTGCAGAAGAATACAAGAGTGTTGTTAACATTTGGGATTCATTCAAATTTTCAACATACACAATAAACACACTTAAAAGAGAAGTACAGCCAAAGCTCGTTTGGCTGTACTTCTACGGATCACAGGAGAGCAGTTCGTTCAGCCGCTGCAATGCTGCTTCCACCTAGGAAAGTATGGTTCGAAAAGAGAAAAAAAAACACTCAACTTCTCTTTTAAATTAATGTTCATCACATAATGATTCATGTACATCCTACCTATCATGGTTAGTCAAGGTCATACACAATATTGCTGAATTTGGCACAACCAATTTCCTTCTTTACACAGGAAAAGCTCACTTAACTCTTTACTTTATGAATCTGGGGAAGGTTTGGAAACATTAAAAGAGAAGTATGGGATTGTAAAAAAACAAACACATACGCGCCTAGATGGCTGCAACATTGATCTGATGCTGAAGCTGTACTAGCTCTACACAGGGAGCCTCTGGACCTTGAACCTAGCAACCTAGAACTACTGACGTGCAGTGACTCCTTAGCTAAACCAGTCTCTAGTTTATACAAGGACCTCCCTGCTAGCTAATAGAATATAGCTGATCCAAGAGGAAAATAAATAAATCTATAACTTTCTTCCCTTTGCGTCTCTTACCTGCTTCAGAGGTTGTTCATCAATAGGCTCAATAATCCATATATTGTGCCAATACCTGGTAGAGCCCACAGATCAGCTTTAAAATTACATCTATCTTTATATGTTCTCTCACTATAGCTTTTGCTTTGAATACCAAATTTTGCAGTCTGTATTTTCTACATTAACCTTACTAAAACATATATAAGAAAAAAAAATGGTGGGAATAGCGCCAGAATACATGCCAGGGAGATCTTACCAGGATATAAGAAAGCCACCAGGAGACCCAGACTTACTCAGACTCTACCTATAATGAAACACCACTTTTTGGATGGACCCAAAAAAATACTGTGCACCCACAACTTGACTTTGCTCCTGGTACTTCATTTCTACTGTTTTGTAAACAAAAACAATTTTACAACATGATCACCTTTGTTCCGATGTGGTTCACCTCTTGCCAAAAATGAAGCTTCTGTAGATGCTGTGGTTTCTTTTGGAACACATGTCTCTACAAAACAAATATACATACTTAGGAGGACATGAAGCTATACATTTGCAATTGCACCTGTCAAACTTACTCCAAGATTCAACAAAAGTCAAACTACGAAGCTGTGCACACATCGATGAAGATGTTTAATTACATCTACAGCAAGAAACTGCATTAAAAATTTCATCCCCAGGGTGGTCATCAAGGTAAATCTTGAATGCTTACTAGGAAGCTAGCAAATCTGGCTACATTAGAGCCATGTTACTGCTTAGCAGCCCCCTTCTTTTCTGTATAAACCAGGTTCACTTGCAGAGTGGCCAGCCTGGCTGGTAAGCCTAATGTTACAAGCAATCTGGAGTCAATTCAGATCTTCTAAATGGAAGATCTTCCTGAAAGGATCCATAACAATGTACACGGAAGTCTCAGACATGGATAGTTGGATGTCACCCACCATAATGTCTGAAAGAAGGGGTGGATTTAAATGCAAGTGATGCTTTTTACTGCACAGGTTTGCTTTACACGGGTAGATCAGTGGTCTGCAGCTGAGTTTAATTAGCACATTGCATTTTCTTCGGTACTGTTTTTGGCTACACAGTGAAGAAAATTCACTTTTAATGCAACTTCACACACAGGCAGAGGAAAATAGAATGTCTGATTTATGAGTAAAAGCCCTTTCTTGGAGTACAGTACACAAGATAATTAGTCTTTACCATGGGTTATATGCAGCAACCTTCAGGTGCTTGGACACAGAAAAAAACAGAATGCTGCAGGGATATTCTCCTACCACTCAGAGCTAGCATAATTTTTCTAGCAAAAGGGGGGGGGGGGCAAAATGGCACACAGAATCATTCATCTTTAACCATTGGCTATCCAAAAGCAGTCTAACTGAATCATTACACTAAACAGCCCACATAACAATCTGGTCAAGCAAGGCTTGACAGACAGCCTTAAACATCCACCTGGTAGATTTGAAAGTGGCTGTTAAGCCACTATAGTATACTCATGCTATCCCCTCTCTTAAATAACCTTATGTGTCCCTGTGCTATATTAAAAAAAAAAAATAGGATTTTTGACTTAACGTAAAATCCATTTCTCCGAGTTCATTGACAGACAGCGCTTCCTTATTCAGAACCATAGGGTTATATTGCTCCCTAAAGGAGTAGGACACTAGGCAGAAAAAAGACTTGGCTACGCCAATGGGCAGTCCTAGGCGATATACACCCCCCTCTCTGCTATAGGCCTTGAGTTTTGTCACAAGCAGTGTCAGAAGCATTAAAAACTCCATAGAGGGGTGGGTGCTGTGTCTGTCAATGAAACGGATTTTACGGTAAGTCAAAAATCCTATTTTCTCATTCGTTCATTGACAGACACAGCGCTTGCTTATTCAGAACCATAGGGCTGATGTCCCAAAGCAGTGCCAAACATGAGGGGTAGGGCAGCCAAAAAAAAAACCAAAAAAACAAAAAAAAAAAAAAAAAAAAAAAAAAAAAACAACAACAGGCCAACCAGACAACCTGGAGAGAATGACTGGAGCCCAACCTGAACAGCAAGAAAACCAATTCATGAGAGAAAAACCCTCTAGACCTCAGCCTGTAGAACCTTGCGGCCAAAAGAGGCATCCGCAGATGAAAGCACATCCACTTTGTAAAATTTTGTGAAAGTGTGCACCGATGACCAGGTAGCCGCCCTGCACACTTGCGTCACTGACGCCTGATGATGGAAGGCCCAGGAGGCACTCAGCGCCCGAGTAGAGTGTGCCTTCAACTGGAAGGGAGGAACCTGACCCCTGACAGAATAGGCCTGAGTCACTGTCTGTCTGATCCATCTAGAAATGGTCACTGAGGAAGCAGACAGCCCCTTCTTTGGCCTGTCTGCGATCACGAACAGGGAGTCTGACCTCCGAAAGGACTCAGTGGCTGCCAAATATACAATGATCGCCCGAACCACATCCAAGGTGTGTAAGGCAAACTCCCTCGGATGTTCCTGGGACACAGGAAAGGCAACACAATGTCTTCATTTAAATGGAAATCAGAAACAACTTTTGGAAGGACCGAAGGACAAGGACGAAGAACCACCTTGTCCTTATGAATCACCAGGTAGGGAGTGCGACAGGATAGCGCTGTCAATTCCGACACCCTGCGAGCAGAAGTGATTGTCACAGAAGGTGGCCTTCTTGGTGGCTGAGTGAGCAGGGGAATTTCTCGAATATTTTTAAAACTGAGGCTTCTGTAGAGCCGAAAGCACCAGATTCAAGTCCCACGGTGGCAAGGGAGATTGCACCGGTGGAACCACATGTTGCACCCCCTGAATGAAGGTACGCACCAGGGAATGCAAAGCCAGGGGGCGTGAAAGAAAACCTCCAAAGCCGACACCTGGCCCTTGATAGTACTCAAAGCCAAATTCTTTTCAACGCCCCTTTGAAGAAAAGTCAAACTCCGACCCACCGAAAAGAAACGTGGGTGAAACCCCACTAACTCACACCATGAAATGTACGCTTTCCAACGTCCGATGATATACCTTCCTGGAAGTAGACTTCCTAGCTTTCAGTAGTGACGGAATCACCAACGCAGGTAAGCCTCTATCCTTCAACACCTGGCTTTCAACAGCCAGGCCGTTAAAGCCAGTGACGGTAAAGCAGGGTGGAAGATCAGCCCTTGGGATAGCAGATCCTCCTTGGAGAGGCAGCCGCCAGGGGGTGACTGAGACCAGACGCACCAGGTCAGCGTACCAGGACCGACGAGGCCAGTCGGGGGCCACTAGAATGACCAGAATTCCTTCGGCCTCGATCCTGCATAACAGCCGAGGCAGAAGCTTGAGAGGAGGAAAGGCGTAGATCAGACAATACTGGGCCCCACGGAGCCACCAGAGTGTCTGAGGCGTCCGCCAGAGGGTCCTGAGACATGGCCACACACCTCTGCACCTTCCTGTTGACCCGGGGTTGCCATCAGATCTACCTCTGGACAGCCCCAACAGACATATCCGTTGAAATAACTCCTGATGAAGGGACCACTTCCCTTGGTCCAACACTTGTCGACAACCTGCCAGTTGTCCACCCCCGGAATGTGGCCGCTCTGCCCACCGGAGAATGCCAGCTACTTCCAGGCCCGTTAACACACTCCTTGTTCCTCCTTGGTAGTTGACATAGGCCACCGCAGTGGCATTGTCCGACTGGATCTGTATCGGGAGCCCCTGAAGTCGATCCGTTCAATAATCCAGAGTCTGCTCGTCCGGAGTCCCAAGATTTTGATAGGTAGCCTGGATTCCTCCAGCATCCCTGGGCAGAGCTCAGACCTAGGACTCCTCCCCACCCAGACAGACTGTCATAGGTGGTGACCACCATCCAGTACAGAGGTAGAAAGGATTTCCCCTGCGGAAGAGCTGGTGAAAGAAGCCACCAGATCAGGGACCCTTGGGTTCCTTGGCTCAGCCGAATCCAACTGTCCAGAGACCCTGGACATTTGACCCATTTTAACAAGATCTTCTTTTGCAGGGGTCTCGTATGGAACTGAGCACACGGGACCGCCTCGACCGTAGACACCGTCTGGCCTAGCACCGGCATGCAAGTCCGTAGGGAGACCCACCTGCTGGACAGCAGTAAGTGGGTTGCCGCCTGTAACTTCTGGAGTTTGTCCTGTGGAAGGAACACTCTGGCCAGAGCGGAATCCAGAGTCAGACCCAGATAAACCAATTTCTGAACTGGAATCAGCGCAGACTTTTGGTAATTTATCAGCCACCCAAAATCTGCCAGAGTCTGAATAGCGTTCTCCATGTCGCCCCTCAGGGTCGCTGGGGACACTGCTCGCAGCAGAAGGTCGTCCAGGTAGCCCAGAACAATTCCCAGCTGGAGCGCCAGAACCGAGGTCAACACCTTGGTGAAGACCCGAGGAGCGGAGGCGAGACCAAAGGGTAACACCACAAACTGATAATGCTCCTCTCCCACAGCAAAGCGGAGGAACCGCTGGTGTTGTGCACATAACAGAATGTGCAGTTAGGCATCCTTGATGTTGATGGAGGCAAGAAGTCCCCCTGATGAAGAGATGCCACCACGGAGCGAATGGACTCCATTCTTAACTTCCACAAAGCGGTTCAGGGCCTTGAGGTCTAGAATCGGACGTACTGTCCGCTCTTTTTGGGGATCATAAACAGCTTTGAATGAAAACCTTGGAAACGTTCCGACACCGGAACTGGGACAATCACCCCTTGAAGCAATAGGCCTTGCACCGCGCCCCAGAGGGCTAACAAACAGTCCGGAGACAGACGCAGATTGGACAGAAAAAATCTGCTTGGGGACAAGACTGGAACTCGATCTTGTAACCAGACAGAATCACTTCGTGGACCCATGTGTTATTTATCAGTAGTCCATTTTAGATATTAAAATAAATATGTATTAAAATTGTATATCTAAAATGTATATATGTACATATATAAAATATATGACAATCCATATGTAAATATATGTATATAAAACATCTATATATAAAACGTGATCATATTGGAGTCAAAATTTCATTATAATAAAACATTACACTGTGATAAAAAGAAACTGGAACCATACCCCAGGGTATGTCTATGTGTCACTGATGAAACAATGTATGATGTAAAATTGCTAGACAATATATTTCTTTTAATATTCCAACATATGTTTATCAGGTGCAATTTAGCGTATGCGATTATTCAATACATGCTAGGAAATCGCTATGCAGTTTTTATCTTTATTCATAGGATAAGCAATGTATGATGTAAAATTGCTAGACAATTCTTGTTTACTGAAAACTTTTATATTTTGAGAGTGAATATTTTAATCAGTTTAAATGAATACCGAAAGTGTGCTTGCTCAATGATAGCGCTGCGGATCAATGTCCGCGCCACATACACTGAATGATTGCAGGTATTCAAGGTACTTGTTTTTTATGCATTAGGTCATCTTCCACTAGAACCGGTATTGTCATGCTTAATTTGACCTGTGGGAGCAGAATGTCCGGATGATGTTATTTCACACATTGCTGACAGTATTTAGCATTAGGGGCGGGGATGTGCGAGTCATCCGGGCATCTGCTTCTGCTGATTGGCTGTTCCGCCTGCCACTTATATAAATACTGGCCTCCTTTCTTGTGTGTCACGCCCTCAGAAGAAGTCCAGGAAGTGACGAAACGTTAGGGACGTGTCGCACTGGAAGTGGCGCATGCGCTCCACCAACCGAGGAACCAGGAAGCGTGTGACTGTGGTTACACACAGGGAGCGCTCCTGACAAGTTTTCACGACTGGAGGACGCAATCAGGCACAGTGCACTTTGTTATCTTTGCTCAATGTTTATTAAATTTTGGTACGCATGGTTTTAAGGGGATGTTTGGATGGTTTAAATAAAGATGTTTAGCAGTATCACGCTATGTGAGCATTTTTGTTTCTTCTACATATCCTATTGGAACTACTGGGAATACTGACATCTGGTGGTCGCTTTGGATATTGATGCAGATTTACTACTATTAATCAAGGCTTTTATTGATCTGATTTCTGGCGAGTGAGTTTTCATTGGGGACCCCAGCACGTGGTGTATCGCTTGGTGAAAGGATTACTACCCTCACAGAATACATCTTGATTATTTATTGGTGGGACTCTGGCTATCAGATCCATGTTTGAACTTTCTGAAATAGATTAAGAAAGAGACCCTGTTCAATTGGGGTGCACAGCGCTGCTGCAATACTAAAGAGACACTTTATATATTTATAATTGTGTATTTATATATTTATCTAATTTAATTGATTCATTATTGCCTATATACACGTTCTATTATTTAAGCAGCTGCTACTAGTCATATAATTATTTATGTGCCGCACATACACCGTTAGAATACTGTACTAAGCGCAGAGCATTGTTGTTTTTTTGGGACAGGCATATACAACATACATTCCTTCATTTAGCATGTCTGAATACTTACTATAGAAGGGGGCCCTCTCACCACAAATACAAAGATCCCCTTTTGCATGCTTTTGGTGCCAGTTCCATGTGAACAGACCCAAATAAACCCACTGATTTCTGCTGAAGATCTCTTTTTGGTTCAGCCCATCTCTTTCTCAGACAGACATGAGAGTAGGACAGCTTTTAAAGCAGAGTTCCACCCAAAAATGGAACTTCCACTTTAAGTGTTGCTGACCCCCTGACATGCCACATGGGGGGGTACCCTGTATTCAGAGGCACCCAGCTCCCACTTCCTCTCTGGCGCCGGAAGGAAGTTCACCTCTCCCCCCTCCCTGCAATCTTCCGGGACACATCACAGGTCCCAAAAGATTGCCTGGTCATTCACAGCGCATGCCCACCACAGCCGGGGGCCCACAGTTAAAATACCGGCACTGCGGAGAGGAGGGGGGCATCCTGTGCCCACATTGCTGGACCATGGGACAGGTAAGTGTCTAATTATTAAAAGTCAGCAGCTACACTTTTTGTAGCTGATGACTATTAAATGGATGGAACTCCACTTTAAACTCGTACAGAACATAAAACAAATATTACCTTTATGTGTCTTGCAACAAGTTAAGGAACAACTATATATACAAAAAAAAGAAAGAAAGAAAAACAAAAGTTAATAAAAAAACACAGATAAGGGAGGGACAGCATTTATTCAAAGTTTGTAAAATTTGAGTGATGATGCAGCAATTTAAAAATAAAAAGCAAACAATGCAAAGGAAAAAAAAATAAAATCTCATTTTGGACATCACTATAAAACTATTTTTACAAGTAAAGCACAATAAATACCATCCCTGCAGAGATCTGCATTAACATTCAGGTTTGGCGCAGCCTCCTTAAAGTAGACTTTTACTCACTTTACATCTTAATTTCATCTGAGGAAAATCCTGAAAACATGACCTGTTGGGGGTACTTGAGGACTGGAGTTGAGAAACATTGGGCTAGACTAGAGGGACAATACCCTCTGTCCAAAAACTCCTTGAAAGCATGAGTGATGAGTAGGCAACCACTAGGGCACCGCCCCCCCAACACTGTCGCTGCTCCCTATCGCCCGGTCCCTTTCAGGATGTCGGGTGCATGAATTGGGGCGATAGGCGGGGGTGTATTTTGAAGCACCTGATTAGAGCCAAAGGCTCTAAAAGGTTTCAAAATAGGGTGGACTCAGGGCGCAGCGCATTGCATCCGGAGCCCACCCAGGTGTGTTGCAACAGCGAATGAATATAGGAGCAGAGAGGAGACGAACCGCAGAAGCTGCTCCAGGAGAGGCTACCGGAGCAGCTTTCCCCAAGCCCGCCAATGCTTGAAAATGGCCGCATTAGCTCCACACTCCATAACGACCTGGCTGCTGCTCTCACTGCCCACATCCAGGGTAAGGACTAAGGATGGGCTCAGGCGTGTTCGCAGCGCCACGTGCCCACCAGGAAGCTGACACTGCGCAGCACTAATTACAGGCAGCAAGACATTTCCCAATCCACAGCTGCACAGATCGGTTAATGTCTCACTGCCTGTGATTGGCATTGCACAGTGTCAGCTTCCTGATGGGCACGTGGCGCTGCGAACACGCCTGAGCCCATCCTTAGTCCTTACCCTGGATGTGGGCAGTGAGAGCAGCAGCCAGGTCGTTATGGAGTGTGGAGCTAATGCGGCCATTTTCAAGCATTGGCGGGCTTGGGGAAAGCTGCTCCGGTAGCCTCTCCTGGAGCAGCTTCTGCGGTTCGTCTCCGGCAGACAGGACTGTCCGGCAGACAGCAGGGGGGGTTAGTTCAGTTGTGCTAGTGCCGCTCCACAAAAAAAAAAAAAAAAAAAAAAAAAAAACACCCCCCACTGAGTTATAGAGTGAATGAACCCTTTGGAACATCTAGGAATGGAACACATCATCTGAACCCTCTCTCCAGAAATACAGGACATAGTCTTAGAAAACGCATTGGAATTGTAACATTTGAACACCTATGCGTTTTCCATTTTAGTCTATGGGGCTCACAATCACACCAAACCAAACACCCACAGGACCCTTTATGAAATTTTGTGTTTAAAACGCATAGACGTGAACCACCTCCATAGAAAACCATATTTCACTTGATATGCTATTCCGTGCGTTCTGAAGTGCAAAAACAAAATCGCAACACTGTGAACCAGGGCTTTAGGGCCCATTTACATTATAATGCAGTGTGGGAGAGCCACGTTCCTGCAATGCCCTTGCGATCCGCTGCGGAGGTCAGTTCACGTTAATGACACCCCAAACGTGTTTCGTTTGCCCACACTGGATTGCATGGTACTTGCCGCACGTTCAAAATGAATGGGGCTGAAGTCGCACTGCACAGAGCTGCATGTGAATCGCACTATGTTCCTGTGAGCTTCACATGCAGTGCCTAGTGTGAATGGGCCCTAAAGCAGAACCTATTATACCAGGAGAAGTAGAGCATGCCATGAAGTCACCATGAATACTGAAGACAACCCCCTGCTTTAAGTATGTCGAGTAGTAAGCGTCCAATCACCGCACACTCAGAACTTACTAGCGGACCCGGCACCGGGGACAGCGGTACTTCACACTCTCCGCCCTACACACACAACACGAGGCTTCCATCCCACCGATCAGCCGCCTGGGCTTCGTACCAATCGCATGGCCCAGGCGCGAATCTGCGTCGTGACGTCTCATCCACAGGCACCGTGATGAGGCGGGGCTGAAAGCATGCGTTTTGCTACCAGCAGAGGGCGCTGTGAACGGGATTACCTCATTAAACTGGTGCATATGAGGTGGTGTACATCTGAACCGACGTTGTTCTGTAGAGAATGCGTGGCGCATGCGCCCTTCAGTTCGGGCGCAATAAGATGGGGGGCATGTCTCGATAGAATACCGTAACTGCCTGGAACGGTCGTAGGAGCTGGAGATTTGTTCGCCCGCTGGAATGTGGCCACACCACAGATGAGCTGCGTATCGGAACGTGGCTTCACAGCTTTTGTTTTTTTTTTAATCATGCCTAGTAGGTACTTTTATGAGGTGAAGGGAATTGGAAAGAGCTGAAATCCTATGTTGTTATCGTGTCACAAGGAACATAAGGAGCCATGACCTATTAATGGCTAAAGCCAATGGACACTATTCTGTACTACTTCTCCTGGATCTCTCTGCTGCCTTTGACACAGTGGACCACCCAGTCCCTCCCAGTGTTGCCAACCGCCCGTAGATTTACGGGCAGCCCGTAAAAACAACCCGTTTTTCGGGGCGCCCGTGAATGCCCGTTATGGGCACCGGTGCCCGTAAAAATGATGGCCGCGAGCCGGCCACGCAACTGCGCATGCGCCGTTCCGAAGCCGGCCGGGCTCGGGAAAGCTCGTACGCGCTCGGCCGGGCGGCGCATGCGCAGTAACGTAATACCGGCGCCATTTTCAAATCGATCGATCGAGCGCGGCGGCAAGGCAAGCTGACAGCTGAGCTGAGCCAGGCCCAGGCGACGAGGCGACTCTGTCCTGTCATGCAGTGCATGACTTGGCTGGCTGCACAGTGCACACACAGGAGGTACGGAGAATAAAGCTGTGGGGGGGATGGGATTGGGATCTAAAGGAGGACATTACTGGGACTCACTGGAGCTGGGAGAAGTAATATGATGGTGAATAGAGCACATCAGTCTCTGTCCCTGGGCCCTGGCTGCATGGCATATGCAGGGGACAGAGACTGATGTGCTCTATTCACCATCATTTTACTTCTCCAGTCCACATCAGATTCATCAGTGTGCTTTGTCCTCCTCCTGTACCCCTTTCACCTCTCCACAGGTCAAGGCAGAGGTGAAAGGGGTACAGGAGAAGGACACAGCACACTGATGAATCTGATGTGGACTGGAGAAGTAATATGATGGTGGACAGGGGAGGAGGCTGCTGTGAGGATGTGTCCTGACCGCAGTCTTTGTCCACCTCCTGTAGTATGTCCGCAGCCTCTGTCCCCCTCCTGTAGTATGTCCGCAGCCTCTGTCCCCCTCCTGTAGTATGTCCGCAGCCTCTGTCCCCCTCCTGTAGTATGTCCGCAGCCTCTGTCCCCCTCCTGTAGTATGTCCGCAGCCTCTGTCCCCCTCCTGCAGTATGTCCGCAGCCTCTGTCCCCCTCCTGCAGTATGTTCGCAGTCTTTGTCCACCTCCTGCAGTATGTCCGCAACCTCTGTCCCCCTCCTGTAGTATGTCCGCAACCTCTGTCCCCCTCCTGTAGTATGTCCGCAACCTCTGTCCCCCTCCTGTAGTATGTCCGCAACCTCTGTCCCCCTCCTGTAGTATGTCCGCAGCCTCTGTCCCCCTCCTGTAGTATGTCCGCAACCTCTGTCCCCCTCCTGTAGTATGTCCGCAGCCTCTGTCCCCCTCCTGTAGTATGTCCGCAACCTCTGTCCCCCTCCTGTAGTATGTCCGCAACCTCTGTCCCCCTCCTGTAGCATGTCCGCAGCCTCTGTCCCCCTCCTGTAGCATGTCCGCAGCCTCTGTCCCCCTCCTGCAGCATGTACGCAGCCTCTGTCCCCCTCCTGCAGCATGTACGCAGCCTCTGTCCCCCTCCTGCAGCATGTCCGCAGCCTCTGTCCCCCTCCTGCAGCATGTCCGCAGCCTCTGTCCCCCTCCTGTAGTATGTCTGCAGTCTTTGTCCACCTCCTGTAGTATGTCCGCAACCTCTGTCCCCCTCCTGTAGTATGTCCGCAGCCTCTGTCCACCTCTTGTAGTATGTCCGCAACCTCTGTCCCCCTCCTGTAGTATGTCCGCAACCTCTGTCCCCCTCCTGTAGTATGTCCGCAACCTCTGTCCCCCTCCTGTAGTATGTCCGCAGCCTCTGTCCCCCTCCTGTAGTATGTCCGCAACCTCTGTCCCCCTCCTGTAGTATGTCCGCAACCTCTGTCCCCCTCCTGTAGTATGTCCGCAGCCTCTGTCCCCCTCCTGTAGTATGTCCGCAACCTCTGTCCCCCTCCTGTAGTATGTCCGCAGCCTCTGTCCCCCTCCTGTAGTATGTCCGCAACCTCTGTCCCCCTCCTGTAGTATGTCCGCAACCTCTGTCCCCCTCCTGTAGCATGTCCGCAGCCTCTGTCCCCCTCCTGTAGCATGTCCGCAGCCTCTGTCCCCCTCCTGCAGCATGTCCGCAGCCTCTGTCCCCCTCCTGCAGCATGTACGCAGCCTCTGTCCCCCTCCTGCAGCATGTCCGCAGCCTCTGTCCCCCTCCTGTAGTATGTCTGCAGTCTTTGTCCACCTCCTGTAGTATGTCCGCAACCTCTGTCCCCCTCCTGTAGTATGTCCGCAGCCTCTGTCCACCTCTTGTAGTATGCCCGCAGCCTCTGTCCCCCTCCTGTAGTATGTCCGCAGCCTCTGTCCCCCTCCTGCAGTATGTCCGCAGCCTCTGTCCCCCTCCTGCAGTATGTCCGCAGCCTCTGTCCCCCTCCTGCAGTATGTCCGCAGCCTCTGTCCCCCTCCTGCAGTATGCCTGCAGCCTCTGTCCCCCTCCTGCAGTATGTCCGCAGCCTCTGTCCCCCTCCTGCAGTATGTCCGCAGCCTCTGTCCCCCTCCTGCAGTATGTCCGCAGCCTCTGTCTCCCTCCTGTAGTATGTCTGCAGTCTTTGTCCACCTCCTGTAGTATGTCCGCAACCTCTGTCCCCCTCCTGTAGTATGTCCGCAGCCTCTGTCCACCTCTTGTAGTATGCCCGCAGCCTCTGTCCCCCTCCTGTAGTATGTCCGCAGCCTCTGTCCCCCTCCTGCAGTATGTCCGCAGCCTCTGTCCCCCTCCTGCAGTATGTCCGCAGCCTCTGTCCCCCTCCTGCAGTATGTCCTCAGCCTCTGTCCCCCTCCTGCAGTATGTCCGCAGCCTCTGTCCCCCTCTTGTATGTCCGCAGCCTCTGTCCCCCTCCTGTAGTATGTCCGCAGCCTCTGTCCCCCTCCTGTAGTATGTCCGCAGCCTCTGTCCCCCTCCTGTAGTATGTCCGCAGCCTCTGTCCACCTCCTGTAGTATGTCCGCAGCCTCTGTCCACCTCCTGTAGTATGTCCGCAGCCTCTGTCCACCTCCTGTAGTATGTCCGCAGCCTCTGTCCACCTCCTGTAGTATGTCCGCAGCCTCTGTCCACCTCCTGTAGTATGTCCGCAGCCTCTGTCCACCTCCTGTAGTATGTCCGCAGCCTCTGTCCACCTCCTGTAGTATGTCCGCAGCCTCTGTCCACCTCCTGTAGTATGTCCGCAGCCTCTGTCCACCTCCTGTAGTATGTCCGCAGTCTCTGACCATCTCTTGTCTCTTATCATGTCTGCAGTCTTTGAGGGGATCCTAGAAAGGATTCAAGAGTGGGAGTGCTGCCAGGATGGAGGGTTACGGGAAGAGACAGACACGTGTGGACTGTGGAGAGGAGACTATAGAATAGCCACCAAGCTGGAGCCATCTGACTGAGCCCTGCTGGGTGCACCTGAGAGGAGGTCAGTGACAGTGCCGCCAGGCCAGTCTGGGGGGGGTCATTGATGTAAGGCGGGAGTGAATACAATAATGTAAAGGGGCACTGATATAAAGGTTTCCCCCCTATATTAGTAATCCCCCCCCTTACCTTAGTGTATTCACACTGCGGAAGGTGGTCTCTGGTCACCATCCTGCAGACTCTGATGTAAGGGAGAACTCTCTGCTGGCCGGGTTATAGTAACCTGACCTTCATGTAAATTGAGAAATATATTTTTTTTGACTTTTGTTTAACTTAAACACATTGCTAATAGCACTAGCTATGTGTTTATAGTTCAAATATTAATATTTGCAATGTTTAGCACTAAAAACAGTAATTTTAGGCACTTTTTTTTGCAGTGTCAGTAAAAAAATGTGGATCTGCCAGTAAATTTCATGTTTTTTTTTTTTGCCAGTAAAAAAATGGGCACTGTTTGTAAATTTTGACGTTCTGCCAGTAAATTTCACTTCGGGGGGTTGGCAACACTGGTCCCTCCTCAAAAAACTCCACTCCTTCGGTCTCTGTGACTGTACTCTTCGCTGGTTCTCATCCTACCTATCACACCGCTCCTTCAGTGTCACTTACAACTCTACTTCCTCCTCTCCTCTTCCTTTTTCCGTTGGGGTCCCCCAAGGTTCTGTTCTTGGACCTCTCCTTTTCTCAATCTACACCACCTCCTTGGGTCAGTTGAATTCCTCCCACGGCTTTAAATATCATCTCTACGCTGATGACACCCAAATCTATCTCTCCACCCCCCAGCTCTCTCCATCTGTCTCCTCACGCATTACCAACTTACTAGCAGACATATCAGCCTGGATGTCACATCGCTTCCTCAAACTCAACCTATTCAAAACCGAGCTCATGATATTTCCTCCCTCAGGTGCCACTTCCCCTGATTTCCCTGTCAATATCAACGGCTCAACTATCAACCCATCTCCCCACGCCAAGGTCCTAGGTGTAATCCTGGACTCTGAACTAACCTTTCGACCCCACATTCTATCACTATCCAAAACTTGCCGCCTCAATCTCCGCAACATCTCCAAGATACGCCCCTTCCTAACCAATGTCACCACAAAGCTTCTAATCCACTCCCTGGTCATCTCCCTCCTCATTGGTTTACCTCTAAATAGGCTATCCCCACTTCAGTCCGTCATGAACGCTGCTGCCAGGCTCATCCACCTCACAAACCGCTCAGCGTCTGCTACACCCCTCTGCCAATCCCTCCATTGGCTGCCACTCAGTCACCGAATTAAATTCAAGATACTAACTATAACTTACAAAGCAATCCACAACCTGGCCCCCAGCTACATCTCTAACCTAGTCACAAAATACCAACCTAATCGTTCTCTTCGCTCCTCCCAAGACCCCCTGCTCTCAAACTCCCTTGTCACCTCATCCCATGCTCGCCTTCAGGACTTCTCCAGAGCCTCCCCCATCCTCTGGAATGCTCTACCCCAATCCGTCTGATTTTCTCCTACTTTATCCACTTTCAGACAATCCTTGAAAACTCATCTCTTCAGAGAAGCCTATCTGGCCCCCACCTAACAACTGTACATTTATCTTCTCAATCAGCACATCACCCACAGTTATTACCTCTTGTATCTCTTGACCTTCCCTCTTAGATTGTAAGCTCTAAGGAGCAGGGCCCTCTGATTCCTACTGTATCAAAGTGTATTGTATTTGTACTGTCTACCCTCAAGTTGTAAAGCGCTACGTAAACTGTTGGCGCTATATAAATCCTGTATAATAATAATAATGTTTGGCCTGTATGGTATTGTGTAATATTCTTAGAGTAGTCTGCTGAGCTGGTTTGGATGGTCTCTAACACACCATTCACACTTGTGCTGCTTGTCATGCAACTTTAGACATCAAACTCGTACGACAAGTCGCACCCCATGTTTTCCAATGATCTATGTGCAATTCAGAGTAGTTCATACACTACTTTGTCAGACTTTCATGCAACTTGAGGGCTGTAGACAGTGGCGGAACTACCAGGGTCATAGCAGTTGCATTTGTGACCGGGCCCTGGCATTCCGCCACTGTCGGGGGTTCCAGCGGGGTTGCTAGTCCCAAGGCTCTGAGTGGAGAGCGTCTCTCATAAAGCTCAGAGCTGACAGTTCTCCCTGCCCCCCCCCCCCACATGAGATGGCACAGCCCATCTGCTCCTTTTCCCCTTTCCTGTGTGTGCTTTGTGGGATGGGCTGTGCCATCCCGTGTGAGGGGGGGGGGGGAGCAGGGAGAACGGTCAGCTCTGAGCTGTATGAGAGACGCTCTCCGCTCAGAGCCGTGCTGAGGAGACAGGCAGCATTGATGATCACCGATCGGCTGCTCTGACAGCCAGTGCTGATAAGTGGCACTGACACACAGCATTGATGAGCAATGATAGGTGTCACCGATAGGCAATAATGAGATCTGATCGGTGGCACTGATAGGCATCATTGATGAGCACCGATAGGTGAAATTGATGGGTGATGGACATTGATAGGCAGCACTGGTAGGCAGCATTGATGGGCACTTATAGGCAGTATTGATGGACACTGATAAGCAGCAGTGATGAGTAATGATAGGCGGCAGGGATAGGTAGCATTGATGAGCACTAATAGGCAGCACTAATTATCAGTGTAAATAATTTACTGACATTCTTGGCAGTTAACGCCTCTCCTTTCCTTACACTTAGACCCCATACACGATTTTCTGCCGATTTTTGTCTTCAGATTTACCAAGACCATGTAGTTCAAGGGCCTGCCTGATTGCATACAAACTGAAACTCTTAAAGTTTGACCTCATTTATATGGCTTTGGTAAATCTGAAGAAAAAAGTCTGCATAAAATCAAATAGAGTGTATGGGCCTTTACATAGGGCCGTCTTTTCACATGGGCACGCTGGGCAGGGACCCCACTTGCCTGGGGGGCCCCACCTGCCCAGTGACCAGGGGTGTCGGGAGGGAATGGGTCCCCCAAAAGCCCCGGGTCTCCTATTTCTCATGTAGAATTATTAGCCCTGAGTGATTGGTGGGCAAGCCGGGGGGGCGTGCGGCCACAGTGAGAGTGGATCTGTCAAATCTAAGCACTAATGTCGGGGATGGGCGGGTTCCGCCCATCCCTGACATCAATTCTTAGATTTGACAGCGCCACTCTCACTGCGGCTGCATGCCCCGATACTGATATGCGGGGCCCCTTCGTCCAGTAACATAGAAAACTGCCTGTATACACTGTGATTGCTGGCTGGGGAGGAAGGTGGCGGGACCCATTGCAACTACTGCATGTGCATGCTGCAGAGAATCGCTGCTGGAGGGGGTGCATGGCAGGTGGAGTGCATGTGCAGGGTGACAACAGTGAACCTGTTTAACATCCTGCCTGGGTGTCTTCTTCTCTCCCGTGTAACTCCTCTTTTCCCCACTGCCGCTTTCATCCTTACAATAAGCAGGTAGAAGACAGAATGTCCGAGCAGAAGGTGGGAGCTGTCTGACTTTTCAAGTTAAAAAGCCTGTGATTTGTTGCTAGGGGCGGTTCTAGCAACCAATCGTCTGTCTGTTAGATGGAAAGTTGAACAGCTCCCGCCTTCTGCTCGAACATGCCGCATCCCCTCTGTCTTTTCCCTGCTGTGTAAGGTAAGGGAGGGGGCACTGACATAAAGGGAACTGTGTTTTTTGCAAAGAAAGAAGATGGCTGTAAAGGGGACCGGGATACCATAAAGGAGGGGACTGTGAAAGGAAGTGGGTGTCAGGGGGGATCAGTGTATGCGTCAGGGGGATCAGTAGTGTAAGGGTCTAGTAGGTCAGTTTAGTGGTCAGCATGGATGGGCACTGGTGAGCCAGGCAGCAAGTGAGTAATTTCTTGTTTTTCAATTTCTTGCTTTTCAAGCTCGTGTTATATTGTCCAAACGTTGTGTTAATGTTTAAACACTGATTTTGTTGGAAGTACCAATAAATAGAGCCTTATTGATAATTTGCATTTTTATTCTCGTGCGTGATTGTGTAGACAGGGCCCCAGTGCACTGTATTGCCCGGGGGCCTATAATACTCTTAAGATGGCACCACCTTTACACAGACACAGCGTGGGAGGAAAGGGCTGCCGCTACCCAGCAAGTCTGTTTACATGTGATCAGCTAATCACATGGTAAAGGGCCGCCATGATTGCGCTGGATGCACGTCCCAGGGGGCATACGGGAAACAGAATTCTGGGAGGATGTACAATTGGAAGCCGGGGGGCAGATGGGGGGGGGTCAGGGGGGGCCCGTCGTGGTTTTTTGCACCGGGGCCCTATAGGTTCTAGTTTCGCCCCTGGTCATAGACTTTAATGTGAACTCTCAAAAGATGCATGAAAGTCATACCTGAAGGCTCCTTTCACACTAGCCGACTCCAAAGTTGCAAGATTTTCAGTGTAACTTTGGAGTCCGACTTTGATATGATTCTTAGGCCCAGTTCACACTGGTGGGACATGAAAGTCGTGCGACTGTCAGTCCGACTTTGCCCTGCAACATCCATCCGACTTCAACCCTGGAAGGTTTTACCCCCTTAATGACCAGGCCATTTTTTGCCATACGGCACTGCATCGATTTAACTGACACTTGCGCGGTTGTGCGACGTTGTACCCAAACAATATTGATGCACTTTATTCCCCACAAATAGAGATTTCTTTTGGTGGTATTTGATCACCTCTGCGGTTTTTATTTTTTGCGCTCTAAACAAAAAAAGCAACAATTTTGAAAAACCTATCCAATAAAAATATGTAAAAAATCTAATTTATTCATCAGTTTAGGCAAATTTGTATTCTGCTACATATTTTTGGTAAACAAAATCCCATATAGCGTATATTGATTGGTTTGCGTAATTGTAGATAGGGTAAAAATTCAACATTTTAGATTCTTGTTTCTTAGGCTCGATTCACACAGGGGCAACACGACTTCAACGCGACTTTGCAACGCGACTTCAACCCGACTTCAACACGACTTGTGGATCCGACTTTCAATGAACGGGGATCCGACTTGGATCCCCGCCACTGTGTTTGGTATGAATCTTTAGGGGGAACTCCGCGCCAAATTTTAAATAAAAATCCGGCATGGGTTCCCCCCCCAGGGGCATACCAGGCCCTTGGGTCCGGTATGGATCTTGAGGGGAACCCCCCTACGCCGAAAGGACGGCGTGGGGGGTCCCCCCAATCCATACCAGACCCTTATCCGAGCACGCAGCCCGGCCGGACAGGAATGGGGGTGGGGACGAGCGAGCGCCCCCCCCCCCCTCCTGAACCGTACCAGGCCGCATGCCCTCAACATGGGGGGGTTGGTGCCTTGGGGGAGGGGGGCGCGCTGCGGCCCCCCCACCCCAAAGCACCTTGTCCCCATGTTGATGAGGACAAGGGCCTCTTCCCGACAACCCTGGCCGTTGGTTGTCGGGGTCTGCGGGCGGGGGGCTTATCGGAATCTGGGAGCCCCCTTTAATAAGGGGGCCCCCAGATCCCGGCCCCCCACCCTATGTGAATGAGTATGGGGTACATGGTACCCCTACCCATTCACCTAGGGGAAAAAAAAGCGTCAATAAAACAAACAGTACACAGGTTTTTTAAAATAATTTATTAGGCAGCTCCGGGATCTTCTTCCGACTTCGGGGGTCCTCTTCCGACTTCCGGGGTCTCTCCGCCGTCTCCTCCCGGTGTCCGCATCTTCTGCCGGCTCCTCCGCTATCTTCTGCAGCTCAATTGCTAGCGGTGGTCCGGACTTCTGCCTTCTTCTTTTCTTCCAGAGATGTTGACACGACACTCTCTCCAGCTGGAATGGTCTCTGAACGCTCCGCAACGGACTTATATAGGTGGTGACCCCGCCCCCTTATGAGGTCACTGTCCCAGGGCATGCTGGGGCTGTGCCGTCATAAGGGGGCGTGGTCATCACCCGGTGACCACGCCTCCTAAAACGTCACAGACCCAGCATGCCCAGGGACTGTGACGGCATAAGGGGGCGGGGTCACCGCCTATATAAGTCCCTTGCAGAGCGCACAGAAACCATTCTGGCTGGGGAGAGCGTCGTGTCAACATCTCTGGAAGAGAAGAGGGAAGAAGATGATCCAGAGGTCCGGACCACCGCTGGCAAAAGAGCGCCAGAAGATAGTGGTGGAGCCGGCAGAAGATGCGGACACCGGGAGAAGACGCCGGAGAGACCCCCGGAGTCGGAAGAAGATCCCGGAGCTGCCTAATAAATTATTTTAAATACCTGTGTACTGTGTTTTTTATTGACGCTTTTTTCCCTAGGTGAATGGGTAGGGGTACCATGTACCCCATACCTATTCACATAGGGTGGGGGGCCGGGATCTGGGGGCCCCCTTATTAAAGGGGGCTCCCAGATTCCGATAAGCCCCCCGCCCGCAGACCCCGACAACCAACGGCCAGGGTTGTCGGGAAGAGGCCCTTGTCCTCATCAACATGGGGACAAGGTGCTTTGGGGTGGGGGGGCCGCAGCGCGCCCCCCTCCCCCAAGGCACCAAACCCCCCATGTTGAGGGCATGCGGCCTGGTACGGTTCAGGAGGGGGGGGGGCGCTCGCTTGTCCCCACCCCCATTCCTGTCCGGCCGGGCTGCGTGCTCGGATAAGGGTCTGGTATGGATTGGGGGGGACCCCCCACGCCGTTTTTTCGGCGTAGGGGGTTCTCCTCAAGGTCCATACCAGACCCAAGGGCCTGGTATGCCCCTGGAGGGGGAACCCATGCCGGATTTTTATTTAAAATTTGGCGCGGAGTTCCCCTCAAGATCATTTGAGCACAAGTCGCATGCCGAAGTCGGATCATGCGAGACGGCGATCCGACTTCAATGATAGTCAATAGGCTGAAGTCGGATCAAAGTCGGATCAAAGTAGTACAGGGAGTACGCTCTGAAGTCGGAGCGACTTCAGTAGTGTCTATTAAGACGCTAGCGTTAACTCCCATTGAAACTATTTCTGGAGCGACTTGGGGCGACTTGAGGACGTACAAGTCGGATCCCAAGTCGCCCCAGTGTGAACCGAGCCTACTCTCGCATTTGCAGGAATGGCTTTCGGAAGTCCAGCTCACTAGCATGCGTATAGGGGGTTATACGCTTTCTGTCTGACCCGCTTCTCCCCTCCCTCATTTTTTTAAGATATTGCTGGAAGCTATTTCGTAAGCTTCGCCAGCATGTTTGTATGGCATCCACTGCAAAACATAACACATGAAATAAAATTTTTTCTTTTCAGGAACCTTGCAACTGGACATTCGTTTGCTGTCCTTCATTACGAATTCATGGTGGGCAAGTCAACAGCCAGTTACCATTGTACATGACACATGTATAGCATTATGGGAGGTGCTCAAGGATTTGGTAATGAGGAGGCCTACAAAAGAAAATTTGTCCAACATTGCCCAAGTGTTTTGGAATTGCTGCAATTTTGCATACTGTGTACGAGCATTCGATGGCAAGCACATCGTGATGCCTGTGGCTACTGATACTTTTTATTTCATAGGAATTATTTTTCTTTTATTCTTATAGCAGTAGCGGATGCTATCTACTGCTTAGCATATGTCATAAGTACATAGTCAGGTTGAAAAAAGACACAAGTCCATCCCATTTAACCATAAAATAAAAAAAATCATACAATCCAATATACCTAATTCTATACCCACAGTTGATCCAGAGGAAGGCAAAAATCCCCAGCAGAGCATGCTCCAATTTGCTACAGCAGGGGAAAAAATTCCTTCCTGATCCCCCAAGAGAGAATCGGATTTTCCCTGGATCAACTTTACCTATAAATGTTAGTAGCCAGTTATATTATGTACATTTAGGAAAGAATCCAGGCCTTTCTTAAAGCAATCTACTGAGCTGGCCAGAACCACCTCTGGCGGGAACCTATTCCACATTTTCACAGCTCTTACTGTGAAGAAACCTTTCCGTATTTTGAGCTGAAATCTCTTGTCGACGTTAGAGCTGCACAATTAATCATTAAGAATCAAAATTGCGATCTTTTTCCCTTCCCGATCTTCAAAACAGCATGGCAGGATTCTTTTTAACAAGAGCAGAGAGTTCTCACAGCTGGGGAAAAAAAAAAAAAAATCCAGGCAGCCTGCCACATTTTATCACAACACACTAATAAGTAGAAACAAAGTATCTTTTCATTCTTTTATCAAAGGAAAGTCTATTCAACTACCGTTTGACCAGGATCAGAAGGATTATGGAGTGCAACTTTGGAATTTTGGCAAATAAGTGGCGTTTGCTGCATACGCCAATTCATTTAAACATAGGGAACGCCATATCCGATGTCAAAGCCACATGTGTCCTCCACAATTTTTTAAGGCAGCGTGATGGGAATCAGTATGAGTAATCAATAATGCCAATTTGGAAAGTGCACACTGGACTGCAAGGAGGGGCTCCAAAAATGTCTTCATGTCCCTGGTGAGTGAAGTACCATGGCAGCTTGAAGCCATCTCCTAATAAACACATACATATATTTTGTGTAATTACCTTTTTGTGCTTTATTTTTGTTTAACCTCTTGCCGTCCGCGCTATAGCCGAATGACGGCCACGGCGCGGACCTGAATTTCCGTGAGGCAGTCATATGACGTCCTCCCCTGTGCACATGCCCAGGGTGCAAGCTGTGATCACCAAGTCACCGAGACTCGGGTGATCACAGATCCGAGTAAGGGGCTGGTCCCGGCCCCTTACTACGTGATCAGCTGTCAGCCAATGACAGCTGCTCACACGATCTAAACAAAAGCTTGGTAATAGTTTTTTTTTTTTTTCCTCACGCTGATAGCGTGAGGAGAAAAAAAAGCAGATCACCGGCTTATCTGCAAGGGACATCGGTCCTGAAGAGGAAGAGGCAATTCTGCCTCGTCTGTGCCACCAGTACCCAGTGCCACCTATCAATGCCCACCAGTGGTGCCAATCAGTGTAACCAACCAGTGCCCATTATTGCCACCCATCAGTGTCCATCACTGCCACCCATCAGTGCCCATCACTGCCGTCTCATCAGCGTATCGTTAGTACAGGGCCCAGGGTTCTCGGTAACACCCAGTCTCTCTGCTGGGAGCGCGCCGTACGGCACACTTCCAGCTCAAAGGGGAAACATATAAAGGAGAAAACACATTAATGGGGCCCCACGTAAAAAAAAAAAAACGCTCAGTTTTTTTAACCACTTCAATACCAGGCACTTATGCACCTTCCTGCCCAGACCAATTTTCAGCTTTCAGCGCTCTCACAATTTGAATGATAATTACTCAGTCATGCTACACTGTATCCAAAAAAAATGTTTATCATTTTCTTCTCACAAATAGAGCTTTCTTTTGGTGGTATTTAATCACCACTGGGTTTTTTATTTTTTGTGATAAAAGCGAAAAAACAGCGAAAATTTTGAAAAAAAACCACACAATTTTTTAGTTTCTATTGTAAAATTTTTCATTTTTCTTCATAAATTTGTGCCAACATTTATACTGCTACATATCTTTGATAAAAATAACCCAAATTAGTGTATATTATTTGGTCTTTGTGAAAGTTATAGAGTCTACAATCTATGGTGCCAATCACTGAAAATTGATCACACCTGATGTACTCTCTCACCTGAAGCCCTATCTCATTTCTTGAAACACTAACAAGCCAGGAAAGTACAAATACCCCCCAAATGACCCCTTTTTGGAAAGTAGAAAGTCCAAGGTATTTACTAAGAGGCATGGTGAGTTTTTTTGAAGTTGTAATTTTTTCCCACAATTCTTGGGAAAATTAAGATTTTTTTTTTTTTTTACACTGGTAAAATTGGTAATTGGTATACTGGTAATATTAACAGGTTATTTCTCTCACACAGCATATGCATAACTGCTATAAATTCAAATATTCCGCGCTTAGGACCAACATCAATCACGAACTGCAGCCCCCCAAAAAAGGAAAACACCAAGGTGAAGTCCAAGTACTAAAAAACTCTGAAAGGGGAATTGGCGCTGTTCACAAACCAGATTATTACTTCACACCTCACTATGAGAAAATGATGTGCATCAAAGTGCATCAACAAACCTAATGAAAGTGCAATGAAAAAAACTTGTTAAAATGTATGTGTCATGTAAAATATTGAATATCCAAAATTACCAAAATAATATATAAAATGAAATTAAAAGCTCATATGGATGAAGCTAAAACATCAATTATATCCCCATTAAAAATCCCACTAATAAATGTTCAAAGAAAAGTGACATCTAGAAATACAGAAAAAAACTCTGATATTGATTAAAAAATCCCAAAAGTGATGTATAACAAACAAAAGAATATATCAAAAAAGTGTATGAATTATATGGTGAAAAATTATGTGATGGTACTCCGTGCAACCAAATACTCCAAAAAAAAAAAGTTTTTATATTGTCCAATAAAAATTGTCCTATGGATGTGAAGAAAATCCCTGTGAGCAGATGGTGTATGCATCCAAACGATCCCAGACAAGTTTGGTGTGGCTGATGTTAACCTTCTTCGACTGAACCCCCACTTGTCCCCTCACTCACCGGAACGCTCAACCCCTGCAGGGGTAATGGGCAAGTGTATGTAGATCCAGTAGCCGGAGTTCTGAACGATCCGCGTCCCTCTCACCGACTCTGTGGTCTCCTTTCCACTTATATCACCGCTGTCCTTTTAATAGTATCCACCGGAAAGTATCCATATATATTGAGAAGAGAGGAGCCTCATAGCGTAAATCCAAAAAATGTATTTAAAACAATGCAGCTTACAAAATAAAATAAAACTGGGAGCTGACAGTGCTCCGCTGGCTGGCTACAGGCCGATGGCCGCAACAATAGAGTGGTAGCGGCGTGCGTTCCACGGCCCGTCTACCAAAAACCGGAAGCCTGCACAAAGTCAGAAGCTAGAGCGACGTATGCGTACCGCGTGACCACGTCTTACGCGTTTCGTCATCAAGACGTCATCTGAGGCGCGGCCATCTTGGTACACCATACGTCCTATTATACTACAAGGAGGCGCCGCGATATCCAATCGAAAAAGACTGGTGTGACGTGCACACCCACCCAGCGGGGAATTGATAGGTAAACACTATTAAGATAAAATAAAGGCAAAAATAGACGCCTGGCACCCCCTGGTGGACATAAATAAAAATGTCATTACAAGGCGCCTCCCTATAATCATTATGGCAGCAAAAGGATGAACTGCATATCTCAGCTAGCGAAAACATGTAAACAGACTCTTGCAAATATAAATAGGCAAACATATAGAAGGGAGCACAAGGTTAAAAAGTCTATGTAAAATATGTTAAAATGAAAAAAAATTAAAATAAAAATTATAAAAAATAATACATAGCAATGGTAAGTGTAAAATAGACCAAAGGGCAAATACCATCCAAGACTAACACCACAAAATATGTATATATATATATCCATATCCGTGCAATCATATATAAGTGATAAGGATGAGCCATATGCTAATATCTCCAAATCTTAATGATGGAAGGGAAAAATACATCAAAATCACATATGATAAAAACCACATATGATAAAAAAGGGTTATATGATATATCATATCATTCTAAAAAATTAAGTGTGTATAAACACTGTATATGAAAAAGAGGACCAACATATATGTTAATGTATTTGTGTTCGAAAAAATCTGAAGAAAACTCTGTGGGACTGAGAAGAAAGCTTACATATAACATGTGACAGCTATAATAATATGTCCCATAACTGTCTGTGTTTCTCTACATAGCTACATGTGTGCGACCCCAAACCGTATATTGGATTGAAAAAATAGAATAAGAAGAACGCGTACATTTTACAAGCAATCCTATGGTATATTATGCATATCCTGAAAGTGATATGTAATGTTGAGAAGAAACGTATGTATTTATGTGTGGACTGGAAAGCAATATTAGAAATTGGATAAAAAACAATTCAAATCAATATCCACGTTAAGTCCTCTAGGAACCAAACTATCTAAACGATGTATCCATCTGGTTTCGTTCTGAGATATCATTTTCTTCCTACTACCCCCCCTCCAGTTGTCCTTAATGGTATCAATACCATAAAAAACCAAACCAGATGGGTCCCTATGGTGGAATTCGTCGAAATGTCTTGAGAGGTTATGCTTAGGAAACCCCTTCTTAATATTATTAATGTGCTCTCTAATGCGCACACATAGGGGTCTGGTAGTTCTACCCACGTATTGCCGTCGGCACGGACATTCGATGACATAAGTCACATGGGTAGTATTGCAGGTGATTAATTCTCTGATATCATACTCAATGCCTCTACTGGAAAAAAATGAGGATCTCTTTTTCGGTTGCTTCTTGCTAACCCGGCAGGCCAAACATTTATGGCATCTGTAAAAACCCTTCATACCTGAAAACAATTTAATATTTCTCGGGGGGTCAATCACATTATGGACGAGATAATTTCTGAGGGTTGGTGTCCTCCTATAAATAAAGCAAGGCTTTTTGGTAAGAATTTTCCCTAGGGTTCTATCAGATTTTAAAATGGGCCAGTATTTCCTCACTATATGCTCTATATTCCGATATTGGTTATTAAAACCAGTGATAAAAGCTATATCCCCTGGAGACTTCTTATTGGTATTGTTACTTCTTGTTGCTAGTAGGGAATCTCGGTCCAGGTTTTGTATCTCCTTTTTTAATTTCAATAAGGTTTCAGTATGATAACCTTTATCCACAAACTTATTAATCAGCATGTCAGCTTGATACTGGTAATACTCGATATTCTGACAATTCCTCCTTATTCTCAACAGCTGTCCTTTCGGGATGTTTTCTTTCCACTTGGGGTGGTGACAGCTGGAGATGGGTATATACCCGCTTCGATCCGTGGTTTTAAAATAAGTTTTCGTAAACAATTCTTCACCCTCTTTATAGATCTGTAGATCCAAATAATCTATCACATTATAATCAGATTTTCCAGTAAAGGAGATACCATATATATTATGGTTCAACTCATCAAGAAAATTCTGGAATGAATCTGAGTCACCTTCCCATAATATGATGACATCATCGATGTATCGACGGTAAAACTTAATTTCAGGTCGTCTGGTCCCATATATATAGTGTTCCTCCATCATGTCCATAAATAAGTTCACCACACTTGGGGCATACTTGGCACCCATGGCCACGCCTTTTTTCTGAACATAAAAATCTTTATTATACCAAAAGTAATTGCTCTCCATTGCCAACTCCAGTCCTTCCAAAATTAATTTAATTTGTTCATGCCTTAATTTTGATCTATCATGTAAGGCCTTCTCAACCCCTTTCAGTCCGTCCTTCTGAGAAATACTCGTGTACAAAGAGTTCACGTCTATTGTTGCCAATAACCATTGGCCATTCCCTGAGATAGTTCTCAACTCCTTAATCAATTGGGTACTGTCTCTAAGATAGGATTTACCTTCCACCACTAGGGGTTTCAGAAATTGGTCAATGTATTCTCCTAGTCTGGAAAATAGGGAATCCACTCCACTTATAAAGGCAAAAATAGATGCCTGGCACCCCCTGCTGGACATAAATAAAAATGTCATGACAAGGCGCCTCCGTATAATCATTATGGCAGCAAAAGGATGAACTGCATATCCCAGCTAGCGAAAAAATGTAAACAGACTCTTGCAAATATAAATAGGCAAACATATAGAAGGGAGAACAAGGTTAAAAAGTCTATGTAAAATATGTTAAAATGAAAAAAAATTAAAATAAAAATTATAAAAAATAATACATAGCAATGGCAAGTGTAAAATAGACCAAAGGGCAAATACCATCCAAGACTAACACCACAAAATGTGTATATATATATATCCATATCCGTGCAATCATATATAAGTGATAAGGATGAGCCATATGCTAATATCTCCAAAACTTAAAGATGGAAGGGAAAATACATCAAAATCACATATGATAAAAACCACATATGATAAAAAAGGGTTATATGATATATCATATCATTCTAAAAAATTAAGTGTGTATAAACACTGTATATGAAGAGCACTGATGTGACACCAGTAGCACATATATGTGTATCTATCATTTATCATTGAGTGCAATATGATATTAATTTAGCATGCTGATTGTTCTTCACCGTTATCTGTATGTTTAATTTTCATATCATTATTATTGTCATTATATTTATTAAAGCGCAGTTTTTTTTGGTTTCTCAGAGTTTTGCAATGCCTCATCGGACGTGTAGTTCTGCTTCAGCTGGAGGGCCGTAGTTTGAGGATCCCTGCTATAGGGAAATTGTTGCTCGTGAAGTCGACTCACACTATCAGAGCGAATGCTTCCTGGGGCGGGACCTTGTTGGTAAATGAGGGCAGTGACGATATCTTCAATATACTTGAGGTAGGTGATTTGTTGGTTTTGAGTTGCTTTTTGGTAGCAGACAAACAAAAGGGCCATGTGTAAAAGGTGAAACACAACTTTCTTGTACCAATAACGGGACTTTCTGGTTGATAAATAGGGCTGTATCATCTGATCATTTAAATCCCCCCCTTCCATATACATATCGTAGTCGGGCTTTACAATGGGGCAGCGTCTTCTTTGGATCTCCACCACGGTGTCATTGTGGATGGTAGAGAGGATGTGGACATCTTTCTTGTACCCCCCACTTCATGGTCAACACCTCCTCATTCCTCATGAATGCCGATTCTCCGTTTTGCAATTTTTTTGTCAACAGATTTTGTGGGAATCCCTTGTGTTTTTTCTTTTACTGTAAAGATGACGAGATAGGGGCAGGCTGGTATAATAGTTGTCGACATATAAATGGTATCCTTTTTTCGAACAGGGGATATGCCAGCTCCCAGACAATTTTCCCACTGGTTCCAATATATGTGGGGCAATCACGGGGCTGGAGCTGGGAGTCTTTGCCTTCGTAGATCCAGAATGTGAAGACGTATCCAGTGGCTCGATCACATAATTTATTTAATTTCAGCCCATACCTGGCTCTCTTGTTTGGTATATACTGCTTGAAGTGCAGTCGCCCAGTGAAATGTATGAGGGACTCGTGCACACAAATTTTTTGGTCTGGGGCGTATCTTGTACAATTTGTCGTGGTTGGGATGATCTCTGGGAGGGCACTGTGACTTGTCATTGAAGTGGAGAAAACGCATAATCATGTTGTATCATGTCCTGGACATGACAGCGCAATGTAAGGGCATGTGTTGGATGGGGTTGGTGGACCAATATGTGTGGACTTTGTTCTTTTTGTAAGCCCCATATTGAAAGTAAGGCCCAAAAACATTTTAAATTCATCCAGTGTGACAAATCGCCACTGGAACATGCGGGCGTAGGAAGAATTGGGATTGGCAGCAATAAATTGGGATGCATACAAATTAGTTTGATCCACCATATTCTGCAGAAAATCTTGTGGGAAAAATAAAGAAAAATAATCGAATTGAGAAAAATTTGTAGTGTCGGCTGCACACCTGGCTGTGCGGTGAAAGGGGGGATGGTAGCGGATCCTGAGTTGGCAGGCAACCATAAGGGGTTTGCCAGTGCATCGGGAAGGTAGGACTGCGGCTGGATTCTTCAGGTTGGGCGTGTATTTCCAGTACTTGTACTGGGCTCCTCTTCCTGGGGTCTGGCGCTGCTGGTGGTGGGCAGATCTCCTGATCTTGGTCCTGATCTCATTCTTTTGGGAGGGACGGTTTCCTCCGCGGACTCGGACTCTGATCCACTATCCTCCACTGGCTTGTATTCCGAACCAGAATCGGACGATGGGAGCTCCCCGCTGCTCTCATCATCCGACATGGCAAGAATATCATATTCCTCCTCAGGTGTGTAAACCCTTTGGGACATTATGGCAGTACTTATTGGCGGGCCTGTGTAATGGTACTGCTGGGGGTAGTGTACTGATTGAGGTATTAGTGGCGGGCCTGTGTGGTGGTACAGATGGCGGTATGGGTGTTGGTGATACCAATGGCGGTACGGATGGTGGTGGCGGTACCAATGGCGGTACAGGTGGTGGTACCGATGGCGGTACGGGTGGTGGTGGCGGTACGGGTGGTGGTGGCGGTCCAGGTGGTGATGGCGGTACGGGTGATGATGGCGGTACAGGTGGCAGTATGGGTGGTGGTGGTACCACCGACGGCGATACGGGTGGTTGTGGTACCGATGGCGACACTAGTGGCGATACTGGTAGCGGCCTGTTTGGCAGTATAGATGGTGGGCCTGATGGTGGTACTAGTGGCGGTATTGGTGGTACTGAAGGCGGTACTGGTAGCCTGTGTGGCGGTACGGTACCGATAGAGGTGGGCCTGTGACAGCTGGGCTGTGTGATAGGTCCTCTTTATTGGGGGGTGGCCGTGTTGTGCACAGTACAATACAATAAAATATGTCAGACAGACACTGATTTCACTCACTGATCCCTGCTCTCTCCTCATACGATCGGTGTGTGAGGAGAGAGCAGGGATCAGATGGTAACTGCTCCTCAATGTTTACATTTGTGACCGGCTGTGATTGGACACAGCCGGTCACGTAGTAAACAGCCAATTTCATTGGCGGTTTACCCTGTTTGGGGAAGCACTGTGTCCAAGGGACACTCGCCTTCCTCGATCCCTGCTCTGCATGCCTTTGTTATGACAGGTGATTGTCTGTGACTTTGACACAGCCAATCACGTGGTAAACAGCCAAGTTCATTGGCTGTTTACCGTGATTGGGGAAGTGCTGTGTCCGAGTGGTTAAATAACAAACACGTTATACTTACCTCCTCTGTGTAAGGGTTTTGCACAGAGCGGCCCCGATCCTACTCTTCTGGGGTCCCCCTCGTGGTGCTCCTGGCCCCTCCTCTTCTCGAGTGCGCCCACGGAGAGCTGCTTTCCATGGGGCACTCGTGCGGGCACGCTCCCGAATCCTGCTGCTGCGTCCATTGACACAGACAGCAGGACTTGGCCCCGGCTCCCGTGTCACTGGATGTGATTGACAACAGCGGGAGCCATTCTATCAATCTATCCAATGAGGACCCAAGACAGCGCTCAGGTAAGAAAAAGGGGGGGTGCTGCAGCACAAAAGGTTTTTCACTTTAATGCATTAAGGTGAAAAACAGTTATGGTTTACAACCCCTTTAAGGCCTGAAAATCTTCTAGCATTTCTTTAGACAAAAGTTTCACAGAAAGCAGAGGTGAAGCTAACAGACAAAATGAATAAATACACAGCTATTTGGTAGCCTTAGTTTACACAATGTCTTTTAGATGGAACGGATACAGGACTACTTGGCCTCTTACTGGACCACAGCCCTGACTACCCACCCTATCTCTCCCTCAGGATTAGACATCTAGCTAGATCACATGCTCTCTCTTTCCCTCTTGTGTTTGTTGTAACTACTTAGAAAGAGTTGCCTGGAGATCAGCTTTAATTTGTTAGTCAAGTTCATCTAAATCTGTCTAAAGCTGGCCATTAAGGTTTAGCTTTTTTCATGCAGCCAAGAGGCTGCACAAAAGAACTGATTTCCCTATCCACACAACTGAGGTAAATGGGGGAATCCTCCCCACTGCGATATTGTATTCTGACAGCAGGAGAGGACTCCACCTCTGTCAGAATACACCGTTTTAGCCCCTGATCGAGTGGCTTTTTTCCAACGAGTCCATTCAACAGAAATCAATTGACATCTGTTGAGTGGCAGTGGCCACACATGGTTCGAAATTCAATTGGTCCCTGCTGAATTGCCTGAATTGACAATGCTGCTGTCCAAACGCTTCCGCTTTACTACTTCATCCAGAATGCAGACACCCTATAACAGGAATTTAGTGACTGGCTAGATCACGGAGTGAAATAAAGGGGGGGCGGGGCTAAAAAAAGAAAACTAGTGCAGCCACCACATCTAAGGATTGGTAAGCTGCAATATATTACATTTTTGTTTTGGAGTTTAAAGTGGTTGTAAACCCTAAAAAAACAAAAAAAACCCTGCAAGACAAAAGGCATAGCATACTAGCTCATTATTAGTTACTTACCTGAGATCGAAGCCCCCACAGCTGTCCTCGTTTACCGCTCCAGCGTCCGACATCGCTCCCGGGGGTCACTTCCGGGTATCGCGGCTCTAGCGCTGTGATTGGCCGGAGCCACGATGACATCACTACCGTGCAGGAACCCCTGGTAATGGCACAGTTTAACTGAAGCAACGGCACGTACGTGCCGTTGCTTCAGTTTGCTTAAGTGCACATGTGCCTATGATGTCGGCACATGTAAATACAGGGACTATCTCCTAAACCGTGCAGATTTAGGAGCTATCCAGTGTAGCTACAGGTAAGACTAATTATAGGCTTGCCTTAGTAAAAAGTGGTTGTAAAGGGTTTACAACCACTTTAAAGCGGAGCTCCGCGGTGTCAGCAGCTACAAATACTGCAGCTGCTGACTTTTAAAACATGGACACTTACCTGTCCAGGGCACCCGTGATGTTGGCACCCGAGGCCGAACCGTCTCTCGGTCCTCGGGTGCTGCTGCCTCCATCTTCGGTAAGGGAATCCGGAAGTGAAGGCTTGCGGCTTCGCTTCCCGGTTCCCTACTGTGCATGCGCGAGTTGCGCAGATACGGATGGTCCCTGCTGTCTCTGGGACCCGTGTGTTTCCCAGCAGACAGCGGGGGGGGGGGGAACGACAGGAAGTGGCATAAATAACCGCAGATTCTGCGGCTATCTTTGTCGGAAGTGGGTACAGATACCTGTAATATACAGGTATCTGCACCCCCCTCCCCCCTGAAAGGTGCCAACTGTGACTCCACTTTAATATTGCTTGTTGTTCCCATTGACTTTAGTATGGTCTCTGCCAAGTAGCCAGAGGGTGCTACCGCATATAAATGCAAAAACCTGTATATCAGTGTTTTGACCCACAAAGGTTTTATTTATCCCTTATCTAAGAAGAAGAAAATAGGGTTTTTAGGATTCTGAGGAAGGAGAAGAACCAGGAAGCATTGCTGGTGAGCTTGGACATACAGCCATTAGCAGCTTAGTTTATCTGTTACGTTACATATATTCTGATTGTATGTTTCTATATCTTTATATCTTTCTTCCCAGTTTCTCTGTATCCCCTTTTTTTTTTTCCCCCAAGAAAGCCTCAAGATTTGTTCACACAGTCTGGTTTATTGGAGATTAATAAAGTTAAGCTGCACACAGTACAGATGATAACGAGTAGCGAAAATAGTATGCACATCTTACATTCAAATCATAGTAAGAAAAATAACACTCATCTTTCATAAGCTCCTTACCCTCATACAGAAAATGGTGATGACCCGCTTTAAAATATACAGTGAGAAATAAAATAAGCTGTCAGCATTAATACCATTTAGGAACAGATGGTAGTCTGAGATGCCAAGATATGCAAGGCGAAGAACCAACTGAAATTCACAATCAGTGGCAGTGATTGCATCTTCAGCTGTGTGCCTTTTATCTTGGTAGAACTCCCGTTAACTTTTTCCTTGATATTTAGCCTTCAAATTCTGTCTAAGATTGCTTAGGCTAGGATAATATATGTTGCAATGATGGTTTGACCCCCTACAAGGTAATCCATCTTTACCTCCCTCTGCATCCTGCAAAGAAAAAGGAATTTTGAGGTTTTTTTTTTTTTTTTTTTTTTATAAATTCCATATGTAGCAAGGTCTCTGTCCTTGTTCAGTCTAATGAGAATGTAACCCTTAGATAGTTGCAAATTCAACTGGCAGACTCCGAGACTTCAATAAGAGAACAGCCATGCAGGGAAAGGCCCCAGGAAGAAGCCACATCTGTACTTGCAGGATTGCGGTCTCTTATGGCAACAGTCTAACAGTTCCTAACGCAAACGTAACAGTCCTTTCAGCTTCACTACAACTGTCTCTTGTAGTTCTTCAACACTGAGCTCCGGGTCTCTCACTAGACCCACTGATTCACTGACTCGGAATCCCTTGAGCTCCTCCAAGGTTTGCGGTGGTATCTCCTCAAGCCTCACCCATGCTTCCTTGCTGGGTCCCTAGCTTGACACTCCAGCTACTTCTCAAGCTTCACCCCTGATAACTGGCGAGGTCCCTGGCTTGACTCACAAGACTGCTCTGCAAGCGTCTCCTCCGCTGGTTGGGTCCCTGACTCTATCACCACCTGAAGTTTCCCGATTTTCCACCATGCCCTTTAGGTGAGAATATGGTTCCGGTACTTGCTTCAGTTACTCACTGTGGTCCCTTTGTGGCGACAGCTTCCCTTCTACCTCCGACCACTGACAGGTTCTCCGGCCGGCAGAACCGTCACCTCTGGTTGGACTGCAAGCCGCAATCCCAACCCTGCACTGCCCTCTTACTTCTGGATAGGCCCTCACACAGCCTGGCAGCCAGATGCCCCTGGGGTAGACCCAATCTCTGGCCTAGCAGCCCAGGGTGTACGACACATGTCCATCCAGACAGCCGTCCAGGTGGCACAGAACATAGATCACCTGAGCTCCCCTGAATATATAGATTCTCCCAGCAGGCCAAGGGATTCAAGAAAACCCCTACCCATTGGCTTAGATACCCGATATACTCATAACCTGACCTTGGGTTGCCCATCTCATATCTAGTACAGTGTTTCTCAACTCCAGTCCTCCAGGCGCCCCAACAGGTCACGTTTTCAGGATTTCCCTCAAATGAAATGGCTGTGGTAATTACTAAGGCAGTGAAACTGATCAAATTCCCTGTGCAAAATAATGAAGAGCCTGAAAACATGACCTGTTGGGGCGCCTTGAGGACTGGAGTTGAAAAACACTGATCTAGTACCACGTCCACCTAGTGGTAGAAGAGACCAGTGCAACAAGGCCAAACTTAGGGAGAAATTAATAGACCTCTATCAATCGACCAAGAAAACTATTCCTGGCTCCTGGCTCCTGACTAAACCGCAGGGTGCTACACATATCTTACAGTACAGTACACAGGCTGGATATTCATAGATTCTGGGTTGTAGGTGATTGAACACTGGAAAAGCTTCTCTGCATGTACTTCTATAACTCCACCACATGCTGACAGTCCTCAGCTTTTTTTTTTTAGCAAGCAATGCAGAGGAACAGAGAGGAGGGTGGCCTTTGTCCTGTAACGTACTCCAAGATATGGAATTTACAGATAAGCCAAAATTTCTTTTTTTCGTACCATAATGACTGGATATTCACAGACCCTGGGACGTCCCCAGACAATGAAACAGAGGGGCAAATAGAACCATGACAGCAGGCTCAACAAAAAAGGGTCAAAGAACCAATTTAGAGTGCTGCTGAAAAAACTTTGCAGCTGATGGCTGCAACCACCTGGTGTCAGGTCCTGGATCACCTACTGGTGGCATTGTGGTTCACAGAACTTAAAGGCACAGTTCTGGTGGCCACCAGAGGGTGTCTCCCAGGTATATAACCCCTGCCATGATTTAGGATCAGTGCTCAAGGCTCCCTCCAAAAAATTAAGCTACAAATACAGTAGCTGCTGACTTCTAATATAAGGACACTTACCTGTCCAGGGATCCAGCAATGTCCTCATCTGAGCCGATTCTTCAATTTGCTACAGGTGCAGGCGCTGGTATCTCAAGTAAGAGAAACAGCTGGTTTCCTATTGTGCATGTGCGAGCCGCACTTCACCTTGTGAGTGGTCCTGTAATCTTCTGCGGGGGAAGGAGGGGGGTCAAACTTCCAACGGTCAAAACTAGGTATCCGCTCCCCCTCCCCTAAAAAAGTGCCATATGTGCAGGGGGGAGGGTGCAAACAAGCAGAATTTCCTCTTTTGGGTGGAGCTCCACGTTAAGTGTTTGCCTGTTAACCATATACCTGCTTGCTGATTATCCTGATCCCTGACTTATCCTTTACCTTGCATCTAGTAATCTGTTACCCCATCTCTGCTGCCCCTGTTCCAGTCCCAGACCTGGTCATGTTCTGTTTATGTATACGGTGTATTATATTCAGGTTGCTGGTTTGGTTTTGATTCACTGTCACGTTTATTTTTCACTTTTGCTTTGCTTATGGTCTGATGGTGTTGGATAGGTGTTGTGTGCATTAACCGGTTCCCGACCAGCTCACACATATATACTGCAGCACAATGGCTCTCCTGGGTGAAACCCTTTATGGGTACGTCCTTCCTTTAAGAGCCACCAGAGGGCATGCGAGCGCACCCGCTGCACGGCAGTGGATCCGATGCGAGCGGGCGGGCGCGATAGTGTGCACGAGAGCCAGCACAGGATTTGTGTGTGTAAACACACAAATCCCTGTTCTTTCAGTGGAGAGGAGACATATGGTTGTTCCTACAAAGTAGGAACAACCATATGTCTCCTCCCCCAGTCAGTGTCATCCCCATACAGTTAGAACATGCTGAGGGAACACACATTTAACCCCTTGATCGCCCCCTAGTGTTAACCCCTTCCCTACCAGTGACATTTACACAGTAATCAGTGCGTATTTATAGCACTGATCGCTGTATAAATGTCAGTGGTCCCAACAATGTATCAGAAGTGTCAAAAAGTGTTTTTCAAAATTGTCGCTCTTTGTTTATAGCGCAAAAAATAAAAACCGCAGAAGTGATCAAATACCACCAAAAGAAAGCTCCATCTGTGGGAAAAATGTCAATGGTCCCAAAAATGTGTCAAAAGTGGCCGATCTGTCCGTCGCAGTACCGCTAATAATTGCAGATCACCGCCATTAATAGTAATAAATAAATAAATAATAAAAAATGCCATAAATCTTTCCCATAGTTTGTAGACGCTATAACTTTTGCACAAACCTATAAATATACACTTATTGTGAGTTTTTTTTTTTCTTTTATCCAAAAAATGTAGAAGAATATATATTGGCCTAAACTGATGAAGAAATTTAAAAAAGAAAAGTTTTTTTTTGGGGGGGGGGGGTATTTATTATAGCAAAAAGTAAAAAATAGTTTTGTTTTTTTTCAAAATTGTTGGTATTTTTTTGTTTATAGCGCAAAAAATAAAAACCGCAGAGGTGATCAAATACCACCAAAAGAAAGCTCTATTTGTGGGGAAAAAAAGGATGCAAATTGTTTGGGTACAGCATTGCATGGCTGTGCAATTGTCAGTTAAAGTGACACAGTGCCAAATTGTAAAAAGTGCTCGTCAGGAAAGGGGTAAAATCTTCCGGGGCTGAAGTGGTTATTAAACTTTATTTTACTCATACTCTGATTCCAGTTTCCTAAGCAGCTATAATGAACTGGTCATCCCTGCTGCCGTTGGATACCTGCATTTGGTATCCCTTATGTAACACTGTAACCCACTAATGACCAGATCAGCTGCACTTAGGAACTGGGAGGTATCTGCTCTTAGTATTTGCTGTCACTTTATGTTAAGATGCATCTCGGGGAGGCTATATGTTGTGTGAGATTGGCTTTAGAGCATAAACATTTTTGCCCCCAGATTTTGCAGAAGTGCATTGGTGAGAAGCTGCTGGAGTATATTCAGGTGGTGCACTCCTTAGTTGTTCAGGCCAGGTTTCTATTTAGTGAAGTGCAGCCTATGATTGAAATTTGTTCTGAGCTAGTTCTTTCTGGTATTTCTCAGGACCATGATGATTTCTTTTCACATTTTAGTATGGCTCACATTGAGCCCTCGTTCACATTGAATGTGGCTTTGAAATTATGCGACTTCATCTGAAATTGCACGATTTGAAAGCCACATGTCAGTGCGGCTTCATGCACAGATGTCTATCCAAGTCAAACCCGAAATTGCCAAAAATAGTGCAGGAACTACTTCTTCAGGCTGGGTTCACACTTATGTGAATTGGATGCAGGGAGTGAAGTCATCTCCACCAGTTGAAGACCAATTAGCGATAGTCGCAAGAGAATCCGGTAGGCTTGTTGCACCCAAGTTGATTGATCGATCAACTTGGTACAGTCAGCCTGCCCATTAATTGTTCGAATCTCTGCCATTTCCTGTTTTTTTTTTTTTTTTTTTTAGTTTCCTTAGCTATATTGAGATTACTGTTCAAAGTTTGCATTGTTTGGGATAATGTGATCAAGCGGTTATCCAATTTTGTGTGGTTCATATTCTTTGAGAGTTTACAATAAAGTTAGTGCCAGTTTGCACCAAAGCTAGTGTCGTCTAGTTCTTGGGTGCAATTCTCAGCTATAATACCTGGTTCCTGGTTCTAGGGTGGAGGAAGCTGTATCTTGGTGGAGGCACAATCACCATCCATGGGTGTGGGAGAAAAATCATCCTCATTTGCAAATCTGGATTAGAATTTCACCAAGCTAGGGAGTTCCTTGCTCGATTACAAAGAAACATAGGGGGGGTCAAGGAAAGCACTGTGTTTGTTCCAGGCCAACAGAATGTCATGCTGAAGAAGCCTTGAGTGAAACTTGGTGAAGGGAACAGCCTTGAATGAGGCTACCATGAGGCCAAGGACTCTCATGGAGAATCTCACTGAGGGATAGCTTTTTGACTTTAAAGTCATTTAGTCCTTTAGGACCTTTAGTCCTGTTTTCAACTTTCCATCTATTAAATCTTCTGCCGTTGCTGTTTTAACTTTAGATAGTAAAACATTTTTTTTCTGCCAGGAAATGCCTTATACAGGCCACTTCTTGTCTCGTCTGATCATTAGCCTAGGCTCTCTCTCGCACTCTTGTGAGAGTTTGCAGGAATGGAGGGGGGGGAAGAGTCAGAGGGCCAATGAAAGCTGCAGAGCTGGAGGTGTGCCTCTGTGTCTCTGTAAGTCTAGGAAGTGAACAGGCAGCAGCTTCAGCTGCCCACAGTTAAAATGGCTGCAGCCAGACTTAGTGGAGGAAGATTTCTGCAGCATATTTGGCAAGTACTGTACAGAATCACAGTATGTATAAAATAATATGCAAAGTGGTTGGAGGGAAGCTTAAGAATGGCAAATATGTTTTTATTACAAATTATGTGAGCAGACTGCAGTTCCTTTTTAAGGTCTGAGCAGGATCTAAACAAAAAAAAAAAGAAGTTTATTTTCTGGAAGGAAAACTTTTGCTTGGGCTGTATCTAAAATGAGACCTAAGTATTCTAAGCAAAGGGGAGGCTGGAGGGCATACTTTTCAAAGTGGATTACCCAGCTGAAAGATTGAAGAATCTGGATAGTCTTTTGGATGGTTACACATAGTTGTGAGGGAAGTAAATGCTTTAGGAGGAGGCTGTGTAGGTACTATTTGAAGTGGATGCCCTAAATTGTTAAGATGGTGAATAGGGGTGCAAGCACCTTTGTGAACATTCTGGATGCAGAGGATAGGCCAGACAGCAGTACGATAAATTAGATGTGGTTATCTCCTACTGTAAAGTGCAGATGAGTTGGGTAAATGGGAATATGTAGGTAGGCATCTTGAACTGCCACTGATTCTATGCACTCCTCTTGTCCCAGAGAGGCAGCAACCAGCCTTGCAGATTCCATGCACATCCTTGGAACATGAAGGTATTTGCTCAGAGCATTTAGGACCAGAATAGGACTAATACCCTTGTTGGAATTTGTTACCATGAAGAGGTTTGAATAGAATCCTTTGAACCGGTCTTCCGGGCCCGTAACAACCATTCCCTGGGGTAAGAGATGGTTCAGGTTGGTCTGTAAATCTGACTGTCCTTGGGCAGATTTTGGCTGGTTCAAGAGAAGAAAAAGAGGGGAAGAGTCTGAAACTCAATATTGTATCCTTTGACACTACAGATTAAACGCATAGGTCTGGAATGTCTGTGATGCAGAGAAATTCAAACTGTAACAGATGTCCTCTGTTCTTAGTGTAGAGTGAAGGCGCTGATTCATTTTCGTTTTGTGTTTTAAGTCTTGGACTGAAAGGAAGGGCTAAATTTTGTCTTTCAAGATGAAACCCAAGAAGAGTGATGGGGCACTGTTGGTCTTGAGGAGAGAGAAGCCTCATTTAGGTTTTTTTTTTTTTTTTAGAGCCTTCTGTTATGGAAGAAGGACCCTTTGCTTCTGTGACATCCTCTATGAACTTGATAAGTGCATAACCAATGAAATACCCTCCTTTAAAAGTCATACAAGTGGCTTTCACACATAAAATTATGCACATATAGATAGATGAACAGCTATTTTTGAGATTTGTGTTATGACTTGTTCTAGGGCATCAACAACTAAAACGTAAGACAGAGAGCAGTGTTTGTAAGGGCTAGTTTCCACTTGCTTCAAAACATGGCTTCGGACACGCTTTGTTAAAGCTCTCTGAACACCAGTCAAAGCTCCTGTCACTAAATAAAATGGTTAGCTTAAAGTCCTGTTTAGATCTGCTTTTGCTTGGTGATTCGGTGAGGCTTGGTGGGGCTTCGAGCGAGCTTTGCCATAGACTTCTATGAAGGCTTTGAATATGCTTTGAAGCACCACTGAAGCTACGAGGGGTATAATTTTTGAAGCAAAGCAAAAGCAGGTGTAAACAGGACTGTAAGCTAATCATTTTATTTAGTGACAGGAGCTTTGACTGGCATTCAGAGAGCTTTAACAAAGCCTGTCCGAAGCCTTGTTGAAGCCGAAGCAAGTTTAAATGAGCCCTAAGTGTTCTGCCAGAGTTCAGTCTTGCAAGACAGGATTGTTAGTTGTTCATTGACCTAGGCCAGTCGAAGGTCCAATTGCACCTTTGAAAACTTGAGCCTCTTTATGGCTCTTTGCGCTTACATAGTAGGACCTGCAAGAACAAAGAAAGCCTTTAAAGTGTATGTGAGCCCTTACGTTGTAAAACAACCCATTCAGTTTACAGTAGAAATTGAATGTAAAACATTTGTGTATAGATATAAAAAAAAATAAATACCTACCCCCACATTCCCTCTGTTCTCAGCTGCATAGAGATCAGGGAGGAGAAACAGCAGCACACCGAACTTCCCATTGAATAGCTGTGCAGGGGGAGGCATGTCTGGACAAGTCTGATCATTGGAAGAGAGAAGGCTGAGTTCACAGCACAGCTAGAAAACTGACCACACTGTGCTCTCATTCCTAGTGTGGTGTGGGCTTTTTTATTGGTGGGGGCCACATATTTGTGCATCTCCTTTTGTGCTGAGAGCCCCGGGCCCCGTTTGAACGATCAGAGCCCGGAACAGCCGATTCCGAGTCAACTGATCACTGTGATAGCCTCTGATTGGCTATCACAGTGATCAGTCACTGTGAAGTCCGCCCTGTGTTTTCTGTCTCTGTGAATAGACGAGAGAGATGCAATGTATTGTTCTCTGAGATAGGGGAAAAAAAAAGTGTGAAGAAAAAATAAATACTTTTTTTTTTTTACAAAAATAATACCCTACAGTTTGATCTAGGGTTAGTGTTTGGGTCAAGGTCAAGGGTCAGTTTTTTTTTTTAACCACTTCATGCAAACCCGTATGTCAGTACTTTGACACTGTGATGCTAAATACCGGAGTTATGGCAGCAGCTAGCTGCCATAACAATACATTGCATCTCTCTGGGCCATTCACAGAGACAGCTGCCGTAACCCCGGTATTTTCGGGAACGCCGTGCATTTCTCTTTAAGATGAAAGTGGTCTCCGAGGCAGATTCGCCGCAAGATCACTTTTATTGGCAGTGGGAGAGGTTCCCACCCACTCCCGCCACACTCCGGTCGTCTTTGCCACTTACCGAACCCACTGGTAGCACCGGTGACGAACGCGTCCTCTCCTGTGGATGCCTGCCTGTCAAGTGAGGGGAAGATGGCCCCTGCTCGGCTCCATGGCACGGGGAGGGCAGAAGCGACGTCAAACGTAACTTCCGCCCATAGCTCTTAAAGGAGAAATTATTATTTTTTTCCCCAAGTGACTTTTTTTTTTTTTTTATTGCATTTTAGTTTAAATATGAGATCTATCATCTTTTTGACCCCAGATCTCATATTTAAGAGGTCCTGTCATGCTTTTTTTCTATTACAAGAGATGTTTACATTCCTTGTAATAGGAATAAAAGTGACCCAAAAATATATTTTTTTTAAAAAGTGTCAATAAAAAAATTACCGTATATACTCGAGTATAAGCCGACCCGAATATAAGCCGAGGCACCTAATTTTACCACAAAAAACTGGGAAAACGTACTGACTCGAGTATAAGCCTAGGGCGAGAAATGCGCAGCTACTGTAAGTGGAAAAGAGGGTCAACAATGCCTATTTGCAGCCTCACTGTGCCCATTTGCAGCCATAGGTCCCCCAAACTTCAAATTTGGTAGTTAAGGGTTCCTAGATGCCTCCTAGCTGCAGCCAAAATTTGGGGTCTCTGAACCCAAAGGGTCCCGAAATGACATTGCTGCAGATGGACACAGTTGACCGAATTTGGGGCCCCGTATCTTGGGGCCACTTGGTGCTAGGAACCCCAAATTTGGAGTGCAAACCCTTTGGAACTAGCACTACAACATATCCAAAGGTGGGGTTCCTAGCACTAAGTGGCCCCGAGATACAAAGTCAGTTTGGAAAATGTCCAGCACTTTTCTGCAGCAGAGAATGACATTTTCCGAACCGATTTTGGGGCCCCATATCTCGGGGCCACTTGGTGCTAGTAACCCCAGCTTTGGATATGTTGTAGTGCTAGTTTCACTGGGTTTGAAAACCAAATTTGGGGTTCCTAGCACTAAGTGGTCCCGAGATACGGGGCCCCAAAGTTGGTTTGGAAAATGTCATTCTTTGCACCAGAAAAGTGCTTGACTCGAGTATAAGCCGAGGGGGGCACTTTCAGCACAACAAAATGTGCTGAAAAACTCGGCTTATACTCGAGTATATATGGTAAGTAAAATAAAGAAAAAAAAATAGAATTTTTTTTAAAGTGCCCCGTCTCAACAAGCTCGCGCACAGAAGCGAACGCAAATTTGAGTAGCGCCCGCATATGAAAACGTAGTTCAAACCACATCCACGAGGTATCGCTGAGATCGTTAGAGCGAGAGCAATAATTCTAGCCCTAAACCTCCTCTGTAACTCAAAACTGGTAACCTGTGGACATTTTTAAACATCGCCTATAGAGATTTTTAAGGGTAAAAATTTGACACCTATCCACGAGCGGGCGCAATTTTGAAGCATGACATGTTGGGTATCAATTTACTCGGCATAACATTATCTTTAACAATAAAAAAAAAAAAATTGGGCTAACTTTACTGTTGTCTTATTTTTTAATTCAAAAAATGTATTTTATCCAAAAGAAAGTGCGCTTGTAAGATCACTGCGCAAATACGGTCTGACAGAAAGTATTGCAACGATCGCCATTTTATTCTCTAGGGTATTAGAAATAATATATATAATGTTTGGGGATTCTAAGTAATTTTCCAGCAAAAAAAAATGATTCTAACTCATAAACAACAAGTGTCAGTGTGGTCTAGGTAGGATAAAAAAAAAAAGGAAAATGCGCACAATTGTTTTTTGGTTGTTCTTTGGTGGTAGGTTATGGTATTAGCAAGTAATATACAGTTACATAAAAAAAAAAAAAAATCCTTTGATAATAAAAAAACTTAAAAAAAAATAAATCAGGGAGATATCCATTACCATTAACCACCAAACGAAAGCCCAATTTGTCCTGAAAAAAGGCATAATCCACCTGGATTCACAAAGTAGTTGTGCTAATATGTACGGTTTTACTAACACGTCTAAATTGGGATTAGGCATTTAGATTTGTTTTACCCTTAGGCACAAAGGGGTTAAGTTTCCCATTCTATTAGTTCATGGACGAGGAATGTACTTTTAGACTTTGCAGGCCTTTTAGTACTCAGAAGGGTATGACAAGAATCAAGTGCCACTATGCCAAGGTGTTTGAGCACAGCAGAAGTAAGCATATCTACATTGGTAACCACATTATGTGAGAAAATCATCTCTGGCCCCCTTTAACACCACTCTTCTAGAGAAGGTAGTTTCACTTTCTACGCAGGTATAGAAGGTGAGGGTGGAGAAGAAGCCTGGCACTTTCAAGCTCTGAACAGTGATGGCTATATTAAAGTCATTACTTGTACAAGAAAGTTTAACATAGTTGCAGAAAAGATAGAACTAAAATCAGATGCAAAGATTGGTTGTTAAATTATAGTCAAAGTAAGGGTTTTCCTGAATTTTTGCCACTGCTGCCCATTCTTCTATGGGGTACTCACGAAGTAGAGTGCAGAAATGGGGTAAGTGAATAAAGTCAAAACACATTCTCAATTCCCCGATTGTTTTAACATAAAAACAGACTATTGAGAAAACGTAAATAAGTGTGTGGAGATCTGATATCAGGGTGAACCTGTCTTACCTTTCCACATTGCTGGTCCATGTATGGGTTCAGTTTTCGTCTGTCACTGTGGACATACCCCCTGGAGGGCTCTTCAGGGTCTGGGAACCATAGGAATGAACCACAGCCCTGGACCTGTATAAGCTCCTGCAGCCATCTACACTTATTACCCTCAGTGCCAAGGTGAGTGCAGGATCTAATACCCAAAATATTACAGGCTGTTCCCCACAACATGGGGTCTGGGTACAGTTCCCAAGGTTGCACCAATCCCGATGCACTGCTTCTCTTGTTAAAACAGAAGGCAGCAAAGTGTCATTTGAAGTAAAATAACAAACTAGTTAAGCATAGAACTTCTCTATAAGCGAGAACTGGGACGCTCAGAGTGGGGTGGGCTTTTAGGAGTGTGCACAGAAAAGCTTTGCCAGTGTCCAGTTATTTAAAGGTACCAGCCAAAAACCCTGAGTATGAATATCCAGCCTGTGCCCTGTACTGTACAATTAGGTTAGGTTAATATCTTTTTCTGTTTCAAATATTTTTATTGGAATTTCAAGAAATCATAACAAGCCATGGTTTGCCCACGCAGGGGTGACATCAAACAGGCATGTAAGAAAGCAGCATGTGTACGCATAATAGGCAACATAACAGTAAACTGTTACCAGGACCAGGTTAAAACTTAGGTAGATATCACAGGCTACACTGCGCTGTCCGAGAGGACAGCAGTCTTCATTAATAACCTTCATATCAGAAATGAAAAGGGGAGTGAGGAAACAAAGAAAGAAAAGGAGGGAGAGAGGAACTCCAGGAGTGGGCAAGTACCACGGATGCCCGACCTGTACAAACAAGTATTATAGTCGACCATAACTAGTCAGGGGTAGGGACAGAAATTAGTAACTTAGCCATGGTTCCCAGACTTTCAAAAGTTTTGCATGCAAATCCCTCAATATACTGCGCATCTGCTCATTAACCATCAGAGCGGCCATTCTGGTTTTTACCCCGTGAAAAGCAACAGACGGAGTCTTCCAGGCATGGGCAATGGTTCGCTTGGCAGAAATAAAAAAGGTATGAGGCCAATTTCTGCTGGGGTGCAAAAAGGCCTGATATAGGGCAATGTAAAAGAGCCAGTCAAGCTTCTTTATGGACCGTCACATGAAATAATGTCTGCAGCAGGCCAAAGACCCTAGACCAGAAGCCAATTAGACGTATACGTAGGACATCCGTACGCTGACCACAATTTTGAAAACATCTGTCACTGTTGCCAGGAGAAGCATGGGGAAGCATAGCCAGGAATCAAGTACCACTGCAAGAGCACTTTGTAAGCAGCCTTGAGGGTGGTAGTGTTGAATAAGCATTTCGCTATAGTCACCCAGGCCTTGCTTCAGCCCTCCCCCTCAATACTAGATTCAAGATCTTTCTCTCATTGTGTCACATAGGAAAGGGCCAACAAAGAAGACCTACCATTAAGAAAGGTGTAAAGCAAGAAAATAAGGCCAGGGGACACCAGGGGGTGTAGACAGGTATGCTTTAAAGACGTCTTGTGAAAAGGAAAGGTGAAAGTTCGATAAAGAGACAAAATCTAGTGCTGCAATTACAAATAATGGAAGCGTTCCCCCCTCCGTGGGATCTTGTGCGTCTCCTGGAGGCTCACCCATGACGGAAACAAGCACACAGTTGGAAAATGATGCACGCTGGTGAAGCCATGGGAGGTCCACCAGGAGAGGAAACAAGGTTATTCTTAACCCCAGTGGAAAAGGGGGGTTATTAATGATCGGTAAAAGAAAGGGGACATCAAATTTCCCGAATAGCAAACAGAATCCCACAGCTTCAAGCTATTAAGCATAAAAGGGCTTAGTGTCAGAGGGCATAATTTATGAGGAAGCCAAAGCAATGCCTGCAAAGAAATTGGGGCACAATTAGGTAGTTAAAAAAAGTACCCACAATGGCATGTCAGAGGGGGCATGTAACAGATAATTGAGAAATCTGGGCTGCCAGATAATATTTGGGTATATTAGGAGCTCCCAGGCCACCTTGCAATCTATGGGTATAGAGCAGGGATCCTCAAACTACGGCCCTCCAGCTGTTACGGAACTACACATCCCATGAGGCATTGTAAAACACTGACATTCACAGACTTGACTAGGCATGATGGGAATTGTAGTTCCTGAACGATCTGGGGACTCTAGGGTGCTTATGAACCCAGATAAACTGAAGGAATTCTGTTCTGTAAAAGACATAAAAGAAGAAGGGAACGTGTATAGGCAAGGTCAGAACGAAATAGAGGACTTTGGGGGGATTGTCATTTTGACTGCATGGATCTGGCCTATCGAAGAGAGGGAGGAGAATTGCCAGGAATGGAGAAGAGAGGTCAAGGAGCACTCGCGGGGCATAGTAGTTGGCCGAGAACAAGGTGGAGTAAGAGGAAGCAAGTTTAATTCCCAAGGGATCTATGGAATTGGGCACCCAGCGATAGGGGAATTGTGTCTGTAGATACGTACAGCGAGAGAAAAAAGTATTTTATCCCCTGCTGATTTTGTACGTTTGCCCACTGACGAAAAAATGATCAGTCTATAATTTTAATGGTAGGTTTATTTTAACAGTGAGAGATAGAACAACAACAAAAATATCCAAATGCATTTCAAAAAAAGTTACAAATTGATTTGCATTTTAATAAATGAAATAAGTATTTGACCTTTTCACAAAAAAATGACTTAGTACTTGATGGCAAAACCCTTGTTGGCAATCACAGAGGTCAGATGTTTCTTGTAGTTGGCCACCAGGTTTGCACACATCTCAGGAGGGATTTTGTCCCACTCTTTGCAGATCCTCTCCAAGTCATTAAGGTTTCGAGGCTAACGTTTGGTAACTCGAACCTTCAGCTCCCTCCACGGCATAGTGTTAACAATTGTTTTCTTGGTGACTATGGTCCCAGCTGCCTTGAGATCATTGACAAGATTCTCCCGTGTAGTTCTGGGCTGATTCCTCACCATTCTTATGATCATTGAAACGTCACAAGGTGAGATTTTGCATGGAGCCCCAGACCGAGGGAGATTGACAGTTATTTTGTGTTTCTTCCATTTGCAAATAATTACACCAACTGTTCTCTCCCTCTCACCAAGCTGCTTGACGATGGTCTTGTAGCCCATTCCAGCCTTGTGTAGGTCTACAATGTTGTCCCTGACATCCTTGAACAGCTCTTTGGTCTTGGCCATGGTGGAGAGATTGGAGTCTGATTGACTGATCTGTTGCTTTATATTCTGGGATTTAAAAACATGTCCATGGTTCATCCACCAGTACAAATATAAAAAAAAAAAAAAAAAAAAAACTATTGATTTAGCAAGATTGCCTCATGATGTTCCTTTCAACATAAATCAGTGACTTGTCATCAGTATATGTTTCTTCAAGTCACTTTTGCACAACTGTATCCACATTTTGATTGGAGGATCTCAGATAGAATGCCTGACCAGGAGTATCACTAATGTTGCCATCATAAATGCTTCAGGAATATTCTTTGGCTCTAACTCTTGATGTTAGGGTTTCCCCATAAAAAATGAATGGGCTTATGCCTGGGGTGGAGCCGACAGCCTGCATAGACATAAGAGATGTGTTTTTCTTTTAAACACAATGGGGCCACAAATCAGAACTGAATCAAGCGATTAATGCATTTTGCCCTCTTGGAGATTTGATTATTTTCCACAATTTTTGTTCCCCCCTCCTCAGACAATACTTTGCTACTCTTTCTCTTCTCCATTCTCTGTGTGGCACACAGACATAACAGAACGTTTGAATCAATTTTTCACCATTTTAACTTGTCGCCGGTGTGATTTCTATATTGTCAGAACCTGTTAATTGATACAGTAGAGATGAATTACAAATTACAGGAGCATCACAAACTTGCAATTACTGTATTTATTGGCGTATAAATTGGGTGTAAAACGTGTGCGTGTTATACGCTAATAGTTCCATTTTAGCTGCCTCGGAGGGGACAGGGAGGGGGGCGGGACGAGCGCCGTCAGATTACATACAGTGTGAATCTCCTGTTTACTTAGCAGCCTCTGTAATAGGAAGTCCCGTCTCCTGGGTCGCCACTGGACCACTGCTCTGTCTATCATAGGAGATTCTCACTGTATGTAATCTGTCGGCGCTCATCCAGCCCCCCTCCCTGTCCCCTCTAGGCTGCAGATGGGCATTGATCAGGCTGCACTGATGGCAATGGTGAGGCTGCTGCATTGATGGCAATGGTGAGGCTGCTGCATTGATGGCAATGGTGAAGCTGCTGCATTGATGGCAATGGTGAAGCTGCTGCATTGATGGCAATGGTGAAGCTGCTGCATTGATGGCGACTGATGAGACTGCATTGATGGCACTTGTGAGGCTGCAGATAGGCATTGATCAGGCTGCATTGATGGCAATGGTGAGGCTGCTGATGGACAAAGACCCTTATTTTGCTTCAAAGTTCCTTATTTAAAAGTTAAGGTTTTTTAACAGAAACTTCCCTCTTAAAATAAATTTGCATGTTATACGCAGATAAATACGGTATTTCTTGCAATTTTGAAAAGGTGCCAATAATTTTGTCCAGTCCATTTTTGAAGTTTTGCATGGATTGTGTTAGATTTGTTTTTTTGTTTCTCCACTTTTTTGTGTCATACCAATACAAACAAAAGGAATAAACACGAGAACGCCTAAACATTTGTAATTGCAACAATTTTCTGGGAGAAGTGATGCATTATCTGACAAATGCAGGGGTGCCAATATTTTTGGCCAAGACTGTATGCAATGTTCCCCAACTATTACTTTGACTGGTTGGTTTCTAATGCTATACTGTCTACACCTGATGGCTACATCTGTTTAACTTTGTTATGCTATATGAAAAACATTTGAAGCAATTACAGCAACCTACAAACACCATAGTTACATACCAGCACACGATAAATGACATTTTAGAACGGAGTTTTATTGAAATGTCACATTTCATTTTCCCTGACAAAATATATTTGGTATTGCAAAATTGTGCATGCACTGTTAATGCTTAAAAAATGCAATAGTGCAAGTCATCGAAGAAGGAAGAAGATGCAGAGATGATAGAGAAACATGGCTTACATAGAAATTAGACCACAGTACATTCCCACCTGTTATCACATGACCTGCAGCTCATTTCTCTATTTTGACATTAGGCAATAAAGCCATAATTCTAAAGGGAAAGCTGCATAAATTTGGTACTTATGAAAACATAAACCACACACTGCCCATAGCATATAAAATACAGAAATACTTTCAGATGCGTTTTCCAACCTGCCATGTGCTTATACAACACAAATTTTTAATCATACATACCATTATCCATCAACTCATTCTTACAAAGTTTTTTTGCTTTATAAATTAGTAAATAGAATTTCCTTCCAACTGCACTACACAAGCAAGAGTCACCATTCATTTTGTTCAAAAGTCAAAACAACTGTGAAATAACTTACAACGCCTTACATTTTTTATCCATACTTATTAAACATTAGTCTAAACCAAAATATTATTGAGGCATTTTGTCATATGTAAATACAGTACAATATACAAGTTACAGCACATTCATATACACTTGATTGCATCACTCATCTTCATTTGAGTTTTCTTGACCTTCTGCACTTTGTTCAGATCGATCTGAGAATAAGAGGAGAAAAATAATGAAATCATACAATATTATAAAAAGGCATGCAAGTCTTCAGTGTTACACGGTCAATTTTAGAAGCAAGCTCTTTATATGTATGTTTCTAAGCCTACGAAAAAAAGGTGGGCAGTGGGGGTCAACCTAAAAATTAGAGAGGACTGCAAATGCGGCCCCCTGACACTTTGAGAGGGCCACACACGACGGCACATTTTTGTGAGTTGCAGTGCATTACATCAAGTCATACAGTCTGTTCAAAATAAATTGTCAGTAACACACCTCAAAGCCAGAAAATTTCAGTGTTGCTGCATTATTTGCACTATACTGCAATGCACACTGAAGAGAAAGTGGGAGAAAAATAAATACCCTCAGTGTTGGGAGTCAGTGGATGCGATAATAATCCTCAGCATTGGTGTCAGTGGACACAATAATAACCCCCTGCATTGGTGTCAGTGGACACAATAATAATCCCATAAGTGTACACAGCCTATTGCGTTAGGGTGTGCATCCCAAAGTTTAAACACGTGTATATTTACTGACGTGTCAGTAGAGCAGTGGATGGTGTCATTAGGGCAGAGATTGGTGTCAGTAGTTTTTATTTTTATTATTTTACTTTTTACAATTGTATGGTTTGAATTTTTTTTTTACATTTTTTTTTGTTTTTTTGTTTAGGAGCCCTGTTAGGGGGCTTTGGTGAAATATTAGGATTTTTTTCTACAGCTTACATGTAAAATCCTTTTCTTGGAGTACATCATGGGACACAGAGAAGCTAAGTTAACTAAGTTATACACCACCTACTCATGAATGAACACTGGTAAATCAAACAAGAAGTCCTGCCCTATATAACCCCTCCTACACAGGAAGTACCTCAGTTTTGTAGCACGCAATAAACTTCCCAGACAAGAGGGGAGGGATCTCTATTTCCTGTAATGTGCTCCAAGAAAAGGATTTTACAGGTAAGCTGTAGAAAAAATCCTAATTACTTTCGTACATCACGGGACACAGAGCAGCCATAATAACTAACTGGGATGTCCCCAGTAATGTTTTTGAGGGGAGGGAACCCATTATGACTAAAGAAACATCATCAGAGCAGCAGGATCTATATTGCTGCCTGCAGTACACTGCATCCAAATGCAACATCCCCCTGAGTCCTAACATTCACTTGATAAAACCTAGTGAATGTATGCACGGAAGACCAAGTAGCAGCTTTGCAAATCTGAGCCATCGATGCTTGATGATGAACTGCCCATGAAGCACTCACTCTTCTGGTAGAGTGTGCATTTACTGGAAAAGGTGGGGCCTTACCCCTTAAACCATACGCCTGAACAATCATTTGTCAAAACCATTGGGAAATAGTCGACTTAGATGCTGCCTGTCCCTTCTTGGGAACTTCTGGCAATACAAACAGAACGTCAGTCTTCTGCATCTGAGCCAACATCTTCAGACTGCCACTATTACTGTTTGTAATACGCTGAGACCAAGGCAGTCTCCTCCATGTTCTTGATGTACACCTGGTAAAAACCCAGTGGATGTATAAACCAAAGACCAAATAGCGGTCTTGCACACCTGGACCACCGACACCTGATTGCAGATGGCCCAAGATACTCCCAAACACTTCAGGATTCCTGACCTGTGCCCACAACTCAAGTAGACCCGAGTGTCTGAACTACCTCTAGAGTAGGTAGCGATATTTCTCCTGCTGACTGTGGATTAGAAGAAAAAGAATAAAAAAGCAAGACACTGTCCTAATTCAAGTGAAAACTAGAAACTACTCTAGGCAATAGAGATGGATTAAGACGCAACATCACCTTATAATGTGCGACCAAGAACGGCTCCTTGCATGAAAGAGCCACCAGCTCCGACACTCCACTTAGTGAAGTGATAGCAAACAAAGAAGCCATCTTCCGAGATAAGGAGGAAAAAAATAAAATTTCCAACTCATATTCCTGTGGGTGCCACTTCCTGGCTTCCCCCAGGAAAAAAATATTTCCAAGTCCTCTAATCGAGGTTCCCTGAAACCAGCTTCCACGGCTCAACAGTGCTGAGATACAGGACTCAAGACCATTAGGTCCCGCAGGACTGGGAGTGTTCAAGGAGCGACCACTGCAAGCCTCGCCACGTCAGCGTACCAAGCCCTCCTGGGCTAATTCGGCTAACACTATTATCAGTGTTAACACCTTTCAGATTCTTCACAAAACATGTGGGAGAAGTTGAAACAGAGGAGAAGGATCAAATAAGGGAGAACTGGTCCCTAAGGTGTTACCAGTGCATCTGCCCCTATTGCCGGTGGGACTTTTGTCCCAGACACAACCTGTTCCCACTTGTTGTGGAACTTGGAATCTAGTAGATCCACCTGCAGAATTCCCCCTGCCATTATTCTATACCTGGAGTATGTACTAGTGATAGAGACAGCACTTGTTGCACTGTCTCAGACAGAATTTGGTTGACTTGAAAATCTGGAACAGACTGCTTCCTGAACAAAGATTATTGAGGTATACTGAGATTGGCACATCTGCTTTTTTTAGCAGGGCCAGTACTGGGCTGGGAGCTTTGTGAACCCTCAGAGCTGTGGCCAGCCCGAAGAGCAGAGTCACAAAAATAAAAAAAAGGATGACTTTGCACTGCAATTTGCAAAAAAACCCTTGATGAGCCTGGAAAAAAACGGCACATGAAGATATGCGTCATTGATGACTATGGACCCCGAAATCTACCTCTAAGTCAACACTAAATGGACAGAGCCTATCTGAAACAGAAGAATATCCAGCGGCTTAAGCTCTACGCTAGACCTTATGTCCCCATTTGGTTTTGGGACCGCTAACGGTTGAGGGTTTTTTTATTTATTTATTTTAATAATGAGCCCATACCTTCTGTTCCAAGAGTCAAACGCAAGGCAAAAGACGGACTCCTCTGTGGCAGACCCCAGAGACCAAAAGAGGCGTACCTACCTACCAAGCTTTTGCTGGCTAAAGATGGAGCAAAAAAACGCCTCAGAGACTGCCCTAAGATCTTCTGGCCTGAGATACTCTCAAAAACACAGCAACCTCAGATGTCTCCCTCACACAGGTGGGGAAAAACTTACAGCATCTAGTATTTCCGGTCAGTCTCATATCCATATACTAATCACGCTTGATCCTGCTTAGGCTTCGATCAACAGAAATCAGGCATGATCAAGGTGATGCACCCGCAGTCCATCTGATGAAAAATGAATGCATCAGGAAATACTGCAATGCCAAACCCCACAGTGGCTCAGATGCATCTGACACCACTGTCCATCGGGGGATGTGGACACCGCCAGATCATTGAACCTGAGAGCGGTGCACCTGCCTCCCCCGGCTGTCTCTCCTTTCTGGAACAATTTAACTGGTATAACAGGTAAATGACGTAGCAACTATATTAGCCAACCTAATACACAGTTCTCCAAGGATGCAGGCCTAAAAACAATGTTGGTTTACTGCTATGCAACCCCTTACGCATGTAAGTATGCAGGTACCCAGGCATGCCGTTATGTAGGTACCCAAGTATGCAAACATGCAGATATACAAGTATTCTTGCCATTCATGCATTTATGTATGCAGCTTAAGGCAAATAAGCACATATGTATGTACTCCCAGGCAAACAAGCACATATGCACGTAATCCCAGGCACATATGCACGTAGTCCCAGGAAAATAAGCACACATGTATACAGCTTAATGTAAATAAGCACATATGTATGCAGTTTCATGTAAATAAGCATATACGTATGTAGTACAAGTGAAAACATGACAGCATGCGTTTAAGCAATATGTATTTATGGAAGCGTGCGTTCATGTAAACGTGCTTATGCAACTTATGTGATTAGGCAAAACACGCACTTATGCAATAGGCGCCCCTGGAAACAAGCATTTACGCAATAAGCAAGCATGCGTTTATGCAACCTATATTACGCAACACCTATCTTTATGCAACCATGTATCTTTATGCAACCATGTATCTTTATGCAACCATGTATGTTTATGCAACCATGTATAACCATGTATATTATTGCGAATATGTAAAAACCATGCATCTTTAGCAACCGTGCGTTTCAGCAATCATGCATTTCAGCCACTTTGCATTTCAGCCACCGTGCGTTTTAGCTAGTTTGCAAGCATGCACCTGCTTAACCACTTGTCGCCCGCCATATAGCAAAATGACGTTGGCAAAGTGGTTGCGTAATCCTGACCAGACGTCATATGATGTGGTCAGGATAACAAGCCGCTGCGCACCCCCCGGGGCACGCATCGCGGCGATTGTTGTTGCGGTGTATCAGTCTGACATACCACAACTCCGATCTAGGTAAAGAGTCTCTGACAGACTTTACCACGTGATCAGCTGTGTCCAATCACAGCTAACCACGATGTAAACAGGAAGATCTGTTTACGGTAGAGTCCATCGGCTGCTCCTCTGACAGGGGGTCTGCGCTGATTGTTTATCAATGTAGCCCCCCCTCGGATGCCCACCCAGAACCACCAGGACCACCAAGGATGGACACCACTGATGACCACCAGGTATGGCATCTCTGTTTGCCATGGGTGGAAATGTGTGCCGACACATGATGCCAATCAGTGCCCACCAGCAATACCTGCCAGTGCCTCCTAATCAGTAATGCCAATCAGTGCCGCCTATGAGTGCCCATCAGTGTCACCTATCAGTGCCACCTCAACCGTGCTCATCAGTGCCATCTTATCAGTGCAGCCTCATCAGTACCCATCAGTGAAGGAGAAAACTTACTTTACAAAATTTTATAACAGAAACAAAGAAAAACTTTTTTTTTTTTCAAAATTTTCAGTCTTTTTTTTATTTGTTTAGCAAAAAATAAAAACCGCAGAGGTGATCAAGAAGAAAGCTCTATCTGTGGGAAGAAAATGATAAAAAGTTTGTTTGGGTACAGCGTAGCATGACCGCGCAATTTCCATTTAAACAGCGACAGCGCTGAAAGCTGAAAATTGGCTTGGGCAGGAATGGGGAAAGTGCCCAGTATTAAAGTGGTTAACTGCAGTTGGCCCCATGCCTGTCTTCGGTCCAGCCTCTTCTGGGGGGAGAGAACTGCATTCCGGGGCGGAGGGGGGCACTGTCCGCCTCATCAGGGCGACAGGGCTCGAGTGGCGGGCGGACCCAGGGCCACCCATGTTCATGTTTTTCCAAACGTGTATATTTAGACATGCATTTAAGCAATAAGTTTGCAAGCATGTATACTATGCTGCACCTGCCTTCCGAGAAGTCAACACTTTAAAGTGAACTGCTATCCATTCAGGGGTGTATCAACTTACAGTTGTACAGTCCCCCCAGATAAGCAGTAAATATGCAGCATATAATCATGTCTTGTCTGCCACACAGTTCTCCCATAGTAAGTACTCACACTTTGTTAGTATCAATGGGCTGCTGTTGCGTCTCCAGAATCCCTGCTAACCACATGGCCATGGCTGCCCTTCCACTTCCTGCCTATTTGAAAATAGGCCATACTGAGCAAGCCTGCGTCCTCTAGTCCTCTAGTGGCTGGAGGAGAAACAGCCGCCCACACGACTAAAAAGTACACAGCATGATTAAACGGCACACTGCCCCCAGTGGATACTGGGAAAACACACAGTCAGATCTGTCTCTCTTTTTTTTTTTTTTTTTTTTAAAAGGAACTGCAAAAATGCAGACTTGCCATTCGTGCTGCAGGACTCTGAACATAACAGGAGTCCAATCTTTACCCATCACGACAAGCTTTGTCATAAAAGACCTTCAGAGACTGAGTCCCCCTTAATCTGGGGTCCACTCCCCTGGACCTGTATAGCACCCTGCTGGAAAGCACCTTGGTCAGAACAAACACTGCACAGGCTTCCATTACGCAGGATCCAGCGCCATAAGGCTGTATTACAGGCAAACCTCGAGGAATCTTCTATCCTTCCAATGAGGCTCAGGTACCATCCATTTTGGCTGATAGCTTTTTCGAATGGATCTGATTAAAGTACATGATTCTTAATAGAACTGTCCAGACCTCCAAGTATGCTCCAAGAGCACATCACATCAGTGACCGTCCAACTAACCAACACTGGCGAAAAAACTGAGGTACTTTCTGTGTAGGAGGGGTTATATAGGGGAGGACTTCTTGTTTGATTGATTTACCAGTGTCTATTCACCAGTAGGTGACGTATAACCCAGTTAGGTATTATGGCTGCTCTGTGTCCCGTGATGTATGATAAAGAAATCAGGAGTCTAATCAGGGGGAATCTGCGCCACACAGGGTGATAAAGATGTGCCCAGGCACACCCAGTGTGCACACCTTTGAAAAACCCCCTGCACTGGTTTCAGCGGACAATAATAATCCCATAGGTGTGCACAGCCTATTGCATTAGAGTGTGCACCCCAAAGTTTAAAAACGTGTGTGTGCATGTGTATATTTACTGACAGTGTCAGTAGGGCAGTGGATGGTGTCCGTCGTTTTTATGTTCGTAGTTTAAACCCAGTTTGGCACACCCAGTGCACACACCTATGAATAACCTCCTGCATTGGTGTCAGTGGACACAAGAACAACCCCCAGCACTGGTATCAGTGGACACAATAATAACCTCCAGCATTAGTTTAAGTGGACGCAATAATAACCCCTAGCATTGGTGTTAGAGCCCTTTTACACCGGGCCGCCCGCAGCATCAGCGGTAGAATGCTATTTTTAGCGGCGTATTACCGTCGGATTAGCGGCACATTTTGGCCGCTAGCGGGGCGCTTTTACCCCCCGCTAGCGGCCGAGAAAGGGTTAAAACCACCTGCAATAGCGGCGTTTTTCCGGCGGTATCCCAGCGCTGCCCCATTGATTTCAATGGGGAGCAGCGGTGGAGGAGCGGTAAACACACCGCTCCTTCACCGCTCCAAAGAAGCTGCTGGCAGGACTTTTTTTCCCGTCCTGCCAGTGCAGCGCTCCGGTGCGAAAGCCCTCTGGCTTTCACACTGCAGACAATGCTGCAGCTGTTTGAGGGCGGACTGCAGGCGCTGTTTTTAATGCTATAGCGCCTGCAAAACGCCCTTGGTGTGAAAGGGGTCTTAGAGGATGAAATAATAATTCCTCAGCATTGTTGTCAGTGGACGCAACAACCACCGTTCACAGCCTTATTAATGTCAGTGACTGCAATAATAACTCCAGTCAATGATCATAGTGTGGCAGTACTATGACAACTTCCCCCACCCAACATTGTCAGTGAACTTTAACCATCTATACAATCCCCCTCCCCCCCACCTACCTACCCAGTAGGGTTGCACCGATACCATTTTCTTTACGAGTACCGATACTTTTTTTTAGTACTCGCCGATACCAATTACCGATACCAAACGTGACTGTTTTGTTTTGTTTTCACTTCAGCTGTCAGCAATGGTACAAAGCATTGAAAAGTTATTTACAAATTAAATAAATTGTTTTTTTTTTTTTCTTGCACTTTTCCAATGTGAAATGTGTAAATATATGTTAATATATACAGTCATTGCCGAAATTGGTGGCACCCCAGAAATTTTTTCCAGAAAATCAAGTATTTCTCACAGAAAAGTATTGTAGTAGCACATGTTTTGCTATACTATGCTATGCTATAAGAAGCAACTGATTTCAGTTATTTTTTTCCAAAAGGTGTGCAACCAAATATTAAGTTAAGGGTACCAAGAATTTTGACCAGCCCATTTTTGGAATTTTATGTGACATTATGTCCAATTTGCTTTTTTTCCTCCCTTTTTTTGTTTTGTTCCAATACACACAAAGGGAATAAACGTGTATAGCAAAACATGTGCTACTGCAATACTTTTCTGTGAGAAATACTTTCTGGGGTGCCAACAATTTCGGCCATGACTGTATGTGTAAAAATATTCACTAACAAAGTAAACAAAAAAAGTTTTAATTGTTTATCGTTTATAAAATAGACGTGAAAAAAAAAAAAAAGTAGACAAATAATACCGTATTTATCGGCGTATAACACACACCTTAATTTTAAGAGAGAAGTTTTAGGAAAAAAACTTAAATTTTAAATAAAGAATTTTGAAGCAAAAATAAGCTTTTTATAACAGCTTACCTGTAAAATCCTTTTCTTTTGAAGTACATCACGGCACATAGAGCCATAGTAATTACTATGTGGGTTATAGTCCACCTTCAGGTGCTGGACAATGGCACACCCTAAACAGGAAGTTGCCTCCCTATATAACCCCTCCCATACCAGGAGTATATCAGTTTTGTAGCAAAGCAATACACGTGTATACTAGAAAGAGGGGCGGGACCTCTGTGTTCCGTGATGTACTTCAAAAGAAAAGGATTTTACAGGTAAGCTGTTATAAAAATCCTATTTTCTTTAATCATACATCACGGGACACAGAGCCATAGTAATTACTATGTGGGATGTTCCAGAGCAATGCCAACTGAAAGGAGGGAGACAAAACCAAAGTAGGGCACCATGAGAACAGAGGATTTATACTGCTACCTGCAGTACACTGTGCCCAAAGGCGACATCCTCATGTCCACCAGATAGAATCTGGTAAATGTATTGATCGAAGACCAAGTTGCAGCCTTGCAGAATTGAGCCATGAAGGCTTGGTGATGCACTGCCCACAAAGCACTTATAGCTCTAGAGGAGTGCGTGTTGATTTGAGGGGGTGGAATCTACCTCTTTAAACCATAAGCTTGAACGATTACTTGTCGAATCTATTTAGAATCGTAGATTTCGATGCTGCCTTTCCTCTTTTAGGACCTTCAGGCAACACGAACAAAACATCCGTTTTCCGAATCTGAGCAATCACCTTTTAGTAGACTTTGACTGCTCTCACCACATCAAGAGAATGTAGTGGTTGTTCTTCCATAGAACAGGGTTCTGGAAAAATGAAGGTAGAACAATATCCTGGTTTGGATAAAAACCTGATACTACCTTTTGGTAAAAAGTTAGGATGAGGGCACAATACTACCTTATCCTTGTGAATAATAAAAATATGGCTCTTTATAAGAAAGAGCAGCCAATTCTGATACCCTTCTTGCAGCAGATATGGTTAACAGAAAAAAATAGTTTCCTTGTCAAAAAAGGACCAAAGGAATATGTTGTATCGGGCCAAAAAAAGGCTGTTTTGCAATGCCGACAAAATTAAATTCAAGTCCCAAGGGTTCAGGGGTTACCTAACCGGAGATTAAGCCGTATTACCCCCTGAATAAGTTATGAACCAAAGAATGCAAAGCAAGTGGTCCTTGAAATAATACCGATAAGGCTCAAGGCCAGCTTTATTTCTCACCCCATCTGCAGAAAGTCAAGAACTCTACCTTTGACCTATTTCCTGGGGTGCAGCTCCTGGTTTCACACCAGTAGACATATGTTTCCCAGACTTCATAATATATAATTATTGAGGCCGGCTCCCTTGCATTAACCAAGGTAGAAAACTACTGAACCTGACAGCCCACGCTTCTTCAGAGTGTGGGTCTCAATAGCCAAACCGTTAAATTTAGCGTTTGTAAAGTAGGATGGAACTCCAGACCTTACGAGAGAAGGTCTGGACATGATGGTAGGGTCTATGGGTCTCCTACTGCCATCTTTACGATCTCTGCATACCAAGATTTCCTGGGCCCCGCTGGGGGTCACAAGAATCAATGACTTCCCTTCCTGCTTGATCCTGCGAAGAAGTCGTGGACGCAGGCAGAATAGGAGGGAATGCATAAATCAGTGAGAACCGATTCTACGGGAATTGCAAGGCATCTGTTCCGCATGCTAGCGGATCCTTTGTTCTTGACACAAAGTTGTTAATTTCTTTGTTGAATCCTGGATGCAAACAGATCTATGTCTGGGATCCTCCATCTTTGACATATCGACAGGAAAATATCGGGGTGAAGGAACCATCCTACCAGGAACAACTGCTGGCGACTCAAGCAGTCCGTCTGCCAATTTTCTATTCCTGGAATGCAGACTGCCGATAGGCAAAGTACATTGTTTTCTGCCCAAGATAGGATATGATTCATCTTTCTCTGGGCCTCACATCTTCTTGTGCCCCCTTGGTGATTAATATAGGCCATTGCTGTGGCATTGACAGATTGAATCCTGGCAGGACAATACCATAAACTGAACGTTCAGGCCCTCAGGACCAAGTGCTCTGCCTGAATTTCTAAAATGTTAATGGGCAAGGCCTTTTCTAATCTGTGCCACTTCTCTTGGACAGTTGCCTCTTTCAGGACTGTTCCCCAACCTTAACAAAAAAGGTTGGCATATGTTATTACTATTTCCCAGGTAACTGAAGGATTTTCCCCTTTGCAGATATTTGGATATTAACTATAAACTGAGGCTCTGGCGCACCCAGCCTACAGCACCTGGTATTTCCAGGTGGTCTTTCATCCAGATACTAACCAGGCCCAACCCTGCTTAGCCTCCACGATCAAACGAGATTGGGCGCTATCAGGGCGATGTGGCCGTAGGCTTTGGAGTCAGACACATTGGGAATGTAGAGCTTGAACCCTTTTGTTTCATGCTGATAGGATACTGTTTTGCAGCAGTCTTGATGAAACTGAACATAAAGAACGGCCTTGAATGAAACCACTATCTTTCCCAACAACCTCATGCAAAGTTGAATAGGAGAAATTCATCTTGCTTTGACCACCTAAATTAGTTCCTTTATGGCACTGATCTTTGCCTGGGGTACGAAGACCCTTTTCTGGGTGTACCTATGATTAGACTCAAGTATTAGCCTTCTTCATGATTTTAAAGAAGATTTCTCCTAGGTTGAGAATCCGACCTAGATATTCCAGGTAGTCGAATGTGCTGACCATACTTTGGTCTAAGCGGGCTACCGACTGGTCTATCAAGAACAGATCGACTAGGTAAACCATAATCGTTATACCTTGGGCCCTCAATCTGGCTAGAAGAGGAGCCAGAACCTTTGTACTCGAGGTGCAGTAGTTAAGATCGGAAACAGAGCTACACACTGAAAATGAAGATGTTCTACTTTGAAAAGTAGATATTACTAGTGAGCAAGGAAATAGGCATATGGAGATATGCATCTTTGACGTCGATTGACGCCAGAAGTCCTCCTCCTTGTAGGATGGAGATAACTGATTGGATTGACTTCATGCAAAAAAAAAAGAGTGGTTATATTCAGGAATTGAATTTAGATTTTTGAGATCCAGAATGTCAATTTGGATTTAACCAAACCCCAACCTCTGCTCTTACATGGGGGCCACCATGAACATTTTTGCCAAAAGATGGTCCAATGCTTGAAAGAAAGACTTCTTTTTCTCTGGTTCCTTAGGAACGTTTGATCTGAGAAAACGAGGAGACGGAAACTCTTGGAACTCCAGTTTGTACCTTGGAGATATTGAGGAAGTCCCCCATTCGTCTTGACACTCCTTCTGCCAGATCCCTGAGAACTGCAGAAGAATTCTCCTTATTGAGCAATGGGGGGCACCTCCTCATAAGGAGGCTTCAGTATCTTGTAGGCTTCCTCCCCCAAGACCTCTTTTGTCCCTGGGGTTAATCCTGAGAATTACCTTTTGAACCTGACGGTGGAAGCCTGGAGTCTGATGCCCCTGGCACAGAAGGAGCTTTGAAACGAAAATACATTTACTCCTTCATTTAAATGGCAAAAGGGGTAGTTTTTCACTAGAAATTCTTTGGATAGATTATCCAAAACATCCCCAGATAGCTGTTTCACCGCAAAAAGGAAGACTAGCCAGGAGCTTCTTGCATGATGCTTAGCGAAGGGCGCAAGGCCTAAAGGATAGAATCTGTCATAGCAACATAGCAAACATATAGCTGCCTCCTGGGCCTGCTGAGCAGGATAACCTTGAACACCTGTTTAAACTGATCTCTCAACGTTAACCAATTACTGTCAGCGCCGGCTGAGACACTCAATCTGCCAGAAAAAAAGTTTTTTTTTTTGTTTTTTTTTATAGGAATTCCAACCTTTTATCCGTTGGATCCCTAAGTATTTGAGTATTGTCTGCCGAACAAGTCAGACTTATTCACACAAAGGATATAGTAGCGTTGCCGGTATACCCTACTTAGTGAATTTTCTCTACCATAGGATAAAGTGTGAAAACTTTTTAGAGAGGAAAATAATGCTTATCTGGGTGATCCTCCAGATACAAAAAAGCTTTTCCAACAATGAATGGACAGGAAAAGGCATGCACAGCTTGAGGGGGCTTTAGGGAACCCAAACACTCAGGTAAGGGTACATAAATCATTCAGCAAGAAGTTGTACCATCAATCTTACAGATTGTGAAAGCTGACTCTCCCGCATTTGACACCTCAGAAGAGGAGTCATCAGCCTCACCACAGTCCCCTGAGGGGATTATTCTTCTCCTGCCCCTAGTTCCTCAGTTTTAGGGTCCTAGGAAAATGGAGAACCTGTCGCATCTTGACCACACTGGGATGCGATTAAAGTCTCTGAACTTTTTTTTAAAAACCTACCATGGCTGAGGTAAAAGATCTTTAGTAAAATGAACAGGGGCTGCAGTGTTGAAAACAGTTGCAAACATTTCATGGCCCCGATCTTACGCTGACCAGCCACCCCCTTTCAGGGAGGATGCCATTTGTAGAGTAGGCTTTCCAGAGCTTGAGGGAGACCCTTTTAGCTCCTCTTTTGGGGGTGTTTCAACCCCTCCTTCTGACCATAGTCTGATGCACAAAACAGAAGTACTACCAGAAGAAATCACATCCATTGCTTGAGCAATAGTCCAGCCCTGCCACTGCTATTACTGCTCAGCCTGATGCAATAGTAAATGTGTCAAAAGGAATGCTTGTGTCACCAAACCTCTTTCATGCCCCTCTATGCTCTTGTGTCCCTCCGTCAGCCTGTAACAGTAATAATGGTGCTTTAAAAAACACATTCCTGCACTGGACGTTGGAGAACGCCAATGCCGCACTAAGCTCCACCTCCCTCCGTCGCCTTCGGCCCCCTCTTCTTTTTTTTTTTTAAAAAGAAGATCTTTTCCACACGAGCACGGGCCTCTGATCCTACAGGATTGTTATGTGAGGGGGAAAAAATGGCGAGGAGAGAGCCTGGAAGCCGCCGAGTAGAGCGGCATGCTGAAATGTTTTTTTTTCGTTTTTCTCCTGACACTCTTCCTCTTTAAGAGGGGGAGAATACAGCACAGGTGGGGGGTGTCTGGTGAAGAAACCCCCCCCAGACTTACTGGAGGTCTGCTGCTGGCTGGAGAGAAAAAGAAGCCTGCTGCTTCGGACACAGCGTGATCTCTTGAGGAAGCATGAGAAGGTATGTGCTCCATACAGCTCCCAGTGGTGACACTTAGCCATGACAACATTTACTAAGCAAAGGAGACATTTCATAAGAAAATTCAAAAATGTCCTAGAAAACTCCACTTGCCTTTCCCGCCGCAGGGTTTTCTGTGGTAAAAACCAACAGACCCAATCTTCACCCTACACGGTGGGTTCCATTAACAAACCTTCAGGAACTGGGGATCCTTGGGCAAACCCACAATCCTGGACCTGTAATAGCACCTCCGCCAGTAAAACTTTATGGCCTTAATACCAAAAAGTACTGGATCCCAGGGTCCAGCTCTCTAAAAAGAGAAAGTTTTACAGGAAAAACCTCGTTTCTTCGTGCACGAGGCCCGGGTACCATTCAATTTGGCCTAAAAGATACTTTGAATGGATCCGGCTGCATAGCTAGCCCCAGCAAGGATTGCTCCAGTGGAGCTCAGCACAGCACATCTTCACTCGTGACCAACACCTTAGACACTGGCGAAAAAACTGAGATACTCCTGGTATGGGAGGAGTTACATAAGGAGGCAACTTCCTGTTTAGGGTGTGCCAGTGTCCAGCACCTGAAGGTGGACTATAACCCACATAGTATTTACTATGGCTCTGTGTCCTGTGATGTACAATTAAAGAAATAAGGGTCAATGAAGCCTTATCAGTGCCCATCTGCAGCCTCGCCATTGCCCATTAACCACTTGCCGACCGCCTCACGATATATGTCGGCAGAATGGCACGGGCAGGCAGAGTAACGTACCCGTACGTTACACCCCTCCCGCCGCAGGCGGTCGGCATTGTTTCAGGAGCAATCTGTCCTGAGGGGGAGGCCACTGATTCATGGCCTCTCCCTCACGATCGTTCCTGACGAATGAGTAGCTTCCTCTGCTTCTGAAATGTAAACAGAAGCAGAGGAAGTGATGTCATCTCCCCTCCTGCAGGCTTTTCGTTCCGGCGCCCAAGGAGAGAAGACATCAATGTGAGTTGCACCAACACTACACTAACACTAGTACACATAGGCACATAGGCACATAAAACTCCCCCGATCACCCCGTCACAGTGACACCAATAGCAGTTTTATTTTTTTACTGATCACTGCATTGGTGTCATTTTTGACTGTTATAAGTGTTAGGGCTGTTAGTGGTAGGCCCCTTTAGGTCTAGGGTACCCCCCTAATAAAGGTTTAACCCTGTGAGCGCCCCCCCAGTTAACCCTTTCACCCCCTGTCGCCAGTGTCACTAATCGATCATTTTTCTGATCGCCGTATAAGTGTCACGGGTGAAGCTAGTTAGCCTGTTAGTTATTTAGGTTCACCGTCAGCTTTTTCTAACGTCAGGTACCCCCATATACTATCTAATAAAGGTTTTAACCCCCTCACTGCCCCCTAGTTAACCCTTTCACCAGTGATCACTGTATAAGTGTTACGGGGGACACTGGTTAGTTTTTTATATCCGCCGTTTATTACCCAATAAAGGTTTCACCCCCGGATCGCCCCACGGGTGATATCAGTTAGGTTTTAGGGTCAGATAGGGTCTGCGTCGCCCCAGGCAGCGGCAGATTAGTGCCAGTACCGCTAACACCCACACACGCAGCATACACCTCCCTTAGTGGTATAATGTCTGAACGGATCGATATCTGATCAGATATATACTAACATCCCCAGCAGTTTAGGGTTCCCAAAAACGCAGTGTTAGCGGGATCAGCCCAGATACCTGCTAGCACCTGCATTTTTCCCCTCCGCCCAGCCCACCCAAGTGCAGTATCGATCGATCACTGTCACTTACAAAACACTAAACACATAACTGCAGCAATCGCAGAGTCAGGCCTGATCCCTGCGATCGCTAACAGTTTTTTTGGTAGCGTTTGATACAGTTGCTGACAGCCTAGGAGCTTTTTTACCTGTGAGTCTCACTAGTGTACCAGTAAATTTAGAGCCCAAAATGGCAAATCGAAGGTACACTAGTGAAGAGGCCTACACGTTTCTGCGCATGACAGATAGTGAAGAGGAAGTCACTCATCTGTCAGATTCAAGCTCAGAATACGATCGATCTTGTAGATGACAGCGGCTCCATGACAGATAGCTCTGATGACGGAGTTGTGGTCCCTGCCAAGGTCAGGCGTACCAGACCCCAATCTTCTTCTGCTGTTGTTGAGGTGCAAGAACCGCAGGGCTCTCGTATGGAGCAGAGAAGTACTAGTGCCGATCATCCTTCTGGTGAACTGGCAAGCACCAGCGGCCTAGTACACCCTGGTCGTAGCAAAACCAGCACTGCAGTAACATGTGGTGACGTGGCGAGTCCCATAAGTGCAGTATAAGCTGGTGAGGTGGCAAGCACAAGTAGTGTCCCGCTGCCACCAAGAAGACAAAGACAGGCCCGTCATGCCCATAGTGTCCTTCCTGCAGAATTTGCCAATCCTAATTGGGAGCCCACCACTTCTGCAGCACCTGTACTTCCCCCATTCACTGGCCAACCCGGCATTCAGGTGGAAACAGTTGATTTTACTTCACTTGATTTTTATTCGCTGTTTTTCACCGAAGATCTCTATAGATCTATTGTGGACCAAAGTAATTTGTATGCTGGTCAATTCATCGCCGCTAATCCCCAGTCCTCCCTTGCCAGAGATTGGAAACCAATTACGGTTTCCGAATTTAAGACCTTTCTGGGCCTATCCCTCGACATGGGGATAGTTAAAATGAGTATGTTGTGGTCATATTGGTCCACTGACCCAATTTACCATATGCCCGTGTTCTCTACCTCCATGACCAGGGCACGATACGAGCAGATCTTGCGGTTCATGCATTTCAACAACAATGAACTCTGTCGTCCTCGTGGAGACCCTGGATACGATCGGCTCTACAAAATTTGGCCCCTCGTAAACCACTTCAACCAATGTTTTGCAGACTTGTTTACTCCCCATCAAGTTGTCTGCGTTGATGAGTCCCTGATTACGTTTTCTGGCCACTTGCATTTCAAACAGCATCTTCCCAGCAAGAGTGCCAGATACGGGGTCAAGATGTAGTTTTATGGTTTACGAGGGAAGAGATAGTCACGTAGAGCCGCCGAACTGCCTGGAGCGCTGGCAAGATTGTGTGGGACTTGGTGTCACCCTTATTCGGAAAGGGGTACCATTTGTATGTGGACAATTATCACACGAGCGTGCCACTTTTTAGTCACTTGTTTGATCATCAGATTGGTGCATGTGGCACCATGCGATCTAATCGCCAGGGCTTTCCCCAGCGGCTTGTAGATTCCCATCAGAGCCTGCTTGAAGTGTAATAACTCGATTGCTGTGAAGTGGAGGGATAATAGAAATGTTTTAGTTCTTTCCTCCCTTCATGCAGATACGACGGTCCAAATTCCTACGGTGACTGGTGTTGTGGAGAAACCCCTCTGTGTCCACAAATATAATCAAAATATGGAAGGGGTGGACCTCAACAACCAGTTGTTGGCGCCGTACCTAGTTGTCCCTAAGGCCAGACACTGGTACAAAAAAGCGTCTGTTTATTTCAATTGGCTTTGCTGAACGCTCATGTGCTATACAGAGCTTCAGGACGGACTGGATCCTTCCTTAAAATCCAGGAAGAGATCGTCAGAGCCCTTCTGTTTCCAGAGGGTGCTTCACCTCACCTTCCCAATCCAAATGCAGTAAGCCGGCTGCATGAGAGGCATTTTCCGTATGTCCTCCCGAGTACCCCTTCCCAACGAGCCCCCCAAAGATGATGTTGTCTCTGTAGTAAGCGCAGATATAGGCGTGACACCCGCTATTATTGTCCCTTCTGTCCTGACAATCCTGGTCTTTGCATTGGTGAATGTTTTGAACGCTACCATACACTAGTGGAATTTTAGCGTAGGGTACAGCACGGCACATACTAGGACACACTTTCACAGGGTCTCCCAAGATGCCATCGCATTTTGAGAGACCCGAACCTGGAACCATTACAGTTACAACCGTTACAAAAAAAAAAAAAGTGTAAAAAAAAAAAAAAGTGTAAAAAAAAACCCACAAATATATAAAATAAAAAAACAAAAAAAAACAAAAAATAGTTGTCATTTTATTGTTCTCTCTCTATTGTTCTGCTCTTTTTTACTGTATTCTATTCTGCAAAATGTTATTGTTATTATGTTTTATCATGTTATGTTTCAGGTATGTAATTTTTTTTATACGGTTTACTGTGTTTTATTGTTAACCATTTTTTGTTTTCAGGTACGCCATTCAGCTGCAGCGCAGATTTAACTATCTTGACAGCAACAGCGTTTGCTCCCACGATACATAAAGCCATGACTCCAACGCTGTAGGAGGTGATTTCACCACCACAGTTAAAGAAAAGAGTATATATGCCACAGCAGGGGTGGAGGAGCGATTTGCTTCTAACTTTTTACTTACTATTTTTTACTATTTTTTTTTTGTATTTGCTTTGCAGGTATGGTATGTCTTACTGTTATACTGTAATGTTACTTTGTTTTATTGTTAACCATCATTTGCTTAGCAGGTACGCCATTCAGTTGCAGCGTGGATTTATTTATCTTGACAGCAACAGCGCTTGCTCCCATGATACATAAAGCCAGGACTCCAGCGCTGTAGGAGGGGATTTCACCACCACAGTTAAAAACAAAATGGAGCATGTATGCCCATCATTAAAAGTGGGTGGATGAATGGAGGTATTCTAATGGTGGGCATACCCACCGATCAATCTCTTTTTTTTTGTTCAACACACAGGCTGCATGAAAAAAAAAATTACAATATATGCCCAACAAGGACCAGCAACGTATTGGTATGTTGTTGGACTTTGAGTGGTTATACCAGAATGATGATCAAGTATCATCTTGGTATCATTCTTTTCAGCCAGCAGTCGGCTTTCATGTAAAAGCAATCCTAGCAGCTAATTAGCCTCTAGACTGCTTTTACAAGCAGTGGGAGGGAATGTTCCCCCCCCCCCCACCGTCTTCAATGGTTTTCTCTTGCTCTCCTGTCCCAACAGAGAACCTGAGAATGCAGCCAGTGGTTCCGCCAGCTGACCATAGAGCCGATCAGAGACCAGAACGGCTCCAATCGTCTCTATGGCCTAAGAAACCGGAAGCTACAAGCATTTCATGACTTTGATTTCGCTGGATGTAAACAGCACCATTGGGAAATTGGGAAAGCATTTTATCACACCGATCTTGGTATGGTCAGATGCTTTGAGGGCAGAGGAGGGATCTAGGGTCTAATAGACCCCAATTTTTTAAAAAAAAAAGTACCTGTCACTACTTATTAGTATCATAGGGGATATTTACATTCCCTGAGAACAATAAAAATGATGAAAATAAAATAAAATAAAATAAAAAAAGAAAGGAGCAGTTTAAAAATAAAATAAAAAATCAAAATAAATAATTAAAAAATAAATAAATAAAAAGCACCCCTGTCCCCCCCTGCTCTCATGCAAAGGTGAATGCGTCGGTCTGGCGTCATATGTAAACAGCAATTGCACCATGCATGTGAGGTATCACCGCAAAGGTCAGATCAAGGGCAGTAATTTTAGCAGTAGACCTCCTCTGTAAATCTAAAGTGGTAACCTGTAAAGGCTTTTAAAAATGTATGTAGTTTGTCACCGCTGCACGTTTGTGTGCAATTTTAAAGCATGTCATGTTTGGTATCCATTTACTCGGCCTAAGATCATCTTTTTAATTTCAGCAAACATTTGGGCAATATAGTGTATTTTAGTGCATTAAAATTAAAAAGTGTGTTTTTTCCAAAAAAAATGCGTTTGAAAAATCGCTGCGCAAATACTGTGTGAAAAAAAAAATGAAAGTAATTTTCTTGCAAAAAAAAAAAAAAAAATGTTTTCATGTAAACAAAAAGTGTCAGAAAGGGCTTTGTCTTCAAGTGGTTAGAACAGTGGGTGATGTGTGACATAAGCTTCTAAATGTTGTGCATAAAATGCCAGGACAGTTCAAACCCCCCCCCCCCAAATGACCCCATTTTGGAAAGTAGACACCCCAAGCTATTTGCTCAGAGGCATGTCGAGTCCATGGAATATTTTATATTTTGACACAAGTTGTGGGAAAAAGACAATTTTTTTTTTTTTTTTGCACAAAGTTGTCACTAAATGATATTTTGCTCAAACATGCCATGGGCATATGTGGAATTACACCCCAAAATACATTCTGTTGCTTCTCCTGAGTACGGGGATACCACATGTGTGAGACTTTTTGGGAGCCTAGCTGCGTACGGGACCCCGAAAAACCAAGCACCGCCTTCAGGCTTTTTCACTCCTCACTGCCTATCACAGTTTCAGAGGCCATGGAATGCCCAGACGGCACAACCCCCCCCCCCCCCCAAGACCCCATTTTGGAAAGTAGACACCCCAAGCTATTTGCTGAGAGGCATTTCGAGTCCATGGAATGTTTTATATTTTGACACAAGTTGAGGGAAAATGACAAACTTTTTTTTTTTTTGTATTTTGGGGTGTAATTCCACATACGGCCATGGCATGTCTGAGCAATATATCATTTAGTGACAACTTTGTGCAAAAAAAAAAGTTTGTCATTTTCCCGCAACTTGTGGCAAAATATATAATATTTCATGGACTCAACATTCCTCTCAGCAAATAGCTTGGAGTGTCTAATTTCCAAAATGGGGTAATTTGGGGGCGGGGGGTTTGTGCCATCTTGGCATTTTATGGCCTTCAAAACTGATAGGTAGCGAGGAGTGAAATCAAAAATTTACGCCCTTAGAAATCCTGAAGGCAGTGCTTGGTTTTCAGGGCCCCGTACGCGGCTAGGCTCCCAAAAAGTCTCACACATGTGGTATCCCCGTACTCAGGAGAAGCAGAAAAATGTATTTTGGGGTGCATTTCCACATATGACCATGGCATGTGTGAGCAATATATCATTTAGTGACAATTTTTTTTTTGTCATTATTCAATCACTTGAATAAAAAAAATTAAATTCAATGGGCTCAACATGCCTCTCAGCAATTTCCTTGGGGTGTCTACTTTCCAAAATGGGGTCATTTGGGGGGGGGGGGGGTGTACTGCCCTGCCATTTTAGCATCTCAAGAAATGAGATAGGTAGTCATAAACTAAAAGCAAATGTAAATTCCAGAAAATGTACCCTAGTTTGTAGACACTATAACTTTTGCGCAAACCAATAAATAAATATACGCTTATTGACATTTTTTTTACCAAAGACATGTGGCTGAATACATTTTGGCCTAAATGTATGACTAAAATTGAGTTTATTGGATTTTTCTTATAACAAAAAGTAGAAAATATTTTTTCAAAATTTTTGGTCTTTTTGCGTTTATATCGCAAAAAATAAAAATCGCAGAGACAATCAAATAACATCAAAAGAAAGCTCTATTTGTGGGGAAAAAAAGGACGCAGCATTGCACGACTGCACAATTACCAGTTAAAACAGCGCAGTGCCAAATTGTAAAAAGTCCTCTGGTCTTTAGGCAGCCAAATGGTCCCGGGCTTAAGTGGTTAATGAAGCGTGATCAGTGTCCATCTGCAGCCTCACCTTTCCCCATCATTGCAGCCTGATCAGTGCCCATCTGCAGCCTTGCCATTGCCCATTAATGAAGCCTGATCAGTGCCCATCTGCAGCCTCGCCATTGCTCATCATTGCAGCCTAATCAGTGTCCATCATTGCTGCCTGATCAGTGCCCATCTGCAGCCTTGCCCATCATTGCAGCCTAATCAGTGCCCATCTGCAGCCTCGCCATTGCTCATCATTGCAGCCTGATCAGTGCCCATCTGCAGCCTTGCCATTGCCCATCATTGCAGCCTGATCAGTGCCCATCTGCAGCCTTGCCATTGCCCATCATTGCAGCCTGATCAGTGCCCATCTGCAGCCTTGCCCATCATTGCAGCCTGATCAGTGCCCATCTGCAGCCTTGCTCCTCACTGCAGCCTAATCAGTGCCCATCTGCAGCCTTGCTCCTCACTGCAGCCTAATCAGTGCCCATCTGCAGCCTCGCCATTGCCCATTAATGAAGCCTGATCAGTGCCCATCTGCAGCCTTGCCATTGCCCATTAATGAAGCCTGATCAGTGCCCATCTGCAGCCTCGCCATTGCTCATCATTGCAGCCTAATCAGTGTCCATCATTGCTGCCTGATCAGTGCCCATCTGCAGCCTTGCCCATCATTGCAGCCTAATCAGTGCCCATCTGCAGCCTCGCCATTGCTCATCATTGCAGCCTGATCAGTGCCCATCTGCAGCCTTGCCATTGCCCATCATTGCAGCCTGATCAGTGCCCATCTGCAGCCTTGCCATTGCCCATCATTGCAGCCTGATCAGTGCCCATCTGCAGCCTTGCCCATCATTGCAGCCTGATCAGTGCCCATCTGCAGCCTTGCTCCTCACTGCAGCCTAATCAGTGCCCATCTGCAGCCTTGCTCCTCACTGCAGCCTAATCAGTGCCCATCTGCAGCCTCGCCATTGCCCATTAATGAAGCCTGATCAGTGCCCATCTGCAGCCTTGCCATTGCCCATTAATGAAGCCTGATCAGTGCCCATCTGCAGCCTCGCCATTGCTCATCATTGCAGCCTAATCAGTGTCCATCATTGCTGCCTGATCAGTGCCCATCTGCAGCCTTGCCCATCATTGCAGCCTAATCAGTGCCCATCTGCAGCCTCGCCATTGCTCATCATTGCAGCCTGATCAGTGCCCATCTGCAGCCTTGCCATTGCCCATCATTGCAGCCTGATCAGTGCCCATCTGCAGCCTTGCCCATCATTGCAGCCTGATCAGTGCCCATCTGCAGCCTTGCTCCTCACTGCAGCCTAATCAGTGCCCATCTGCAGCCTTGCTCCTCACTGCAGCCTAATCAGTGCCCATCTGCAGCCTCGCCATTGCCCATTAATGAAGCCTGATCAGTGCCCATCTGCAGCCTCGCCATTGCTCATCATTGCAGCCTGATCAGTGCCCATCTGCAGCCTCCCCATTGCTCATCATTGCAGCCTGATCAGTGCCCAGCTGCAGCCTTGCCCATCATTGCAGCCTGATCAGTGCCTCATCATTGCAGCCTAATCAGTGCCCATCTGCAGCCTTGCCACTGCTCATCATTGCAGCCTGATCAGTGCCCAGCTGCAGCCTTGCCCATCATTGCAGCCTGATCAGTGCCCATCTGCAGCCTTGCTCCTCACTGCAGCCTAATCTGTGCCCATCTGCAGCCTTGCTCCTCACTGCAGAATAATCAGTGCCAATCTGCAGCCTTGCTCCTCACTGCAGCCTAATCAGTGCCCATCTGCAGCCTTGCCCATCATTGCCCATCTGCAGCCTTGCCCATCATTGCCCATCTGCAGCTACGCCACTGCCGAAACAGACAGAGCTGGATCTCCTGTGTACTCGGCGTCACGCCCAGTCACGTCACTTGGCCCGGATCCTATGATGGACATAACGCCAGTCCAATACCGGGACGTCAATGCTAGGAGGCGTTCAGGGGGCAGGACTGGGTGTGACTGTGAGCCGAGCCAAGTACACAGGAGATCCGGCTCTGTCTATTTCGGCAGCGCTCTTCCCTTCCCTGGCAGCCTATATTGGCCTATAACACCCACACACGATTTTCCCCCTATTTTATACGCTGATAAAGAAGGTAATTAAGGCTGATTAGAGTAAATTAAGGGTTAATAAGGGGTTAAACCAGGGGTCTCAAAGTACCGGCCCGCGGGCCATTTGCGGCCCGCGGACCGGTTAAAAATGGCCCGCAGGCAGGGCTGATAAAGGACTAGAGGTCGACCGATATTTGGCCATTAGGTCGATATATAGCACTGGCCGCTGCTCTTCCTTCCTTCTCCACACTCAGCGCTTGATGCTTGTGTGAAACTGAAACGTAACAGGAGGAGAGAGACAGAGGGATCTGTCAGATTTGAGGTTGATGTCGGGGGTGGGCGGGACCCGGCCGGGGTGGGCGGGACCCGGCCAATATCAAACACCAGCCAATGGGATCTGGGCGGGCAGCTACGTGTATGTGGCCCGCCCCTTTTCTTAAGCAGCCCAATCATTGGCTGGTGTTTGACAGCTGCTGGCCCCGCCCACCTCGGCCGGGTCCCGCCCACCCCGACATCAACCTCAATTCTGACAGATCCCTCTGTCTCTCTCCTCTGTGCTACGTGTCAGCTTCACACAAGCATCAAGCGCTGAGTGTGGACAGCTCCTTGTCAGTTTCACACACTGTTACACTCCGCTCAGTGTGAAACCTGCCAGTGGCACCTGCCTGTGCCAATCAGTGCCATCTGTCAGTGCCATCTGTCAGTGCCAGCTGCCAGTGCCACTGCCAATCAGTGCCACCTGCCAGTGCCAACCAGTCTGCCATTGCCACCTGCCACCTCCAACCAGTACCACCTGCCAGTGCCACCTGCCACCGCCAATCAGTGCCACCACCAACCAGTGCCTGCCAGTGCCACCGCCAACCAGTGCCCCTGCCAATCAAAGCCACCTGCCAGTGCCACCTTCCGCCACCTGCAAGTGCCACGCCAATCAGTGCCACCTGCCAGTGCCAACCAGTGCTTGCCAGTGCCACCTGCCACCACCTGCCAGTGCCACGCCAATCAGTGCCACCTGCCAGTGCCATGCCAATCAGTGCCACCTGCCAGTGCCACGCCAATCAGTGCCACCTGTCAGTGCCAATAGTGCCACCTGCCAGTTCCAAACCAGTGCCACCTGCCAGTTTCAAACCAGTGCCACTTGCCAATGCCTGCCAGTGCCACCTTCCAGTGCCAACCAGTGCCACTGCCAATAAGTGCCACCTGCCAGTGCCATCTGTCAGTGCCAATCAGTGCACCCTCCAAACAGTGCAACGTGCCACCTGCCAGTGCCACCTGCCAGTGACAGACAGTGCCACCTGCCAGTGCCACCTGCCTAAGCCAACCAGTGCCATCTGTACTGAGGACATCAAGTGTTTGGTAGAGTGACAGGAGCAAGCAGGGAGGAGTGGAGTGGGTGAGGTTTTTTTTTTTCAAATCGGCCTAAAATATCGGCCACAAAAATCGTCATCATATATCGGCCATCGGCTTTACCTCTCCATCTCTTCTGTCCTCTCCGCTGCACGCTGCTGCAGCCCAGAGAGAGAACAGAGCTGAGAATGGAGCGGAGGAAGGATCCGCTCATCGATCCGCCCACCTAGGCATTGACGATCGACCAGAGCTCCAAACCAGGGTCCTGCTGCCACCTCAGGGCGGGAGATTGTGTTCTCTGGGTCCCCTGTCACTAGGCCTGTATGGAAGCCAGGAGGAGAGGATTTGGGAGGCAGATGATCCTGACTGCCAGGAGAGGTGAGTGAGCCATCACACTGAGGCAAAGTCCTTAGTGGGGTGACTGGGGTAGAAATTTGTGCAGTGTGGGGGGTATTTTATGCAGTGTGGAGGGTGATTGTGCAGTGTGGGGGGTAATTGTGTAGTGTGGGGGTATTTTATGGAGTGTGGGGGGTATTTTATGGAGTGTGGGGGGTATTTTATGGAGTGTGGGGGGTATTTTATGGAGTGTGGGGCTATTTGTGCAGTGTGTGGCTATTTGTGCAGTGTGGGAGGGGTAATGCTGGGTAGTTAATAATGCGTTTGCTGACACCAATGCTGGGTTAATAATGCGCTTACGGACACCAGTACTGGGTATAATGCGTTTGCTGACACCAGTGCTGGGTATAGTATAGTATATTATTGCTGGTATAGTTCATTGCTTTTGAAGTTTTAAAAGTTTGCATGCGGCCCCCCATGGGATATGAAAACTTGTCATGTGGCCCTCAGGCAATTTGAGTTTGAGACCCCTGGGTTAAACAAAGGATGATTTTTTCATCCCTTTGATATACAATTGAAGAAACAGAAAGATACAAAAAGAAACAATGTTTCTTTTTATTTTAGTGTTTCAGGCTGAGCGATGTTGTTAACCACTTGCCTACCAGGCACTAACACCCTCTTCCTGCCCAACCCATTTTTCAGCTTTCAGCGCCGTCGCACTTTGAATGACAATTGCGCGGTCATGCTACACTGTACCCAAACAAATTTTTTATCATTTTCTTCACTTAAATAGAGCTTTCTTTTGGTGGTATTTAATCACTGCTGGGTTTTTTATTTTTTACAAAAAATAAAATAAAAAAAGACCAAAAATTTTGAAAAAAAAAAGTTTTTTACTTTTTTCCTGTCAGTAAATTTTGTAACTAAGTAATTTTTCGCCTTGACTGATGTGCGCTGATGAGGCGGTACCGATGGGCACTGATGAGGTGGCACTGATGAGGAGGCACTAATATGCCGCACTGATGGGCACTGTTAGGCAGCACTGGTGGACACTGATAGGCGGCACTGCTGGGCATTGATAGGCGGCACGGATAGGCGGTACATATGGGCACTGATGGGCATTGGACAGCAGTGATGGGCAGCGCTGATAGGTGGCACTGATTGCCAGCACTGACTGGCATGGCTAATGGGCACTGATTGCTGCCACTGGTGGGCACTGTATGCTGCCATTGGTGGGGAATGGTGGACACTGTATTGTGACACTGTATTTCACTATTGTAATCAGGGCACCGATGATCAGTGCCCTGATTACATTCCTACATGTCCCCCTGTGAGGAGATGCTGCTGATCAGCTCTCCTCACCACACACTGTAAGTGTGAGGCAAGGAGAGCCGATTACCGGCATCTCCATATTTACATGTGACTGGCTGTGATTGGACACAGCCGATCACATGGTTAAAGAGCCGCGGACGCGGCTCTTTACACAGATCGGGGTCGCACCATGTCCTAGCAACACGGCGCGGCTGTGATCGCCATGCTGGGCGTGAGAGCGGCCGTTCTGGGACGCCATCATACGACGGCGTCCCAGAACAAGAGCTGCACCGCTCCGCCGTCACTTGACGGTGGGCGGGCAGCAAGCAGTTAATAAACATTGCTGGCTGCTTTTTTTTTTTTTACCAATTACCGGATTTCTTTAACCGCTTCCCAACTGCCTCACGCATATATACTGCGATGGAAGGGCACGTAAAGGCAGATTAACATACCTGTACGTTGTCCTTTAAGAGGCGGCTTGGGCACGCGCCCGGCCAGGAGCTCCGTGAGCGTGATTGGGTATCCTGCGGAATCTATGTCCGTGGGGATACCCGCGATCGTCTCACGATGAGGAAGAACGGGGATATGCTAATGTAAACAAGCATTTCCCCATTCTGCCTAATGACACTCACTGATCACAGCTCTCTGTAATCGGGAGCAGTGATCAGTGTCGTGGTACACATATATCCCATCCCCCCCCAGTTAGAATCACTCCCTAGGACACACTTAACCCCTACAGCGCCACCTAGTGGTTAACCCCTTCACTGCCAGTCACATTTCCACAGTAATCAATGCATTTTTAATCGCACTGATAGCTGTATAAATGTGAATGCTCCCAAAATAGCGCCAAAAGTGTCCAATCTGTCTGTCATAATGTCGCAGTCATGATAAAAAAAAAAAAAAATCACTGATCGCCGACATTGCTAGTAAAAAAATAAATTATTAATAAAAATACCATAAAAAACTTTCCCCTTTTTTGTAGACGCTATAACTTTTGCGCAAATCAATCAAACATGTATTGCCATTTTTTTACCAAAAATATGTAGAAGAATACGTATCGGCCTAAACTGAGGAAAAAAAAAAAGTTTTTTTCAAAATTGTCACTTTTTTTGTTTATAGCGAAAAAATAAAAAACCACAGAGGTGATCAAATACCACCAAAATAAACCTCTATTTGTGGGGAAAAAAGTCAATTTTGTTTGGAAGCCACGTCGCACGACCGCGGAATTGTCAGTTAAAGTAACGCAGTGCTGAATTGCAAAAAGTGCTCTGGTCTTTGGCCAGCCAAATGGTCCGGGGCTTAAGTGGTTAACACTTCAGCTGTCAATAGGGGAGACCCACTGGCAGCTCAAAGATCCTGAAAGGATCGGTTTCAGGTATCGGTGCATTTGCACGAGTACAAATACTTCAAATACTGCAAATACTCAGTATCAGCACTGATACCGATACTAGTATCGGTGCAACAGTATGCTATCCAGCATTAGGGGGTTACTGATCACATGCTCCTGGTCTGTTCTCTCTTTCCCTAACGAGGCCCAAACTTTACAATAAAGCTTTTGAATACAAAGAAGAAAAAAAAAAAAGAGAAAAATAAAGCAGGTGTGATTATTCTGGGCCAAAAGTTTACTTGTATTGTTGGATGAAGATTACTCTGCCTGACACTACAGTCTTCATTTCTGTGCCAGGTGCCGAATCAGAGAGTGTTTCAGTGCCCAACACCCTGCTGTCTCTCTGCTTCCCAAAAGGTGGTGGACCCACCCCAGCACACAGCAAACCACACACAGAGTGGGGCAGTACGCATGTTGGGCACCAAGTGGTTATGGCCTTTTATTTATAGAAAGAGCTGAGATCTGATAAAGCTCAGATAAAAGTTTTTCTCACTGTCAGGAAAATAGGAAAACAAAGCTGAACTCCAGTAACACAAATAATGGCCAGAGGACTATAAAATATTGGTATATATTGCTTCAAGACACCTTGGCTGTTGCAATTTTTTATATCACACCATATTTGCACAGTTGTTTATCAAGTGAAAATTTGAAGAAAAAATATACACTGAAATGAATTTTTGGTGCACACAATACAATACTCAACTTTTGTTAAAATATAACAAGACGATGTTTGTCGAGTACAGAAATGTCAAGATTTAAAATTTTCCTGTTAAAAGGCGACAAACTAAGGTACCTAAAATTGTTCGTAGGTGACATTTTAAAGCCGTTACAGGTTATCATTTTAGAGTTAAAGTGATACTCAAGTCTCGTTTTTGTTTTTTTCTTTGTTAAAAAGAACAAACATGTCATATTTACCTGCTGTGTAGTGGATTTGCACAGAGCAGCCCAGATCCTCCTCTACTTGGGTCCCTCTTTGGTGCTCCTGGCCCCTCCCTCCTGTTGAGTGCCCCCACAGCAAGCAGCTTGCTATGGGGTCACTAGAGCCTAGCCGCAACTCTGTGTCCATTCAGACATGAAGCTGCGGCCTGCCCCGCCCCCTCTCTCTCCTCATTGGCTCACTGACTTTGATTGACAGAAGCAGGAGCCAATGGATCTTCGCTGCCCTCTCAGCCAATGAGGAGGTAGAGTCCCGGACAGCCGAGTCTCTTGTACAACATCGCTGGATCGAGATAGGGCTCACGTACAGTCAGGTCCATAAATATTGGGACATTGACACAATTCTAATCTTTTTGGCTCTATACACCACCACAATGGATTTGAAATGAAACGAACAAGATGTGCTTTAAACGCAGACTTTCAGCTTTAATTTGAGGGTATTTACATCCAAATCAGGTGAACGGTGTAGGAATTACAACAGTTTGTATATGTGCCTCCCACTTTTTAAGGGACCAAGAGTAATGGGACAGATTAACAATCATCCAAACTTTTTTCCTTGTCAAAAGAAGTTTATTGAGTATACAATGTTATAAAGATACATAAAGTAAGTTTACAAGGATCTATAAAGCTCATTGTTTTACAGTAGGGTTTATATAGGTAAATATCATGAAATTTCAAATATTAAACATTGGGTTCACGTAAACCTAAATTAAAGATATATATCATTTTCTTAGTTACTTTTGTAGGTATTTAAATGATTTATACCTACTATACATATTGTTTACAAGTAGAGTGTATATAGGTCAAATAAATTCTGATAATGAGCTTTAATCGTAAGGTGGAGAAAAGGAAAGAGAAAGAAGAAAAAGGGTTGAAAGGTAGAGGTATGGTCCACAAGGTTGTCCTGCTCGTCAGTTTATTATTCTTTTTAGTTCTCTTTGAAGCCTTAGAATGGGTGTCTCTGTAAGTCATTTAATCTGTTACCATGGCAACAGGACAGAGTCATTGAAGTTTGACAGGAACTGTTGTTTTATCCAAGGATGCCAAAGTTTTTCAAATTTTGGAATTTGATTTTGATCGATGGCTACCATCTTAGCATGGGACATTGTATTATTCATTCTGTGAATTGTTTCTGCTAGTACCAATGTAGGAGATTTCCATGCCTTGGCCACTGTTTGTTTTGCAGCCGTTATTAGTTGGATCATAAGTTTGAATTGAGAGAGTGTTAACCATTCCAGTTTTAGATTAAGTAAAGTTAAATATGGATCTGGTTGTATTATTTTTTTAAATATTTTAGATGCAATCACGAAGACTTCCTTCCAGAAGGTTTGGATTACTGGGCACGTCCACCATATGTGTAAATATGTGCCTATTTCTGGGCATCCTCGAAAACAAAGAGCTGAGGTATTAGGTGAATATTTTGCCACTCTAGCGGGTACAAGGTACCAGCGAGTTAGGACTTTATAATTTGTCTCCAGTGCTAAGATGTTGGGTGAAGATGACTTAGATGTGAGCCATATGTTAGACCACTCCTTGTCTTCTAAAGTTCGTCCCAGGTCCTCCTCCCACCTCTGAACGTAAGAGGGTCTATTATGATTTGCTACTCCATATAATTGATTATAAAGTGATGAAATTGTACCTTTAGCAAATGGATCTTTTGTACAGATTGATTCAAAAATGGATAATTGGGATAATGGTGTATCCCCCTTTAGGAATGGTGTATAGAAATTTTTGATTTGGAGATATCTAAATATCTCAGAGTTTGGTAGATCATATTTTTCTCTAAGCGATGGGAATGAAAGGAATGATTTAGATGCTATGAAGTCATTTAGTGTCTGAATGCCTGATGTTGTCCAAGCTTTAAAAGAATTTGGGTAGATCCATGCCGGATAAAAGGCCGGATTTCTGATAAAAGAAAGGAGAGGATTGTGTGGAGATTGTAACTGATATTTGGTTTTTAGTTTATCCCAGAGAGATAAGAACTGTTTAGTTATGGGATTATGAATTTTAAAGCGGTCTTTAGGATCAAGCCATAATAAATTTGATATTAATAGAGGGTCATTTTCTGAAGCCTCTATAAATACCCATAATGGGATTTCCTGTTTTGCATGGTATTTGGACAGACTGGCCAAATGTGCTGCTCTGTAGTAGTTAGTAAAATTAGGGTATCCCAGGCCTCCTTTATTTTTGGGAAGACGTAGTGTGTGTATAGGTATACGTAGTTTAGAAGAGCCCCATATAAACGAAGTTGCTCTTTTTTGTACTATTCTCAAAAAATAGGAAGGAATTGGAATAGGGAGGACTCTGAATAGATAAAGCAATTTGGGTAGAATAGTCATTTTGATTGCATTAATCTTCCCTATCCAGGATAAAGGAAGTTGCGACCATTGTTTTATTAGATTTGTGATCTGTCTTAATACAGGAGGATAATTGGTTGAGAATAAGTCAGAATGAGATGCTGTTAAATGAATTCCAAGATATGGGATTGATTTTTCTGCCCATGTGAATGGGAGTGCAGCCCTAGCCGGGATCAATTCCATGTTTGTGGGTGAAATATTAAGCACTAGGCATTTCTGAGGATTAATCATAAGGCCGGATAGGGCTGCAAATCCATCAAGAGCTGGTATTAAGTTAGGACCAGAGACCTGTGGTGATGATAGAAAAAGTAATATATCGTCTGCAAATATACATAATTTGTGTGTAATACCGCCTACTTCAATGCCAGTTATAGTTTGGTTTGTTCTGATGTATTGGGCCATGGGTTCGAGTATAAGGGCAAATAAGGGAGATAATGGGCAACCCTGTCGGGTACCTCTTTCGATATTAAAGGCTTCAGATTTTATCCAGCATATTTTATATAGGCTTTGGGTTTATTATATAATGCTTTGATCCATGTTAAAAAGTGGGGTCCAAAACCCCATTTTTGTAATGAATATTGCATATATTGCCAGGATACTGTGTCAAATGCCCTCTTAATATCGAGAGATAGAAAACATGAAAGGGATTTTCCGTTTTTTAGCAATATGTGCCAATAACACTGCCCTGTGTATATTATCGCCTGCCTGTCTATTTGGCATGAAGCCTACTTGATCTCTATGTATTAATTTTCCTATAATGCTATTGAGGCGTTTTGCTATTATTTTTGCTAATAATTTAATATCGAGGTTTAACAGAGAGATAGGCCGATAATTCACACAGGAAGTATCATCAGAAAGGGGTTTTGGGATCATACAAACAATTGCCATTAGTGTTTCTTGCCGAAAAGAATGTCCATCTAGAAGTTTGTTAAAAGTTTCAGTGAGAATGGGAGAGAGTATTTCTGAGAATGTTTTATAGTATAAAGCCGAGTAGCCGTCTGGGCCTGGTCTTTTGTTAAGTTTTAGGTCTTTTATGGCATTAGCAACTTCATCTATAGTTATAGGCTCATCCAAACTGCTTTTTTGATTCTGAGATAACTCAGGTAAGGTTATTTTTGAGAAGAAGGATTCAGCCTCTGTAGGATTAAATTCATTGTTTGTCTTGTATAAAGTTGCGAGATGTGAGTGAAATTTATGTACTATTTTAACTGGATTACAAGTGTAAACATTTTTTGATAATTTCAAACGTATTGGTTTGAAAGATTTGTTAGTTGAATTTAATGCCCGAGCCAAATATGTACCTGGTTTGTTTGTATTCATGTAGAAATTGTGTTTGGAGCGTTTGAGGGATTTATCAACTGACTCAGTAAGAAATAGATCGTATTCCAATCTAGATTTTTCCAGATGAGATTTTGTACTCTGAGATGGATTATTTTGAAATGATATGTAGGCTGCATTAAAATTGAGTTCTAGTTTTTTTGCTAGATTTTTGTGTTCCCGTTTAAATAGTGCCATTTGTCTTTGTATTGTACCACGCAAGACAGGCTTATGAGCTTCCCACAGTGTTATTGGGGAGATGTCTGTTGTATTATTAATTGATATGTATTCTTTTAAAGCTTGTTCAATGGCCATCTGATGTAGTGGGTGTTTGAGCATTATGTCCGGTAAGTACCACGTTGGGTCATGCGCTTTTGGTATGGCTGAGGCTATAGTAGTGTATACTGCATTATGGTCAGACCACGGAATCGGAATTATATCTGATGCAATAATTTCTGGTATCATTCCTATTGTTAGAAAAATATGATCTATTCTGGTGAAGGTTTGATGAGGGTGCGAGAAATAAGTGAATTTCTTTTTCATTGGGTTACTTTCTCTCCACGAATCTACCAGATTGTATTTGGAAAGAAGTTGAGAAAAAGGTAATCTAGAGGTTATTTTGGATGGTGTAAAAGGTGATTTATCTAGAAACGGGAGGAGGACCTGGTTCAAATCCCCACACATTATCACTGTTCCTATTTTGTGTGTATTAATCACTTGTAATATATGTGAGAGGAATGGTGTAGGTTGTTTGTTAGGAGCGTAGTAGGAAATCACCGTGATTGCCGTATCCATTATATAACCCATGAGTATCAGGTATCTACCTTCTGGGTCTTTAATTTCTGATGATAAGGTGAATGGTGTGGATCGGTGAAATGCAATTAGAGTTCCCCTTTGCTTGGTACAGGCAGAAGCCGTGTAAATTTGTTGATAAAAAGGAGAAATATATTTTGGAGTAGAATCTTTGGTGAAGTGTGTTTCTTGGAGGCATACTATGTGAGCCTTCTTGTTATGGAAAGTACGGAAGGCTTTGGTCCTTTTTTGAGGGACATTTATTCCCTGAACATTCAGGGAAAGTATATTCAGTGGTGCCATGGCAACAGATCAAATAGTTTTGACTTACTTTTTGTTATGCAGAGCTGACTGCGCAGATCAACCTGTGTGGACTGAAGAGATGAATAGATAGAAAAGAAACCAGTGAATTCTGGAGTAAAGAGTAAACAAAAAACATATGAGATTAGATGATACATTGTATAAATTATTTTTTGCAAGTAATCACAATTTACCCGTGAAAGAGAATAAATATCTCTCTCAGGGGAATAAGTGCCTTCGTCACACTCCCACATAATATGGTTGGGAGAATGAGGAGGGCTAATGGGGGTACACGGATCTTCCGCTTACAGGAGAGAAGTGCTATGTCAAAAGACATCAAGATGATGTTTCATTAATTGGAGTGCAGAATATAGTTTTTGTTGAAATTATTTATTCCAGGGTGGTTGTATATGGTTAGTCTTGCCCTAGGCTAAATAATTCAGTTTGAAAGGTACTGTTAATAACTTTGGTATTGATGAAGATAGTTTGAATTATTTTGGGATTTTAACCCTTTTAGAGTAAACAATTACATATTTTATTCATATGTAACTGTTTAGATATGTTAACTCATAAAATTGAGGTTGTATTGCTTCAGATTAGAATAAACAAAAACATAATTCTAGGAACTAGTTAGGTAATATTATATTTGTTTTAAGAAAAGAAAGAAAAAGCTGCCATTACTTCTGGATTATTGAACATATTTGTACTAAAAAGTAATAAATCTATTGTTATTACCTGATAATATATAACTGAACAAGAATTTCCTTATTTCACTTATATATTCTAAGGCTATATGAATCAGAAGTAATAAGAAATATAACTGGAATGTAACATGATCCCACACAGTGTGTGACTATCAGAATGCAGTTACATTCAGTTATAAATACAGGTTTTTTATAGAGAACCATCTCTTAGTATAATAAATGAAGAGATATCAGGAATTAGGATGTCAGTCCATTGAATCTTCTTGGTCCATGGATGATGTGGCATAACGGCCTCTTTTGTGAGAATGATGATTCCCATTTTGTTCTGAAATTTTCTGAGTGCTGCCTGAAGGTGAAGATGATGCCATTCTTCTGTGTGTGGGAGAGTTGCTGCTTGTGGGTTCTGTCAGATTTAATTTTAAAAGGGTTTGTTGTAGTTCATCTGCTGATCTGCTTCTGTAAATTGTACCTTGGTAGTTAAATCTGACTGAAAAGGGGAAGCCCCATTGATACCTAATGTTGTGGCGTTGCAGTTCCATTAGTTGGGGTTTCATGGATCGTCTTTTAGTAATAGTAAGTTGGGATAGGTCAGCAAAAATTTGATAATTGTGTCCTTGAAAATTAAGTTCCTTTTTTTCTCTTGCAGCAATTAGTATTTGTTCTTTCATTCTGTAATAATGAAATTTTGTGATTATATCACGTGGGGGTCCATCTTTCTTTTTGGCTGTGAGGGCTCTGTGTACTCTGTCCAGTTCTAAACGTTCAATAGGGATATCTGGCTTTAGTTCTTGTAATAGAGCAGTAATAGTAGATTGCAGGTCTGTCACAGTTTCAGGTATTCCCCTTATGCGCAAGTTTGAACGTCTGGCTCTATTTTCGTAATCTTCGAGCTTAGTTTGAAGTATTAAATTCTCTTCTTTTAATTGTTCCAATTCTGTTATATTTACTTGGGTTGTAATTTCAATTTCATCCATTTTTATTTCTAAGGCTGCGGTGCGGTTTCCCAGCTCTCTTATTTCTTTGGTTAGGCTTTTTGTTATTTGGTCTGGGGTTTGTTTTAAAGCCTTATGAAGCATCTTTTCAAATTGTAATAATATTACTGGGGATGCTGAGGAGGCTTGTGGAGAAGTTTGTGAGAGGATTTGTTCTGTATCTGACTCAAATGGAGAGTCTTGCTGTGACATTTTCTGTCTGTGAGAGCGCCCTGATGCTGTATCTTGTGAGGTGACTGGAGCTGCTTTAGTTGCAGTGAGTGCCTGTGAGCTCTTTGTGAGGTGATTTTTATTTCTGCCACGGTTTCCTCCCAGTACCATATTTCCTGCCCAAACTTTCACAGTTTGTTCCCTGGGGCAAAAAGGTTCAAATGGATACCTTTTGAGCCTGCAGGCTCCGCTTTGTCCTTCTCTTCTCTCCTCAGCGGTGCGGAGCTCTAACAATGCATGTCTGCTCCGCTAGGCTCCGCCCATCTCCCCCCATCCAAACTTTAACTTTTTAATACTTGGTTGCAAATCCTTTGCAGTCAATTACAGCCTGAAGTATGGAACGCATAGACATCACCAGTTGCTGGGTTTCATCCCTGGTGATGCTCTGCCAGGCCTCCTGCATCTGTCTTCAGTTCCTGCTTGTTCTTGGGTCATTTTCCCTTCAGTTTTGTCTTCAGCAAGTGAAATGCATGCTCAATCGGATTCAGGTCAGGTGATTGACTTGGCCATTGCATAATCCACTTCTTTCCCTTAAAAAACTCTTTGGTTGCTTTTGTAGTATGCTTCGGGTCATTGCCCATCTGCACTGTGAAGCGCCGTCCAATGAGTTCTGAAGCATTTTGCTGAATATGAGCAGATAATATTGCCCGAAACACTTCAGAATTCATCCTGCTGCTTTTGTCAGCAGTCACATCATTAATAAATACAAGAGAACCAGTTCCATTGGCAGCCATACATGCCCACGCCATTACATTAGCACCACCATGCTTCACTGATGAGGTGATATACTTTGGACCATGAGTAGTTCCTTTCCTTCTCGATACTCTTCTCTTCCCATCACTCTGGTACAAGTTGATCTTGGTCTCATCTGTCCATAGGATGTTGTTCCAGAACTGTGAAGGCTTTTTTAGATGTTGTTTGGCAAACTCTAATCTGGCCTTCCTGTTTTTGAGGCTCACCAATGGTTTACATCTTGTGGTAAACCCTCTGTATTCACTCTGGTGAAGTCTTCTCTTCATTGTTGACTTTGACACACATACACCTACCTCCTGGAGAGTGTTCTTGGTCTGGCCAACTGTTGTGAAGGGTGTTTTCTTCACCAGGGAAAGAATTCTTCGGTCATCCACCACAGTTGTTTTCTGTGGTCTTCCGGGTCTTTTGGTGTTGCTGAGCTCACCGATGCGTTCTTTCTTTTTAAGGATGTTCCAAACAGTTGATTTGGTCACACCTAATGTTTTTGCGATCTCTGGTGGGTTTGTTTTGTTTTTTCAGCCTAATGATGGCTTGCTTCACTGATAGTGACAGCTCTTTGGATCTCATATTGAGAGTTGACAGCAACAGATTCCAAATGCAAATAGCACACTTGAAATTAACTCTGGACCTTTTATCTGCTCCTTGTAAATGGGATAATGAGGGAATAACACACACCTGGCAATGGTACAGCTAAGCAGCCAATTGTCCCATTACTTTTGGTCCCTTAAAAAGTGGGAGGCACATATACAAACTGTTGTAATTCCTACATCGTTCACCTGATTTGAATGTAAATACCCTCAAATTAAAGCTGAAAGTCTGCAGTTAAAGCACATCTTGTTCGTTTAATTTCAAATCCATTGTGGTGGTGTATAGAGCCAAAAAGATTAGAATTGTGTAGTAGTCCCAATATTTATGGACCTGACTGTAAGTGTAAGAGGGGCTCCTGCACACAGAAGGCTTTTTATCTTAATGCATAGAATGCATTAAGATAAAAAACCTTCTGCCTTTACAACCACTTTAATTGTGAATTAGGGCTCTAGAATTTTTGCTCTCACTCTGACATTCACAGCAATACCTCTGTGGTGCAGTCACCGAATGGACCATTTACTGCCGTCTCAGGCTCCCGGTGGAACAGGAGAGCCTGGGAACAATCACAGGCAGCGGTGGGTGGAGGGTGGTGACCTTCAGAGTAAAAGTGATCAGGTGGCTCGCCTGGATCACTTTTACAAGAAATAAAAACCAGGATACCAGCTTGGCCCAAACAAACTATTTGATGTAAAGGTAAACATAAGGTTAGGCTTTAAGTATACTCCCTTGCAATACTGTAGATAAAGTGTGCACTTTTTAGATTGCTCAATAAATAAAATCATTTTTGGAAGATAATTTTGCCACGATAACACCTGGTTTGTCCAAAAAACATCATATGTATTTGTTAGGACATACTTTATTTAATCAGCAAACCTATGGCTAAAATGTTGAAATTTTTCTGATACAGTTGTGCTCATAAGTTTACATACCCTGGCAGAATTTATGATTTCTTGGCCATTTTTCAGAGAATATGAATGATAACACAAAAACATTTATTTCACTCATGGTTAGTGTTTGGCTGAAGCCATTTATTATCAACTGGGTTTACTCTTTTTAAATCATAATGGCAGCAGGAACTACCCAAATGACCCTGATCAAAAGTTTACATACCCTGGTGATTTTGGCCTGCTAACATGCACACAAGTTGACACAAAGGGGTTTGAATGGCTATTAAAAGGTAACCATCCTCACCTGTGATCTTTTTGCTTGTAATTAGTCTGTGTGTATAAAAGGTTGATGAGTTTCTGGACTCCTGGCAGACCCTTGCATCTTTCATCCAGTGCTGCCCTGACGTTTCTAGATTCTGAGTCATGGGGAAAGCAAAAGAATTGTCAAAGGATCTGTGGGAAAAGGTAGTTGAACTGTATAAAACAGGAAAGGGGTATAAAAAATATCCAAGGAATTGAGAATGCCAATCAACAGCAAACTCTAATCGAGAAGTGGAAAATGAGGGGTACTGTTGAAACCAAACCACGGTCAGGTAGACCAACTAAGATTTCAGCCACAACTGCCAGGAAAATTGTTCGGGATGCAAAGAAAAACCCACAAATAACTTCAGGTGAAATACAGGACTCTCTGAAAACATGTTGTGTGGCTGTTTCAAGATGCACTTGAAAAAAGATGGGCTGCATGGTCGAGTCGCCAGAAGAAAGCCATTACTACACAAATGCCACAAAGTATCCCACTTACAATACGCCAAACAGCACAGAGACAAGCCTCAAACCTTCTGGCACAAAGTCATTTGGAGTGATGAGACCAAAATTGAGCTTCTTGGCCACAACCATAAACGCTACATTTGGAGGGAAGTCAACAAGTCCTATGTTGAAAGGTATGGAGTTGGATTGCTGATGTTTTGGGGATGTGTGAGCTACAAAGGCACAGGAAATTTGGTCAAAAATGATGGCAAGATGAATGTAGTATGTTTTCAAAAAATACTGGAGGAACATTTGCATTCATAAGCCAGGAAGCTGTGCATCAGACGTACTTGGAAATTCCAACATGACAATGATCCAAAACACAAGGCCAAGTGGACCTGTCATTGGCTACAGCAGAATAAAGTGAAGGTTCTGAAGTGGCCATCTCGGTATCCTGACCTCAATATCATTAAGCCACTCTGCAGAGATCTCAAAATGTGCAGTTCATGCAAGACAGCCCAAGAATTTACAGGAACTGGAGGCTTTTTGCCAAGAGGAATTGGCAGCTTTACCATCTGAGAAGATAAAGGGCCTCATCCACAAATACCACAAAAGACTTCAAGCTGTCATTGATGTTAAAGGGGGCAATACACAGTATTAAAAACTGGGGAATTTGGATAGTTTCTGTTGCCATTATGATTTAAAAAGCGTAAACACAGTTGATTGATAATAAATGGCTTAAAGCAGGGTTCCAGCCGTTTTTTTTTTTTTTTTTTTTTTTTTTAAAGTCAGCAGCTACAAACACTGTAGCTGCTGACTTTTAATAAGGACACTTACCTGTCCAGCGAGCCCGAGATGTCAGCCCCCCCCGAGGCCGATCCGTCCATCGGATCGGCTGGCGGTGCCTTCATCCTAACTAAGGGAAACAGGCAGTGGTGCCTTGCGGCTTCACTGCCAGTTTCCTACTGCACATGCGCGAGCGGCACTCTGTGAATAGCCCCATTGTTTTCTGGGATACACACACATGTCCCAGAAGGCAACGGGGCCACTCACCTTAGGAGGAGGAAGCGCCGCGGAATAGGAAGAGGCAGATTAGGAAGACGGCCTAGCAACAGGGATTTCAGGTAAGTTAAAATGTTTTTTTTTTTCAAATGTTTTTTTTTTTAATTCTTATATGAATTTTAATGCCATTTCCTTTTTTAGGGTGGACCTCCACTTTAAGTCAAACACTAACCATGAGTGAAATAAAAGTTTTTGTGTTATTCATATTCCCTGAAAAATAGCCAAGAATCATAAAATTTTGCCAGGGTATGTAAACTTATGAGCACAACTGTACATAAAGGGTACAAAAGGGTGATAATTTCTATTCCAAAAATATGCAAGATGACAAAATATTAGATCACCACATACTGAAATCTGCAAAAACATTTTTTTTGTTACTTCTTACCATTTAAATACATCCATTTTAGATTATATCCTCCAATGGGATTTAATGCATGGATGATAAGGTTTGATTGGGTCTTTATAGATTTTAATTCAATATAAAATGCCTATGATCTATCTACATTTACCTCATAAAACAGCATATTTCTTCTATGGTTAAAGGGAATACAAACTTCATTGGTAGCATGTGTTGCGTTTGATATAAAATATATTTTTTTTATAAGACTCATAGCATTCTGGTGTCACAGAGACAGACTTTCTCAAACAAATGTTGTTGGATACAATGGGACATTGTTGTATTCCTTTGGCAGTTTGAGTCTATTGTCTCTATAGCTACAGTAAACAGGTAAAAAAGTGCCTTTCAAACTGAAGCTACTGAGATGTAGGTTTGTCGGTTGTTAAGGTAACGGAGTTTGTAACAAGCTGACATATAAAAGGACTTATGATGCCCTAGACACACACACCATCATGCTGCTTTGAAGATCAGAAACCGCCACTCATGATACAAGAACAGTGCCTGGTGTCCAAGAAGCATTGTTGCCAAAGGAGATCACGAACATACAGTAACAGAAGATGAGTAACTTTTAAGTGTATTTTAATATTATAGACCATAGGCTGTGCTAGGCATTTTGCTTGTTATAGATATCTGTCAGTCTTGTATTGTATTCCTAAGATTGTAATAGTTTTGTATGTACAGCACCTTTGTATAGTAAAAGCACATTTGCACACTGCAGAAATCTCAGCTTGCTTGCTTATACCACAGAGTAACCTTGCTAGATAGACGCAAGCAAAACATTTGGCGGCTCGTCCAGGATCTGTGCTATAGTTCAATTGAAGCAGACCTGTTTTTTCTGTAGTGTGTTGTGTAGCTTGTGCTAGGTAAAATGCTTCGTAAGCTGTTTAGGAAAAGCAAGGCTGCAGAGGGTTCTGGTGGCCAGAAGGAAGTGTGCAGCTTACCTATCTGGGCCAGAGACAATGAGTGGGAGCCTCTTGCTAAAGAATTTGTGAAGTATGCTTCTCCCTTGAAGCTGACTTGGGGTGATAAAGTCTCAGATCATTTTGTAGATTTTAGCCTTAAGGGGTTGGATTGAAGTAAAAAAGAGAAGAGGACAGTGTCCACAGTGGGCTGGTATTTTCCTAATACTATTTACACCGAATCACAGAGAAGGGAGAAGGCAGAGGCAGAAGTTAAGGTATTAAAAGACCAGCTAGCAGTTGCTTCAGAGTGTGAGCGTTCAACTGATAGTCGGGCTGATGATTTACAAGAGCGGTGTGCAGCCCTCATGACCAAATCAATTAATGCCTTAAGGAAAAAGAAGGGCCGTAAACCTGTTAGTAAAGCCAGGGTACATGCCATTGTCACATCCCAAAATTGGGATTGTGAGGATGTGCTCTCCTCAAATGATAGTGAGGATGAGGAGATAGAGTTTGATATTTCGCATGATGATCTGCTAGTGCGAAAGAAAAAGTATGCCAAACCTCTCAATACTAAGCATAGGAAATGGCAACATGCTAGAGAGGATATGGCAGATGGGGAGGTGCATTATCGCAACCCTATAGATGTTGAATTTGAAGAAGTACGGGAGTTTACACAAACTTAACTTCATGAGCTGGCAAAACAATACAAAGGTCTGGGGAACCCCTATTGACCTGGCTCCTACGCTTATGGGATAAAGGGGCGGACAGTGTTGTTTTGGCAGGTAAGGAAGCCGTGACTATGGGAGTGTTAACCCATGATCCACAATTGCGTCAGGCAATGCGAAAAGCCCGAGAGTTTAGCGTGAATTTTTCACTGTTAGACCTCGTGAGTGATGGAATAGTCCGAGTATACACTAGTCCTACTGACCTGGAAAATACCTACTCATGGAAAGCAATAGGAGAGGGTATTTCCAGGTTACGTGAGATGGGTTGTACAACTGGATCAAATAAGTTTCCAGAATGGATGGGTCCAGATATGGAACCCTTTACGTCTGCTCTGCGCTCTAAGCTGATGAAGTCTGCGCCATTTAATCTCAGGGCTCCATTATTGTCCTTGTTGGGAAGCCTGGGATTAAACAGCAAGATTCATGAAGCCACAACCCTTTTAAGCCAGTTGGGGGAGCTAGAGGAGTCTAAAACAAAACCTGTCAGGGCAGTAGATAAGGTCAAGGCCAGACAGGAAGAATACAAGCAGAAAAGAACACAGAAGAAAGGGAATGGGGTAGAGAAGACAGGAGGTGAAGAGAAAACCAGGCTAGTTATTTCTAGGAAAGAAATGTGGGTGGACCTATTAAAGGCAGGAGTACCTAAAGATGAGATAGATGGCATTTCTACTGCAGAAATGCTGAAGAGGTGGAAAGATTTAGTAGGGAAAACTGTCAGGGTTAGAAACACTACTCCTAGTGAAGAGAACATCAGCCTAGACTTAGAGGAAACAGAACAGACCCCTCCTGTTAGCCCCAAACCAATTAAAAAAACTGAACATGAACCCAAATCCCTTTATCCTGGGGAAGAGTTAGAGAGAATCAGAAAAGGGGATTGGGAAGTTCATTATCCTTTATGAAGGGAAGGTGAGTCTCCTGTAATAGCCGTGAGGGCAGTGACAGCAGGAGACCGACGCCCAAATGCACCTGTCACTGTACGGTGGGGGAAGTCATCTTCTCCTACACATGTAATGGCTTTAGTTGATAGTGGAGCTGAAGTTACACTTTTGCAAGGAAGTCCTTCCTATCACAAAGGAGAATTGATGTAGAAGATTTGGGAGGGCAAACCACACCAGCAGTTAGGATACGGGTGAAATTGGCTATTGGCAAGGGATCAGGATTTATGACAAATGTTTTGGCATCAGAGTTACCCGAAAATATTCTTGGGATGGATGTACTTCAAGGTCACTCAATTCAGACTGAAAGAGGTACAGGCACATTCGGGTATCCTGATAAAGCGTATCTGGTAAGGGCGGTGAAGGCTGTGGTCAGAGGTCATGTGAAATGGACCCCTGTCTACATTCCTCCATCAGAGAAGCCAGTCTGTCTCAAGCAGTACAGACTTCCTGGAGGCCACAAAGAAATTGGGGAGACTATTCAAGAACTGTTGAGAGTAGGGATCCTTAGACCTGCTGTAAGACCTTTCTCGTCTCCGGTGTTCTCAGTAAAGCAACCTGATGGGACATATAGAATGATTGTGGATTACAGAGGTCTAAACAAAGTGGCACCTCCATTGAAGTCAGCTTTAGCAGATATGATCTCAATTGTTGAGAAAATTGCTAAAGATGCAGGAGAATATCATGCTGTGATAGACCTGGCTAATGCTTTCTTTTCGATTTTAATAGACCCAGAGTGTCAAGACAAGTTTGCTATGGTGTGAGATGGCCGCCAGTACACTTTCACCGTGCGTCCTGAAGACTATGCTCATTCTCCAACAATTTGTCATGGACTGATTGCCCGAGATTTAAGTACCCTGAGTTTGAAAGTCAATGTGTTCCACTACATTGATGACATCATGATCTCTGGAACAAAAGAAGATGTAACTGAAGCACTGCACCTGCTGATACATCACATGGAGAACAGAGGGTGGGCTATCAACAAAGACAAAGTCCAAGGACCTGCCACAGAAGTGAAATTCCTGGGAATGATGTGGACTGGGCCGCAGAGGAAAATTCCAGAGACGGTTGTGCAAACTATCCAGGCTCTGTCGCCCCCTACTACCAGAGAGGAGGCACAGAAGTTCATTGGAACGGTGGGGTTCTGGAGATCGTTCATCCCATATCTTGGACTGATTCTGAGGCCTATATATAATGTCACCAGGAAAAAGACTGAGTTCTCATGGGATTCAGAGCAGCAGACTGCATTCCTGGCTGCTAAAGAAGCTATTTTGCAGCATCAGGGATTAGGACCCGTGAGACAAGGAGTACCATTTCAGCTGGATGTAGTGGAGCAGAATGGTACCATATTTTGGAGTCTGTGGCAGCCAAATGAAAAGAAAGGACTGAGAGCAATACCCATTGGATTTTGATCCAAACAACTGACAGGGGCACAGAATAGATACACGCCCCTAGAGAAGTACCTGTTTGGGGCCTATACAGCACTTCAATATGTCGAGACCATTACAGGAAAGGACACAGTCACCATCCATACTGCATTGCCAATAGCAGGATGGGTGAAAGATAATGGACTGACCACTAGGGCAGCTGTAGCCCAGAACCAGACACTGATGAAATGGAAGTGGTACCTTCAAGAAAGAGGAGGTATTGCAGCTGGGGATGTTAGAGACATTCCAAAACAGTTGGGAGGGCTTGTTACTTTTACCAGCACCCAGCCAGAAGAAGAAATTCCTGTGCTGCAGTCATCCCCTATTCAAGAGGCTCCACTCTTTGAGTCTCTGTCAGAAGACATGAAGGGTCAGTGTGGTTCACTGATGGTTCAGCCATAGTCGCCTCGTCTGGCCGTAAGTGGACAGCAGCAGCCTACAACCCAAGTACCGACACAGTCCTGCAGGAGACCAGAATTGGAGGGTCCAGTCAGTATGCAGAGTTGAAAGCTGTAGTGATGACTCTTCAGGAGGATCCTTCTTCCCATGTCACACCGACAGCTGGGCGGTTTTTAAAGGACTGACAACTTGGATGCCCATGTGGAATGGATGATTCATGGAAAGGTGGTGTGGGGAGGCAAGGAAGTCTGGGACTACATCTGGAAGGAAGCTCACTCCCGCACCATAAAAGTGGGGCATGTTGATGCACATGTGCCCCTAGTCCCAGACTTTGAGAACTATAACAGAGTTGCAGATGATATCGCCAAAGTGAAGGCAGTTGTGCCAATTGATCCTGTCTTGAGGAACTTGGCCAACTGGGCCCACAAGCAATCTGGACATTTGGGGCAGAAAGCAACATATATATGGGCACAGCAGAGAGGATTGCCTATATCCATGGACATGATAAAGACTGTAATAGGGAACTGTACAGTGTGTGGAGAAGTGCGACAATGGCCATTGCAAAAGTACTCCACCGGGTCGATTAAGAGGGGCGAGAGGCCTGCAGAGATCTGGCAGATTGACTTCATCGGTCCCATGCCCCAGGGAAACAATGGGCTGAGATATTGTTGCACTGCAGTGGACACCTATTCAGGACTTATGCTTGTTCATCCTTGCAAAAGTGCAGATCAAGCCGCAACGCTTCAACTGCTCCAGAAACTTGTCGTTGCTTATGGTTGTCCCAATCAAGTCCAAAGTGATAACGGCTCACACTTCACCGGATCAACAGTACAGCAGTGGGCCAAAGATTCTGGAGAGTACTGGTTGTGCCACATCCCATACCCTCCACAGGCAGCTGGGTTGATTGAAAGATACAACGGGCTATTGAAGGACCAGATACGCAAACTTACACCCACACATACACTAAGGGGGTGGGATTGGGTCCTCACAGGCAGTCATGTTGTTAAATTCTAGGCCAATAGCCAAAAGCACACAATATGAGAGGATGGTAGTGGCTGGGGCACAGATTCCACAGCTGGAGTGCAGAGTTCAGTATTTATGTAAGGTTCCTGAAAGAACAGGGCTTAACAGATACCATGTTATTGCTTCCCATGACATAGAAACCAAGAGTGACGTATCTGAAGCTGAAGCCTATCTAGGAATGAGAGGGAATCTGGCAGGAAGGTTTGAAGTTACATTTGCATTGGCAGATGAGCTTCAAGACAGTGGCTGGGCCGCTGACTGGTTAGTGGATACTTCTCAGCAAGAGTGGAAAGTGAGGCTACATAACATCAAACCTTCCAAAATAAACAGCAGTGATCTTCTGGGAAATATCAGTATATTTCCTCTCCTCCCTATTGATGTTCTTTGGGAAAGTCAGAAGTGGGTACAGGTAGGGGGCAAAGTGTTAGTCAGATATCCAGGCAAGAAGCCATCTAGAGGACAGATTGTAGCTGAAGGGCCTGGATCTACTGTTTATGTATTATTAGAAGGATCAGATAATCCGCTTTGTTTTCCACTCCACAGGCTGTCTCCGATTTGATCCATAGGACATGATGGAAAGAATGACGTAAGATCACAAGAGCTGTGGAGAGCAAGGCCTTTGATGTATTACAAGCCTGGACTTGTTTCTAAAGAACTTTAGAATGGACTTTCTAATGAACAATTAGTTAAAGACTGAAACACCTTCTCAATGGCAGAAATGTGGGAAGTGTTGCATTCAAGGAAAATTCATGTTTAGAATGAGTTTTCTTAGTGATGAAGTGATTTTCTGTGTGTAGTCTGAGAAAAATCAAGGGCGGAATGTGTTGCCTTTGATATAAAATATACCAGTAATTTTTCTATAAGACTCATAGCATTCTGGTGTCACAGAGACAGACTTTCTCAAACAAATGTTGTTGGATACAATGGGACATCGTTGTATTCCTTTGGCAGTTTGAGTCTATTGTCTCTATAGCTACAGTAAACAGGTAAGAGAGTGCCTTTCAAACTGAAGGTACTGAGATGTAGGTTTGTCGGTTAAGGTAATGGAGTTTGTAACAAGATGACATATAAAAGGACTTATGATGCCTTAGACACACACACCATCATGCTGCTTTGAAGATCAGAAACCGCCACTCGTGATACAAGAACAGAGCCTTGTGTCCAAGAAGCTTTGTTGCAATGGAGATCACGAACATACAGTAACAGAAGATAAGTAATTTTTAAGTGTATTTGTAATATTATAGACCAGGGATATGCAATTAGCGGACCTCCAGCTGTTGCAGAACTAAAAGTCCCATGAGGCATAGCAAGACTCTGACAACCACAAGCATGACAACCAGAGGCAGAGCATGATGGGACTTGTAGTTTTGCAACAGCTGGAGGTCCGCTAATTGCATATCCCTGTTATAGACCATAGGCTGTGCTAGGCATTTTGCTTGTTTTAGATATCTGTCAGTCTTGTATTGTATTCCTAAAATTGTAATAGTTTTGTATGTACAGCATCTTTGTATAGTAAAAGCACATTTACACACTGCAGAAATCTCAGCTTCCTTGCTTATACCACAGAGTAACCTTGCTAGATAGGCACAAGCAAAACATAGCAGGGTTAAGATTAGTGGCTCATTGGGCACTGAAGTAAAATTGAGAATAGCAGCCCAGAAGCTTACACTCCAATATTTAACATTCTGTGCGTCTTACCTGCTCTGATATGATTAAGTGATGCCAACATTCGTAGCATAAAAGAGGCAGGCACTGTGATGGTGTTGCGTGTTTCTTCCAGCATCAATTCATTCCTTGACATAATCTGAAATAACGCCAGAAGTTACAAAATATTAAACAGAAATAATGGGACTACAATAAGGAACCAATGAAAAATGGTGAAAGATTATAAAGAAGAAACTAATGGTGGGATGTTGGACTGTCATTCTTCCAGTGGGCATTAGCATATGAAAGACAAGGCTACCCTGGAGTACATAGTGCACAAGCATATGTTTAATAATACAGGCATTCAAGTAACACTCCTTTGGGTAAGGGCCTTACAGTACAAGATATTTTAATGAATGAGGACTGCATCATCAATAAAAAAAAAATATGAAGTCCAGGTTAATTTTGGCATGGAGTGGCACACAATCAAAACAAATATTTTGAGTTGATGTGCTCTAAACACATGTTCAATCAAAACTAAGGAGTTCTTGCGATCTACAATAACAACTTATGCTGCGCACAGGTGCTCACCTGTACTTTGGGTACTGAAGAACTGTACCTTAGTCCATTTTGCCTATTCAAGCTTTTGAATTATTCCTGAAGTATACCTAAAGGTCAACCTTTTTTTACTTTTGGACAGAATGGAGAGGGATTAGAACACCTGTCAGGTTTTTATTGGTGTCTATTCCCCCATTAGGGAGATCACCCCTCCTTATTTGCCCTGTTTGCCATCATCTCACCAGAAGAAGAATACAGGGGAAATGTTCTATCGGGGGCACTAGTTCTGGTGACAAGGGATTTCCTTTCACTTCCTATTTCGGCTATGGCACGGGAAGTGGAGGGAAATCTCCCCACTGGGAACACAGATGGCAAAAAAGTCAGGTATTAAAACCCCCCTTACTTCAGAAAAAAAAAAAAAAAAAAAGTTTTGCCTTGAGTTTTAGTTTTGACTACCTCACCAGCACTGGCCTTTGAAGTATCTGTTCTCATTAGTCACCCAGTAGGGATGCTGTGCTGTCATTCTGGCTTTATATGAGCTGAAGTGGCTGTCTATGTGCCTCTGCTGGAGTGATGGGGGCTTGGAAGGCTAGTACAGAAATTGGGGAGCCCACAAGCAGTTGGGGCACGAGAGTAATCCCCCGGGGAAAACTGGAAGAGCCCAGTAACTCCTGATTTGCGTGGATCTACCTTGTCTGGCCATGGGCTGGGAAGGCAAAGAGTCCACTGTGTCTGTGCCCCCTGGGAGTGGTTGCTCTAGGGGTGCTCTTATTAAAACTTGGGTGTGGGACCCCACTGTGTGAACAGGCACATGGTCACAGTCACTAAAGTTTTTCTTCTGCACTGGGCCTTTTGGCTAAGTCAGGGCAATTTTTGTTTTCCAGGCCTTAGGGCCCGTTCACCAGTGCACTATTGCACGGCCACTTATTTATTTTATTTATTTTCCCTCCACTGTCACTTTTACTTTTTGTGTGTTTTTTTCTCACTAGGATGAAGGAAGTGAGTCCTTAGACTTGCCCTGATGTCCCTAGGGCAGTGATGGCAAACCTTGGCACCCCAGATGTTTTGGAACTACATTTCCCATGAGGCTCAACTACACTGCAGAGTGCATGAGCATCATGGAGAATGTAGTTCCAAAACATCTGGGGTGCCAAGGTTTGCCATCACTGCCCTAGGGAGTCTCTCTTCGGGAGAACCCCTTGACCAAGTATTCGATGGTCGGCTTCAGCTGATCTGGAAGAACGGGGTCTGCCAGGCCTTTTGGCTAGGCAGATCGTTGGAACCCTATGTCCCTGTCAGGAGCCTTGCGCCCTGGGGGTTCAGGGAGAGGTCCTACCCCTTCGGGGGGGGGGGGGGGGGGGGTTAGGGGGGGTGGAAGAAAGCACACCCTTAAGTGCACTTTTTGTGTGTGTTTCACATGCACTTTTTTTGTACACTTGATGGTTCTTCCGTTTTAGGTTTTTGCACCACAGCGGATTAAAAAAAAAAAAAAAAACAGCATGCTACACCTTCCTTCTTTTCTAGGCCAGTTTCCAGTACTGATAGTGTAACTGATTCTCAGTCATATAGTGCACCCCAATATATTTTAGACCAATTTTTGAGACAAAAAGAGTTTTCTTTTGGTAGCATTTAATAACCACATTTTTTTGCTATATGATAGTAAAAAATACTAAACATTTTGGGAATAAATGTTTCCCTTACTTTGTAATATATTGGCATTTTTATTTTTTTTATAAACAAACACTCCCAAAATGACCCCTTTTTGGAAAGTGGAGGGGTATGGGTTTTTATTTATAACTTTTTGGGGGAAATAAAGAAACATGCTGGTATTGAGGTGTTTAAGGTGCATTTAACTTTTAAAAGTCACCCACTGAAGCCAAATGCAAAGCTTTCATTATTGGGAAAAAGTTCCCAGAAGGATTAAATTACATTGTGTACAATGGCTAGATGACATGAATAAACATGAAACACTTTTAAACCATACCAAAACAAACCCACAATCATTGGTTGTTAGTGGCATTTTAAACCCCCCACCCTCCATCATTGGAAATGTAACCCCCTCCAAAACAATCCCAAAATCATTGGTGGCAAGTGACATTTTAAAACCACTACCCCCCACTATTGTTTTTTTTATTGGCACTTTAATTCCCTCACAAAACAATCCCACAACACTGGGGGTCAGTGGGAATAAAAAATAAATATTGAATTGCAGCCCTCTCTGCTGCAGCCTAGAGGACTGACTTAATTGTGAGGGGGAGGGACAGGCTTGCCAATGTAAACAGTACTTACATGTTTACATTTATGAGCACTGATTGACCATCACAGTGAACACAAGGCACAGAGTTGATCAGATCAGCTCTCTGCCTTCTGTCTATGCTCTAAGGACTGCAAGAGCAGTGGAATTTTATGTGCTTGGGTACACAAAAGGGCCATTTTGAATGGCCTGCCAGAAAAAACTCCCTCCAGTGGCCGCTTTACTACAACAACTGGTAGGGGGATGGTAAAGTTACTTCCTTACGTAAAACAATATAAAGCTCTGGAGGATGCGGGCAGTTCCTTGACAGCGGCCTTGGGCCTTATCAAACAACTCAGAGAATTTTCTGGTCTACAGATCAACTGGGATAAATCTCAGATTCTCCCATTAGACATTGGACCCCCCACTGCCCACAAAGTCAACTTACCATTACTACGCACAAGTCATATGAAATATCTGGGTGTTCAGGTCAGTCGGTCCACTTCAGAATACGCCAGACTTAATGTGGAACCCCTATACACAATGCTCAAATTGAAAACTCAAATCTGATCTTGACACCCCCTAGAGGGTTATGGGGCATATTAATCTGGTAAAGACGATACTGCTGCCTAAACTTTACATATTTTGGCACTCTTGTTTATTTACCACTTGGCATATTCAAATCAATGGACTCCATCCTCAATTCTTTTGTCTGGGGACACTCTAGACAAACTCTCCTGGCGGGCCCTTAAATACCCTACAGATATAGGGAGGTACTGCTCTGCCCGATCTCCACTCCTACTAGATGGCTGCCCAGCTCTCCCATTTCTTTTATCTTGATAAAGACCGTTACTTAGCTTTAGCATGCACACGAGCCCCTGGTGTATGGTCTATCACCATTCTAAAATATCAGACATCACGTTACAAAAACTACAAGTACTCATGCCCACACACCACTATGGGACAACCCTAATCTCCCAGAACTACTTACAATCCCCGATACAAAACTGTGGATTGCCTGTGGGGTTGTATTTCTCTTTTAAATATTTGATAGAAATGGAGTTGTCCTTTCAGGATTCCAAATCATCATTTAATTTGCCTAATTTTATGCTCTTCCGATTCCTTCAGCTTTGCCACGCATTGCGTACCCAGTTCGGGGACTCTATCCCTGATACAACTCCACTATATCCATAGGAAATCTCCCAGGGAACTGATCACAAAAAGTTAATATCCGCATTTTACAGTTGCCTTCTCCAACCTACAGCAGCAGAACTGACCCTCCAACTCAAAACAAAGTGGGAGGGGGACATGGGGGAGCTGGAGGACGAGGAGTGGGAAGATGCCCTTGCATCTTGTAAACTGGTCTCCCCAAAGTTATCTGACAGACGCACGCAGATATATATATATATATACTTCTCCAATCCTATTTTACTCCTATCCACTTATCTAAATATAAACAAAACCAGGACTCCTCTTGTCCTAGATGTGGAGAGTTTGGGGGCACGTTTTACCACATATTATGGACGTGCCCGATCATTCAAGGCTAGTGGACACAGATTGTGCGGTTCCTGCATGATCGCATGGGCTCACCCTTGACCCTATGCCCCAAGCAGTGTTTACTGGGAATACTCCCTGGTCAAGTAAGCAATCATCATCAACACACTTTCCTACAGGAGACACTGTTTGCGGCCAGATTAATGATAGCAAGAGTATGGCTCCAGACCTCCCACCTACATTGAGTGACTGGTTGTTAACCAGTCCTTACCCTATAAACAAGTTATATATAAGCACAGAAAATGCCCCGCCAAATACCACAAAATATGGGATTGTTGGCTGGATGCAGCATTTACTTGTACAGGAGAAGAAGCGGTAGCAAATTGATTAGCCTCATTAAAGGCATTGTACTTTGCTTATCCACTGTCATTATTCAGGAACATTGAACACCTCTGAGCCAATCTCTTTGTTTTATACCCATGGATGTTCTGTATCTTATATCCTTCCTGAGTGTTGATTGTAATTTCATGTGTTAGAGACAATTGAATCAATATTGTTTTTCTTACCTCTGTACTTGTCTTTTATTTTCCAATAAAAGTTTGTCGGATAAAAAACAAAAAAAAAAAACAATATAAAGCTGCTAGCAGGAATAAAGTGCAAACTTTCTGTATACTTAAACACTGGGCCATTCTGACTAGCGATGGAGCTTGCCCAATTCCACACCGCTACAGATGAGGATTGATGATGATGATGGGCTCCCCCCCTTCCTCCCCGGGCCAATAGGAATGTACAGTATTTGAGGCAGAGGGGAGCAGGAAAGAGCTATCACTTTCAGTATAATCAGCCTGTTTAAAATTACCTATATGTTTCTACATTGTATCGCTAACCCTGCTAGGAGCTTAAGATTAATTTAGTATAAAGAACTCTAAGGGCCGGTTCATACCAGAACGCGGTGTGAGAAATGTGTGTTCTGTGATTGTTTCCTGCACTGCATTCAACATGCACTTCTATTGCAATCTCCTATGGGTGTGAGTACATTGTCAATGGCACTCCAAACGCAGATCGTAAAAACACAACGCATTTGCAGACACCAGATGGCATGGTACCACAGTACCAGGTAATTTGGTGTGGCGTTTTAGCCAAAGTAGTGCATGCACCATTTTTTCTGCGTTCTGGTGTGCTTTGCAGCCTATTCAAGTGAAGGGGCTGCAGAATTGCACTGCAGAGACTGTGGACCGTGTTCTGCTGTGAAGCAGCCCTAAATGACTTGTCTTACCTCTTCAGCCAGTGCCCAGTTGAAAGATTTGTCTTCTTCAAGTGGTGACCATATCTTGATATTGTAGTCTATTCCAGATGATGCTAAAACTGTATCCAGAATTTTAGTTAGAGGTTGCAGACACAACACCCAATAGTTTTACATAATTAATGCCAAGCAAATCATTTCACTTATTTAACAGCATGTGGTGTCTTAATTCAGCCTTATACTGTAACTGCTTGAAATGAACTGATACTTGACAGATTTCATGTTTTCAATAATTGGGGGGAAAATAATTTATTTAACATCATACTCTTAGATGAAACCTGCATTAAATCCCTAAGAAGCCTCTTTAACCACTTGACCACTGGGCACTTAAACCCCCTTAATAACCAGACCAATTTTCAGCTTTTGGTGCTCTCACATTTTGAATAACAATTACTCAGTCATGCAACATTGTATCTATATAAAAGAAAAAAGACCGAAAAATCTGTAAAAAAAATGCATTTTTCTTCATTTCTGTTATAAAATTTTGCAAATTAGTAATTTTTCTTCATATATATTTGGGCCAAAATTTATACCGCTACATATCTTTGGTAAAAATAACCCAAATCGGTGGATATTATTTGGTCTTTGTGAAAGTTATAGAGTCCAAAAGCTATGGTGCCAATATCTGAAAATTGGTCACATCTGAAGTACTGACGGCCTATCTCATTTCTTGAGACCCTAACATGCCAGAAAAGTACAAATACCCCCCAAATGACCCCTTTTTGGAAAGAACACATTCCAAGGTATTTAGAAAGATGCATGGTGAGTTTTTTGAAGTTGTCATTTTTTCCCACAATTCTTTTCAAAATCAAGTTTTTTTTTTTTACTTTTTTTTTTTTCACAAAATTGTCATGTTAGCAGTTAATTTCTCACACACCGTATATGCATACCACAAATTACACCCCAAAACACATTCTGCTATTACTCCCGAGTTCGGTGATACCACATGTGTGAGACTTTTACACAGCGTGGCCACATACAGAGGCTCAACATGCACGGAGCACCTTTAGGCGTTCTGGAGTGCCCAGGCCAATTCTGACATTTCTCCTATATGTAAAAATCATCATTTATTAGCTAGAAAATTACATAGAACCCCAAAACATTATATATGTTTTTTTTAGCAAAGACCCTAGAGAATACAATGGTGGTCATTGCAACTTTTTATCTCGCACGGTATTTGCGCAGCAATTTTTTTAACGCCTTTTTTTTGGAAAAAAAAAAGTTTTGTGCTTTAAAAAAACCAAAACAGTAAAGTTAGCCCAATGTTTTTGCATAATGTGAAAGATGAAGTTAGGCAGAGTAAAAAGATACCCAACATATCGCCTATCAAAATTGCACGCGCTTGTGGAATGGCGCCAAACTTAGCTACTCAAAAATCCCCATAGGCGACGCTTTAAAATTTTTTACTGGTTACATGTTTTGAGTTACAGAGGAGGTCTAGGGCCAAAATTATTTCTCTCGCTCTACCGATCGCACCGATACCTCACATGTGTGGTTTGAACACCGTTGTCATATGTGGGCGGGACTTACGTATGCGTTCGCTTCTGCATGCGAGCACACGGAAACAGGGGCGCTTTAACTTTTTTTTTTTTTTTTTTTTTTTATTGTTCATTTTACTTTATTTATTTTAGTTTGATGCTTTTTTCCCCCCAAAAAAAATTTTGACCACTTTTATTCCTATTACAAGGAATGTAAACATCCCTTGTAATAGGAATATGGCATGACAGGTCCTCTTTACAGTGAGATATGGGGGTCAATAAGACCCCACATCTCACCTCTAGGCTGGGAAGCCTGAAATTAAAAAAAAAAAAAAAGATCCTGGCTTCCATCGTAGCGGTGAGTCGGTAGAAGCACCGGAGGGCGGCGGGAGGGGGGGGACACCCCCTCTCGCCTCCCGTATGAATGATCAAGCAGTGGAACAGCCACTATGATCATTCTTATGGTGTAGGGAATCGCCAGCTGAAAAAGCTGATATCTGAATGATGCCTGTAGCTGCACCCATCATTCAGATATCCCCGCACAAAGTCAAGGACGTTGTATGACAGCCGGCGGGCGGGAAGTGGTTAAAACGCATTTTTTTTTAACACAAAGTTGTCCATTTATACAATATTTCTAACACATAGCATGTACATACCAAAAATGACACCCCAAAATAGATTCTCCTACTCCTCCTGAGTACGGCGATACCACGTGTGAGACTTCCACAGCCTGGCCACAAACAGAGGCCGAGTACGGCCGAGCATGGCTGAGTATTGCAGGGTATGGCGAGGTATTGCAGGGTATGGCGGGGTATTGCAGAGTATGGCGGGGTATTGCAGAGTATTGCAGGGTATCGGCAAGTATGACTGGGTATGGCTGGGTATCACCGAGTATTGCAGAGTATGGCTGGGTACGGCAGAGTATTGCGGGGTATTGCAGAGTACTGCGGGGTATTGCAGAGTATTGTGGGGTATTGCAGAGTACTGCGGGGTATTGCAGAGTACTGCGGGGTATTGCAGAGTACTGCGGGGTATTGCAGAGTACTGCGGGGTATTGCAGAGTACTGCGGGGTATTGCAGTGTACTGCAGAGTATTGCGGGGTACTGCAGAGTACTGCGGGGTATTGCAGAGTACTGCGGGGTATTGCAGAGTACTGCGGGGTATTGCACAGTATTGCGGGGTATTGCACAGTATTGCGGGGTATTGCAGAGTATTGCACAGTATTGCGGGGTATTGCAGAGTATTGTGGGAGTATTGCAGAGTATTGTGGGAGTATTGCAGAGTATTGTGGGAGTATTGCAGAGTATTGTGGGGGATTGCAGAGTATTGTGGGGGATTGCAGAGTATTGTGGGGGATTGCAGAGTATTGTGGGGCATAGCAGAGTAGTGAGGGATGGCTGAGCATGGATGGATGGATGGCTGGATGTCACTGTGCAGTGCTGAGGGCACTACACATCCAGCCCACAGCGCTGCAGCCATCCATCCATCCCCCTCTCCGTTCACAGTGTACCGATCGGTACACAGGAGGGGAGGAGAGGAACCAGCGTTATCAGATGACGCCGGTTTGTTTACATGTGATCGCTCCATCATTTGACGGAGCGATCACATGGTAAACGGCCGCAATCAGCGGCCATTTACCGGGATCCGAGATGCGCCGGGTCCAGGTCACGGATGTGTTCGGGTGCGCGCCCCAGGGGGCGTGCGAGAGGGGAATTCTGGGAGGACATCATATGACGTCCTCCCAGAGTTAAGCAACCGCCCTGCAGCGGTCATTCGGCTATGGGCCGGTTATTAAGTGGTTAATGGAGAAGTGTAGGACTGAAAAAAACAAAAACAAAAAAGAAAATTATATTCACCTAGATGGCTGCAGCATCAGTCCAATGCTGCAGCTGTCCCCTGTCCCTCTGCTGATCACCCAGTTCTCAGTCTTCACTGAGCAGAGAGCGGCGACTGTCACTCACCAGCTCTCTGCTTTGCCCCTCCAGCGCTCCCTGGAGCACCAGGCTGTAGAAGGGGTGGAAGCAACTAGATCAGTTGTCAGCGGCGCACTGAGAGGCTGAGCCCACTGCCAGTCAGGCATCTGTGCAGATCCCAACATTGTCTAGGTCCCTGCAGAGCCTGGACTGCCTCTGTGACGTCAGTCAACAGCAGACTTTAGCTCGCTGTCAGCTAAATCTAGGTCACAGGAGTGCAGAAATAAGTGCTCTCCTGTGACCCAAAAGAAAATTATGACCATAAAAGCTTAATGTTAAAGCTTTAGGAAGACGAGGACTGAGAGGGGATAGCTAGAGATGTGGGAAGGTTGGGTGACAGCAACACTATGATGGGGACAGCTTCATGGAAAGGCCAGGTAACAAAGTCACAGTTGTCCATATAGCAAATTTATAACCTAACAAATCAAATTTTACATAGGAAGATATTTTAAACATAGTATGGCAGATGTATTTCATGGCATTCCTTATAAATGGTTAAGTATGCCCATTTCCTACATTAGTCTTACATGCACAAGGTGGTGGGGCGGTATTTTTTTTGTTAGTAATCTGTACCTGCTTGAACTTTTTGGGGAAAAAGCCAGACATGATAAAAAAGAAGCAGGCGTCAGTCACCTGATAGTTCAAATATTCAAGGAAAGACTTTCACCAGGGCAGCTCCTGGCAACTTTTGATCAGTCACTTGATGTGACCTGTAAAACTGAGCTACTGACAAACTCCACAACAAGTAGTGATTTGTGATGTGACTGTATGAAGTATAAACTAGTATACAATCGCAAAATGCACACTAATCTCATTAAAGCAGAAACAGCAGCATTTGCCAACCAGCTCACGCAGATATACTGGGGCAGGTTGGCATCGCTGCATGAATCGCCATACCTGTACGGCAGCTCGCACAGGCGCAATTGCCGGTGGCGCGCTCCCGCTGCACGCAGTTTGGGCGGACTCTATGTCCGCTGGCAACACGTGATCGCCTAGTACATGGTCAAAACGGAGCTCTGCCAGTGTAAACAAGGCGGATCCCCTTTCTGACAGGGGACATGTCAGATCTACTGTTCCCGGTGATCGGGAACAGTGATCTCTGTCATGTCCCAGTGAGCCCATCCCCCCCCCCCCCTCCACTGTTAGAACACACACACTTAACCCCTTGATCACCCCCTAGTGTTAACCCCTTCCTTGCCAGTGTCATTTTTACATTGATCAGTGCATTTTTATAGCACTGATAAATGTAATAATGTCACTGGTCCCCAAAAAGTGTCATTTTGGGTCAGATTTGTCTGCCGCAATGTCGCAGTCCCGCTAAAAATCGCAGATCGCTACCATTACTAGTAAAAATAATAAAAAAATAAAAAATAAAAGTCCCTAAATCAAAGCCATAGTTTGTAGATGCGAAAACTCTTACAATATACGCCTATTGCGATTTTTTTTTTACCAAAAATATGTAGAAGAATATATATCGGCCTAAACTGATGAATAAATGTGTTTTTTTTATAATTTTTTGGGGATATGTATTACAGCAAAAAGTAAAAAATTTTTTTTTTTTTTTTTCAAAATTGTCACCCTTTGTTTATAGTGCAAAAAATAAAAACCACAGTGTTGATCAAATACCACTAAAAGAAAGCTCTATTTGTGGGGAAAAAAAGGACATCAATTTTGTTTGGGTACAGCGTCGCACGACTGCGCAATTGTCAGTTAAAACGATGCAGTGCCATATTGCAAAAAATGGCCTGGTCATTAAAGGAGACAAATCCTTTTGGGGCTGAAGTGGTTAAAGACTCCATAGAATTTTCTTTACAGATGAAAACAACACTTTATTTTTCAACGTATAAATACAAACGCTACAGAAAGTGACGCTAAAGCAAATGGCTGTGTGTTTATTTGAATCAACAGTCCTCAGGGTGCACTTACAGTGGCCATTTTATCCCCTTGGTCCTGTTCATTTGTGTAGTGCGAGTGCTCAAAACCGTGCCTGAGGACCACTTGGAAGAGGTGGCCCTGGGCACAGCTCACTTCTAGTATGGTACGATTTGCTTCAGTGTGAGCACAACCTGTTGCTGAGCGCAGAACTCTGCAGAGATCACTGAGCACAGAAGCAGGGATCAGAGTGCAGACCAGCGGAGAGCGGAGGGACAATCTGATTCAAGTAGGTTCAGTTCAACTGTGCCCAGTGTGAGTGCACCCCAAGAATTAACAGCAGCTTTTTTTTTCTGTTTCTTGTGCTTATTTTTATTTATTTATATTTTAGTTTCACCCAAAAATGGAACTTCCCCTTTTGGAATTGTCCCCCCCTCCGGTGTCACATTTGGCACCTTTCAGGGGGGAGGGGAGAGCAGATACCTGTATAATCCAGGTATTTGCTCCCACTTCCGGGCGTAGATAGCCGCAATATCCGCGGATATCTATGCCATATCAGGCGCCTCCTCCGCTGTCTTCTGGGAGACACACAGGTCCCAGAAGACAGCAGGGACCAGTGGAGTTGCGCATGCGCAGTTGGGAACCAGGCTGTGAAGCCGCAAGGCTTCACTTCCTGATTCCCTTACCGAAGATGGCGGCTCCTCCACTCAAGAGCCAAGGGACAGATCGGCTTCAGGTGCCAACATCGGGGGCGCCCTGGACAGGTAAGTGTCCAGATTTTAAAAGTCAGCAGCTGCAGTATTTGTAGCTGCTAACTTTAAAAAAAAAATTTGGTGGAACTTTGCTTTAATAAATGAAGTGCCGTCTGCAGCTCTCAAAACAGATCACAGTGATTGTGAAGAGGGATCCAAGACTACATTTTTTAATCTGACAGCTAGAAAAGAAAAACTTACTTGGATCATATGGATGTGGTTGAACACAATTAACCACATGGTTGTCTGCTTCTAAAAGCATTAGATGCTCAGCCGTGTGTCGATCCCAAATAAAGATGTGACCACAGTCTGACCCGCTTATGACAAAGTTTTTACCCCAGAAGCCAGCCTCTTTGATCTGCAAAAAAATATAATTTTAAAAAGTTAAAACAGGCATAACAGGTTTTTGGAACACACTAAGATTAAGTCAAAGTGGGGTTTGGAAAATAAATAAAAGCTTCCGAAAATGCTAGATGACTGGAAGTCAGTGCTGACCTTTGTAGACCCTGGATACAGTATGCCAATGTGTTTTCTTAGTTTTCCCTGATTTAACTGATCCTTTTATTTGTTTCATGTCAGTAACTCAAAGTACCAAAGCCAGCAAACCAGCCATGAGCTTAAACCCCTTTAAGTTCTTTTACAAAAGGTTTTATTGATAACCATAGCAATTTCACAGTTTAACAGTGTAGAGAATGCATCATGAATGAACATAACATAACATTTAGCATCTTATAAATAAAAGAAGTATGCTAGTAAATCAAAGAAAAACAAAACAATACAAATATAACAGAGGCTGAAAACAATTGTACGTTGGAAACATGAAAATGGTTGGACACACTAAGGTTTCAGGAATGCCCATAGGACCGCGTCCGATTTTTAACAAATACTTGAAGACTTTGTCTCAACAGGGGCCTAACTGTAAATAGTCCTGAGTATCTATCCATGTAACCATCTCATCCACGGCTATGCCCGGTGGCCAGATGGATTCTTAGGTGCAACTGAGAAGTAAGAGTATTGAGAGGGAGGTTAAAGAAGAAATAGGGGTTGAGATTAGCTAAGAAGGGAGGAAAGAAGAGGAAAATGGGGGAGGGGGGTCTTCGCAGTGGGGAGCAAGAGTGCATTAAATCCGAAGAAGGGTGGTATCAAATCTGGTGGGTTCAGTATATTCGACCCATGGCCTCCATACCTTCAGGAACGTATCAGCTTTTCGTTAACCATTATATCATCCATGCGGTTCTTAACCACTTCAAAACTTAGTACCTGTGTCTTCCATGCCCTGGCTATCGTTAGTATGATTGCAGTAAAGAGATGCAGTGCCAGTTGGCGCTCCGGGCGAAGCAGTTCTGCGATTGGGTTGCAGAGAAGTGCTTCGTATGGATCTTTTTTGAGGTCAGCATGGAGTATGTTTCGGAGGAGGGAGTAAACTCTGATCCATAACCTGCATACCCTCGGACAGGTCCACCAGATGTGCGTCATTGTGCCCTCCTGGGAGCACCCTCGGAAACACAGGGGGCAGTAGGCTGGAATGAAACGGGCCAATCTAGCCGGTGTGTAGTACCACCTGTAAAGTACCTTATAGGCATTTTCTAAATAAAGGACATTCTTTGAGCATTTGGATATCGTTAAAGTCATTACCTGCCACTCCTCCAGATCTAGCTCTTTTCCTAGTTCCCTTTCCCATTGAAGGTGATAGGGCCGCGTCGGTGTTTTTTTAGAGGTAATAGAGGTCAGTGATATTAAACCCAAGGTTTGGGGTCTAGCTCTGCAGAAGTTCTCAAAGGGGGTCAAAGTATAAGGGGTCAGTCAAAATTTTATAAGCCCCTGGAGAATGGCGAATCTATAGGTAGCTGTAGTGTTTGCGTAACGGGTATTGCGAGAGGAGCGTAGAGCCTCAAATGATAATATCCTAGTGGGGGTAAAAAAAAAGAGTGGATGTCCATGAAACTGTTTGTCTTCCACCAGGAGAACTGCTGGGGATTTTCGCAGCCTGGTGGGAACAATGGGCACTGGAGAAGTTGAAGTAAGGGTAGATGAGGAGAAATCAGGCCGGCCAAGTACTTGACCGAGTCCCATATGCGATGGGAATGGGCCAGACACGGCCCCGTCACGAGAGGGTGATGTGTGGAGGGTAGCCAGGGCAAAGAGGAGATGGGTGTTGGGTGTCTATAGTGGCCCATAGCGGCATTTGGTGTTTTTCATGGAGTTGGGATAACGGGGCTATGTTTGCAGCTATATAGTAGCTTTGTAGGTTAGGGACAGAGTCCTCCATTGATTCTGAGGGCATATAGTATTTGCTTATTGATCCTGGGACGGGTAGAACCCCACACAAATTTAAGGATTTTACGCTGACGTATTCGTAGGATATGCGGCGGAATCGGGACTGGTAGGACTCTAAAGAAGTAGAGTAATTCCGGCAGGTACGTCATACGAATTGCCACGATCCTGCCGAACCAGGATAATGGGAGATGAGCCCAGGAGGACAACATGTCCGTCAGCTTCTTAAGTATAGGAGGAAAGTTTGCCTGATAGAGTCCCGCATAGGTTGGGGTGAGCCGGATCCCCAGGCAGGGTAATGAGGTCAGCCATTGGAATGTGAAAGTGTTTTTTAAGGTTATCAAGTCCGAGGGCAGAAGATTGATTGACATGGCTTTTGATTTGGTGGGGTTAATGGACAAGCCAGAGAGGGAGGCAAAAGAGTCTAGTAAAGAGAACAGGTTAGGAAGGGTGATTCTAGGGTTTGTTAGGGTTATAAGGATATCATCTGCGAACAGTGATATCTTATGGGGTGTGCCTGCTATCTCAACACCAGTTATGTCCGGGTGAGATCGGATCGCCTCTGCCAACGGTTCAATGGCCAAAATAAATAGGAGTGTTGAGAGTGGGCAGCCTTGCAGGGCTCCCCTCCTAATGGAAAAGGGAACTGACTTGAAACCATAGTATTTGACCTTAGCTTGGGGGGAGTAATATAGTGCCATTACTCATTCCAAGAATGACGATCCAACGTAGTGGCTGAGTACCGTCGTCAAGTAAGGCCAGGACAAACTGTTGAAGGCCTTGTTCATGTCAAGAGACAGTAACATAGTTGCTATAGACCGGCTATGGGCTATGTGCTGAAGTTGTATTATACGTCTAATAGCGCCTCCTGCTTGTCGCCCCGGGACGAACCCCACCTGGTCCTTTTTGACCAGGCGTGGTAAGAAGGAGTTTAAACGACTGGCCAGGATCTTGGTCAATATTTTAATGTCTACATTAATAAGTGAGATGGGCCTAAAGTTGGTCCAAAACGAGTGGTCAGTGTCGGGTTTTGGAATCATAACAATATTGGCAGTCAAAAGGTTAGGGGTGAGTGCATGGCCATTTTTTACTGCATTGAACATAGTCGTTAAATGGGGGGCTAAGACATCTGCTATCTTCCTATAGTAAAGGGCCGTGAAGCCATCTGGGTTTTGGACAGTTTAGGCAATGTCAGTCCTGTCAGGAAGGATGTTAGGTTTTGTGTAGAAGGCTGAGTAGGGGCCTTGTAGAGGGTGGTGAGGTGGTGTCTAAATTCTTCCAACACTTTCAATGGGTTACCTGTGAGGACATTATGTGTAGTGCGTAGAGTGATAGGGTTGTGTTTTGGGGTAAAGGTGCGCAGCCTATTGGCCAGCATTGAGTTGGGTCTGTTGGCTTTGGCATACCATTTCTGGTGGGCCCAGCGTAATGTACATTCTGCCTCTTCGGTAAGGCATAGGTCGAGTTCAGTACGCGCCTCATCTAATAATTTATGATTAGCCTGAGTAGGGGACTGTTTAAAAATTATCGATAGGGAGTCTAGGCGCATTTCTAAAGAGTGCCGCATTGCTATTCATTCTCATTTGCGTTTTGCTGCCAGTTCAATTATATGCCCCCTGATTACCGCTTTGTAGGCTTTTCAGAGAGTCACCTCGGAGGAAACCGACCCAGCGTTAAGCCTGAAATATTCCACTGAGGCTTGAGTAATATCGGTGAGGACTTCCTTAAAAGATAAGAGTGAATCATTCATAGTCCAAGGGGAATATTGCCTTTGCTGAGTAGTGAGTGGCATATGACCAAAACAGGGTCATGGTCTGTCCAAGGAGCTGCTAGAATGGAAGCAGACACAACCAGAGGGAGATGTTTCCTCAGAACAAACATATGGTCAATTCTGGAATGGGAATAATGGGGATGGGAGTAATGGGTATAGTCCCTGTCAATGGGGTGTAGCTCCCTCCAGATATCTACCAGGTCATGACTTTGTAGAGAATGCGTAAACTTTTTTGCATCGGGTGATGGAGCTTTGTGTTCCGAGGGGTACTTCTCCAAAGCAGGGTTCAGCGTAACATTAGAGTCTCCCGCTAAGAGGAGAGTGCCTCTCTGGTGGGACTGCAACAGGGAGCAGGTATGGGAGAGAAAAGGTCCCGGATTATTATTTGGAGCATAATAAGTTAGGATGGTGACCTCCGTGTCCTGAATAGTGCCTTGTAGTAAAAGGTACCTACCATTTGGGTCTGCAACTGAAGGAGACCGACTAGTGTATGGCAATCAAAACGCCCCTCTCTTTAGTCGGGCCATGAGCCAGAAGAACTTGAGGGTACAGAGCATCTAAGTATTTAGGACAGGAAGAAGATGAGAAATGGGTCTCCTGTAGGCATGCTAAGTTCACTTGCTGTTGCTTAAGATATTTTAAAACTTTAACCCTTTTTTGAGGGGAGTTCATTCCCTGCACATTCAGGGATAGCCAGTTAAGTGTCATGGTACATGGGAAGTTAACCATAAAACAACTTTACTCACCCACCGCGAGGACCTGAAAAAATAAAAAGGGAGGTAGAGAGGGAGTGAAACAAGGAAAAGAACAAGGTAGTAGGGCATACTGTAGTACATATAATGGCCAGTAAAAAATTGTAGCATATAGTACTGAAAAAGTATGAGTGCAACTGGTTGTGGGGCTAAAGTCCCACAAGGGGGTTGGATGTTGGTCGGGACTAATGTCCCAACCAAGTGCCAACACATGGGGGGGAGCAGTGATCCAAGGGAACCACTCGGCATTGTTATATAGTAAAATTAACCGTAAATCTTTAAGCACAAGACCTGGTGCACCGCTTAAGGCACTAAAGAGGAATACAAACATCCTAAGATATGTGGCTGCCTTTTATCATAGGTTTTTCTGTCTTCCTTGGTTCCCCTCCACTGTCGAGGGGGCTCATGGCGAGCGAGCGATCAAAATGACATTGAGGTAGTCCCATATGACTACCAAATATATAGAGAGGGAGAGGCAATCAATCTCAATAAAAATGTAAATCACAACACTAACAGGGCGAGGAAATGACAACATATTTTGAAACCCACCCACCTCCCAGTGGGGATGAGAGACTACTGTCAGCAGTCCGCAGCACATTGACGGCTGCCTGAGAGCTGAGAGAACCAACATGTTTGCACCAGGTAAAAACAAAACTCGACAGAGGAAGATAGAACAAAGTAGAACCTGTCAGAGTTCTGTTATTCCGCTGTTTAACAGGGTGTGAGTGCACCCCTCTACAGAGGCAGCAGTAAGCAGCCAGCTGAACACTCCGTGGCCGCCACGTAGGAACCCTGCAAAGGGGGCCAAAATGTCATGCCAGATTAAGGGCTCAATGTCTTGCATCAGTAAGGCCGACATATACCGGAGGCACCATCTCGCAGTTGGGGCGCCTCAGGGGGGGCCCAGTTCTGTGAAGTTCTTGCAAGAAGTTGAGTGACAGTTCAGGTTCAATTGAACGGAAAAAACTAGCATCTGTGAGATCAGTTCTGTCTATTACCGACTCAGTAACAACATGCTGGGTATCAGCGGGTGCTACACATAGTGTAAGTCCGAAAGCAGTAGGAGGCAGGCTTAGGGTTTCATGGAGTCATTTGTAACTTTTCTGTGTAGAACCGTCAACATGAGAGGTTTTATGTCATCAGCCCTTAGGGCCCGCTATGAACCTTTGGGCCTGCAGGTCACGCAAAGCCTGCGAGCTGGGTTGAGACCTTTGGAGGGGCTGGGGGGCCTAGCGAGGAGGCTGGGAGGATCTGAGCCGGAAGGAAGAAGAAGGTGCATCTCCCTGGGAAGGTGGTATGTCCAGATGCAGTTCCTGCAAATGGCGTTTCAGGTCGGAGGGGGAGGATGCGTGGAACTGGCGACTGAGATGCGAAAATGAAAGCTTAAAAGGGAACCCCCATCTATATTTGATCCCTTGGGTCAGCAGGATCTGGAGGTAGGATTTCAGGCCCCTTCTCCTAGCAATGGTTACTGGAGAGAGATCCACAAAAAGCTGAAGGAGTTTACCCTGGAAAGAGAGGTCTTGGTTTTCCCGTGCAGCTTGGAGGAGCCGCCCTTTGGTGTGGTAAAAATGGAACTTGATGATGATCTCTTGGGGGGCCTTCTGACGGTTTAAGTGCTAGGGATCTGTGTATATGGTCAAATTCCAGTTTCTCCAGGGGTATCTCAGGTGCTAGCTCCTGGAACAAAGGCAGTAGCTGTACCCTGCAAATCAGTAATTTTTTCCGGGACTCCGCAGATACGAAGATTATCCCCGCGGGCCCTATTTTCAGCATCTTCTAGTTTGTCTCGCAGGGTCTCCAGCTCTGCAGACATTTTATCCACCTCTTCTTCATGGCCTTCAAGCACAGTGGTTGCCAAGTCCATGCTCTAACTAGTGTGGTAGTCTATCTCTTTAAGTCCTTTTACAAGGTCAGAGGAGAGCTTGCGTGAGACCTGTGTGATTTTATCTCTCACAATGGAGCGAAATCTGTTAAGCAGGGCATCTGAGTCTGCATGCAGGGGACTTACCAGGTCTGTAGGGAACTGGTGCAGGCTGTCAGCTGGGGAGGCAGGGTCTGCTGCCGAGTGTTGTGAGGAGTCGTCAGGCTCCGGAGGATCGGGTGCCATTGTCTTTTTCCCCTTCCCTGAGGCTGGAGCTGATTTGGGCTGTGTATTATACTTTTGATGGTTCTTCGTCGAGCGGTACATAACCGCCAGATGCCTGATGTGTTCCGGAGCTGTGGGAAGCTTTCAGTGTGTGCCGGGGTGCAGGCTGTGCTAGCCGATGTTTGTCGTTCCATCTGCGCGGAGCAGGGGAACCAGGAAGCCATCTTCCTTGCTCGCGCGCATGCGCCCAAACCCCTTTAAGTTCATGGCTGGATTGCTGCATTGTTTGGGTATATCCTTGATTGTTGCCATGGATGATGTAAAAAAAAAATTTTCGCAGCCAGAGCTCATATTTAAAAATTCTGTGAAATGTTAAATTATTTTGTATAATTAAAAGACATTTTATATACAACTCATTGTCATTGATCATTCATTTGTGCTGCTCAAAAACCCCTGAGGGAACTATCCTTTTCTTTTATTATTATTGAGGTGTGCAGCCTCCCTACTCCATATGTGTTTCTCGATATTTACTAATCAAAGGCAGTTTGTCACCTTAAATGCTAACAGACTAAATCCTGTTTAAAGAAAGAAAAAAAAAAGGTGAGGGAATCATGGAGCCTGCAGTTGGGCTTTAAGGCGTTGCGAGTTCAAATCTCAGAGCCAATACATCCAGTCAAGAACCTTTGGCTGATATGATGTCATTAGTCTGCTGCAGGCAGACTCCACTGAACAGACTTATGGGGCGTACACACGGTCGGACTTTTCAGCTACAAAAGTCCGACAGCCTGTCCGACAGACTTTGGACGGACTTTCGACGGACTTGCGGCGGACTTTCTAATGAACAGACTTGCCTACACACGATCACACAAAAGTCCGTCGAATTCTTACGTGATGACGTACACCGGACTAAAATAAGGAAGTTCATAGCCAGTAGCCAATAGCTGCCCTAGCGTGGGTTTTTGTCCGTCGGACTAGCATACAGACGAGCGGATTTTTCGACCGGACTCGAGTCCGTCGGAAAGATTTGAAGCATGTTTCAAATCTAAAGTCCGTCGGATTTGAGGCTGAAAAAGTCAGTTGAAAGTCCGGAGAAGCCCACACACGATCGGATTACCAGCCAGCTTTAGTCCGTCAGCGTCCGTTGGACTTTTGTAGCTGAAAAGTCCGACCGTGTGTACGCCCCATAACACTTATTTTGTACCAAATCACAAGGTGAGAGGTTGCATTGGAATCTGATCAGACATTTGTGAACATGGCCAAGAACTGCCCAGATACCAGATTTACATAATTGTGTCAATCAGTCACCATCTAAGCCAGAAGTAGATGCTGGCCCTGGATTATGCTTAAATCAATGAAAGCACCTGGGGTGAAAACTAGATGAAGGCATTAATGTTATAGTCCAATTAGAAGCGATATAGTCCAATCATGAAACAAGTAGATCACTCCAAGGAGAATGCGAATCTAGTCATGGGCACAGTATGAATGGATATCCTTAAAACAGGAGTCATCAACCCTCTTTCCTTTGCAGCAAAATGGGAGACCTCCATGGCTTTTCTTTGGTGTCCAATGGGAACACTCACATAGGGAACACAGGAACACTCACACCTGATACAGAACTGGACGACAGGTGACAGAGGCTGAAGATGGCAGAGAAGGGGTCTTCCGGACTCGTAGCGATCATTGTATTTGGAAATGTGATTATAATGGCATGATTTGCCGGTGAACCATTGATTATTCCCTATGTGAGTGTTCCCATTGGACACCAAAGAAAAGCCATAGAGGTCTCCTGTTTCGCTGCAAAGGAAAGAGGGTTGATGACTCCTGACTTAAGGATATCCTATCATACTGCGCTCATGAATCTAGATCCATTTCCTCTGGCGAGTGATCATCTCATATTATATGGTGGAGGCACTCCTGGGTGTTACAACTTTTTATACGATATTCACTATCAAGGTGTTTTTTTCATATATGCTGAACACTTAATCCCTCACATTTTCCTTGGAATGAGCTACTAGTTTCATGATTGGACTATATCACTTCTAATTGGACTGTAACATTTATGGGACCTTATTTTTTGTCCTTTCAGCACAGTTTACTGTTTGTACAGTATATGCGGTTTACCATCTTATCCGTATTGTTTTTGCCAGCGGCTTTCTAATTTGGGTTCATCTGCATTATAACTTTGAAATGTAACTAGATGAAGGCATTGTCAGGGGAAATACTGTGATCTTGGTAAGGGGTAATAAATACTTGTACGTGTTTCACATGCACATTAGCGAGCATGCTTGCACTCAACATGAGAAAATATCTAAGCCTGGGTTCACACGTCCGGTGCAAATTAAAGCTCAGGTTTCACTGGGAAGATAAAAATCAGTTGTTCAGAGATTCCTCTGCGTTCTAGCTGTGGATCAGTGAGTGGGGGGGGTGTAGTGAGGAGAAGGAGAAAATCCATGTTCAGAGCGCAATGCATCTGCGAATCACATGCGTTCCCATAGAACATAGTGGGTTTGTAATTCGCACCGCAATGCCCAGAAAACGCACACTTTTTTGTGCAATGCGAATGCAACGCACATATGTGTGAACCAGATGCATTCATATGAATGTATTTTAAAATGTCCTGCAAATTGGATGCGGTCTAATCCGCATAGGTATGAACGGGGGCTAATGCTAGGTCCACCTGAATCAAAAGTACCAAAGATGTCCCATTTATATTGGCAGACAGATAACAGACACAGCTATGATTTTTTGTGCAATAAATTATCACCAGAACACAGGACTTCTCTTTCTGTATATAGTCAGCCTGTGGAAAACACCTTCCTACCATAGTCCGGGAATTCCGATGCCCCTTGAACAGGATTTTAGGGGATGGTTGACGAACATTTTGCATATCCAATTCTTCCAGTTCCTTTCTCTCTTTTCTTCTTCTAAACAGCTCTTGAATTCGAGCTGCAGCAGATCTCCTAGAAAACAAATAAAATATTTCAGAAAACTAACATAGTATATTGTCTTTCACCACCATAGCTATTGCTGTACTAATTGGAATACACGAATAAAGTAGGGAATTGTAATGGCTTGTGGGCATATTGATTAATACGGAACAAAAACAAAGAAATGTCAAACCGCTTCTATTAACTAGATTCTTGGTTGGCTCCAGTTGGCTATTTAGGTAGAAGTACCTCCGTTTATGGTTTGTAAATTTCCATGGGCAGACTGTCCTCACCAGGGGCCTTACAGTTAGGAAACTCATTCGAGTGCCGTTTGCAGCTCCTCTAAAGTAATTGGAGCGTCAAAGGCCCTCCTCTGGTCATCTGTGAGAAGTTGATGCCATTTAAATACCCTGCCAAGTCCTCAGGTGTATACTTCACGGTAGGAAGATACAGTTTTGCATAGAAACTTGCTAATTCCTGCTGGATTTGATCCAGGGAGTGCACTAGTTTTCCCTCTGTTGTTCCAATAGCTCCAATAGAAGGAGAACATTGTTGGGAATTAGCAATCCTAGCCAGAAGGCGACCTGTGCTCTCGCCCTCCTCAAAGAATGCCAACCTAGAAAAGAACCTCTTTCTCCTCCGTGGAGGACAACAGCAGCTCATACGCTGACTGAGCAGACTGCCATGCCTCCCTGGCTGAGTCAGTAGGGCCCTGCACATATTGCATCTCCAGTGCATGTACCCGTTTCTCCAACTCCTCCCTCAGCCCAGAGGAATGTCACTTACCTTAGTAATTTCTGTAATGAGTCCCCTCAAATATTCCTTAAATGCTTCCCACTGGGCTAGAGTGGAGTCTGCAGAATCCTGATTAGTAAAGAACTTGCGCATGCTCTGCTCCATCCCCCCGTGAGGAAAAAAAGAATTTTAGCCAGAAGGCATTACATTTCCAGGGTGTCCTAGGCAGCCTAAACAGTGGGGACACAATTAGGCATATCACCATCACATGCGAATGGTCCGGCACGGCGGGGTTTATACAAGACCTCCGAGACAGATGGGAGCATGGCCAAGTTGCCCACTGCCAGGTCAATTCTGGACAAAGTACCATGTGTTTTGGAAAAACAGGAAAACTGCTTATCCAAAGGGTTCCTATGCCTCCATATATCTACCCAACCCACCTTATTGAGCAACTCCTTAGTGGAGATCCCCTCAATGCGACAGGAGACCCAGAGACTGGGTCCATGGAAGGGCTCAACCAGCAATTCAAATCTCCCACTATCAATAACGGTAAACCCGATCTCCCCTCTAAATATGACAACAGGATTCAGAGCACCGTTACTGCAAAAGTATATAAGCAATAATACATTGTAGTGATTCAATACGACAGTGCAAAAAAATAAAAAACGTCCTTTAGAGTCTATACATGCATAAAACTCCTGGAAGTCTATAGAGCTATGCACCAGTACGCTCACACCTCTGGAAAATGAAGTGTGAGTGGAGTGGTACGCCCTTCCCACCCATGAATATTTAAGACAAATCTGAGTTTCTGCAGTTAAAGGAGTCTCCTGAAAACATAAGATGGCCGAATTGAATTTTTTAGATATCATCATGATTTTACAGGTATTTCAGCCATTGGGGATAATTGGAGAGGGACAAAAATAGTGTCACAATGTCCGTGATATACCTATAAAAATCTTCTCTGAACACAAGGACACAGGAACTAACGTGACTGGATGAACCTCGATTGGGAAAACTTGTAGGGAAAGCATTCCACCTACTCCTCCCCCAGAAAAGGGCTGACTTCACAAGCTGAAAATAACATGGCACAACAGTGCCAACTCTTGCATAGTGGTAGGTCCAGGCTCATCTACCCTCTAAACAAAGCCTGCAGTGTATAAAAGGCATGTAAAAAATACAAGAACAAGGCCCTCAACAGAACAGGCCAAAGTAACGCAAAGTTAAACCGAAAAAAATATAGCTTTTTTTTCTGTACTTTTCACATAGATAAGGCACATTTGTTGTCAACTCACAGAATAGCTCAAGGTTCCAAGAACGATATCATGTCTTCCAGCAGAACAAAAACTTAAATGGCAAATTGGAAAAAAAAGGAGGAAGTTTCCTTACAGAGCCTATAGAGGGTTTTAAGTAAACGAGGACCAGGCGGCAGAGCTTGTAGGTGTATGCCAAGTTTAATTCCCCTTCTTCATCCTCTCTGTGATGGCGTAGGGCCTGTTCATTATGGTCAAGCCAGGTAGCAGCTTCTTGGGCTGATTCAAAAAACTGTGCCTGCCGGTTAGCAATAACCCGCAGCTTTTCAGGTTACAAAATCACATAAGGTAATTGCATTATCCTCAATCACCTTTTCACATCTGAGAACTTGGTACGGAGTCTCTGCACTTCCACAAAGAAGTCTGGATAAAAGGATACCCCTGGTGCCATTAAACTGAACATTTGCACGCTCTCGGGCACATCTCATCACTGCTTCCCTGACCTTGTAATGTAGGAGAGGGGCCAGGATCGGTCTTGGGGGGGCACCAGGTTGCAACAGGTGGCCCTGAGTGTGATGAGCCCTCTCGACAGTGAAAAATGGGCAGAAAGCACCCTTTCTGAATACATCAATAAGCCATCTTTCTACAAATGAGGTTGGATCTTTTTCCTCAGTCTTCTCCGGCAGAACTACAATAGACAGTTTTCCATGTCATCTGCTCTATTATTGGTGTCTTTATCTAGCTGATGTGTGGCACGGACTTCCCGGACCACTGGCGGCAATTTATCTTCAATATTGATTACTCTGCCCTCTACAGCAGCCGTTCATTTCTAGATCTTTTGAAGGTTCCAGTTGGCTATTTAACAGCTTATTAATCTTTATTTTTCAGAACTACTTCTTCCATTTAATTATTTTCCTGTTGATTTTTTTCTAATCATTAATATGTATTTTTTTTTACAACAATGATCAAAAGTAAAAAACAAAAAACAAAAATAAAGCCCCGTTTGTCATATAAACACACAAGTCTATGGAACTGCAAAATCCTCTTAAAGCAGGTTGGATGGCGGTCAACTGTAGGTCAAAACAAAAATGTGAGATAATATTGCGCAAACTATTATCAAATATCAGAAAGAAATAACAACGTGAAAAATCTGCTACACAAGAATGTGAGAAGTATTCAAACGAGAAGGTGGATAAAATGTAGAGCTAAAACTAATTTTACAGTGAAAAAATAATTATATGTAGAAAAAATAGAAGGGGGGCTCCAATAGTGCAGGTCAAAAAAGTAGGTTTATTTTAAAAAACTGACATACATGGAATAAAAAGTGATCACGATTAATAAAAGCAATGTGGGGAGTGATGAACCTTGTCCGACGTGTTAAGTCCTACTAGCACGTCTACAGGGCCCCCCTTCTCTTTTTTCTACATACCGTGTTTGGATGTGAGTTGCTGTGGCATTCCAATTGCGCTATCTGCCCCTCCAGTTTGGTTGATACCCACGAGGTCTTTTGGAGATACCATCGGAGATCCCGCATCCCTTTAACTGTTTGGGAGAGTCACTGATCTGGATATCTATGCTTTAATGATTTGGTGTCGCTTGTCTTGGTAAGAGTATTTATTCTTATCCATCTAGAGAGGATTCATCATCATGGATGCTTCACATATCAGCCTTTCTATTCATTTATCTGAAGATTATCATCTTTTGGTTGTGGACTTTTATTAAGTTTTGCTTTTCAGGATCGGATTTGGGTTATCGGACTCAATTCCCTTATTTTCATTTATCTCACTATGTTAGACTCTATGATTCATTTTTTGAATATCTATTAGATTGTTCATCATTTATGTGTGCACTTTTCACTGTATAATTAGTTTTAGCGCTACATTTTATCCACCTCTTCTCAACTGTAGGGCAAAGCAGATCTCCAATAGATGGATTTTACAGGGCTATATTTGGCATCTTGTTGCCCTAGGCATAATTGAACGATGACATCCAATTGTACAAGTTCCATCCCTTGTGTAATATAATTATTTCAGTAAAAACAAATTCTAGAATGTGAATATACTGAAAGCAGCACAGAGTGTGTTTTATGGGCAGAGCAGCTTTTGCTGCAGCAACTTTGCAGACCACCAAGCAAGAGAAAGTAGAGATAGTTTTATGGTTTCTGAAAAAAAAAAGAATCTGCTGACTTCTCCAAACATCCCCTTCTGCCAACAGTTCTCTTGCTGAATTTAGCCATCAATGTCCAGAGGTGGACACAATTAGGAAAGAAAATAAGACAAACATTATGAATTTTAAATGTAAATTTTGAGTTGTTCACCCCGATACTCAGCTGCCCTAGGAACTAGTCCACGAGTGCCATTATGATAAAAACAGCCATGGCATTTGTAGAAATTAAAAGTTGACCTTATAGGAGACAAAAGCCAAATTAAGCAAGGTTAAGACTTCAGTTTTCAGCTGTGCTTCAAAAGAAGCCTGTTGAAAGCAGGTGAAAATATAAAGCGGACGTCGCACACAGTTTTGACAAGGTAAACATAACAAAACTAATATATATTTTCTAGAAAGAATAGATATGAAAAAATAAAATAATTCTGCAATCTATTTTTAGATCACAGACACATAGTTGGTAAGGTTGAATAAAGACAATAGTCCATCCAGTTCAACCCGTGTAGGTGTACGTGTTGTGTTCTTTAAGATGCACATCCAAGAGTCTTTTAAAAATATCCATACTCCCCGCTGCCACCACCAATTGTGGAAGAGTGTTCCACAGCCTTGTATTGCTTCGACGGTGTCAAGAAAGGTCCCCTCCGCTGGTAATATCGATCATTTGGCGTGCAGTACTGAGGTCCACCAGCAGGTGTATCCTGGCAGTTTGGAGCTGTCAGAAGAGCTTTTCCCTGCTGGTATTTTGACACCTTTGGGCTGCAGTACTGGCGTCAACCAGCAGAGGAATCCTGGCAGTATGGAGCAGGTATTCCCCTTTGCAGGCAAGTGTCACCTGACTTTAATTAGCAGCTGCAGTATAAATACCCGGCAGGTGCACACACATCTTGCCTTGGTATTTTCCTTAAGCCCTGACCTGCAGCCTGCATCCTATTTACCTGATTCCTGAACCTGATTCCTGTACCTGAGACCTGATTCCTGGAGCCTGCTGTTCCTGTTCCCTTGAACTGGACCTTGAGCCTTGTATCTGACCCGTCCCTCCTGTGATCCATCCATCCTCTCTTGTCCTGTTTGTTTCCCTTCCCCAGCTGCTGACCTCCCGTTGATGACCCTGGCCTGGCTCTGTTTATGATCTTGGTATTTCCCTTACTTGTGTATATTTGTTCTGTTATTATTATTATGTTATTATTATTATTTGTGGGGTTCTGTTTTGTATTGATTGTGGTGCACTGAGTGATATTGGAGGTGGTTGTGTTATATTTATTCATTTATCTTTAATAAATCATTTATATTTTCACTTATACACGTCTGGGTTTCCTCTGTTGCAGTCCACACAGTTCTGGTCTTATCTGGTACATGACAGACAGTGAAAAACCCCCTGCACAGTTTAAGGTTAAAATGCTTCTCCAATCTCACTGTGTGGCCCCCTGTCCTCTTACACTCCCAGAGACTGAACAGTTTTTTCCTATGCTGGGATCACCATTGAGATATTTTTAAAATGACCATCATGTCCCCTCTCAAGCGTCGCTTCTCCAGCAAGAATTTTGTGCTTTTGTGCTTGTAGTCGTTCCTCATAATTGAGGTTGTCGAGGCCCCTTATTAATTTTGACGCCCTTCTTTGGACTCTCTCCAGTTCCAGCACATCCCTTCAGAGGACTGGTGACCAGAACTGAACGGAGTACTCCAGATGTGTCCTAATCTCTGCCAATTTCCCTGTTCAGTGTTTAAACTAGGATCCCCTATAGAACTCCAAAAGGTGTGCATTTCTGTTTAGATAGTCAAATCCTTGATATTTAGGGCTTCTACTGCAGCATATCAAGGTTAAAGATCCTACCCATATGGGCATTAGCTCTACTTTATACAAGAAACACCCATCGCCTAACAAACTATTATCAGACGTCCCTGATGGCATGTGGACAAAAAATAGTGTTTATTACATTTCTAATCTTATATTTTTTATGTGAAAAACCCTTTTAATAAAAATAATTAAAAAAAAAAAAAAAAAAAAAAAGGTAATGTGGTTCACATGGTCATATCTTCTGATACTGCCCTATAACCGAAAAACATCTGGAAATTGGTCTCAATTCGCAATGGACTGTACAAATATCGAAGTCCCTTTGGACCCATTTTGCATGTTAGGCAAACCAATGGATGGCTACCCTCCCTAAATCAATGATTTTTCAACCACTTCCTGTCCTCTTGATTGTTTAACTATCGTGATGCCAACTTTTCCAAACTGGAAGAAAAAGGGGGGGGGGGGACCAGAGTGGTCCCAGGAATGTCAACAAAGAGAGAAGCTACCACTTAGTGAGATCAAAAAATGTACAAAAAACTTTATTGAGATATCTGCATAAAATCATATAATAGGGGATCCCACGTCTGCGGACTTAGTCCGCACAGGTGGGATCCGTTCCTCCACAATATCAAAAGACCATGTAAAAGAAAGGCAAAAAACAACGTTGTATTAAAATAGACAGTGGTGGGTCGACCCACCCTCCCCTGTTATCCCCTTTTAGTAAACCCCAGGTGCCCCAGGGTGACCAAGCAGAGGTATACTGTTGGATAATTAAGTCTAATAGACTGCTGATATGTGGACGTCCTCCCTGTCTGGTCAGGGTATCATGAAGGCATGAAGTATTGGGCTGTTGGTATTCAAAAGTGGCATGAAATGATCCAAGTCCTGTCAGCGCAATCATGCAATTAAATGTACATATGTCTGATATGTATCACAAGGAAAATACTGTAGGGCAGTATAGAGCCGGAAGAAAAAGGGGGGGGGGGGGAACCAGAGTGGTCCCAGAAATGTCAAAGAGAGAAGCTACCACTTAGTGAGATCAAAAAATGTACAAAAAACTTTGAGATATCTGCATAAAATCATATAATAGGGGATCCCACGTCTGCAGACTGGAGGGCAGTGGTTCACATATCCATAGCGGCACCGCTGATATAGAAGTGTCCGCACAGGAAGGAGCCAAACTGTGAAATTTGAAGGCTTGTTCTGGGACTGCAAGAGGGGTGGGGGAATGGGGGGGACCTCCAGCGTCTAGGGCATCGGATTGTCGACGCATTTCGTGCTTCACAACGAGCACTTCATCTGGACAATATGATTCAGTGATAGCCATCTTTAAATAGGGGTTACTTCCCAATCAATTAGCATAATTACACCTAATAACATCTTTTAGCGCCATCTTGTGGTAACAACTTAAAATAGCAGTTGAATCGTCTAGGGATTACACAGGTATAGACAGCCCAAGTGATAACAGTCCAATATCAAGGAAAATGTAAATTTTATATATGTAGTGTGCTAATAATAGTAACTGGCTTAGAGCTTCCCACCAAAGGGGACCCAGGTGAATTCCCGAAAGAGGGAATAATTTCTTTTACATGGTCTTTTGATATTGTGGAGGAACGGATCCCACCTGTGCAGACTAAGTCTGCAGACGTGGGATCCCCTATTATATGATTTTATGCAGATATCTCAATAAAGTTTTTTGTACATTTTTTGATCTCACTAAGTGGTAGCTTCTCTCTTTGTTGACATTCCTGGGACCACTCTGGTCCCCCCCCCCCTTTTTCTTCCGGCTCACTGTTTAATGTTACTTGGGAAGGAGCCCGTCTGATTGACGAATCGTATAGATCATATTGTATACAATTTTCAGACCACATGAGTTGATTCAATTAGGGGTGGTTTTTTAGTAACATTTTTTTCACCTTTTCCAAACTCCCTGGAGACTCCGAAATCCAGGTGCAAAGAAAAAGAGAATGCCATAGTTCAGATGGATTAATAAAGTGGAAGAAGACCTAAGAAAGAATGGAGCCAGGAGATGGAAAGTAAAAGCTAGCCATCGACAAAGTAGGCTAAAACTCTGCAGAGGCCAAGGGCAATTTAAAGGTTATAGTGAGAAAGAGTACAACAGAGATAATGTGCTACTGCAGACTTGTTTTTGAAGGTGCATGTTCCCTGGTTAATAGCCATATTCTTGTTATTTGTTACAGGCAGTCCCCGGGTTACAAACAAGATAGGGACTGTAGGTTTGTTCTTAAGTTGAATCTGTTTGTAAGTCGGAACGGGTCCAATTTTTAAGTGTAGCTCCAGCCAAAAAATCTATTTTTAAGCTTTTTGGATAGCATAGGGAAGGGTTATCATCACCCCTGTAACATTTGTTTTGCGGTCTGTGCCCCTGTTCAGAAGATTTCACCTCACTTTCTGTCCCAATAACAATTGGATTTTGAAAATTTTGGGCTGTTAGGGAAATAAGGATTGGTGATAAAGCATCAGTGGAGACACCTTTTTCCCATAATAACTCTTACAGGAGTGAATTTCCCTTCCTAGGCGTAGATTTCATCTCACTTCCTGTTGTCTCTCTCCGTTTGTAAGTCGGATCTTTGTAAGTAGGGGACCGCCTGTACTTAGTAAATTACTGACAAGAACAAGTGTGTGCAAATCAGTTGTTCCAGCAACAACTAATCTTCCAAAACAGTGACTCGCCAAGTAGTGAAGGATCCATAAGCCTGGCAGCCCTGGTGTTTCCAGATTTTGATCTATACAGATTTCTTAAACTTGTGCTATATTACCAATACAGACCAATACCAATCCAGACAAAGCAATATGCTCTTGAAAATTAGCCTGCTACAAGTGTATCCTAGACTCCTCCTTCTGCCACTCTTTGCAGTCACTGACTTGGTTAATTTTTTGTCAGCAGAAAATGCTGTCGCTCAAGTTAAGAAAAAAATAAAAAATTTGTACAGCAGGTAGCTGAAGTATGCAGCAGCTAAATGACCAAAAGATATTAACCAATGATGTAAGAGGGTCAGGAGAGATCACTGACGTGCACTAAATAACTATTTCATGGTCTATGAGATATTTTTCCATGTTGCTCCTGAATAAAAAGGTAGAAACTGTTTTAGATCTTCAAAAATGACTGCATTTCTTATTCTGCTGATACCCACCCATTATCAGAAAAGATTTTATATGTACTTTAAAGTGGTTCTAAAGGCTGCAGGTTTTTCTACCTTAATGCCTTCTCTGCATTAGGGTAAAAAAAAAAAAAAAACAAAAAAACAAAAACAAAAACAAAAACAAAAAAAAAAAACAAAAAAAAAAAAACAAAAAAAAAACTTTCTTTGTCCAGCCTGCCCCTCATACTTACCTGAGCCCAATTTTGACCCTCCGCTGTGCACGAAAACAGCGGCTCTCTCAGGCTCTCTCCTTCTTCAAAGGCTCAGACAAAGCAGTGGGAGCCATTGGCTCCAGCTGCTGTCAGTCAAATGCTGTCAGGAGGGAGGAGAGGGTGGGGCAGAGCCATGCTGTGTATGTCCATGTACACATAGCTCGGCTTGGGAGCGATTCCGCAGGTGTGCCCCAATAGCAAGCGCTTACTATGGCAGCACACACAGAAGAGGGGGGCCGAGAGCACTGGTAGGGGACCCCAGAAGAGAAGGTTCTGTGCCGCTCTATGAAGGTAAAGTATAACATGCTTACTATAACTTTTTATGGTATCCATACTTTGAGCAAATACAGAAAAAAGTTCACATTTGAGTCATTCCACATACTATTATAAAAAACACTAAAATTATTTTTTAAGGTGGATATTCTTAACACTGTGAATATATGAGGCTCCCCAAAGCCAACTGATCCAAAAAAAAAAAAAAAAGATTTTTTCAGTCCATAAAGAAAACCCATAAATCCAAAAACTGGGCAGCAACGTGGACCTTAGCACTACAAGTTAATTTGCTCCTAAAGCCAATAGACTGTCAGTTTTTGAAGCGATCAAATGAATGGACAGATCCCTCTTCTCCACTGTTTTTGCTCCCCATCTTAATACATTTTTATTCGGAGTTTTCGCATACACTGCATGTTAAAAAAAAACAGTATAAAATCAGAGGCTGATCAGAGGCTGCATACACATTCAACAATGCACAAAATTTACTATAGAGAAACAGAACCCGTTTTAATTATATTCTAGAACAAAAAAGAAGCTGTTGGAAGTTGGACCGTCCCAACACAGCCCCCCCCCCCACCTTCTAGGAAACATCACAGGGTGCAGTACGGCTTGTGCATGCGCAGTGAGAAGCCAGCTGTGAAACCACAAGGAGTCATAGCCGGCTTCCCACAGTTAACATGCAGGCCCTGGGGACCTGAAGACTGACTGAGGACTGGCTCGGATGAGGATGGCGCAGGATCCATGGACTGGTAAGTGTCTGTGTATTAAAAGTTAGCAGCTACAGTTTTTATAGCTTCTGACTTTTAATTTTTTTGGAACCTAGCTAAAACTCCTCGTTAACCAATGAAACCATTCTATATTTTGATTAACTTTTACTTTCATCAGAGGAACAGTATGGGGCAACGAATCTGAGGTTATGTTCACAAAGTGCAATGTACCTGCCATTAATGGGGTAATGCATGTCAAAATGAATGGTCAGGAAAAAACGCTGACAGGTTGCTTATTACTTATTTGTCAAACTAAGCAAAGATCTAAATATAAAATAATGCACTTTTAGCAATTTAAATATCCATTCAATAGTACAGCATTTTCAGATGGCTCCCCCACTGATAACTTGCTCTAATCTTTGTCATTCACAACAGGTTTACGCCTTCATCCAAGATCCTAGCAGCCCTCATTTCTCAGTACCATGTAGCCTTTCCATGCCAACCATTTATGTCTTTCTCCCATTACCAATGATCTTCACTCTGTCAAAGGTATAGCTTCCCAGACTGTTTTGATCTTTTATTAGCTATAAAACAAAAAAAGGAGCTAACTGAGAAGAATATAACCGACTTTCCATTTTCTTCACTTTGAATGTATTGCAATTGCCAATTCATTCCAGACAATGAAAACCACAATGAATGGGGAAAAAAAAAGACAGAAAAGACTCTGCATGCTCTAATTTGTAGGGAAAAAAGATTTTGGAATCACATTTCCTTCTGCACATTGCATTACCATATGAAGTACAGTTTTCCAATTTTAGTATGAACAGAGAGGCACACAACTTCTTTCCCAAACAACACACAACGTGCATTGCACTCCGTTAGTTAGCGATAAAACTTTGCACATAATTGACCATCCAACATGTACATTATTATATAGGTGGCTGGCATAATACAGCAAGCTAGTTTTACTTTATCATGAAACACAACAGTCCAATATCTGACCTATCATTTAGGTGAGCAAAATAAAGTTGAGCTCTCTTCTAAACTATTGTATAGATAAAATATCATAATTTTTATCCATTGGCACTAGCAAAGACAACAACTGCAGCAAGGGCAGATGAACCTTAGATTTTTCTTTAATGGATATGGGCCCACCCCTCTTTGTAGTCATAACTGGCGCCACTCTTTTGGCAAGGCTTCCCACAAGATTTTAGTGTAACTGAAGGAATTTGTACCCATTCATTGAAAAGAGCATTTGTGAGAGCAAGTATTGATGTTAGATGAGAAGACCTGGCTCACAATTACAGTGGATTTCTAATTTATCTCAAGGTTGAAGTCAGAACTAAAAGGCGAGGTCTCATTAGGGTTGCAGAAAAGATTCTATGCATGCCACTAGACTTATTCCACATAAAACCATGTGTTCATGGACCTGGCTTTCTGAAAATATATGCTGGTATAGAAAAGGGCCTTCCCCAAAAACTGTTGCCAAAAGGTTGGAAGCACACGATTTTCTAAAATGGTACTGTCTGCTGTAGCATTAATGGTACACTGGGACAACCTGAACCCACTACTAGTTTAAATAAATTTTATATATTTATATATATATATATATATATATATATATATATATATATATATTTTTTTTTTTATTTATTTACTTTCCTGCCGCTTTGAGGGCATGGCTCTTTTTGACACACATTTTTCAATTCCACCATTCCCTATAAAAGCGCTTGCCCATGGTGTACGAGACTAGCTTAGCTCTGAAGAAGTGGGGGGTGCGCCCCCGAAACGCGTTAGCTGTATCCCGTGTTCTGTGTATGTCCATGCACTGTGTTTATGGCCTTTTGTCGGTTGCATTTTATATAAACATTTTCATTATTAAATGATCTTTGGTGATGCACTAGGTGTGAGCACTTTCCATTTCATTTTTTCTTGTAGTTCCTTTCGGATTACCCCATCTGAGCAAGGCAGCATGCACCCAGTTTTGGATACCATATATACACCTTTCACACCACCATTTAATCTGACATCTGTTATTCGAAACCTTGGAAGACCTATTATCGCTGGAAATCACTGTGTTGTCTCGGTCTCTGTCTCTCAAAAAAACACAAGCAAGAAAAACACATTTTCACACAGCACATCAAACACACACAGCTGGGTGTTTCACGAACTTAAAAACTACTACAAATGATGACAGTTTTATTATATACTCAAAGGGTTTATCTGATTTCATGCCAGCACAAGTACTCATCTTTAATGGACATGATGAAAAACTGTTAAGGAAGCCCTGCTAACCCTCATTGTCCAATAAAACCCTGTTGGACTGTTTTTTCAAACAGCTGTTAATATGCACTCAAGTTAGTACATTTCATAGCAGTGCAATTTACAGTTACCTTGTTAACCTATCACTTAGTGATGGACTTCCAACATTAAATCTGTCAAGGTGAGAAAAATACCACACTTCAATGAAATTTAAATGATCAAGTTATAGGTCTGATTAAAACATGTCCATGATTAGGATACAACTACAGTGGGGTGGGGAAAATAATTATTTGACCCCTTGCAGATTTTATACGTTTGTCCACGTACAAAGAAATTAAGATTCTATAATTTTTATCATAGGTGTATTTTAAATAATAGAGACAGAATAATGGAGAAAAAATCCAGAAAAAACACATAAAACAAATGCTAGAATTTAAGTTGCAGTTCAGTGAGTAAAAACAATATTTGATTCCCAAGCAAAATATGAATTAGTATTTGGTGGAGAAACCCTTGTTGGCAAACACAGAGACAAGACGTTTCTTCTTGTTGGTGACCAGGTTTGCACACATCTCAGGAGGGATTTTAGTCCACTCTTCTTTACAGATCTTCTCTAAATCCTTAGGGTTTCTTGGCTGTCTCTTGGCAACTCGAAGTTTCAGCTCCCTCCATAAATGTTCTATAGGATTAGGGTCTGGAGACTGACTAGGCCACACCATGATCTTAATGTCCTTCTTGAGCCCCTCTTTTGTTGCCTTGGAGGTAGGTTTTGGGTCATGGTCATGCTGGAAGACCCATCTTCCTTCAGTGTTCTGGCTGAGGAAAGAAGGTTCTCATCCAAGATTTTACAATACATGGCCCCATCCATTGGCCCTTTTAAAGCAGCAAAGTTGGCCTGTACCTTTAGCAAAATAACAGCCCCAAAGCATCAGGTTTCCAACTCAGTGCTTGACTGTAGGGATAGTGTTCTTAGGGTCATAGTCAGCATTTTTCTTCCTCCAAAACACAAAGTCAAGTCAATGCCAAAGAGCTTAATTTTGGTCTCATATGACCATAGCACTTTCTCCCAATCCTTCTCTGAATTATTTAAAGAAGAAGCACATTAAAAGGTCATGGAGGGGCCTAGCCAGCCTCCAGACCTTAATTCTATAGAAAATTTATGGAGGGAGCTGAAACTTCAAGTTGCCAATCGACAGCCAAGAAACCTTAAAGTGAATGTAAACCTGCACATATGGAGAACTTGTTAGAAGTTATCATGCTGATAACAGAAGAAAGGAGCAGGACACAGCTGCAAAACATAGTGCTTTGAAGAGAGATAACAAAACACTGCAGATATATGTGCCCAGCTCAAATTTCATGAATCAGTTTTACATCCACTTTAAAGATTTAGAGAAGATCTGTAAAGAAGAGTGGACCAAAATCCCTCCTGAGATGTGTGCAAACCTGGTCACTAACTACAAGAAACGTCTTACCTCTGTGCTTGCTAACAAGGGTTTCTTCACCAAGTACGAAGTCATGTTTTGCTTGGGGATCAAATACTTATTTTACTCACTGAACGGCAACTCAAATTTATAACATTTGTGTCATGTGTTTTTTCTGGATTTTTGGTTGATATTCTGTTTCCCTCATTTACAATACACCTATGATACAAAATATAGACCCTTCATTTCTTTGTAAGTGGGCAAACTTACAAAATCTGCACTGGATCAAATAATTATTTTCCCCACTGTATATTACATGTTTTTAAATAAACATTACTGTTGATTTAAATGGAGACCATTCATACCCAAAGCAACATTAAACCCAAAAGCAAACATTATAATGCAGCTTACCAATTCTTAGATGTGATGCCTGTATTAATTTTCTTTTTTAGGCTCTCTTTCTTCTATTTCTATCTGGTAATCTTCAGCAAAACGTATGAGTTTACATTGATGAGACAAACCACTTAGCACTGGCAGTTGTGATTAAAATAATCATCTTATTTATTCATGTAAGCCCTTTATCCCAAAAGGAAAACAACTGCTTGCTGTAACGCATTATAAAGTGTGAGCTGGAGTTTGGCTTCAATTTGTTAGTGTATCTAAATCTGCTAATACATTTAACACTCTCTTCCCCTCAGACTTACAATACTGCTGTGCCTCCTGTGGTGTGGTAAGTTACTCGCCAGATCACCAGGTGAAAACAGGAGGGGGAAAAGCCAAAGAAAAGAAAAAACTGCATAATTCATGCACAATTCATTTTTGGTGTGGGGTTTAATTCTGATTTACGAAACTGCTTTTGGTGTATCCTGTAAAACAATTATTTTTTTTTTACCTGCTTCAGTAGGTTTCATAAACCAATCACTGGCTAATGCTTACTGGGCTGCCATACCTGGGCAGATTTGTAAAATGGAGACATTTCAGAGCTTGAGTTCTGAGGTCTGCATATGTGTAGTGCCAATTATAATGAGCGCCCTCTCGCAGTGCCAATTATGATAGAGCGTCCTCTCTCCCTGTTGGATTTAAATTCCTTTTATAGTATTCATTTTGCATTAGGGGAACTGAAAAACCGCCATGATTGTTTGGAATACCCAAAATTTCAAAAGGAGGCCTAGAACAGAAACGGGAACAAAAGGGAGGGCAGATCTCATTACTGAAGTCTGTTGAGACGGAGCCTATGACATCAGCGCACCCACCTGGGGAGCAGATCTTAGGACATCAGCACGCAAACCCAAATGTGGATGAATGATGTACATTGTGAGTTTAACAATCTGAAATTCTCTTAAAGGGGGCAACAGGTTTTATTTGTTTTTTTTACTATAAAAATAGTGTTAATGGAGAGGCAAGTGTGATGATGGTTTTTATTTCTTTGAGCCACATGCTGTGAAAGAACTATATTGGATGGAGGCATGTGATCATTTCGGAGGTGTCCAGCAGGTACAAAAAAAATCCCTTGATTCCCAAAGGCAGAGGAATGATGGGACTTGTAGTTCCGCAACAGCTGGAGGGCCACAGGTTGAGCACCCATGATATAGGGCAATATCTCCAGGTGAGAGCATAAGGTGGCAGGTGGTGGAACACATGGAATTCACAGTTTATTCATGGGCACTTGTGATGAACCAACATGTTTTTTTTTTTATCATACAGATTGGATCACTGACACTTGTGATTAACAAACATGTTGGACTGTTAGGTTGTTTTTATTAATTTCACTTGCTACTTTTGACTAGACACAGTTGTATTGTATACATTTTCCGGCACACAGGATAAATTTTACAATTTTCATAAATAGTTTTTGGTGCACAACTGTTTTATAATGCTGCACAGCACTTTATTGGTATAGATATTTTTTGGCAAATGTGGGAACACATCAGTGCAGGTGGCAACACATTAGTAACTTTGAATATGAAACGTTTGGATTTTTGTTTTTGTGTTCAGTTAATTGTGCAGGGGGTATTTGAGTATTGATGGAATTATGGCTTGATGCAGCACACAATAGAGCTCTAGCTTTTAACTCACCTGTTTTGAGTCTGAGCTCTTGGTGGCAACCGAACTGTGTTGTCATCGCTGTCAGTTTCCCGATGGCTGGAACTTTCAGACATATCAGACTGTGCTGTGTTTTTAGACGTTTCAGGTTGCTCATCCGTACTTGAGCTTGCATTTGGTTGTTCAGAACTCATCTCTGTGCTATTTGGGTCTGTTTCCATGTTGTCGGGAAGTGCAGCCGCATCTTGTTCAGCAGAAACAGAAGTAGTGACTAAAAAAAAAGTAGAATATGCATGTCAATAATAGAAGGAGTTTTTTGTCAAAATAAAAATGTAGGTAGAGATATTTAAAGATCTATATATGGAGGACAAAACTTAATACAGACAACCCATTAACCACCTCAATACCGGGCCAATTCTGACACATCTCACATACATTTAAACAGCTACTTTTTTTGCTAGAAAATTACCTCGAACCCCCAAACATTATATATTTTTTAAGCAAGGGCCTTATGCCGCGTACACACGGTCGGACTTTTCGTCTACAAAAGTCCGACAGCCTGTCCGACAGACTTCCGACGTACCTTCGGCGGACTTGCGGCAGACTTTCTTACGAACGGACTTGCCTACACACGACCACACAAAAGTCCGACGGATTCGTACGTGATGACGTACACCGGACTAAAATAAGGAAGTTCATAGCCAGTAGCCAATAGCTGCCCTAGCATGGGTTTTTGTCCGTCGGACTAGCACACAGACGAGCGGATTTCGGGGTCCGTCGTACTTACGACGTAAAGATTTGAAGCATGTTTCAAATCTAAAGTCCGTCGGATTTGAGGCTAAAAAAGTCCGTTGAAAGTCCGGAGAAGCCCACACACGATCGGATTACCAGCCAGCTTTAGTCCGTCAGCGTCCGTTGGACTTTTGTAGACGAAAAGTCCGACCGTGTGTACGCGGCATTAGAGTATAAAATGGTGGGTGTTACAATTTTTTATGCCACATGGTATTTGCACAGCGGTTTTTCAAACACATTTTTTTTGGATAAAATACACTTTAATGAATTTTAGTGAACACGAAGACAATATAATACCCCATTTTTTGGTAAAATATAAAAGATGATGTTACACAGAGTAAATAGATACCAAACATGACAAGCTTTTAAATTGCGCACGCTCATGGAATAGCGACAAACTACAGTACTTTAAATGAGGCGAAACTTTAAAAGCCTTTGCAGGTTACCAGTTTAGATTTACACAGGAGGTCTGGTGCTAGAATTATTGCTCTTGCTCTGACATTCGAGGTGATACCTCGCATGTGTGGTGCGATCACTGTTTACATATGCGCGCGGGACCGACGCGTGCCTTCGCCACTATGTGTGAGCATGAGGTGACGAGGGTTATTTAACCACTTCCCTACCGCTCTATTGTCAAATGATGCCTGCAGGAACCCTTCCTCCCTCCGGGCGGGCGTCATATGACGTCCTGGGATTCCCTGCGTTGTGGAGGGCGCGCACTCCCGCCGCATCACTCGGGACCCAATGCGCGTGCCCGGCGGCCGCAATGTCCGCCGGGCACCAGCGACTGCCCGTTAACCGAGCAGGACCATGGATCTGTGTGTGTAAACACACAGATCCACATCCTGTCAGGTGAGGAGACTGATCCGTGTCTTCCCATTACAGAGGAACACCGATCGGTCTCCTCCCCTAGTGAGTCCCCTCCCCCTACAGTTAGAATCACCTCCCTAGGACACACAGTTAACCCCTCGAACGCCCCCTAGTGTTAACCTCTTCCCTGCCAGTGACATTTATACAGTAATCAATGCATTTTATAGCACGGATCGCTGTATAAATGTCAATGGTCCCAAAATAGTGTCAAAAGTGTCCGATATGTCCGCCGCAATATCGCAGTCACGATAAAAATTGCAGACTGCTGCCATTACTAGTAAAATAAATAAATAAATATGCCATAAATCTATCCCCTATTTTGTAGACGCTATAACTTTTGCGCAATCCAATCAATATACGGTTATTGCGATTTTTTTACCAAAAATATGCAGAAGTATATATATCGGCCTAAACGGAGGAAAAAATTAGTTTTTTTTAAAAAATGGGATATTTATTATAGCAAAAAGTAATAAATATTGTTTTTTTTAAATTGTCGCTCTTTTTTTGTTTATAGCGCAAAAAATAAAAACCGCAGAGGTGATCAAATACCACCAAAAGAAAGCTCTATTTGTGGGTAAAAAAATGACCAAAACTAATTTGGGTACACCCAACGTCGCATGACTGCACAATTCTCATTCAAAGTGTGACAGCGCTGAAAGCTGAAAATTGGCCTGGGCACTAAGGGGGTCAAAATGCCCGGTATGGAAGTGATTAAAAAAAAGAAAAAAATAATTTAATTTTTTTTTTTAGAGTGTTTCTTGAATTACTTCAATACTGGGCACTTTCACCCCCTTCCTTCCCAGACCAATTTTCATTTTTCAGCGCTCTCGCACTTTGAATGACAATTGTGCGGTCAGGCTACACTGTACTCAAATGAAATTTTTATAATTTAGTTCACACAAATAAAGATTTCTTTTGGTGCTATTTCTTCACCACTTGGTTTTTTTATTTTTTTACGATAAGCAAAAAAAGTGAAAATTTTGAAAAAAAATATTTTCTACTTTCCGATGTAAAAGAAATCCAATAAAATCAAATTTCATCATAAATTTTAGGTCAAAATGTATTCTGCTACATGTCTACATGCTACATGTAAAAAAAAATCCTGATAAGTGTATAATAGGTTTGTGCGATCACGGACAGATGTGCGCAGATGATCACTAGATGATTTTACTGGGACATATGTGGGACAGGTGTTTTTACTGTGCTGTGTGGGGACACTTTTCTGGGGACACTAGGCCGGTGGTCAGTGTGTAAAATGCTGTAAAAAACAGCTCATACTCACTGATCACCGGCCGGCTGTAGAGATCTGCTCTCCTTCTCTTCACTGACAAGCTCCATGTGAGGAGCAGGAGAGCTGATCACCCAGCAACCGGCTCTCCATTTACATCACATGATGGCTAGGTTTGGACACAGCCATCATGTGATCAGGAGGGCCAATCACAGAGCCCTCCTGCCGATCCAGGATGCGCCCTGTCTGGGTGACACGAGCACATCGGGATCGTGCAGCCGCACGATCCCACGCCTTCTGAGGGACGTTCAGGAACGTCCACTTAGGAGGAAGTGCCCACCTGGCCGTTTGTGCAGTGGCCGAATAAGTGGTTAAAAAACATTTTTTGATCATTTTTTTGTGGTCAAAAGTAATGTAAACCTCCCTTTTGACAATGACATGTACTCTTTATGGAGAGATCTCTCCTTTGGGCTCCAATGCAGCTGATCAGGCACAGATCGGTCTGATCGCCTACTATGCGGCCAGTAAACAAAAAGCCGGAACCGAAGTGACAAAATAGTCATCTCTTCCAGGTTCTGCCTTTACACAGTGGGAGGAACAGCTTCAGTTCCCCTCACTGCAAGGCCAGATCTGGATGCCATCGGCCGCATCGTTGCTGGGCTTCCCCCTCCACCACCTGTAAAAGTATTCCAGCAGCTACCCAGCCGCTCAGAGTACTTTTACCTGAAAGAGAATCACCGGTCCTACAAATTGACACCGGGATCATGGTTGTAGCCTCCACCATGATCCTGGTATAAACGCTTCCCTACCGTGACGTATGTATACTGTGGCCGGTAGGGAAGTGGTTAAAATGGCATTCCACCCAAGCATAGTCTTAGCAACAGGCTGAGTTTTATGGACTCTCTCACATTCTTATATCTCTGGGGGATGCTGGTGGCGATTTCGCCCTTTCATATGTTATGGTTTTGTTTCCACCTCCATCCCCTTGTGTATGCATTGGGCGTTTCCACTCCTCTTGTTGCATTCTTAATTAAATGAAAGTGAAAACTATCAAGGGTGGGTTCAGCTTTGTAATGGTGCGGCATGTATGCACATTGGGAGACTCCAGCACAAAAACCTCACTGGAGTGACTGAGTTATAAGAGCCAGCCACTGACTCAGCTCTCCAAATTCCACTTATAAAATATCGCTTTGAGTAAAGCAAAGCCTTTAGTATAATCTGCAAACAGATTGTGGGGCACACAGTGATTTTTATAGAACCAGTTACAATAAAAATCTAGTACCTTCCATTTCACTTGGCAAAGTGGGTTCGGGTGTAGCAGCATCATCAGAATGTCCCACTTTTACAGCTACTGAACTTGAGGCAGTGTTGCTCCTAAAAAAAAAAAAAAAAAAAAAAAAAAAAAAGTTAGCTTTAAGTATATAGAAAAATTGGTGCAAGTTAAAATATATAGCAAATAAGAGTTTGCTCAATAAGACCCTTCTAATCAGTTCTCAATGAGCTCTGCAGAGTGTAACTTCAGCTCCCTGCCCACTGCTTTCTGAAAGCTCAGACAAGCCGTATAAATGATGCACTTTGAATGGCTTTAGAGAAGAGAAGACTGCAGATAAACAGATACAACTTATGTAGGAGGATTTGTTTCATCTCCATGTATCGCCTGAGGCCAGTCACAACACTGGGTATATGAGAGGATGTACAACCACTTTAAGTCACAGAAGCAATAACAACTGGATAATAAATAATATTAGTAGATAATAGATCGTAAATAGAATATATGAATATACAGTTGGACAGTTTCCAGAGACAGACAGTTCCTCTCAGTCCCTGGTATGAATAAAATGTGGAGAAAGACACAGCTCTCTCAAGGAGTTATGGGATTTTGGAGGGAGGTGGTATGTCTGTTATTAAGGTGAGCACCAACAACAATTAGTATAAAAGTATAAATTTATTGAAAAATATCAAATAAAAACAACACAGCCATAATACATATTGTAACCGTGATTTGAAACTTGGTGTATGAAATCAAATACATAGGTATGCAGAAGCAGCCAACATGTTTCGCAATACGCTTCATCAGGGCACTGCATGCATTAATGATTTCATCTGGTCTATAAAAATGAACCACTAAACCGCAACATTGCACAGACATTCACTCATCAAAATTCCACTAGGAGTTAATTCCCAATGGAAGCCAGATCCAAATAGGATTGCCGGTGGGGAGATTGAACCGTGTGTGATTGCCGCAGTGGAGATAGTATGATAATCTGATAAGGTGGATGATACAGGTTAAAATACATGTATTCGCTCCCAAGTAACGAATGGCTTTGGATGCCCATTGGAAGGTGAAAGAGGGGCAGAGACCATCAATCGTGGCCCGGTCTAACGAAAGAGGGGGCAGAGGACTTAGACAATTAATAGAAAATTAGAAAAGGGAGCCATACGTATGCAACTATTGAGGCAATTTGGCCAGAGTCCATCAAAAAAAAGATCAGGTTGTCCACCTTATGTAGCCTGGAAGCTTTCCGGAATCCCATAATTTCAGGATCTGCCCATACTGTATATAAAAAAGGCTCTAGGGAGAGTATAAAGATTAAGGGCTACAAGGGACAGCCATTCGATATCATGAAAAAAATCAGAACGTGTTTTGTTAACCTTGACAGCAGCCAAGGGGCAAGAGTAGAGAGAAAAGATCCAGCCCAACATGAATAACCCCTCCCCCCCCCCCCAAGCCCGATATGCTCCAAAGTGGCACTCGTGAACTGGCAGTTGACCCTATCGAAAGCCTTCTCCGCATCTGTAGATAGCAAGAAGGGGGCGATGGGCAGTTCTGGCAGCATGAATCAAATTGACTAATATAGGATTCTAACTGCTCAAAAGTCCCTGGTCTTCATTGTATTTTTCGTTTCAAGATGCGCCAAATCAATTGGTGAGGGGTATGGAACTCTTCTACTATGAATCCATATTGTTGTCAAAGATGCAGTATGTGGTTAAACACTGTCCTGCTGAAATATGCAAGACTGTAATCTGGATAGGAGCACATGCTGCTCTAAAATCTGGATGTATCTTTCACCAATGATGGTGCCTTTCCAGATGTGCAAGCTGCCCATTCCATACATACTAATGCACTCCCATACCATCAGAAATGCAACTGAGCTCTGATAACAAGCCGGAAGGTCCCTCTCCTCTTTACTCCGGCACCCATGGTTGCCAAAAAGAATGTAAAATTTCCACATTGCAGCAAACTATTTTAAATTAGCTTTGCCCCAAAGAAGACTGCGGCAACTTTTTGGAATTGTTGTACAGTATGTGTACAGTTGAGGCAAAGGGGTTAAGAAGTAAAAAGAACCAAACATACACACAGTCATGCACACAACAAGATGGCACATCTCAAGAGGGAAGTTTAACCGCTTGCCGCCCGCCGGCTGTCATATGACGGCTAGGCGGCGCGGCTCTCGTTCTGGGAGGGCATCATATGACACCCTCGCCTTCCCTGCCCACCAGGGGGTGCACGCATGCCGCCGGCAATCGCACGCGCCGTGTCACTGGGCACCCGATGCGCATGCCCTGCAGCCGCGATGTCCGCCGGGCACCCGCGATTGCCTGGTAACACGGCAGGACCGTGGATCTGTGTGTGTAAACACACAGATCCACGTCCTGTCAGAGAGGAGACCAATGTGTGTTCATCACCTCTGCAAGGTAAGTGACTGAAATGGTGACCTTATCCTGCAAAGACCCTTTACTGGTTTAGCAAAGGGACAATAGATGGCATTGAGGCCCAGACCTGCTTTCCTGCCCTGGGTAGTTTGTCTTTCACCTCAATCAGGACATTGATCTTACATCCCCCTGTCAGTTCACCAAAAGGAAAATTTACTTTCATTGTCTGATGTGGTTAAGTTTGAGAGTCTCCCCCTCAGCCATGGCTTCTTTCAGGAAGATGGGTTCCCATCCTGAATGGAGCCCTTATGAGTGCACAAGCAGTTTGTTCCTCCATATCTAGATGGCTAAAGCAGATCTTCATTAAAGTTTATGGTCTCAAGGATCATATTTCACCCTTCCCTGTCAAGGCACACTCTACTAGAACTGAGTGCTTCTTGGGCTTTTTCAGAATCAAGCAAATGTTTCTTAGATTTGCAAGGCTGCCATCTGGTATTCTTTTACACGATTCTTAGCTATGCTATGCCAACTACTAAGAAAACTCCAGGCGGCTCTAATTTTCCAGTTTTTGATTTTTTCTTGGACCGGTTAGTGTTTGTTTACCATGTTTCTCCCCCCCCCCCTTCCTTTCTACAGTTGTGTTGCTTTTGGATGTCCCAAAGGTTAATGAGGGGCACAATTCCCACCCTTCTGAATTTAGGATCAAACACTCAGCACTGCTTTGCTACACACCAAAGGCATGCCAGTGTCCATTCCTCCAGTAGGCAACTTCCTGGGGCTGTCAGTGGATTATAAAAATAAAATCTTATTTTCTTTAAAAAACATTTAGGGATACAGGGATATAGTAAATCAAATGGGAAATTCTAAGGTAATTTAACTGAGGGGGAGGTCCACGGCCTCCGAGAGATCCAATATATGTGGAAATCTTACTAGACGAATATCCAAAAGAATAATTTGCTGAAGAACCAGTGAAAAAAATGGGAAAGCAAGATGGAAAGGCACAAAGAATAAATCTGACGTATCAGAACAGGACAAGTAGTACCACTAGGGGGAAAACTACAGTTTATGAAAGGGTTAAGGACTTCAACATAATGGAGGAAAACCCAACAACCACCATAAGAGGACAAGTTGAGGGAAAGTGGTCAACAAAAACACAAATGTTTGTAAGGGAAAGACCAGAGCCTAGGATATGTAATCCTTGACCAAAGGTAAAACAGGAAAATAGAGCCTGCAAGAGTAATATAAGGGGAGAGAGGGAAGGAGACCTTCAATGTGAAACAAAGAAGCATTGATTCCCTTTTAGGTTGGGTTCACACCTATGCAAATTAGATGCGGGTTTCCCCGCATCCAATTCGCATGACAGGAGATTGTGACCGGCTCTCTATGGACAGGAGTGCTGTGCACAGGAGTGCACAGGAGTGCAAAGATGCTGTGCATCTTTGGCTCAGTTTCAGGGCTGAATTCAGGGCTGTCCCTGAAAATGGAGAACAGGGACGCACCGGACCCCTGCATCTGTCACAGGTGTGAACCCAGACTTAAGGAAGGGGTGGAGGGATTGACACATTAAAAAAAAACAGAGGGCCAACGCAGTGACACAGTAACACAATAGACATACAAGAGCCTCTGAATGAAGGAATGAAAAGGAAAACCTTCAAACTATCACATATATAGTTGACACAGTCAGTATGACAGCGATGATGAAAAAAGAAAAAAATTAATGGAAGAGGAATTTTGACTTACCTCTAAATTCCATATATTGGAGTACAGTACATGACGTGTTTATAGATATGTATAGGTATGTACAGTATACTACGTACAGTTACTTGTGTTTTTTCTCATGGATAAACACAGGTAACTGCTGACACACAGAAGACACTGCACAGTGCTGCTGTGCAGTGAAATGAATGAAGTGTCACTTTGCACACTTCACATAAAGCCCCCCTCCCCCCAAAAAAAGGGAACTATGTAATGTGATAAAATGAGCATCACCCCCACCCCACCCCCCCCCCCCCCGCACCGCTGCTGTCTGTGTGGGAATGTGTGTATGGGCTGTAAGTCAAAATTCCTCTTATATGAATCATCCATGATTCAACTTTACAGTTCCACTGCAAGAACCTTGTGGCTAAAAGCTGCATTAGTAAAAATATTAGAAGTACACCTGGTAGAAACTTGAGAAGGTATGAACAGAGGACCAGGCTGTCCAGATGGGACATTCACTCGGTCCAGATGTGAACTGCAGTCCACCATTTAGTGATGCCTGTTCTAAAGGAATATCCCTGATGGTTCAAAAAGCGGTTTCTGCAGGGCAGAGGGAATCAAGCTGAGATGCCAAGGAAGCACAGGGTGCTGCAATACTATGCGGTATTATACAACTGCTACACAAGCCATATTGTAATTTAACGTTCTTAAAAATTACCTTCCCTTTTTCTCTCAGCGCTATAATTTTCTGTCAAATTCTAATATGGCAACCTGGAGGCCTTTTGTGCACAGTTTGTATACAGAACATGTGCAGAAATGTTATTTCCTGCTTGTGTGATGGGCTCACTAATTGTAAAACTCTACACTAAGATACAAGTCAAATTTTGGCCATCATGTGCAACAAAAGTTTCATTTTTGGTGAGATACTCCCAAGGGTTTTTTTTTTTTTTTTTACTTCTAAAGGGATGCAGACCCTCCTCATTAGAACACTGCAAGTGGATCAGCTGATTAATAATGAAAAAGCCACTCTCATTCAGATTGTACATTGACATAATAAAACACAGTTTTTTCTTCAGAGCAGAAACAAATAGGAATCTGCTACAACGTTTGTTAAAATCCCTGAAATGCACATTGATCACCCAAAGGGGATTGTTTTGTTCTCAACAAAAGTGGAGTTACTCTTTAACCACTTCAGCCTTGGAAGGATTTGCATCACTTTAACTGAGAATTGCGCGGTCGTACGACGCTGTACCCAAACAAGATTGACGTCTTTTCTTCCCCCCACAAATAGAGCTTTTTTTTGGTGGTATTTGATCACCTCTGCGGTATAAACAAAAAGAGCGACAAATTTGAAAAAAAAAAAAAAAAAACAATATTTTGTTACCTTTTTGCTATAATAAATAGCCCCCCAAAAAAATGTAAAAAAAAAAAAAAAAACTAAAATGTATTCATCAGTTTAGGCCAATATATATTCTTCTACATAAAAAAAAAAAAAAAAAAAAAAATCGCAATAAGCGTATATTGATTGGTTTGCGCAAAACTTAAAGCTTCTACAAAATAGGGGAAAGATTTGTCATTTTTATTATTTATTTTTTATTTTTTTACTAGTAATGTTGGCGATCTGCGATTTTTACCTAGACTGCGACATTGCAGCTGATGACAGATCGGACACTTTTTTGGGACCATTGACATTTATACAGCGTTCAGAGCTAAAAATAGCCGCTGATTACTGTGAAAATGTCATTGGCAGGGATGGGTTAATACTAGGGGGCGATCAATGGGTTAACTGTGTTCCCTATGTGTGTTTCTAACTGTGGGGGGATGGGAGTGACTTGGAGAGGAGACATATCTTGTTCCTACTTAATAGAAACACATAATCTGTACTCCCCTGACAGAACTGGGATTTGCGTTTTTACACACACACACACACACAGATCCCTGTTTTCTTTCTGTCAGGAGCGATCGCGAGTGCCTGGCGGACATCGTGCCCACCGGGCACGTGCATCAGCTCCGGGGACCCTCTGCGGGTGCGCGTGCCCGCTATAATAGCATCTTAAAGAGTCGATGTGTAGCTAAGGCGATTTGCGCAGCTGTGCCAACCTGCCACAGTATAACTGCAGCGGCTGGTTGGCAAGCAGCTAAGGTCATATGGTCTTTAAGACCTGATTGTAGGAAGGCCAGAATTTGAGGAACAGTGTAATCTGTTATTGAAGTGCCAGTGTTCACACCAGGCAAAGAATGAATTCTAGGTATGATAGTAGATCTTCCTGGAAGTGGCTTTTCTTGCTATTCACAATGCATGAATAAGACTTTTCTCTATTTAAGACTCTGATACCCCATCTTTTAAGACACGGGCTTCAATAAGCATGCCAATAAATCCATAGACTATGAAGCAGGTTGGAATTGGAGGCCTTGAAAAAGCAGATGTTGCCTGTTGGGTAAAGGCCAGGGATCATCTGCTAGAAGTCCGAGTATGTCTGTGTACCAAGTTCTTCTGAGCCAGTTCATGTAATCTAAATCACGGTTTTCCTCTCTTGCTCTGTCTTTTCATAGAAGGAGGCAAAATTGGAGGGAAGGCTTAGATTAGCCTGAACTGAGACCACAGAATTATCAAGTCATTCAAAGTTAGGGCTAGAGGATCCTTGGTCCTGGTTATAAACAGAGGAAGTTTGTTGAATCTACAGGCTAGGCTGGGTGTCTACATCCAGAGTCCCACATTTGACACTTCAGATTGAAGATGTCCAGATGAAGAGCCCCTTCCCCTTGATCCAGGCAGTGGCAATTAAAGTAGACCAATTTCCAGTTTTCCACATGGGATGTGAATTGCAGAAATCACTGGACAAAGATTTTCCAGCCACGAGAAAAAAAAAACCCAGATAAAAGTGGAAGTATGGTTTAAAACAGAGGGTTTATTGCTGCAAAATCTGCAATCTTCATATGGAAGGTAGATTGTGATTTCCTGCAATGTGCTTTAGCTGTAGGCAGAGATCCATGCCATTAACAAATTTTGTATGATAAAGCAGGCATATATATATATATTTATTTATTTATTTCTACTTAGCTGTATATTTCTTGCTCTTGCCATAACTTACCACCAAACAACCCAAAATAAATTCTCCTGCAAATGTCAATCACTGTGACCCAGAAGAGAAGTAGGACAAAAAAAGAAAGCCTTGGCCACACTTCTCTTTTAAAGACTTCTAAGAGGCCAGCAAAGTTAAAGGCTTCATGTATATGCGTAAAAAGCTGTGAAACTTGAGAATCTTGAGTTACATTAGAGGTATTAGAGGCAAACTAAAGTTGGGGCCAGATGATGGCAGAGAACTGTATCAGTTAGCTTGAATTAGGACTTAAATAAGAACTCTAACTGATCAATGAAGTCCATGAATGCAAAAATATTCAGTTCGTTTTGCACTCCTATGACCCGCTGTTGGCCGACGTCACTGGTCCAGGCTCGGGAAAAAATTCCAACTTTACAGTCAGGATCCACCCAGATGCCTGGACCGGCAGCTGGCTCGGCCTCTCAATGAGCCACTGGGAGACTGAGCCAGCCACTCCCACCCTCACCACAGCCTGGTGCTCCAGTAAGCTCTGGAGGGGCAGAGCAGAGAGCTGGCGGCTGACAATCATCACTTTGATCACTTATTTCTCAGTCTTAGATAGAGACCGTGGGGGACAGCTGCAGCTAGGGGAGTATGATTGTTTATTTTTTTTTAAGCCATACATCTCTTTTAATTAGGTTTCTGTGTCAGATGTAGACATTAGCGACTGGGTATACCAGAGGGGTTGTACCACTGATCTAGAGAACTAAAAAATAAGATCGCTCTGTGGCTAACCAACATGGGACACAAGGTCAGAAAAGTGCCAATGGCAGAGTCCAGTGTCCAAAAGTCACATTCCAGTATATCGTCATCCTGTCTATAGGCTTGCTCACAAAGTGAGTCTTCAAAGATTGGTTCACACCAGAGGCTGCAATACGACTCTGGAACGATAAAGTGCTCTACAGCTAACAAAGTAGTGTACTAGGTGCCTGGGGAGCACCACAAGCAGATCCCAGTACCTGAGGGGCTGAAGTATTACAAATCTAGATTTTTCCTCAGTGGAGCTGATGAGAAAGAGTACCGCCTCTTAAGACACTAGCAAAAAACTTGACCATTAGGGGTGGGGTTAGAGTGGCGGCTGGGCATTCAATTGTGTTACCAGTGGCCACCTCCTGAAGGCAAGCTGTATATAACCAACACATGTGATTTATCCATCAATAGGCAGCAAAGTAACTCTGCTGGAAAACTAAATCTGGTTGACACTTCCTGTCCATTATATCCTGCAGCACCTTACACATTACACAGATCTTTTCACATCAAACACTGGTTACACTCTACAATGTCAACACTACATTTATACAATCATACTGTATAACTCAGATTCTCCAGTGTGTGAGTTGAAACCAATTAGCCTACCAGTATGTTTTTGTATTGTAGGAGGGTCACAAGAATTAAACACATACAAAGAATTGTAGCACATCATAATGGAGATGTTATTCCTGGTTCGTGCAGAACTCAGGACCCCAAGGGTGCACAGTTCTAGCACTAGCCTACTGCTCTGAAATAAATCTTTGTACAATTTCAAATCACTATCATACAAACTGATAAGCAATACAATGGAACCCACTTACCATTCATCTGTGAAATCCAGTCTTATAGTACTTGTGGTAGTTCCTTCTGTACTGTAATGCAACTGCAGCACTGGTTCACTTGTCTCACTTTCTGGTCTTCGTTTACCACTCTCTGCAAAGTAGAAAAATCAGTCTTTGATTAACCTGCAAACAAACACTCATATCACTTTTTCATATTTAAAGGTTTAAAGTATCTTCATGCACTTCATTTTACCTCAAAAGCAGAGAACAAGCTCCAGACCTTCCCTCTCAGGTTGTAAGGTTGGGGGGGGGGGGGGGGGGGGGGGATTGTCTAGGAGCATTGCTTTTTTTTAAATTTCTGTGAACCTGGTGGGACAGTAGAATACTCTTTTTTTCTCCTCTGTCCTCCCAAAAGGGGTTCATTTAATTAAAAAGTTTTCTTATTTTCCTGGTACCCCTCAGGCCTCATTTCTTTTTGATTATGTATTCCCCCGCTATTCAAACACAAAATCTCAATCCTAAATTGCTTTCCACAGTTGTCCTAAAAAGGCAAGGGTCTAAACATTTGGGTTTTGGAGGACACGCTGAGGGAAAGAGTTCAGGTAGCCTTTCTCCAAGAGACTCATTTCACCACCAGACATATTGAGCGTATTACCAATCGTCGATACCCTCATGCTTATCACGGCACCTGCCCTGATTCTAAATCTAGGGGTGCCAGCATTATCCTTGCCCACAGCACTAGATAGTCCCTGAAGCAGCTGCTCATGGCAGGTACCAATTTGTGAAAGGCTTTCTAGAGGGACTGAAGGTGACCCTTGTGAATCTTTACATTACCAACACAGACCAGATTACTTACAGACTGCTTGCCTGGAGGATCTGGCCACTTTTGTTAAGGACACTCTTATACTGGACAGGGATATGAATGCTGCACTTGACCCCTAGCAGAACTATCTAAAGGCTCTTCCAACCTCTCACATTTTCTTTAAACAACTCATACATGCCAAACTGGTCGATGGCTTTCATAGTTAAAAAGAAAGACTATGCCTTCTCAATGGAGCTTCAGACCTATTTCTGCATCAATTATTTGTCAAACAATCAAATATTTTCTGTGTACACAAGACCTCTTTTGAGATTTGCAGGCTATTCGATCATGTCCTGGTAGTGATGGAAAATTTCCTTTTGGCCAACTCCTATAGGATTTGGCAATGGAAGCTTAGTAGCTCCTATATTCAGGATGAGGAGGTGAGAGCTGCAGAATCTTTGGAGCGATTCCTTTTTTCAGATTAACAAACCTTCTACTGCAAGCCCAATACTATTATGGGAAGCTCACAAATGTTTTATAAAAGGAAACCTTATTGATCAAGGGTCCAAACAAAAAAACCAACAACTGGCGACTTTGCTCATCAAAATGCATTCTCTAGAAACATTACATAAAACGTTCTCAGGCGCATAATAATTTTGATGACCTCCGGGCTCTCTGTGAAACGTTTGAAGCTTTACTTTTTGAATTAAATTAACCACTTAAGGACCAGCCTCGTTTTGGATTTTAGGTGTTTACATGTTTAAAACAGGTTTTTCTGCAAGAAAATTACTTAGAACCCCCAAACATTATATATGGTTTTTCTTCTAACACCCTAGAGAATACAATGGCGGTCATTGCAATACTTTTTTTTGCACCGTATTTGCGCAGCGGTCTTATAAGCGCACTTTTTTTGGAAAAAATTCACTTTTTTGAATAAAAAAATAAAACAGTAAAGTTATCCCAATTTTTTTTTATATTGTGAAAAATAATGTTACGCCAAGTAAATTGATACCCAACATGTCATGCTTGAAAATTGCGCCCGCTCATGGAATGGCGTCAAACTTTTACCCTCAAAAATCTCCATAGGCGACGTTTAAAAAAATTCTACAGGTTGCATATTTTGCGCTACAGAGGAGGTCTAGGGCTAGAATTATTGCTCTCGCTCTACCGGTCGATGTGATACCTCACGTGTGGTTTGACCACCATTTTCATATGCGGGCGCTACTCGCGTATGCGTTCGCTTCTGCGCGCGAGCTCGTCGGGACAGGGGGGTTTTAAAAATTTTTTTTTTTATTTTTATTATTTATTTTACAATATTTTATTAATTTTTACACTGTTTAAAAAAAAAAAAAAAATTGTGTCATTTTTATTCCTATTACAAGGAATGTAAACATCCCTTGTAATAGAAAAAAGCATGGCAGGACCTCTTAAATATGAGATCTGGGGTCAAAAAGACCTCAGATCTCATTTTTACACTAAAATGCAATAAAAAAAAAAAAAGTCATTTAGAAAAATGACATTTGAAAAAATATGCCTTTAAGAGGCGTGGACGGAAGTGACTTTTGACGTCGCTTCCGCCCAGCAGTGTCATGGAGACGAGTGAGCGCCATCTTGGCCTCACTCGTCTCCAGACACACCAGAGAGCCGTCGGTAGCGACGGAGGGCACCGGATCGCAGCGGGAGGGGGGGGCCCTCTCCCGCCACCGATAAAAGTGATCTTGCGGCGAATCCGCTGCAGGGACCACTTTTATCTGAAAGCCGGCCGCCGCACGAAAACGGGGATACCGGGGTTATGGCAGCTAGCTGCTGCCATAACAACGATATCCCCATTCAAACTTAGGACGTACATAGTCGTGCGGCGGTCGGGAAGTGGTTAAGGCTCAATTTTCTAAACTCAAGACCCATACTTATGAATGAGAAAACAAGCCAGGGTAAATGCTGGCTAGGGCTCTTCGAGAGATTAGCCTCTCATCGCATGTGCCCCACATTAACCCGAAACAGGAAAAAATCCCTATACTCCTCCCAAGCGATCACCAACCACTTTATAGAATTCTATAGGGCACTGTATAATTTTTTACCTTCTGTGACCTCCCTGTCTGGGGAGTACAGGCTGTCTAATATTTGCCAATACTTGGCTGACTCTGAGCTGCCTCCTTTGTCCCAGTCCGAGTGCCAGGCCCTAGATGACCCTCTGACCACAGAGTAGTTCTGAAAGAATCAAAACCCCACAAAGCTCCTGGGCCATATGACTTTTCCTTGCTTTAATATAAAACCTTTGCACACCTTTTAACCAAGCCCTTTATCTAAGCCTTTAATGCAATCCAAGTTGGCCACCACCTTCCTCAGAATACATTACGAGCGACTATATCCGTTATCCCTAAAGAAGGGAAAGAGAATGCACGCACTTCCATCCTAGTTCGTTACTCACCTAGACTTAAAACTTTTTACTAAGATCCTGGCTAATAGGCCGAAGCCATATATCCATCAGTAAATTTATCCTAATCAGGTGAGCTTTGTACTCGATCAATAAGCAAAGGATATTGTCAGCAGAGCTTTAAATGTGATTCATTTAGTACACACCACTCACACCCCTACACTACAAAATCTACAGACGCTAAAAAAGCATTTGATTGGGTAGACTGGACATTTATGAGGATAGTGCTTCAGCATCTGGTATTTGGGGCCCAGTTGAGAAGGTGGACTGATGGGCTATGCTAATTTCCCTCAGTCAGGGTCAAAATTAATGATTATCAGAGTTCATGTTCAGTAACAGCACTAGACAAGGGTGCCCTCTTTCCTCCTCATTTTTTCCTCATATTGGGAATCCCTTCTAGGCTACATTAGAGCCAATCAAAATATTTCAGGTCTGAGAGTAACCCAGGGAGAACACAAAGTTTAGAGAATATGCAGACCTGTTTTTCTTTTTATTTTGTTACTCAGCCTCTAATTAGACGGAGGATCTTGTCTCGGTCTCTGAAATTTAGGAATTTTGCTATTGGGGTACACGGTGGGGCTCCTTGGGGAGGACGACGGGCAGAGATTTGATGGGCTCTCTCCACCGCAAACATCACCGAGAATGCGTCTCTGCCGAAGTTGGATATCAGGAAGTTTTCGAGAAAGCTCGCCGGGTCGTTGCCCTCAGCAGTCTCGGGAAGGCCAATAAAGCGGAGATTACATCTTCGGAAGCGATTTTCCATATCGTCCTGCTTCGCACTAAGCTGTTGTATCGGACGGCGTACCTCGTCGGTAGTGTGTTGTAATGGGTGCAGGATGTCCTCCGCTCTACCAATACGGGTCTCCGCAACACGGTCTCTCAGAGTAGAGAGATCCTGCCGGATAAGGGATACATCAATTTTGACCTCCTCAATTTTGGTGGTGTGCGTGCACTGGCACAGGGCGATGGCATCAAGCACCTTGTTAGTGGCCGCCTCGGAATGTTCCATGTCCGAGGAGGTGCCGGCACCATCTTTGGCTGGTTGGTCTTCTCCAAGCCTGCGGTATTTAGCAAGCTTATCAGCAGCCTCTGAGGTTTTTTTTGGGTGGAGACATTGCAAAAGGTGGACAGGAGGGTCCCCGGGTATACCAAGATGGCCGCTGTCTACTAGGCCGGATCCTCAATGTCTTCCTCCCACCGTGCTTTAGGAGCAATACAGTATGTTCTGCAGGCAGTGGTCAGCCAGCTACAAGGTCCAGCAGCTGTAGAAGGAGAAAACTGGACTCAGAATAGTCAGGAACACCTGTGGATACTTGCCAGTGCTGTTGCAGGGTGTAGCAAGATGGCCGCCGGTCCGGGAGCTAGGCCAGATCCACAGACTGTCCCTCAGGCAGCCACAGGGAAAGAGGCACAGCTATAGGGGCTCCAGGCCGTCCAGTGGCTGTGTGAAGCAGAAGCCGGGCTCTGAGCATCCAGGGAGGGCAGGCAGAGCTGTAAGAGCTGCCGCCGGGTGGAGCAAGATGGCCGCCGCTCCAGGAGGTAGGCCGAATTCCCAGTCTTTCCTGGCAGCTGATGCAGGATGATGAAGGTGGCCCAGAGCGGCGCTCTGACAAGCTGGTAGGCTCTATGGATGGCGCTGGACAGAGGGGAGGTCCGCAGGTGTGTAGCTGCTGAAAGGTAAGCAGGATTGAGGCAGGATAGTAAGTACAGCAGTGTGGGCAAGTGGAGCTCTCACTACATGTGTCCTACTCCATTGCTCTCCAGGCCACACCCTGTTACTCAGCTTCATGATGGAATTTAGGCAGTATAGTGGGCTTTCGAAACTTCAAATTAAACTTCTAGAAGTCTGAGGCCTTAAACCCTAATCTATCAAAAAATGCACTAAAGTATTCTTTTACATTTAAAATGGGCTCAGCGTCATATTTTATCATATTTTAGAACCTTCTTGACTCTATCCATTAAAGGGACCTTTACAGCAAACTTTCCACCCCTTCTGACCAAGTTCAGACAGGATTTAGAAGTTCAGAAAGGAAATGGCCTTCTGTTTCTCCTGGTTTTGGAAGGAATAGCATCATTAAGTCAATATCCTTCTATACTTGCTTTATCTGCTACTAACCCTTCTAATCAGGATTCCAAAAATGTTCCTTCATGTGACTTTAGACTGTTCCACCCATTTCTGTTAGGTCTCACTCTCTGGTGGGCTATATAGCCTAACTCCTTTGCACTGAACAGGGATACATACTCTCGGATTGGTAATCCCCAGTGATTGGCCACCCTAACCTTCTTCCTGCCATCAGACTTTCCAGTCTTTGGTTCAAGTGAATAATTCACCATTATCTGTACTGGAAACAGACAACCCCTCCCCCAAAAAGCATTTGGCAATGTAATATCAATTAAATCTATGAAAGGATGACTTTAGTGCCTCATGTTTAGACACAAGGTAGAGCAGTTGTGCAAGACCTGGTTTTGCTGGATTAAATATACTTTTTCCTCCAATTATTCTGTGGATTTTGCTACCTGATGGGTGTTCTTGTACCTTAGGGACGACGTGAAACTGGATTTTTCTGACAACACTCATTTGAAATCTGCAGACATGACCAGTCTGTAGACATCAGTAATGTTACAAATCAGTAATCACAGAGGACCCTGAAGGTTGTTCTGTTCCCCTCTCCTATCTCTTCTATTTTTTTTTTCTTTCAGAAAAAAAGGTACCTATATCAGAAGTCAATTGGGGTTCATGGGATCTGATCCATGCAAGACAAACCTATTACTTCCCACCAAAAGCATGTAAATAGTGTACTTTTGCAGATAACTAGTCTTGCTCAGATCCCTATCTGTACCTGAAGATAGATCTATATTGTTGTTTGGGTAACGACTTTGTATGCCTTTTTCATATTTCAGATGTTATCCTTTTTTTGGATATTATTTTTGCCCTACTCTGATTACTGCTGCTGCAAAAAAGAAAAAAAAAAGAAAAAAGAAAAGGAAGCTGAAAACAGAGGAAACGGTGTACAGGCCAATTTAACATAGGACTCAAAAATTCAGGACAGGTGATCCTATAGCATTCTAGGATCAGAGCTAGAGCCTAGCAGTTAAATACAAAGTTTTAATACATACATGTGAACTGTTTTACCTAATAAAGGTTTTGTAATTCTATTCAGTTATTCTTGAGATTAACAGACCACTGCCAGACAGGTCTCTGACTTGATATCACTGCAGATAAAGCAATGCAGCTTTGTGAGGGTTTTGCCCCAGTCTGATTGGATGGTAGAAGAGATGCAGTTCACTAGTGAGGTATCTATTTACTTCATCCTATCAGCAAGCTCTCAGTGTTAAAAAGAGCAGTGAACAAAGCAATACAATCTGCTTGGCTTAGAGTACCGTCTATCTCCTGTTCCAATTTGTATTAAGAACTAAGAACTGAGGTTATGCCCCACAGGCACCAATCAGAATACCATTTTTAGATTTATACCATTATCCAGAACATTTACCTGGTGACACAGTAAATATGAACACTTTTAGTTCTTTTTCAATAGCCGTTATTAAAACATTTTTAATTATAAAACATTATAGAAGGAACTTGAATGTAAAGGCTCTTGATCCACAGAAGTTTTTACCTCCTGCTAACACAGAAAACATTACCTGTTGGTGACCCATGCTTCTTCGTGCCCAATACCCGCTGTGCCACTTCCAGAGGGTATCGTGCGCCCAGCTGCAAGGGGAGCCTCTCTCAGCCACTCGGCCTTGGTGAGTACCTGACAAATCTTATCATGCCTCTGGGATTCATGCCTGTGGCTGTCAAGTTTTGCAAATCCTCATTGGATTTGTAATTTACCTATAGCTGGAGTGCCCCTGCCATAGAAGGTTAGTCCTTTTTTGAATCCCATTTAAAGTTAAATTCAACCTATCGTTGGTAGTAGTAGTAGTAGTAGTAGTAATAGTTGTAGTAGTAAGGTAGTCCGAGTGCAATAATGATATGGAATGTGCAATAAAATCATAGCAATGTATTAGTTATCAGTTTTAGGTAGACAGATCAGTAAAATGTGTTTTTTGCAGCATGAACATCATTAAAAAGGTACGTTTTAAAAGTTGAAGCTCAGTACATGGATTTACTGTTCATAACACTGTTAACATGGTGGTGCAAACATATGAACTAGACCTACAGTACATAATAAAAAATTTACCTAAAATGTCTGTCCTACAATATTGACTCAACACTTTTACATATATTTGCAAACAGAATATAGAACACCAAACACTACTTAGGTCTTCTCTATAACAAAACCTGAAACATTACACAAAACGTTAGTTTAACCACTGAAAATTATTATCTTGAGTGAAAATCCTCTAATATCTGGAACACATATTGGGGGGAATTCAATAAAGTAATACCAACACTTCTCTGGCAGTATGGCCCTTTTAACATGACCTGCGCCGAATTTATGAAAGCTGTGGTGCCATTTTTTGTACCATTACGACACATGCACCAGATTCAGGGAGTTCCTATCACCGCTTTTAGAATCTGTTGCTATGGCTGTGACCCATTCTAAAATGATTACCATCAGTTGCAGACAAGCAAACTAACTGTAATTAAGACCAATTAGGACTAGAAAATAAACTAAAAGTTAAGACTAAAAGAAAAAGAAAAAATAGTAAAAATTCTAAACACCTTTACTGTATCAATGCAAAATATAATTCAACATCACAATTTCATTGAATGGACACCCGCTGTATTTTGTTGGAGCTGCTGCACATCTTTTGGATATTTATTAATTAGGTCCTTTTATTGCAGACTTAAATGCTGGTAGCTTAAAAAAAAGATCTTCACTCATTTCTGGTGCATCTAACATTCAGAAAAGCATTCAAGCTAACTTGTACTGAGAAAATAAGGAGACTGCCATTGATGAGCTTGTCTTTCTAAAATGATAGTTGCCTGAATGTCATGCTGGTTCTGGACACTTTCCTGTAATAAGCATTCAAATAAGGAATTCTGGTTTCACACAGACTCAAAGCCACAGACGGCCAGGCAACTAGTATATTAGAAGGAGGGCATCCCCCTATTTAAGTACGGGTTAAAGGGGAACTGAACTCTGGAAACCGTTCAGGAAAAAAAATAGGTAGAAGGCACCAGAATTGCTTTTGGACCCCTGCAGATGATCCCCATTAATGACTTCCCATGCTTTAAGACATTACAGCCAAAAGGTAGACTTTTTAGGGTATTGTTTAGACACAACTAGTCATTTCTAAAATGTTTGCTATAACATAGCAAATTTTGGATCGTGCACACATCATGAATTTTCGAATGAAAGGAATTACATACCTTTCACAAAGTAGCCAGGTGCAATCAAAGTACGGTTAATAAGACATTCTACCTAAAAATGCATAGCATGTATATAAACCTAGACACTTTATATAACGGCATCATTCCTGCCTAAAGAAAAAGCTGTGTAAGCTAACTATACATGTTCAGCTATAGACATGCTACTGTTAGGTAAATATACTGCATTCGGGGTCACTTACATGCCACAATGAAAAAGCTACTATAGACAGTGAAAGTATCACATGCACACATAAATGTCAATGACATGGGAAAAAGGTCACATCTTCAACCACACTGATAATGCTAGAACTTAGTAGGTGGAGCAGGTAACATCTAATGAGAGAAAACATTTTCAGACACAAATTGGGACTTGGGTACAATAATGTGTAGGCAAGAATAATAATCACCACATGCATAAAAAAATGGCAAGAGGAATGCAGAAGAAGGGTGATAAGCTGGCCTCTGCATTCCTCTTGCTGTTGCTTGTCTCAGGATAGTGCTCACAGCCAAGACAAGCTGCAGCTATGAATGAAGCACCTTCTTCAAAGTTGTTCTTTGACTGGCCGTGGCAGGAGGGGAAGGGGGGCAGGTCAGGTATTCATTCCTTGGGTTAGAAAAAAAGCACTTTAAAACATGGGACATAGTACTATGTGTGCTTTGCCCCATAGGAGACAGAACTCTAAAATAAAAATTCTAATGCGAAATCACCTTTAACCAGTTGCCGACCGCCGCACGACTATGTACGTTGGCAGAATGGCACGGGCAGGCAAAAGGACTTACAGGTACGTCCTTGCCTGCCCCCCCCCCCCCGGTGCCTGCGGCGGTCGGCAAATCTTCCCCGGCGATCGGAGGTGAGGGGGAGGCCATCCATTCGTGCCCCCCCTCGCGATCGCTCCCAGCCAATGGGATCATTTCCCTGCCTCTGTATTGTACACAGAGGCAGAGGAAATGATGTCATCTCTCCCCGGCTCGGCATTTTCCGTTCCGGCGCCGAGGAGAGAAGACTGTAATGTGAGTGCACAACACACACACACACACACACACACACACAGTAGAACATGCCAGGCATACATTACACCCCCGATCCCCCCCCCAATCACCCCTCCCCCCCCCCCCGCGTCACACTGACACCAAGCAGTTTTTTTTTCTGATTACTGCATGGTGTCAGTTTGTGAAAGTTAGTGTGGTAGGGCAGTTAGTGTTAGCCCCCTTTAGGTCTAGGGTACGCCCCTAACCCCCCCCTAATAAAGTTTTAACCCCTTGATCACCCCCCCGTCACCAGTGTCGCTAAGCGATCATTTTTCTGATCGCTGTATTAGTGTCACTGGTGACGCTAGTTAGGGAGGTAAATATTTAGATTCACTGTCAGCGTTTTATAGCTTCAGGGACCCCCATATACTACCTAATAAATGTTTTAATCCCTTGATTGCCCCCTAGTTAACCCTTTCACCACTGATCACCGTATAACTGTTACGGGTGTGCTGGTTAGTTCGCTTATTTTTTATAGTGTCAGGGAACCCACCGTTTATTACCGAATAAAGGTTTAGCCCCCTGATCGCCCGGCGGTGATATGCGTCGCCCCACGCCCGCAGCATACGCTTCCCTTAGTGGTATAGTATCTGAACGGATCAATATCTGATCCGATCAGATCTATACTAGCGTCCCCAGCAGTTTAGGGTTCCCAAAAACGCAGTGTTAGGGGGATCAGCCCAGATACCTGCTAGCACCTGCGTTTTGCCCCTCCGCCCAGCCCAGCCCACCCAAGTGCAGTATCGATCGATCACTGTCACTTACAAAACACTAAACGCATAACTGCAGCGTTCGCAGAGTCAGGCCTCATCCCTGCAATCGCTAACAGTTTTTTTGTTAGCGTTTTGGTGAACTGGCAAGCACCAGTCCCAAGCAGCGTCAGGTTAGCGCCAGTACCGCTAACACCCACGCACGCACCGTACACCTCCCTTAGTGGTATAGTATCTGAACAGATCAATATCTGATACGATCAGATCTATACTAGCGTCCCCAGCAGTTTAGGGTTCCCAAAAACGCAGTGTTAGCGGGATCAGCCCAGATACCTGCTAGCACCTGCGTTTTGCCCCTCCGCCCGGCCCAACCCAGCCCACCCAAGTGCAGTATCGATCGATCACTGTCACTTACAAAACACTAAACACATAACTGCAGCGTTCGCAGAGTCAGGCCTGATCCCTGCGATCGCTAACAGTTTTTTTGGTAGCGTTTTGGTGAACTGGTAAGCACCAGCGGCCTAGTACACCCCGGTCGTAGTCAAACCAGCACTGCAGTAACACTTGGTGACGTGGCAAGTCCCATAAGTGCAGTTCAAGCTGGTGAGGAGGCAAGCACAAGTAGTGTCCCGCTGCCACCAAGAAGACAAACACAGGCCCGTCGTGCCCATAATGCCCTTCCTGCTGAATTCGCCAATCCTAATAATTGGGAACCCACCACTTCTGCAGCACCCGTACTTCCTCCATTCACATCCCCAACCAAATGCAGTCGGCTGCATGAGAGGCATTTTCTTTATGTCCTCCCGAGTACCCCTACCCAACGAACCCCCCCAAAAAAGATGTCGTGTCTGCAGCAAGCGTGGATATAGGCGTGACACCCGCTATTATTGTCCCTCCTGTCCTGATAATCATGGTCTTTGCATTGGTGAATGTTTTGAACGCTACCATGCACTAGTTGAGTATTAGCGTAGGGTACAGCATTGCACAAACTAGGCACACTTTCACAGGGTCTCCCAAGATGCCATCGCATTTTGAGAGACCCGAACCTGGAACCGGTTACAGTTATAAAAGTTAGTTACAAAAAAAAGTGTAAAAAAAAAAAATATATATATATAAAATAAAAAAAATAAAAAAATAGTTGTCGTTTTATTGTTCTCTCTATTCTCTCTCTATTGTTCTGCTCTTTTTTACTGTATTTTATTCTGCAATGTTTTATTGTTATTATGTTTTATCATGTTTGCTTTTCAGGTATGCAATTTTTTATACTTTACCGTTTACTGTGTTTTATTGTTAACCATTTTTTTGTCTTCAGGTACACCATTCACGACTTTGAGGGGTTATGCCAGAATGATGCCTGCAGGTTTAGGTATCATCTTGGTATCATTCTTTTCAGCCAGCGGTCGGCTTTCATGTAAAAGCAATCCTAACGGCTAATTAGCCTCTAGACTGCTTTTACAAGCAGTGGGAGGGAATGCCCCCCCCCCCAACCATCTTCTGTGTTTTTCTCTGGCTCTCCTGTCTCAACAGGGAACCTGAGAATGCAGCCGGTGATTCAGCCAGCTGACCATAGAGCTGATCAGAGACCAGAGTGGCTCCAAACATCTCTATGGCCTAAGAAACCGGAAGCTACGAGCATTTCATGACTTAGATTTCGCCGGATGTAAACAGCGCCATTGGGAAATTGGGAAACCATTTTATCACACCGATCTTGGTGTGGTCAGATGCTTCGAGGGCAGAGGAGAGATCTAAGGTCTAATAGACCCCAATTTTTTCAAGAGAGTACCTGTCACTAGCTATTGCTATCATAGGGGATTTTTACATTCCCTGAGATAACAATAAAAATGATTAAAAAAATGAAAGGAATAGGTTTAAAAATAAGATAAAAAAGCAAAAAAATAAGGAAAGAAGAAAAAAAAAAAAAAAAAAGCACCCCTGTCCCCCCCTGCTCTCGCGCTAAGGCGAACGCAAGCGTTGGTTTGGCGTCAAATGTAAACAGCAATTGCACCATGCATGTGAGGTATCACAGCGAAGGTCAGATCGAGGGCAGTAATTTTAGCAGTAGACCTCCTCTGAAAAATCTAAAGTGGTAACCTGTAAAGGCTTTTAAAGGCTTTTAAAAATGTATTTATTTTGTTGCCACTGCACGTTTGTGCGCAATTTTAAAGCATGTCATGTTTGGTATCCATGTACTCAGCCTAAGATCATATGTTTTATTCCATCAAACATTTGGGCAATATAGTGTGTTTTAGTGCATTAAAATTTTAAAAAGTGCGTTTTTTCCCCAAAAAATGCGTTTGAAAAATCGCTACGCAAATACTGTGTAAAAAAAAAAAAATGAAACACCCACCATTTTAATCTGTAGGGCATTTGCTTTAAAAAAAATATATAATGTTTGGGGGTTCAAAGTAATTATCTTGCAAAAAAAAATATTTTTTTCATGTAAACAAAAAGTGTCAGAAAGGGCTTTGTCTTCAAGTGGTTAAAAGAGTGGGTGATGTGTGACATAAGCTTCTAAATGTTGTGCATAAAATGCCAGGACAGTTCAAACCCCCCCAAATGCCCCTATTTTGGAAAGTAGACACCCCAAGCTATTTGCTGAGAGGCATGTCGAGTCCATGGAATATTTTATATTGTGACACAAGTTGCGGGAAAGAGACAAAATTTTTTTTTTTTTTTTTTGCACAAAGTTGTCACTAAATGATATATTGCTCAAACATGCCATGGGAATATGTGAAATTACACCCCAAAATACATTCTGTTGCTTCTCCTGAGTACGAGGATACCACATGTGTGAGACTTTTTGGGAGCCTAGCCGCGTACGGGACCCCGAAAACCAAGCACCGCCTTCAGGCTTTCTAACGGCGTAAATTTTTGATTTCACTCTTCACTGCCTATCACAGTTTCGGAGGCAATGGAATGCCCAGGTGGCACAAAACCCCCCCCCAAATGACCCTATTTTGGAAAGTAGACACCCCAAGCTATTTGCTGAGAGGTATAGTGAGTATTTTGCAAACCTCACTTTTTGTCACAAAGTTTTGAAAATTGAAAAAAGAAAAAAAAAAAAAAGTTTTTTCTTGTCTTTCTTCATTTTCAAAAACAAATGAGAGCTGCAAAATACTCACCATGCCTCTCAGCAAATAGCTTGGGGTGTCTGCTTTCCAAAATGGGGTCATGGGGGGGGGGGGGGGGTTGTGCCATCTGGGCATTTTATGGCCTTCAAAACTGTGATAGGTAATGAGGAGTGAAATCAAAAATTTACGCCCTTAGAAATCCTGAAGGCGGTGATTGGTTTTCGGGGCCCCGTACGCGGCTAGGCTCCCAAAAAGTCCCACACATGTGGTATCCCTGTACTCAGAAGCAGCTGAATATATTTTGGGGTGCAATTCCACATATGCCCATGGCCTGTGTGAGCAATATATCATTTAGTGACAACTTTTTGTAATTTTTTTTTTTTTTTGTCATTATTCAATCACTTGGGACAAAAAAAATTAATATTCAATGGGCTCAACATGCCTCTCAGCAATTTCCTTGGGGTGTCTACTTTCCAAAATGGGGTAATTTGGGGGGGGGGGTTTGTACTGCCCTGCCATTTTAGCACCTCAAGAAATGACATAGGCAGTCATAAACTAAAAGCTGTGTAAATTCCAGAAAATGTACCCTAGCTTTTAGACACTAACTTTTGCGCAAACCAATAAATATACACTTATTGACATTTTTTTTTACCAAACACATATGGCCGAATACATTTTGGCCTAAATGTATGACTAAAATTGAGTTTATTGGATTTTTTTTATAACAAAAATTAGAAAATATCATTTTTCTTTCAAAATTTTCGGTCTTTTTCCGTTTATAGCGCAAAAAATAAAAACGGCAGAGGTGATCAAATACCATCAAAAGAAAGCTCTATTATTGGGAAGAAAAGGACGCAAATTTCGTTTGGGTACAGCATTGCATGACCGCGCAATTAGCAGTTAAAGCGACGCGGTGCCAAATTGTAAAAAGTGCTCTGGTCAGGAAGGGGGTAAATCCTTCCGGGGCTGAAGTGGTTAAGGTGGATGTAAACCCAATTCATAAAATTTGAGCTAGGCACGTATATCTGCAGTGTTTTGTTAGCCCTCTTCAAAGCGCTATGTCCTGTAGATTTCTCCTGCTCCAGTCTTCTGTTATCAGCCTGATAACTCCTGACAGGTTTTCCGTCACATATGATAAAAGCAGCCCAAGTTTTGTGTTGGGGGGATGCTATAAATAGATTAGCACTGAGCTGAACTATTAAACAAACAGAGCTGAAAGTCTTTACCTATTGAGGAGAGGGGGTGTCTGCCTTTCCTCCAATCAGCTGTCTTGGCTGTATGCCCAGACTTCACTGCAGTGGTAACCAGGAAAAGAAAATCTCTAACAGGATCTGAACATTCTAAACAGTATTTAAAGCTGAAGACAGCAGATATGCATGTAAAATGTATGTAGGGAGATATGTTTCATCTCTGTGTATCATCTGAGGCTGTTCACTGGGTATATATATGAGGGTTTACATCCACTTTTAGACCAGATTTCACAACATTTCAGGACACATCCTGGGGTTTGAAAATGTATATTTATTCAGATTTCTGAGACATCCACTGACATATCCAAGTATTCCCAGTTCTAAACAAAAGCAATCCTGTGGATTACCCATACACTATCTCAGACAACAGGGACATTAAAGCGATTGTAAAAGGTTCAGTTTTTTTTTTTAATAACAAACGTGCAATTCTTTTGCACAGAGCAGCCCTATCCTCCTCTTCTTGGGTCTCCCGCCAGCGCTCCTGGCCCCTTCCCCTGCTGAGTGCCCCCAGAACAAGCTGCTTGCTTTGGGGGCACTCATGCATGCTCGCTCCTAAGCCGCCTCTGCTTATCTATGAGACAGAACGCGGTTTGGCCCTGCTCCCTCCTCACTGGCTGAGATTGACAGCACCATAAGCCAATGGCTTCCACTGCTGTGTCTCAGCCAATTAGGGAGAGATCCAGGAGAGCTTCTGCTCTTGTGCACGTCACTTGATCGGGTTCGGGTGAGTATTGAGGGGGAGCTGCATACTGAAGGTTGCATAGAATAGAATGCATGAAGGTTAAAAAAAAAAACACAGCCTTTAGAAACACTTGGGATCAAAAACAAGTTACAGAGAGAGTTAAAAATACCAAGACTGGATCCTACACTTTCGGAGTGTCAAACTATTCAATGACACACCACCCCCGCCCCCCCCCGGTGGGTCAGGTCACTCTGCAGCCTGTCCCCACCTTTTTTGAACCCTTTTCGAGCTTCAGGCTCAAATCTAGTGCTTCTAAAAGAAGCTCCATTGGAATCTATGCGTCCGGTGCCCACGCATGTAGATTAGGGGGCCGGACGCATGGAATAGGGGGGCGGCACCCCTGCGCCCTGCATTACGGGCCGCCCCTGATGCACCAAGATATAATTAATCCCTTTTGTCAGAATATAAAGAACTTCAAGTTTTGCAGCACATAGAGGATTTTTAGCTGCTTTCTCATTTTCTACAAGCTATGTGGTTCCAATAAATAGTGGCAAGAGGTTGCCATTTGCGTTTCAAATAGAAAAATTTCTCTTCATTAGAGCATGCTGGTTGCACTCTTATCTGCGGATGCGATAGGGTGTTCTTGGTACAGAAAACAAGGGGAATCTTTCAACAAAGAGTGCAACGGCCCTTTCCCATTCTATTTGGAATGGAAAGGAGTTATGTTTGGAGTTGGTCTTTAAAAATAATAGAGTTGCTCAACCTTCATACAACCTAATAGGTTTCATTACACTCATCAATATGGAGAGATGAGTGTCATTTCTACATCGGCAAAATCAAATGTGGTATAGGATCAGTGAAGTACTGAAAACACTGCAAGGCTTCAAAAGCTTATTGAAACATATGATGATTTGCCTCATATAAAACGGATACTTGTCAGAATAGACCCAGTTACGATAGTAGGCTTGAAAGACTTCCTTAATAGAAGCAGGGCAAAGGTTATCTTTATCGAACTTTTACATAATTTTATAGGATAACGGATGGCGTGATATAATTACCAGACTTCATTTAAAGGGTAACTCCACTTTTGTACTGAATGTTATTAAAAATTACCTTTCCTTTTCAATCTGCAGCTATTTAATTTTCTGAGAATGCACTGCAATATGGCTACCTGGAGCTGTTCTCTACACAGTGTGTACTGACCACTCACCAGAAACATAATTTCCTGCTTGTGTAATTGGCGCACCAATTTTCCCAGAAGTCTGCCTAAGATACAAATCAGATTTCAGGCATCCCCTGCAACAAAAATTTCATTTTTGGAAAGATACTTTCAGTAGGAACCCGTCTAAAGGGATGCAGGTCCAACAGATTTCCTCATTAGTGCCCTGTAGCTCCACACCTGACAGTTAATTATGAAACCACTCCTATTAGACCTACTCAGAACAGAGCCACAGCCAAACACACAATGGACTTCTTCAGAACAACAAAAGGTTGGAATCTGCAACAAAGTTTGTTATAATCCTTGCAATGTACATAGATCACTCAGAGGGGAATGATTTTTTTCTCAACAAAAGTGGAGTTACACTTCAAATGAAAAGGAGACAGACTCCAAAAGTGATTTCACTCTGCATACATTAACAAAAATTGTCATGTAGGGAAGCTTCTTAGTTCTGCATCTACTTAAGGATATATAACAGAGTAATATACTCAGGCCATGTGGCTGACAATATTGCTAGGACATTTTACAGCGATTCTAATAAAGCAAGGACGGTGTGGGTTCCTGACATCAGGTCCAGAACGTCCAAAGGTCATTATACTTTACTGCTCCCAAATGGCCACCAATTTCAACCGAAATTTGCTCATGACTTTGGAATACCTGATGAGCTGAGGGGCCTGGACATGAAAGTACCATATGTCCTGGAAGCAATATGTAATACATCACTTTTTGTTTTGGTTAAAGGCGGTCATTGTTTAGCTGCAGTGGAGGGCAGGGGAGACAATGAAGGGTCTGATAGGCCTATTATATCTCCATGTAGAGGACCTGTCACCTGCCTTTGCTATCACATAGGGGACTTGTTAGCTTGATTACAATTTTTTTTAAAAAAAGGTCAAGAAAAAAAAAATTGTGATAAAGTAAAGATAATTTTAATGTGAATGCAAAAGCAGGGGCATGCATGCATGCATATATATGTAAACAACAACTGCCACACATGTAAGGTAACAGCGCAAATGTCAGTGAGAGCAATAAATCTAGGGCCATAGTTCACCAGCAATTTTAGGTACTGTAGTTTTTCCTCATTTTAAAGCTTGGCATGTTTGATATCTATTTACTTGAAAATAATGGCATTATCATCAGCTGCCTAAATATTGATGTAGGTAAACCACTAAAAAAATTTAGAGAGACAGGGAAGTGAAAAAATGCAACCGTGTAGCATACGAGTCCAAGCCCATGAAAAGCAACCGCAGTCAGGAACTTCATGTGTGATAAAGCAATAATGAGACGTGGTCGACAATTTAGAGTAAATAGGGACTAAAAACAATAAGTGTAAAAATAAAAAAATATTGCATGTGAAATGCAAAAAAAAAAAATATGGAAGAAAGGTGACAAACTTCCACAAGCGATCCTACAAAAGCCTAATACCCCATTTAATAAAATTTAGAACAAAAAAAAAAAAACATTTTATATTTAGTTACTGGTGTTCACTTTAAAACATGTAGTTCAAAAAAGCTAAAAAAACATGTCTTGAAAGACAGGAGAAAAGCTTAAGTGGCGAGGATGGAGATTGTGCCGTGGTAATAAACCTGTGTAATAAATCCCAATCGTTAAACTCATTTAAAAATTACAATTTATTCTACCAAAAATGTATATTATATTGTCTGTGTACACAAATTCATTTTACTGTATTCTTCCCAAAAATAAGCATTTGATAAACAGCTGTGCAAATATTATGCAACAGAAAAAAAAACTACCGCCATTATTTTATTCCACAGAGCCTCTGGTTTCAGAAAATGTGTGCGACAGTAGAAACGTGACTAGTCTTAACCGCTTGTCGACCAGCCGCTGTCATTATACTGCGGCAGGTCGGCTCGTACCCGCGGATCACCATAGCTGTACGTCGGTACCTTGAACAGCTATAGCAGCACGTGCACCCACTGTACGACGGTGGAGGTGATGCGCGTGGCCGGTGGCCGCGATTTCCGTCGCCCACGCGCGATCGCTCCACAGAGAGTCAGAACAGGGATCTGTCAATGTAAACAAACAGATCCAGCTTCTGTCAGGGGAGTACAGAGAGATTGTCTGTTCCTAGTGATTGGGAACAGCTATCTCTGTGTACTCCCAGTCAGTCCACTCCCCCCCCCCCCCCCAGTTAGAAAAACCTCCCAGGGAACACATTTAACCCCTTGATCACCATTAGTGTTAACCCATCCCTGCCAGTGTCATTTATACAGTAATCAATGCATTTTTATAGCACTGATCGCTGTATAAATGTCACTGGTCCCAGAAAAGTGTCAAGGGTGTCCGATCTGTCCGCGCAATGTAGCAGTCTCGCAAAAAAATAAAATAAATAATCACTAATCACCGCCATTACTCGTAAACAAAAAATAATAAAAATTCCATAAATCTATCCCCTATTTTGTAGACGCTAGAACTTATTTTTACCAAAAATATGCAGAAGAATACATATTGGCCTAAACTAATTAAAAAACTGAAGAAGAAATCTGTTTAAAATTTTTTGGGGGATATTTATTATAGCAAAAAGTAAAAAATATTGTGTTTTTTCAAAATTGGCAGTCTTTTTTTGTTTATAGCGCAAAAAATAAAAACCGCAGAGATAAACAAATACCAGCAAAAAAAAAAAAAAAAAAAGCTCTTTTTATGGGTACAGCGTCGCACGACTGGGCAATTGTCAGTTAAAGCGACGCAGTGCCGTATTGCAAAAAATGGCCTGGTCATTAAGGCGGAAAACCTTCCGGGGCTGAAGTGGTTAAAGAAAGCCAGTTAATCCTTTTATCAGTTTGACTTGTTAAACAATCCTTTAGATAGATATTTGAAGTTCAAGGAGTCTGAGGCACAGAGGAGATTGGCACTACCTGGGGTTTTTTTCTGGCAAAACTTGTTCGGGTTAGAACTTAGGGTCAGGGTTTTTCACTTGAAGGTCAAAAGGTCAGAAGGCTTTGCTTCAAAAAGGTCAGAAAATTTGGCTTCAAAAGGTCACTTTCAAACCCCACATCCTCCATTCAAGTGTGCCGATGCCAAATTAACCCGCTCTTCGCACTCTTCAAGTCAGCCTAAGTGACACAGTGAGGGAGCAGAACTTTTTTACAGCTGGCACCAGTCGCGAAGGGAGCTAGCAGCTGCATAATCTGACACAGCTGCTGTAGTGCCGGCTGCAGCCCTGAGAGTGGAATGCGGAATGATATCAGCTGTATGTTGCCTCTCCCTATAGCAGACCGGATCTTCCTTTTTTTTGGCTCCAGTCACAGCTGTGTGGAAGAGCTGTGCTGCGGTGTCCTTGAGACTCCTAAATGCTCATTGTCTAAGACTAAGTACACTGCTTTTGGCAATTATTTGTCAGTGTTGCTGGATGGGGGCGGTCTATCTTTTATAGATATACCGATTGGACGCCATCCATTTTTTGCAGATATATGGGTGGGATGTCGTCTATGTTTTGCTGGATATGGGTACGCTGTGCTCTAGTGGGTCTATTATTGCTTCTACTGCAATAACAAACTCTATGGGCTCATGCACATGGGTGCATAGAGCTGTACAGTAGGGATGAGCTCATGTGTGTTTGGAAGTCCATACCTGCCAAAGTTAGCTTTGACAGCTTCCTGACAGGATAACAGCTAATCGTAGGTGGCAGGAGCATTCCCAAAAACCACATGTTTACAAGGGGTATGTGAGGCTTCAGGGCCGAGAATACCTCTGCCACCTAACATTGTCAGTCTGCAGTGACAGTTTCCTGGCAGGATAGCTCAGGTGGGTTTGGACACGTGTCTGAACATGCTTGAGCTCATCTGTACTATACAATGTAAAAGCTAGCTTGTTTTGGTTCCTGTGAATCGCAGGTCTTGTGTGCAGCTAGCTGCCAGTAGAGGTCAATGGCAAGCTGAAATACACACTGGCTGTAAGCATAGAGAAGCACATCTCCATATGCCCTGAACACAGTCTGAATTTGGGGCATACATCCTGTACGTATCCGCCCCAGTATGCAAGTACTGCTAGTATGTTTGTAAATATGCGTACCTCTCTAAATTATACTTAGTCCCCTGCTCTCTAAAGGGGGCGGTGCGAGGAGGTTTGTAGGGGTGGAGACTAGGGGTGGTGACAAGGGGCAGTCTTGCATTCCAAGACGGCTACTACCACGCATGCGACTAGCAGCACCACAGCCATTTTGGCCTTGCATGCCGTTAAGTACATGCGTGGCGAGGGATCCATAAGGTGGCACCGATACTGGTTTCTCAGGGGTTTTAGCTATATTGGGAGGGACTGGCTGGTGAACTGCATCTTTATGATGCAGTTCCCACCGGGAGCCTCCCCTTCCTGTTTGGAGAAATTAAGGGGGCCCCTCCTGCGGCATGGCTATCATTCCTGGCTTCTCTGTGTGGTGAGCGGTGGTCAGCCATGCCACTGGATGGTTCCCCTGTCATCTCTGGTTAAGGTTGGTCTAATTCAGTTGTGTTTTTTATTTTGATTTGGTCTTTATTTGTATTTTTTTGTGTACGTTATTCTAATATTTTTTTCAGTGCCTCTGCGGTCTCGTGATGGCCTCCATATTCTCCCCTTGGCCCAAGCCTGGTTGGGATTGCATGGAGTGTGATGTTTTTAAAAGCAAAGTATGTTTTTGTTTTTTTTATTACATAATCATACTTACCTAGGTGGATGCAGCATCGATCCGTTCCGCCTCTTCACTAAGAACCAAGCCACAGAACACCGCCGATGGCTCGGCTCTCTCACCTCCCTGAGCAGAGAGCTGCTGCCTGTCACTCAGCAGCTCTCCTTCTCTGCTCCTCCACATTCACTGGAGCGCTGAGCTGTGGAGGGGGCTGGGAGCGGCCGTCTCAGCGGCTCACTGAGAGGCTGAGACACTTATCAGTCTAGGCACCTGACGAATCCAGACTTCGAGTCGGGATGACGCGGTGCCTGGACTGATCTTGGTGACGTCAGCAGAGAGCGGACTTCAGACCGCTCTCTGCTGAAAACGGGTCACAGGAGTGCAAAACAGCTTGCACTCCTGTGATCCATAGGAGAAGCCCGGCCGAATGAGCTCAGGCTGGACTTCTCCTTTAATTTCCAATTGAAGGCCGTTTTCTCATATATCCTTTGTACTATTCATCTATTACACCCTTTTATAAGTGGTATTATGTACTATAATGGAACATTGATATATGGAAGTCTACTGTGTTGCATATTTATCTTTCATTACATCTTTTCATCATGAAGGTTCATCGAATTGCCTCTGAGAAAGAGCAAGCCTCGAAACACACCTGTCATACAGGCAGGATATATTTTCCACAAGAAGTATGGGGTATTATATCTAATAATTGAGAGTAAGATGCTGCTCTGTGCATTATGTATGGATATGACATTGTTTGTACATACAATATGTGAGGTGCAATAGCATATGGCCTGTGCAGAGGTTTTGGTTTTTAACTTTGGAATAACAAAGCTTTGGTGAAAAAAGTTAAGCGTCGTTTGATACATGGTCCCTGCCACCCGACACCTATTCTATTTATGTATTTCATACACATACCAATCTCTGCCTAAATTACAAAAGCATCTGCCCAACACATGGCATTTCAGAAAAAAATATAGCCAATGAGCCTCAAAAATGCCCTTTGACTGAAAATAAAGTCACTGACTTTGGTTTTCAGAAGCAGAGGAAACACCCATTAAAAGATGCACTGTACACGGGTATAACTGAATAATGCATTCCAATGTAGTAAGTCACCCATAACAAATTAAGGGACTCAACTTTTTTTCTTGCTATTTTACTTATGGTACATACAGAAAACTTACACAAGACATTACATCTGATGCCACATATAGACATACACAGCGCCCGAGGCATACTTTGACAAGGCATGCTCAGCTCTGGTGTATTAGTGACTCAATGTTATTCATAAACAATATGCACTCACTGACTATAGGCATACATTTGGCAACCTAATTAAATATAATGCCAATAAGCAGCAGTTTATGTTTGAAAAACAGTTTAGAAAGTTTAATAGAATATTTTTTGGTAATATTTTCTAGTAATGCAACCAGACATCTACAAGCATTATAGCAAACTGTCAAACTTTTGTTTTAAGAACAATGTGGGTAAAATTGATCAGTAAGTCTTTGTTGACAATGCCATTAAACAATTTGATTTTTTTTTTTTAATGTCCCAAACAATAACTGCAGCCATGAAAGCAACAAAAACGCATTGTTCTAGTTGGTTATGTGAAGTAGTAAAACCATTGTAAAGCTGCAATCTACAAACTAAAGCAACACTCTTTTTTTTCAGTCAAAAACCACACATATACTATACTGCTACTTTTGTATACCACGCACCAAGTCCTTCATCAATTGACATGGATCCAAGCTGTTTGCTAATCACAGAAGTAGAATCTGAAACAAGAGTGATATTTCAGCTAGCTGGAACATAATTTAAAATTTGGGCACTTTTAAATGACAATCCACTTTTCTTGACACCTGTTTAAAAAAATGCCTAATATCAGCAAGTGTAGCAGAAACAGGGGTTAAAGAACCTATTAAAATAATAAAGTGCCAGAGCTTTGCCGATCACAACAGCAGGAATTCAGGTGTAACAGTGGGTCTTAATGGCAAACCAGTGGCTTACAGGAAAAGATCTTGGAGGTACATAGTTGTTTGTACGGAAATCAAAATTAGTGAAGCATACCTTTATGCTTATAAAAATGGACCAACAATAGATTAACTGTACCCTGCATTCAGTCAGAGCAACAAGAACATCAATGACCGTTACCTTAATGACTTAAAGTGGTTGTAAACTCCAATCTTTGACTTGTACCTATAGGTAAGCCTATAATAAGGCTTACCTGTAGGTACTGTAAATATCTCGTAAATGATCTGATCTGACCCTTACAGCAGGTAATTGCTCCATGAGCGGTCACATGCGCACAGCTGCAGAGCTTGCCGTTGCTTGTATGGCTGATTGGCTGCAGCTCATGAATACCTGGCTGTACAGACTGCAGAAATGCTGATCTGGGAGTTGTATAGCCCTGGATGGCCGTGTGAAAAGATAAGCTGGTTGCAGCTTTATCAAGTCGGACTTTGTGAAATGGTGGATATTGCCCTGGTGTGCAGTCGGCTGGAGGGACGAAGCTCGCCCCCCCCCCCCCCCCCCCATCCGAAAGCCAGAGTCAAAGTATATGGGCCTCTGTCGGTATGAGGAGCCGGGAGATACAATTCCAAATGTACAATGTGTGGAGAATTTGACTATCATTGCTATGTGTACATTGTATTTGGACACACGCTTAGCTGCAGAGGAGCCCCAGCAAGAGGCACTAGCACTGGTACAGTTCACATCATGCATTGATCCCCGCCCCGTACAGCCCCTGGGCATGGTTATGTAAATTAGACCCAGCTACCAACTTTGTCTCGGGCCCTGTCCCATTCGCTTCTCATACTATATGGGAGGGGTGACGACATGCAGGAGATACCCCTTCCCCCTGATGCTGGCGTGAATAGGGAGAAAGAGGGAGGACGGACGCCCTGCCCCCCTTCCTCCGGCGTGAGCACAGGGGAAAACAGGCGGGCGTCCCCTCGAAAATGCCAGATAGATAGAGCATGTGACGTGGGCAGGCGGCACTGGCAGAAGCGGGTGGCCGGTCATCCCCCCCCTCCCGGCGTGAGCACCGGGAGAAGCGGGCGGATGGCCCCCACGTGGATCTGTACCGAGAGGAGCTGGCGGGCGGCTGAACACCCCCCCCCTCCCGGCGTGAGCACCGGGAGAAGCGAGGTGGACGGCCCCCACGTGGGTCTGTACAGGGAGAGAGAAGCTGGCAAACGACTGAACAAAGCCCCACCAGCGTGAGCACCAGGAGAAGCAGGGAGAAACCATGGGGTGATAAGAAGGTGGGTGGGCGGGCGGTCTCCCCGGTGGTGCCCGGTGTGAGCACCGAGAGAGGCACTGCCACCACTGTTGCAGCCGACCGTCACTCAGCAAGAAACCCGGAAGTGACGTGTGTCGGCGTAACCCGGAAATGATCCGACGAAGGATCTGTAGGAGGAGGAGGAGGGATAAATAGCCCTCAGACTCTGACTACAAATACCTTTTCTCATCAGTAGTTATAGCAGTCTTGTGACTTCTATCAGTGTCTGGCTGAGCACTGGCTAAAGCTTGTAGAAGTTTTCATTCTCCTCCGATTGTCCTATGAGGCTGTTTAACTCTGGACAGTGCCATTTGGCCCTGTGCTGATCACATACACCCTCCCAAGAAAAAAAAAAACTCTCTAGCAAAACTGAGCATGTGCAGAGTGCCCCCAAGGCTCTGTACTATCAGGAGGTGGATTGGGGACAGGAAAAGAATGGGAGGATCAGAGAAAACAGAATCAAACTGCCTTTTTGTTGTTTTACTGTTGTGGGTTTAGTAACACTTTAACTACTGTTGAGGTATCAGCCCAACAAAGTGCACTGTTTTCAAAGAGGCGGTCAACCACAGACTTTAATTGTGGGAAGGAGCAGTAAAAGCACAACCACTGTGTAGTGCTTCAAAGCAGGAAGCAGAGACCCTGAGTAAGGAATGAGCAGAAAGGCTGCCTCCATGCACATACATATTTAAAAGTTATAAACAGATCATTTTTTTTTTTTTTTTTTATCTTAACATACATGAATATCATTGTTTACGTCAAGCTGAGGTTTGAGACATACTGGGGTGGATTTACTAAAGCGCTTAGTAAATGAGAAGAGGCTCGGCTGACTTCCATCATCCAATCACATCCAAGCACAAATGCTGTTTTTTTCCCGTGCATGTAATTGGGTATTCTTTGCAAAGTGAAGACTCATTTATTAAGCTCTGGAGTGAATGCACTTGCAAACTGCGCAATCTATTTGGAAAAAACACGGTTCTGGATTCCGTTCAGTGTGGCTCAAATAACCAAAACCTAGAAATGGGATTTCTGTTGAAGCCATGTTCAGATTAGTTGATCTCTTCCTTCTGCTGCATTTGCTTCAGGACTCAACACCCTCTGCACTTTCCTGCAGCATCATTTCAACATTGACACACTGGTATACAGGGCACCCCAACTCCACTGCAATGTAGGGATTGATACCTCACCTGATCCCTCTCCACAAAATAAATTAGCAGTCTCTCCAATTGAAAAAGGGACCAGGATACATCAAACTGCTACACAATGAAACTGCTTTACTACAAGAATCTACAAAAATGGCTTCTCTCTGTGCAGTCAGGGGTGGAAAGGAACAATTGTAGCACTACCTCAAGGAGATAAAACACATTGTGTCAGTACTAATTATTCCTATATAGCCAAATTAGTCAAAAAGTCAAATTAAGCACTGTCCTTTTTACGACAGCCAAAATGGTTATTCTAGTTTTGGACACTGGAAGGAAGAGATCTCATTCCAGTGTTTATTACTTCTGTCTTACTGGGGAGAATTGCTTTATGGCAGTTATGCAGAGTCTGTCATATTCTAACATAAAGGTGACATCAGAACAGGAAGTGAGAGGACATTTTTCCAACAGGGACACAGCAGTAAAAACTTTAGATGTTTAATTGTATTGTATCGATAGGCTTTTTTTTCATGGTCACCCATTGTGCAAACCAATGTGAACCTCATAAGCTATTCATCCAATCCAGTAGCAGCAGGCACGTTAAATACAATGGCTACTGCCTCAAGGACACTTTGCAGTCTGAATGGAGTAGCATACAGTACCAAATTTGGATACATTCTTGATTACTATTTTATTGGCCATGCACAACATATCAAAGTACATGATCTGCCCTGCCAACTCAACATACATGGTTACATATAGTTACATACTTGGTAAGATCGAAGACTCCAGTTGACACCAACTGTGGAAGAGTTACCGCTCCAACAGTAAAAAGCAACTTACACAGTTTAAAGTTAAGCAACTTCACTCCCAACTTCATTGAGTGGCCACGTGTCTTCTTAAGCGACCTGAGACCGAATAGTTTTCTCCCTATACTAGAATCACAGTTGAGATATTTGCATATTGCGATCATCCTCTAAAGTGTCTCGTCTCCAGGGAGAAAACATTTGTAGCTGTTCCACATAACTGAGGCCCTCTAGCTCCGGACTCTCCAGGTCCAGCAAATCCTTTCTGAAGACTGGTGACCAGAACCAGAGTTTTGTAAAATTATATTTTACGATAGTTTTAGCTCTTGAATAAATACCCTGTCACCACCTGTACACATATATGCGGCCTCGCTGAAGTGGGGTTTCTTCAATGAGGCCACATATACTGTATGTCTATGTGACTGTACTGGGAGCGCGCCACACAGCACACTCTCAGCACAGAGACTGGGCTTTCACCAAGAGCCCTAGGTCTCTTCCCAAACAGATGATCGCTGTGATAGCCTCTAATTGGCAACCGCCTCTATGTTTTTGTCCTCCGTGCATCTTTTTCTCCTTGCTAAGGGAGAAAAACCTAGAACACGCAAGTGTGTGAAAAAAAAGAAAGTAAATAAAAAAATGGCTAGATCTAGGTTGGTATCGGGTGTCAAAAGGTCAGGGTCAGTATTAGGTAGGATTAAAAAAATAAATTCTTCTGCTCCTGACAATTGCAGCAATACCAAATATGTGTTTGGTATTTGTTGTTTGTATTCATAGTAGGACCCAGAAACGAATGTGCGTATTTTACTTTTTCTTTTTATCCTACCTAAAACACATTGACACTGACACTCATTTCAAAAATGCTGTTTTTGGGTTGTCCTATGTTGGTAGTTCATGGTTGTAGCAAGAAAAATACAGCTACATTTTTTTTTTAATTTAATATTTTGGGACAGTTTACCTTTGATAATAGAAAAAAACAAGAAAAAAAAAAAAAAAACCCTCTTTTGCGACTCTTTGAAACACTTGAGTAATTAAAGCTGGCCATTTTAACTGGGCTGCACTTCCGGTGGCCTCAACAAATGCATGCTGTTCCCCTAGGGGGGTTCCAGCTTAGTCCACGTTTGTAGAATGGTGGCAAGGCAATTGTGATTCTTTATTTTGTCTGGTTTCTTTCCTTTGTGTACAATATAAAATACATGGCATACCTTAGAGGACGGATTTTCCAAAATGCGTCAGCCCTGTCAAGGTCTAGGAACAGTGTGAACGAGCCAAAGAAGAGCGTATTAAAAACACCGACCATGGACAATGGGGTATCTGGTCATTAATGCTATATTGTACATATACAAACATGCCAGCCATTATGACATTTTAAAATTGATTTTATAAGTATTTTGAATAAATCTGATGTATTTTGTTTTTTTATTGAAGTTCTATATGATTTGTATGTTGCCTTTAAAGTCCCATGAGAAACGTGTGTTTATTCTACATACGTCATTTGATAAAATATGGAGTTCCAAATGAAAGCATACGGTTTCTAAATTCCAGACCAAAATGTAATATATCTTTCAGCACACCAGTCAATAGACGTGGTGTTTGTATTAGGTTTTTTTTCAGGCCAAGTACATTTACTGTGAGAACTGGAAAAATCCTGTTTGTCCCAACAGAAACACCGTATCCTTGTACGTTCCTGGGCACTCAAATCTGAAACAGAAAGAATTCCCCTTGGGTAGGACTTTAGCGGCATTTGAGTAGGAATCACAATTAATTAAATAGAAAAATAATCATATATTTATTTAGAAAATACAAAGATAAAAACATGTATCATGGAGTGTACATATCAACCATAACTGATATCGCAAGTAGTTGAAGTGGATGGTGATTGAATTGAATCCTTGACACGACTCGTTTCAGAGTCTACAAGAGATTCTCCTTCCTCAGGGGTAGATAGGATATAGAAAACTAATTGCAAAAATCAGATGCCTATAGCGCACTTCATGGTATTAAAAACAGCGTCAGAATTAATACAGTGGCCACAGGAGACCGCCATCGCCCATTGGAAACCCAGTATATAAAATACTATAATCACAAGCCCAAAAAGATCATCAGAAAGGGCTCAAAGCACGTGGGCCATGAGAAAAAGGGACCAGCTGAGGCCCATGAGACGGATCCTGGGTATATGCTTAAAAACCAGATAAGGAACAAACGTCCTCCTCCTGAGTATGCGGGAGACACTTGGAAGTTGTAGCTATGCAGTTGTGTCGCTAAAGGCCCGTACACACGATCGGGCTGTTTGACAACATGCAAATTATCTGTTTTAAGGCAACATCCGACTGTGTGTACGCTCCATCGGACAAACTTTTTCGGTTTTCATCGGACTTTTGTTGGCTGTGTGAACGGACAAACTTTCCGGCAACAAAAGTCCGATGGAGCAAAGTCCAATCGTGTGTACACAAAACCATCGGACTTTTGTACAAACTACAAACACACATGCTCAGAACCAATGCAAAAGATCAGACAACAATACAGAAGTTGACCAAAGGGTGGCGCCGGAGAATTGAACGTGCTCTTTTTGAAGTGTAGTCAGTACATTGAAACGTCACTACGTTCGTGTTTGTTGCCGAAAAAGTCCTGCCATGTGTATGCTTAGTTTATGGCCAACGCCCTTTGTACAAAAATCCACGGAAAAGTTTGTACAAAGTCCTATCGTGTGTATGAGGCTTTAGAGTGGTCTCGTGTGAACAGGTTGCAAAGCATATACCCAGGATAGGTAACAGTTTTTTTTAAACTCTCGATGCCCCCGCTGAGACAACCGCCTGTGGAAGGGAATTCCACATTCTTGCCACTCTTATGCCGCGTACACACGGTCAGACGTTCCAACGGGAAATGTTCGATGTGAGCTTGTTGTCAGAAAGCCCGATCGCGTGTACACAAGTCCGTCGCACAAAATTTCGAAAGTCCGATCATGTGTACGCAGCATTACAGTAAACGACCATCTACGTAGTTTAAGGTTAAACCTGTTTTCTTCTAATTTTAATGAGTGGCCACGTGTCTTGTTAAACTCCCTTCAGTGAAAAAGTTTTATCCCTATTGTGAGGTCACCAGTATGGTATTTGTAAATTGAAATAATATCCTCTCTCAAGCGTCTCTTCTCCAGAGAGAATAAAGTTCAGTGCTCGCAACCTTTCTTCATAACTAATATCCTCCAGACCCTTTCTTAGCACTCGCTCCATTTCCAGTACATCCTTCCTGAGGACTGGTGCCCAGAACTGGACAGCATACTTCAGGTGCGGCAGGACCAGAGTCTTGTAGAGTGGGAGAATTATCTCTTTATCCCTGGAGTTAATGCCTTTTTTTAATACATGCCAATATTCTGTTTGCTTTGTTAGCAGCAGCTTGGCATTTCATGCCATTGCTGTGCCTATCTACTACTAGGATCCCCAGGTCCTTTTCCATCCTAGATTCCCCCAGAGGTTCTGCCCCTAGTGTATTGATTGCATTCATATTTTTGCCACCCAAATGCATTATTTTACATTTTTCTACATTAAACCTCATTTGCCATGTAGTTGCCCACCCCATTAATTTGGTCAGATCTTCTTGCAATGTTTCCACATCCTGCGGAAAAGTTATTGCCCTGTTTAGCTTAGTATCGTCCGCAAATACAGAGATTGAATTGTTTACCCCATCCTCTAGGTCGTTTATGAACAAATTAAATAGGATTGGTCCCAGCACAGAACCCTGTGGGACCCCACTACCCAGCCCTGACCATTCCTAGTAGTCCCCATTTATCACCACCCTCTGAACTCGCCCTTGTAGCCAGTTTTCAATCTATGTACTCACCCTATGGTCCATGCCAATGGACCTTATTTTGTACAGTAAACGTTGATGGGGAACTGTCAAATGCTTTTGCAAAATCCAGATACACCACGTCTACGGGCCTTCCTTTATCTAGATGGCAACTCACCTCCTCATAGAAGGTTAATAGATTGGTTTGGCAAGAACTATTCTTTATAAATCCATGCCAATTACTGCTAATGATACCGTTTTCGTTACTAAAATCTTGTATATAGTCCCTTATCATCCCCTCCAAGAGCTTGCATACTATTGATGTTAGGCTAACTGGTCTGTAATTCCCAGGGATGTATTTTGGGCCCTTTTTAAATATTGGTGCTACGTTGGCTTTTCTACAATCCGCTGGTACCATTTCAGTCAGTAGACTGTCAGTGAAAATTAGGAACAACGGTCTGGCAATTACTTGACTGAGTTCCCCAAGTACCCTCGGTGCAAGCCATCCGGTCCCGGTGATTTATTAATGTTAAGTTTCCCAAGTCTAATTCTATCCTCTGTTAGCCATGAGGGTGCTTCCTGTGATGTGTCACAAGCATAAACACTGCAGTTTTGGTTACTGAAGCCCCCCCGCTTCCCTCGTAAAGACTGAGAAGAATAAATTCAATACCTTCACCATCTCCCCGTCCTTTGTGACCAGATGTCCAACATATTTTTGAGATGTTGCAGAGGTTGAGGCGGCAGGATTTGGACAGGGATTGGATGTGGGGCCTAAAGGATAGATCAGAGTCAAGGATTACACCTAGAACCTTGGCATGTGGGAACGTGTTGATAGTTGTGCCATCGATCTTGACAGAGAGATCAGGGGAAAAGGAATGTGGGGGAGGAAATATGAGTTCGGTTTTCGATTGAGTTTGAGGAAGTGGTGTGACATCCAGACTGATATGTCCGTTAGTGTATTAGTGATACCTGAGGAGACTAAAGGAGTGAGCTGAGCTGTAAAGAGATAAATTTGGGTGTTGTCGGTGTAGAGATGGTTTTGGAAGACATAGAAGGCTATCAGCTGACCCAGGGAGGAGGTGTAGAATAGGAGAGGTCCAAGAACAGAACCTTGGGGGAACCCAACAAATAAAGGAAGAAGAGAGGAGGAAGTAAAATTGTAAGTAAAAGGTGCAGGTGGATAAGTAGGAAGAGAACCAGCGAAGAGCACAGTCATGGAAACCAAAGGCGTGGAGTTTTTTGAGGAGGAAGGGGTGGTCAACCGTAACAAAGGGAGCAGAGTGGTCCAGGAGTAGGAGTACAGAATAAGGTCCATGGGTTTTGGCCGTTAATAGCTCATTTGTTAGTTTTAGGAGGGAAGTTTCTGTGGTGTGTTGAGGGAGAAATCCAGACTGAAGGGGATCAAGAAGACTATTTTCGATAAGGTGGTCGCTCAGTCGGTTGTAGACCAGACGTTCAGAAGTTTGGATAAAAAGGGGGCGTAGGTTCTTAAGATTTGTGGGGTCCAGTGAGGGCTTTTTAAATATGGGGGTGACTAGAGCATGTTTTAGTGAGTTGGGGAAGATACCAGAAGAGAGGGATAGATCGAAGATGTGAGTTCAAGAGTGTAGAATAGAGCTAGAGGGTCACCATAGCATTTGTGAGGGAATAGGATCCAGGGGACAGATAGTTAACAGGACCTTGGCAAGAAATTTAGCAACTTCATCTATAGTGGTAGGGTTTAATGAGGGAAGTAATGATTGTACCTGTGGGCATTGAGTGTTAAGTGGAGAAGGTATCTGTGCAGAGGAGATCTCCTCAGGAATTGATGGGGACGGGATGATTAGTTGTTAATGAGAGTGATAAAGTAGGTCTGCCTGGCAGTGAGGAGGCAAGAATTGTATTTTTGGAGGGCATATTTATAATGGTTGAAATCTTTCTTAGACTTGGTCTTACGCCACAGGTGCTCAAGAGCACAGCTATGTTTTTCAGACTTCTGGTGTCATCCGTTTGCCAAGGTTGTAGGGGTTGGGGCCTGAATCTGTGTGTAGTGAGGGGGGTCAGTGTGCCCACAGAGGATGACAGTGAAGCTTTGTAGATAGAAGTGGCTGTTGGGGCAGGACAGGGGTGAGATGTTTTCATAGGAGGTGTTCGGTAGAGTAGAGAAGAGAAGAGAAGAGAAGGGTTGAGATGGCGAAGGTTTCTACTGGTAACAGGCAGTTGGAGGGAGAGGAAGTGGAGGAGAGGGAGAGAGTGAAACTAATAAGGTAGTGATCAGAGAGGGGAAAAGGATAGTTGGAGAGTTTGCACAAATTGCATAGGTAGGAGAATACAAGGTGAAGAGTGTTGCCAGAGTGGGTAGATGCATGTATCCATTGCTTCAGGTCAAAGGAGGAGGTTAAGACTGAGAAGTTTGGAAGTAGCAGGAGTGTTAGTATCAATATGGATGTTGAAGTCACCGAGATTGATTGTGGGGATTTCAGAAGAGAGAAAGTAGGGTAGCCAGGCAGAGAAGTCGTCAAGGAAGGTGGATGCCGGTCCAGTAGATCACAGCTATCCTTAGAGAGACTGGAGAGAAAAGACAAATACAGTGTGCCTCAAATGAGCAGAGTTTTATAGACGAAGGTGGGTGAAGTACCTGAAAGGTGCTATGTGGGGGATAGAAGGACTCCACTCTCCCTCCCTTGCATCCACGAGGTCTGGGGGAGGGAGTCCAGAGAACAACATCATGGGATAGGGCAGCAAAAGACACAGTGTCGGATTCATGAAGCCAAGTTTCAGTAATAGCAAGTAGATTAAATGAGTTAATGATAAAGAAGTCGTTAGGAGAGGTGAGTTTGTTACAGACAGAGCGGGCATTCCAAAGGGCGCACGAGAAGGGGAGTCTAGAGGAGGAACGGGAACTAAATTTTGTGGAATGCTGCTGCTGCCGCCAGAGGGTGCAGGGTGATGGGTGCGTTGGGTACAGTTAAATTATGGAGGCCCAGAGTTTGGGATATATCTCCAGAGGTAAGGAGGAGCAGAAAGGTGAGGGAGGTAATGTGGGAGTTTGATTTATATGAAGGGACATGCCCCATTGTCCTGGAAATTTTATTAAGGTGTGGATTTAGAATTAGCAGGAGTTGATGAGTGCAGTAATAAGGAGATCACAGAAGTGAAGGAGTTATATACAAGCTGTAGGGTTGAGAAGAGGGGTGAAGCAATGATGCTGATATATAGATCTAGTACAGCGAGTTTATTAAGCTACCTTGTTTGCTTTAATAATATGCAAAAGGGCAATGCAGCTGTCCAAAACAACCAGATCCCAGCTATTGGCTACTTAGCAATGGAATAATAGGATTTTTTTGTTATACTTACCTGAAAAAAACTTTTCTTTGAGTACATCATGGAACACAGAGTTAGGCTAATATTCATACTGGGTTATACACCACCTCTAGGTGAATGGACACTGGTAGACAAAGTCTTAGACAGGAAGTGATCCCCTATTGTAGCAAGCACTGAATCCTCAGAAAAAGAGGGGAGGGATCTCTGTGTCCCATGATGTACTCAAAGAAAAGGATTTTACAGGTAAGTATGATGAAAAAATCCTATTTTCTTTTTCATACATCATGGGACACAGAAGTAGGCCAATATTCATTACCTACTGGGATGTCCCAGAGCAATAGCCTTGAGGGGAGGGAGACACCCTGCCAAACAATAGCCATCAGAACTTATACGGCAGCCCGCAGTACACTGCGGCTGAAAGCCGAATCCTCGGCTGCTCGAACATCCACTTGATAAAATTTTGTTGAAAAAAGGAGGGGTGTGGAAGCGCCAACTGTGGTAGCTTGTTTATGCAAAAATAAAAGTTAGTGTGACCATTACACTTACTGGTTCGCAGGGTGGAGGTGTTTCTTTGAGATGGAAAGTGTCCTGGGATGTGCTGTTATCTTGTTTCCGGCTCGGATAGCATTCCTTCAGGCGTCTGGGTGTGGAGTCTGTACACAGGCTGGACCGCTGCATCCAGTGCATGGAAAGCTCCACGCTGACCACTCTGGAGCGCGGAAGAGGAAATGACGTCACTGATGCACAGCAAACGTCCAGGCTGGTGTTGGGGATAATGCAGGGATAGTACAGGCTACGCACTCGGGGGTCACAGCTCCTTCTACTGGCCTTTTTAGTATGCACTGAAGACCAGGTAGCAGCCTTAAAAATCGGAGCCAAAGATACCTGATGGTAAAAAGGCCAGGCGGTTCCTACACCTTTATGTTTCAGACTGTAGGCCTTAAACACCAATTGACGGACCCAATTGGCAATGGAAGCTTTGAAAGCTGCCTGCCTCTTTCTGGGTCCCATTGGTAAAACAAAAAAAAAACAAAAAAAAAAAGGAGTCTGATCCTTGGATCTCCGCAGATCTAGACAAATAAACCTTGACTGCCCGGACAACGTCCAAAGAATGCAGTTGTCTCTCTTCCGCCGAACGAGGCCGAGAGAAAAAAGAAGGCAAAATAATTTCATGATTTAAAAGAAAGACAGACACCTCTTTTGGCAAAAAGGATGGCTCAGGTCGTAACACGACTCTGTCATGGTGAAGGATCAAGTACGGTTCCCTGTATGAAAGGGCCACCAACTCCAACAACCTTCTAGCCAAGGTGATAGCCGTCAGGAAGGCTAGCTTGCGTGACAACAAGTCTAATGGAATTTCCTTATTAGGTTCAAATGGTTGTTTCTGTAACACGGACAGCACCAAGTCCCAAGGACACATAGGTGACCTAATGGGGGGGGGAAGCAAGCGAGTTCCCCCCTGCATAAAGGTTCGGATCAGTGAATGGGAGGCTACAGGCCTTTGGAAGAATACTGATGGGGCCAAAACTTGACCTCTGATTGTACTCAAAGCCAATTTGATTTCCACAGCTGACTGTAGAAAAGAGAATTCTCCCAATCACACATTTCCGAGGATGCCATTTTCTGGCTTCACACCAAGCAATATAAGTCTTCCAGACCTTATGATAAATCTTCCTAGTGTCAGCTTTTCTAGCTTTCACTAAAGTAGACACCACTGGTTCCGAGATTCCACGGTCCTTTAACACCCTGGCTTCAATTGCCATGCCTTCAAATTTAGAGACTGTAAATTGGGGTGGAATATAAGACCTTGAGACAGTAGATCAGGATGACGTGGAAGTGTCCATGGCCCATCTATTGTCAATCTCCGGGAACCAGGGCCTTCTGGGCCAGGCTGGTGCCACCTGAATGACTGTAACCCCCTCTCTCCGAATCCTGCGCAACAAATGTGGAAGGAGAGGGATCGGAGGGAAAGCATAAACCAGGGAGTACTGGCTCCATGGAACTATCCGAGCATCTGCTCCAATTTCCAGAGGATCTCTTGTTCGAGACACAAACTGTTGTAGCTTGTTGTTGAACCTGGATGCCAGTAGGTCGACCTCTGGCCATCCCCAACATTGGCAAATTTCCTGGAACACCTCTGGGTGTAGGGACCATTCCCCTGGGCAGATCTGCTGGCGGCTGAGATAATCTGCCTTCCAGTTCTCTACTCCCGGGATATGGACTGCCGATAGAATCGGCACATGTCCCTCTGCCCAGGCTAGTATGTGGTTCAACTCCTGCAGAGCTGAACGACTCCTGGTACTGCCTTGGTGGTTTACAGTGGGGACAGAAAGTATTCAGACCCCCTTAAATTTTTCACTCTTTGTTATATTGCAGCCATTTGCTAAAATCATTTAAGTTCATTTTTTTTCCTCATTAATGTACACACAGCACCCTATATTGACAAAAAAAACCCAAAAAACACAGAATTGTTGACATTTTTATTAAAAAAGAAAAACTGAAATATCACATGGTCCTAAGTATTCAGACCCTTTGCTGTGACACTCATATTTAACTCAGGTGCTGTCCATTTCTTCTGATCATCCTTGAGATGGTTCTACACCCTCATTTGAGTCCAGCTGTGTTTGATTATACTGATTGAAGCCACACACCTGTCTATATAAGACCTTACAGCTCACAGTGCATGTCAGAGCAAATGAGAATCATGAGGTCAAAAGAACTGCTTGAAAAGCTCAGAGACAGAATTGTGGCAAGGCACAGATCTGGCCAAGGTTACAAAAAAAATTTCTGCTACACTTAAGGTTCCTAAGAGCACAGTGGCCTCCATAATCCTTAAATGGGAGACGTTTGGGATGAGCAGAACCCTTCCTAGAGCTGGCCGTCCGGCCAAACTGAGCTATCGAGGGGAGAAGAGCCTTGGTGAGAGAGGTAAAGAAGAACCCAAAGATCACTGTGGTTGAGCTCCGGAGATGCAATCGGGACATGGAGAAAGTTGTAGAAAGTCAACCATCACTGCAGCCCTCCACCAGTCGGGGCTTTATGGCAGAGTGGCCCGATGGAAGCCTCTCCTCAGAGACCCAAAAATGGCTGTCCAGCAACGTTTACCATCCAACCTGACAGAACTGGAGAGGATCTGCAAGGAGGAATGGCAGAGGATCCCCAAATCCAGGTGTGAAAAACTTGTTGCATCTTTCCCCAAAAGACTCATGGCTGTATTAGATCAAAAGGGTGCTTCTACTAAATACTGAGCAAAGGGTCTGAATACTTCAGATATTTCAGTTTTTCTTTAATAAATCTGCAAAAATTTCAACAATTCTGTGTTTTTCTGTCAATATGGGGTGCTGTGTGTACATTAATGAGGGGAAAAAAATGAACTTAAATGATTTTAGCAAATGGCTGCAATATAACAAAGAGTGAAAAATTTAAGGGGGTCTGAATACTTTCTGTCCCCACTGTATATAGTCCACTGCAAGGGCTTTGTTGGACATTGATGGGCAGGATCTGTTCTGTCTTTGACCATTTCCCCTGAGCTGTGAGCCCCTCTAGGGTCACTCCCCAGCCTAAGAGACTGGTATCTGTGGTCAGTAATCTCTAAGTTACCGGGAGGAAGGATCTTCCCTTTCACAGGTTCTGATCCTGCAACCATCAGTTTAGACTTAAGCGTGCCCGAGGAGATAACACTGGATAATCCAGGGCTTGTCCTCTTCTGTTCCAAGCCAACAAGATGTCTTGCTGTATAGGCCTGGAATGGAACTGGACAAAGGGCACTGCCTCGAAGGAGAAGCAGTCCCTGAGGTTTTAAACGGGGGATGCCTGGTTCTTCTCTAAAGGAAGTAGAGAGCTTTTCCCACATCTTTTGGATATATTTGTCCAAATCATCACTAAACAAACGTCCCCCATAAAAGGGGAAACCTGCCAATAACTTCTTACAAGGAAGCTTGGCTGATCAGTTAATCTGCACATATGTACAGACAAGAGAGCAAAAAGAGAAACCTGCTGTATTGAATCCTTTAAAGAAGTATGGGAATGCAAAAATAGGTAGTACATGCTTCCCTCATACCTGTATTGCATCTCTTTCTTTCCCCAGTCCTTTAGTTTTTGCAGAACAGCCTTTTGAAGAGTCCAGAATCAGCTTCTAACAGTTATTTTTCAGTTCAAAAGTTTCCAGGGTTGGACACAGCTCCACAATCCAGCCCCTCCTTCACTCCCTCCCTCTGGAGAACATGTGGGTGTACCTGGTGAAGAGATGCACACGCAGGCTGCTATCTAGAATGAGCACGTTCTTCACGTGCCTTTGTTTCCATGGTAGCGTGTCCCCAGCTAAAACCCAAAAGCAGAGCCAGCATGACACAAGTGAAGTCTCCTCACCTTTCCCTGGCTGTTATCTGCAAGCTCTCCTCTGCAAGACTGCAATACCTTTCTCCTGGGCTTTGATGTTACTTCCTGTATCCTCCGAATTCCTTTACAGTAAATGCAGGCAATGCTGACAAAAGGGGCCAGTGTTGTATTTTACTTTAAAAATGTATTATTTGCATTATAATTTTAACAGGGAAGTAGAATATAAAATACTCTGTACAGAGCACTGTCACTGACTTCTACACTCATTAATGCCTGCTGCAAATCCTGAATGTGTGCTAAGATCATTCTGTCTGCAACAGGGAGGAGGGAGATGGGAGGGGGAGGGAGATGGGAGGGGGAGGAGGGGAGGTGGAGAGCAGCTCTGTGTGTTGTATGAAGTCTCGGGAACGAGCAGAGAGCCTACATCAATCAAGCAAGATGACAAGAAGGGGGGTGGATCCAGACTTCAGAGCCAGACCATTGTCGGTATTATGCTGTCTGTAGACCCTCCCACAGGTAATTAACTCTATTTTAACAGAAACGGTGCACTTCTCAGAGGGCAGGAAAGATTTGTAGATACTAGCTGCTCATAAGGATAATGCCGCGTACACATGGTTGGAATTTCCAACAAATGTTTGATGTAAGCTTGTTGTCAGAAATTCCGACCGTGTGTAGGCTCCATCGGACATCTGTTGTCGGATCTTCCGACAACAAAAAATTTGAGAGCTGGTTCTCAAATTTTCCGACAGCAAAATCCGTTGTCGTAAATTCCGACGCACAAAATTCCACACATGCTCGGAATCAAGCAGAAGCACTGGCTATTGAACTTCATTTTTTATTGGCTCATCGTACGTGTTGTACGTCACCACGTTCTTGACGTTCGGAATTTCTGACATTTGTGCGACTGTGTGTATGCAAGACAAGTTTGAGCCAACATCTGTCGGAAATAAATCCAGGATTTTGTTGTTGGAATGTCCGATCGTGTGTACACGGTATTAGGATTAAGCAAAAAAAAGGAAACCCATACATCTCTTTGAAAGCATCAACAGCAAAACACAGCGCTTAAGGAATATCTGTCTTATTTTCAGCAAGATCCTCCTCCTTGTTAGGCCTGTCAGGTTGTCTGACCTGATCCTTTACGGACTGGCAGATACCAATTGCTGTAAGTGTAAATAAAATACTGCGCTAACAATCTAAGTAAAAAATGAAGCTGCAACTAAATGTGTTATAGGACACAAATCAGAATAATGGGGAGATAAAGTCGCGCTAATAGAAAGTGTAGTGAGAACTGCAAAATTGAGTGCCACAAATAATGATAATATTAAAAAACAGAGTGATATTGAATACACCAATAAACCAAACACGCGGACATATAAAGTACTGTTTGTGAAAATGTCCATACAGTAAATACACAGCAGAGTGAACTGAAATGCAAAAATATATTAATAACTAAGGAAGTCCATAAAAAGAAGAAAACAAATCCCAAGGTGACGAGTGGTGTAAATTCTCGTTGAAGTGAAAAAGTACATTGATGGGACCTCCACCTTTAAGAAAATACTGCCGCTTACCAGAGAGCGTTGGTCCCTTATTACAGGGGACCACGCTGAGCAGATGGCTGTAACCCCAGCCCGGGATCTCACAAGCAGGCAATGGATACCACCGCATCCATAAGAATCCTCACCATGAATCGCAGCAAGGTGATGTGTTTAACATAAAAAACACAAAATGCTCCACATAGCGTAAATCTTTTATTGAAATTAAAAAAAAGCCAAATGAACACTTACAAATCGGCAAAATGATAACAGCAAAGGAATGGGAAAGCCATAGTCAACCATCACTGCAGCCCTCCACCAGTCGGGGCTTTATGGCAGAGTGGCCCAACGGAAGCCTCTCCTCAGAGACCCAAAAATGGCTGTCCACCAACGTAGCCATAGGGCTTTCCCATTCCTTTGCTGATATCATTTTGCCGATTTGTAAGTGTTCATTTGGCTTTTTTTAAATTTTAATAAATGTAAAAAGATTTACGCTATGTGGAGCATTTTGTGTTTTTTATGTTAAACACATCACCTTGCTGCGATTCATGGTGAGGATTCTTATGGATGCGGTGGTATCCATTGCCTGCTTGTGAGATCCCGGGCTGGGGTTACAGCTATCTGCTCAGCGTGGTCCCCTGTAATAAGGGACCAACGCTCTCTGGTAAGCGGCAGTATTTTCTTAAAGGTGGAGGTCTCATCATTGCACTTTTTCACTTCAACGAGAATTTACACCACTCGTCACCTTGGGATTTGTTTTCTTCTTTTTATGGACTTCCTTATTTATTAATATTTTTGCATTTCACTTCACTCTGCTGTGTATTTACTGTATGGACATTTTCACAAACAGTACTTTATATGTCCACGTGTTTGGTTTATTGGTGTATTCAATATCACTTTGTTTTTTATTATCATTATTATTTGTGGCACTCAATTTTGCAGTTCTCACCACACTTTCTATTAGCGCGACTTTATCTCCCCAGATACCAATTGCTGCAACAGCTGGCTGAATAGCTGAACTGGCCAAAGAAAAGGAAGCCTGTAATAATGACTCCAGTTTCTTGTCAACGGGGTCTTTCAAGCCCTGTGCATTATCCATCGGACAAGTTAAGTTCTTGTTTAAGGGAGAGACTGCTGCATCTAAGGCTGGCATGTTCCACTTCTTAGACTACTTTCACACTGGGATGGGCGTCGGTGGTAAAGCGGCCCTATTTTAGCGCCTCTATACCGTCGTTTTAGCAGCGCTATTCAGCCGCTAGCGGGGCGGTTCTAACCCCCGCTAGCGGCCAAAAAAGGGTTAAAACCGCAGCGCAGCTCTATTGTTTTCAATGGGCAGGGGAGCTTTAGGAGCGGTGTATACACTGCTCCTACAGCACTGCAAAGATGCGGCTTGCAGGACTTTTTTTTTTACTGTCCTGCAAGCGCACTGCTCCAGTGTGAAAGCTCTCAGGCTTTCACACTGGAGAGACAGGAGAGGCTCTTTACAGGCACTATTTTTAGTGCTGTGGCGCCTGTAAAGCGCCTCAGTTGTGAAAGTAGCCTTAATGAACTTCTCATCCATGGGTTATAAAAAGGGAAAACCTTAGGAGGAACAAAAATCCTGTTAGGATGTTCCCAATCAGCATACACCACCTGTTCCAACAGTGGGTGTAAGGGGAAAGCCTGTGTGGCCTGAAGAGGCCTCAGGGCCAAAGAGGACCAGAGGGGCTCAGTAACCTCTGCAAGAGGCAACTTAAAGGCAGAACGAACCATCTCTGTAAGAGTCTGGAGCAAAAGCCTCTGCGACTGAGAGGCAGACACCAACTGGATATCTTCATGTCCAGATTGCTCAGAAGCAGACTCATCCACCAGGCCCTCCACAGAATCCTGAGCTTTTAGCTCTTCCACATCCTCAACCCATTCCTGCTCCAAACTAGGAGGCTCAGGTGAGGTGGATCGGTCACGCTTCTTGCCACCCTGTGGGATGGAGGCAATCATGCCAGCAATCCTGTGCTCTAACCCGGCTAGGGCTGAGGACATCATCTTGGTGATTAAGGGTGAAGCAGCAGCATTGACTGTAGGCACAATACCAGATGGGCGTAGCGGCTCAGATTGCCCGGAAGCCTCTGGTCTTTCAGGGGATACAACACTAGGGATACGACTAGGTTCATCAGGAGATACTGACGACATAGGTATGCCCTTTACCTGTAGTGTTAGTCCCGCTTCTCTTTTTTGAAGACATTTACAAGCCACAAAGAGAGTACCTGGGTGTAGTATTAACACACCTCAGAAGGGAGACCCTTTGATAGGGCTCGCCAAGCCCCTATGCAACAATCCTGCTAAGCACCTTAGCCTGCCAAGCAACAGCTGGTGACTCACGTGACCCAGGTAAGGAGAAATTAACTGCTGCAAATGCCTGGTTCAGAGCCTGCACTGTGTCCCACAGCTGTATTCGCATATGATGCGAATCTTTGTGCGCCCAAATTAGGTTACGGCGCATGCGCGGCTTCGAGTGTGCATAACACCTATGGCGAAGCCGCGTGCCATGGCAAACCAAGAGGCGAAATGGCGTACCGTTGTGCGCCATCATACAGGTAACAAACAGCCAGGCACAAGCAAAAAAGGTACACTTTGCAAACACCCACAGCTAGCCCAAAACTCCCCCATATGGTCACCGCACACAGGTGTCCAGCCTCTAGCTAGCTTGAATGATTGTTACAATCACTGGGACACCCCACAATAAGCAAATAAGGGGGTTTCACTTACCCGTCCAGGCGCAGGGCAACTTGGAAACTAAGAACTCAATATTCACCCTTCACGGCGGGTTCCTGTCACTTAAGGACCTTCAAGGACTGGGTACCCTTTTCAATGTTTAGGGTCCACTCCCTTGGACCTGTACAGCACCCTGCAGGAAAGCCTTAGCGCTGTGGTGTCCCGGATTCCACTTCGCAGGGTCCAGCGCCCAGAGATTGCATTGCAGGCAAAACCTCGCAGGATCTTGTGTCTTCTTTGCGAGGCTCGGGTACCATTTATCTAAGCATATAGATCCTGTGTCAAATGGATCAGATCGGTCAATCCCTTGATTCATTTAAGAACCGTTTGTGGGACTAGAGACCTGGAGCTCAGAGAGCTCAATCAAACATGCCCATCCAAGCTTGCAGACACTGGTAAAAAACTGATGTACTTCCTGTGTGGGAGGGGTTATATAGGGGATCAAACCAGTGTTTATTCACCTAGAGATGGTGTATAACCCAGTAGGTAATGAATATTAGCCTAACTCTGTGTCCCATGATGCATGAAAAAGAAAGGAGGTACATTTTCACCACTTTTGAATGGAATAAGGTTTACTACTCTGCTCAAAGCCCAGGTCCTAGACTACGATTACAATACTTTAATCACATTTCCTATGAGTAGCATATCTCACACTCTTCCCTTATTGTGCAGAGAAGTACAATATGTGCAATGTTAAGAAATAATGTATTTTACATGTTAAAAAACTTCATGCTATTACATGCATTGTAAATGGAAACAATTACATGCATTTTTGGTCAGAATGTTTTGTAGGTAACGCATGTTAACTGATGCAGGTCCTTTTAAACACATGACAATTGATGCATAAATGGGTTAGTGCTCTTAAAGGAACCTGAATTGAGAGAAATATGTAGGTTTCACATTGAAGCTGATTTACGAAAGGCAAATATACTGTTAACTGCAAGTGCAGTTGCTCCAGAGCTTAGTAAATGAGGTAACGCTTCACTTTGCTAAGAATACTCAATCACATGCAAGGAAAATAAAAACAGCATTTTTGCTTGCACATAAGTGAATAGAAATCAGAAAAGCTTCCCCTCATTTCAGAGGTTCTCCTTAGATCTAGAGCAACAGTATATTTACCTTTAGTAAATCAACCACATTAAGTACAAAAATGCATAAAAACTGTAGTAAAAAAGGAAAACGAAGGAATTTATTTAGACTGGAGCAGACAGAATCTGGAGCAGCTGTACATGGCAACCAATCAGCTTCTAGTTTCCTTTTTAAAGCTTAATGGTCCTTTCACACGGGTGGTCCGCTCGGCGGACTCAGTTTTGCTCAGCAGGGATAGCTCCGCTGATCCCCGCTGAGCAGGCGGATGACAGGTCCGTCTCTGCTCACTGTGTGGAGACGGATCTGTCAGAGTCCCGCTCTCTTCTACAGGGAGATCGGATGAAAACGGACCGCCTGATCGTTTTCATCCAATCCGATCCGCCAGACGGATGGAAAATAGGGTCACCATTCTTCTGGATTTCACAGACAGATTGGAGAGCAGCGGGTGTCAGCGGACATGTCACCACTGACATCCGCTGCCCCATAGGGGCAAATAGAGCGTTTGATCAGGTTTACCTGAAAAACTGACAGGCGGACTTGATCGGAAAGCCCATATGCAAGGGCCCTAACTGAACAAGCTGAAGTTAGAAGCTGATTGTTTACTATGTGCAGCTGTTCCTGAATCTGTCTGCTTGATGTGAGTAAATTCCCCCCACAATATTTGTAGGTTTCTTCAACATGCTTCTACGTGCTAAAGAGAACTACTTATTATAGAGAAATTGGCTATAAGAGAAAATGGAGACTACCTTTACGGATATCCTTCTAAGCAATTTACCCGAGTGGCCACAGCAGACTAAGGCTTTAGTACTTTCTGATACGCTGACCTGGGACAAGCATACAGATCAGGAAAAGTCAGATTTCCTAATCTACATGCTTGTTTCAGAAGGTCAGCAAGAAAGCCAATCAACTAGATATTTCAGAAGGACATGTCAGCAATGGCAGTCTCCATGTTTTTCTAATGAGAGGAATACTTTGAGCATAATAAAGCCTAAAGATGCACCTAGTCATGCAGAGACCAAATCTATCTGGAGGTGCTAGCTTGTAACAAAGGTATATATATATATATATATATATATATATATATATATATATATATATATATATATATATATATATATATATATATATATATATATATATATAAAATAAACATTCCACAATGTGCATGACTGTTGAATGACTAAGTACACCTAAGTTCGAGCAACTCTTGCACAGAATGATTTCCAATTTGATGAAAAACTGACATCAGCAAGGAGACAACTCTTTTCACTGCTATGAAATAGAGGAAAGAAACTACATCTTGTGTACTGCTGCCAAGATTATGACAAGTACTGGTGCAGAGGTGACCTGTTTAAAGACCAATATCTCCCCATCCCCTAATCTCAGGTACTGTGGATATCTACCGATCTACAGCCACCTTTATTGATCAATTTAACTTTTCATAACAAAGTATCTCCTCTGCCAACTACTGAAGTCAAAATTCTGCAAATGTGGTGATAGCGAAAAAGAAAACCTGTTGTGAAAGAAGTCATTGTTATCGTCATATGAAAATACTAGTGGTCTCTGGCATACAGGTGTATTTAGAGTATTTAGAGGTTGAAGTTAACAATGGCAGCCAATGCATTTCTCTAACTACTTAAAGCACATCAAAGCAATGAGTTGTGAATTATGTAGCACCTATATTACACAATCTGAAGCTGTTCTTTTTGCCTAAGCACACTTTTCCGCCCACTGCAGTTACTCTTTTGAAAAGCTCATTATACTATCAATGTAACCTAGTAATCAGGAGTGGGCAGATATGCTCCTGATAAATTTATATAAGATTAGAAGAGAGGATCGCGCCTAGGGGCTGCGCCCCATTACTTCTAATTTGCTTGGTTAAATTAAAAACTGTGCTAAACAACCTTGGTTAAGTTAACAAATTTTCAGTAGAAATCTGCTTAGTAGTATTAAAATAAAAGACCCAGTGTAGTAAAGCTTACCATGTAAAGGTCTAGGTCAACTGTCTTATTTGCATCAGTACTGATTCTTACCATATTCAAGACTATGGAAATGCAAAAGCAGGTTAAAGCATTTCAAAAGGATGCCAACTGCAAGTAAAATGTACCTGTGTATTTTTATATCACAACACAAAAAAGTTCCGCCATGCCGTACCATAGAGCTCCGGTTTTCTTTTCAGGCTCAGATAAGTGGGCAGAGAGCCCAGGACCCAGGAAGAGTTTTGCAAGACAAACGGGGATAGTTGCAACAAAGAAAATGGGAAGGTAGCCTATAGGTAAAATAGGGAACTTAACTGCTGCTATGGTTACACAAGTTCCCTCTGCATACAGCTGCCACTCTTGTGTGTGCTAAATCAGTGCTGGAAACAGAGCCAATTAAAAAAAAATGAAAAAAAAAAAAAAAAAACACTTTTTCCCAACCAGGGTACACCCCCCCCCCCCCCAAAATCAGCGTGACCGTAAAACAGATCCATTCATACAATAAAATTAAAATTGAGAAAGATTGGATAGTTGCTCTTAGTAAATAGAGTCACTGTCATCCATAAGACAGGTATGGACAAGCAAACATCTATGGCACCCTTTCTCAACCAGGGTTCCTTCTGTAGGTTACTAGGAGTTCCTTGAGCAGTGAGCGATGCTGAATTGATCTGATGACTGCCAATGAATGCAGGAACTTCTACAGTGACCAGTAAATGTTACGGGATAACAATTCTTACTGTCATTTTGATTATTAATTTAATTTTAGTAAAAAAAAGTACTGCGTGGTGTAAAAATTATCTGCCCAGGTTATCAAATATTCTAGGTATGCCATATTTATTCCTAGTCATAAAAAAAAAAATTGTACAATTTAGTAATCACACCAAGTATATTTAATTTTGAGCAAGGTTTTCCTGACACCTGAAAATAGTGAGAGAGAAAGTTACATATGTGAGACGGAGATATGTAAGGAAGTTTGATAAACTGTGGAAACCCTGGTTAGATGCTACAGGACTGACAGTTCTGTGAATGTTGATGGTCTTATTTAATGTTAAGTGTTTGGGGTATTTATTATTTTGAAGGTTGATAGAAAATGTAATATAGGGCCTTAATGTGGATAATACTGAACATGATGTTGTTAGAAGTTTAGAAAGTTTATAATAAGATTTTACTATTGGAAAAGCAAAGGATATAAGATTAGACTTGTGATTTGAGGAATGATGGGTCTGATAATAAGGTATAATTTTGTAGGGGGATCTACAGTTTTATTTTGGAGGGGGGGTGGGGAGGAGGAAGGGGCTACATACAGTGTCTGTAAAAAGTATTCATACCCCTTAAACTTTTCCACATTTTGTCATGTTACAACCAAAAACTTAAATGTATTTTATTGGGATTTTATGTGATAGACCATTACAAAGCGGCACATAATTGTGAAGTGGAAAGAAAAAAGGAAAATTATATATATATATATATATATATATATATATATATATATATATATATATATACACGTTTTCAAACTTTTTTAACAAATAAATATGTGAAAAGTGTGGGGTGCATTTGTATTCAGTTAATACTTTGTAGAACCACCTTGTCGCTGCAAGTCTTTTTAGGTAGGTCTCTACCAGCTTTGCACATCTAGAGAGTGAAATTTTTGCCCATTCTTCTTTGCAAAATAGCTCAAGCTCTGTCAGATTAGATGGAGAGCATCTGTGAACAGCAATTTTCAAGTCTTGCCACAGATTCTCAATTGGATTTAGGTCTTGACTTTGACTGGACCATTCTAACACATGAATATGCTTTGATCTAAACCATTCCACTGTAGCTCTAGCTGTATGTTTAGGGTCATTGTCCTGCTGAAAGGGGAACCTCTGCTCCAGTCAAGTCTTTTGCAGACTCAAACAGGTTTTCTTCTAAGATTGCCCTGTATTTGGCTCCATCCATCTTCCCATCAACTCTGACCAGCTTCCCTGTCCCTGTTGAACAAAAGCATCCCACAACATGATGCTTCCACCACCATGTTTCACGGTGGGGATGGTGTGTTCAGGGTGATGTGCAGTGTTAGTTTTCCGCCACAAAGTTACATAGGCAAAAAAGTTACATAGTTGGCAAGGTTGAAAAAAGACACAAGTCCATCAAATTTAACCTGTGTGTGTCCTTTTATGTCAGTATTACATTGTATATCCCTGTATGTTGTGGTCATCCAGGTACCCATCTAATAGCATTTTAAAATTATCGATGCTCCCCGCTGAAACCACTGCCTGTGGAAGAGAATTCCACATCCTTACCGCTCTTACAGTAAAGAACCCCCTACGCAGTTTAAGGTTAAACCGCTTCTCTTCTAATTTTAGGGTTGAAAATGTTTTTATTGTTAAGAACAGCATAACAATTACAGAAATGAGACATCTAATGAAAAGAAGGGCAGCGAGTTGGCTAGGTGGCTATCGCCTACAGCTGTGCTCGCGCCATCAAACAGTAAATATGGGAGTACATTCATTCTCATAGTAGATCCGGGACTGAGTTGTGTTCTGTAGATCACATTAAAAGAAAAAATGGAGGGGAAGGAAAAATAAACCGTAAGAAAAAATAGTAATAAAAGAAGTTAAACCAAGCAGTAAATAAAAAAAGAGAGAAGAGAAGAGGAGTAGAGACAGAGAAGAGTGGAAAACAAGAAAGAAAGAGGAAAGGAAGGTGAGAAGAAGTCTGCTGGGAGAGCACTGGATAGGAGGAATAGGAACGGTTCTTATGGGAACCATCGTTATACGTTATGAATCAAAGCTAAGGTGGGGATGAGCTCAAGGGGGTAGAAAGCATGTCTGCCAGTGTATCAGAGGAGGAGAAGCGAAGCCAAGTGGACCACAAAACTTTATATTTGTCATAGGTGTTATTGTCAAGCGCCAGCATCTCCTCATGACGTTGTTCACTGTAGAAACCCACAACGATTATGGGGGAGCATTGGTGGTCTTCCAATAGAGTGGGATAAGTTGACGAGCTGCAGACAGAAAAGAAAACGGAGAAGGCATCGTTTCTGTGAGGCCACAGAGCCCAGCAACATGTAGAGAAGGGCAATCTCTGGAGACCGTTGTAAAGATTCTTCATAAATAGTGTTATACACCTGAAATAACGGATTCCAGAAGGGTCGAATCCATTCACACTCCCACCAGACATAGGAGGCAAGTACCTGAAGACATACTACAGCGCCAGCAGGAGGCAGGGGTAGATGGTAAGATTTTGTGCAATGTAGAGGGGTCCCCTGTACCATCTGGAAAGGATCTTAAATTTTTTTCCTGCGGATAGCAGGAAATAGAGGACTTGTGGGTGAAGTGAAATGCGGTCTGCCATTCTGCCCTTGAGAGGTTCTTTCCCAAATCTGCCGATCACATCTTAGTGTAGGGGGGTAGGTCACCATGCGCAAGAGACTGGACTAAACCATAAAGGGAGAAAAGTAGATGTCTGGGCATATCTTGGCGAGAGCTTAAACATTCAAACTCAGTGAAAGGACAGTGTATTTGTGAGGAAAGAAACAGTTGTCTTTAAAAAAAAGATAGGTGTATGGAGGTGAGCCAATCGCGCAGCAATGAACCCAATGTGGGAACCCCTACTCCTGGAGGGAAAACAGGATTGTCGAACAGGGGGGATAGGGGAGAAGGATCTGAGAAGAGGACTGAACATAGCCCCCTTTGGTACCATAACGCGAGGACAGCAGCCTGCAAAACCTTGCGGCCAAAAGAAGTATCTGCAGATTCCAAAATATCTACTTAGAATTTAGTGAAGGTATGCACTGACGACCAGGTGGCCGCCTTAAAAACCTGTGATATTGATGCTTGATGATGGAGAAGAAGTACTAAGCGCCCGAGTAGAATGCGCCGTGACAGGGAAAGGAGGAACCCGACCCTTAAAGTGATTGTAAAGGCTCGTTTTTTTTATTTTCTTAAAACAACAAACATATCATACTTACCTCCACTGTGCAGCTCGTTTTGCACAGTGTGGCCCCGAACATCCTCTTCTGGGGTCCCTCGCGGTTCCTCCACGCATCAGATAACCCCCTAGGAGAAGTGCTCTCCCAGGGGGAGGGGGTTACCTTGCGGGCGCACTCCCGAGTCAAGCATTTGCGTCCATAGACACGAATGCTGGTCTCGGCCCCGCCCCATCATTGGATTTGATTGACAGCAGTGGGAACCAATGGCTGCACTGCTATCAATCTATCCAATCAAGAGCCGTGAACCCTGGCCAGAGGAAGAATGTGTCTCTGGCGTATGAAATTCCAGGGCTCAGGTAAGTAAAATGGGGAGCTGGGGGGGGCCAGTCACTGCCAGGTGTTTTTTTTCACCTTAATGCATAGGATGCATTAAGGTGAAAAAACACGAGGGTTTACAACCCCTTTAATAGAATAGGCTTGAGTCACAGTCTGTCTGATCCATCTGGCGATGTACTAAATATGGACTAAATAGTACTAAATAGGGACTACCACAGGATAATGCCACCAACTCTGAAACCCTGCTAGTCGAGGTAATAGCCACCAAGAATGCCACCTCCTGGGACAATGTAGGTAAGGGAATCTCCTGAATATTCTCGAATGGAGGTTTCTGGAGAAATTCTAGTACTAAGTTTAAATCCCATGGCGACAAAAGAGACCGTACAGGCGGAGCCACATACCGGACTCCTTGAATGAAGATACGAACTACAGAGTGAGTGGCTAGGGGGTCGATGAAAGACGACTGCTAAGGCAGACACCTGGCCCTTGATGGTACTCAAGGCCAACTTCTGCTCAACACCCTGTTGAAGAAAAGCTAAGATCCGAGCCATAGAAAAGGATTGAGGATGAACGCCAATCGACTCACACCAATGATAAGTCAACTTCCTCGCCTTCACCATAGTAAGGATCACTGATCCCGACAGACCTCTATCTCTCAGTACCTGGCTTTCAATGGCTAGGCCATAAAACCAGTAACTAAATAGGATGGAAGCTCAGCCCTCAGTACAACTGGTCCTCTCTGAGAAGTAGCTCCCAAGGGATGTTTACGGCCATCAGAATGACCAGAAGACTTTCACCTTTGGTCCTTCGGAGGCACCGCAGAAGAGGAAGGTGTTGGCCTTGCAGTGGCACTAGGACGACTGCAGCATCTACCAGAGGAACCCGCGAGATTGACACGAGCCTCAGCTTCTTCCTGTTGAACTGAACCTGCTGAAGGGGCCAACGTTTGAGAAGAAAAACGACTAACCTGGTCAGCATTAACTCCAGACTCAGACCCAGGTAACCCAATTTCCTGGATGGGGCTAGCGGGGGCCTTGGGTAGTTCGGACGTCACGCGAACCTTTACAGGAATTATACGCGCACAAGGAGACACAGGGCCCCCGAAGTGAACGAACTGTCCCCCTTCTTTGGTACCCCTAAAAGGTTCAATTCGTGAACCCCCTAGACACTCACAAAAGAAGTCCATAAATCTGGAAACAAGCTAAGATGTCCCCCCACCCCAGCAATGGGTGAGGGCAGACCTTCATGCTGAAGGAGTCTTGTCAGTGGATCCAGAGAAGCATGCTCTAGGCTTACCAGACCTAGATTGACTTGAGAGATCCGTTTTCTTTATCTGCAGTCCTGGGAGCCCGGAAGAATTTCTTATGGGCTGAGAAGGAAGGCCCCCGTCTGCAACGAGGATCCTTCCCTTTCCTAGATTGAGGCAGGAAGGTACTCTTCCCCTCTGTGACACCCTTAATGATGCCAAACAGGCAGTCGCCTTGAAAGGGCAGATCAATAAGAGCTTTCTCAGAGGTTTGGTCTGCCGAACAACTCTTAAGCCACAGCACACGTCTAATCACCATCGCTGAAACAGAAAGCTTGGACAGCACAGGAGCTGCATCCAAGGCTGCATCACAAATATACTGCAGCCCATGGACCAACTGGTCTGCTAAATCAACATAAGCAGCAGGAACCTGCTCACTACCCAGACCCTGGCGCAAAAGATTGGCCCATTAAGTTAGGGTCTGCGACACGAGGGCCGAGGCCAAGACTGGACACAATGCCGAACCAGCCATAGTAAACATGCTGCGTGCCACAGCCTCCGCTTTCCTGTCGGCCCTTAAAGGTCAGGGATTCCTTTACTGGGATCATGGTGGTTTTATCCAACCTGGACACAGGAGGGTCCACGACTGGTGTGGCCCTGTCAGCCGTATCCTCCTGCTTCAACATCACTGCACCCTCTGCAAGGGGACCCCCCTCCAAAAGGTACTGTACTCCATCAGGCCAGGTGAACATTTAAGGGGACACCGCTGTGCACTCTGCACCGCTGTGCTCTCAGCACTGGGACCACCAAACTGCCTCACACTGCACACACAGCAGGGCATGCACCTAGGGGTCTCCACTGCACCCTCTGCACTGGAACCCCCCCTCCCATACCACCAGTGCAGGACACACACCACCCAGAAGAGGAATGGTGGGGGAGACACCCAGGGCTCCCTGCTGCCTGCCCTGGGACTCCCACCAAGACCAGCTTAACCAAGGGACTTTAAGATGGGAAGAGGGATCCTGCAGGCAGGTCCGACCAACCCTGGAGGGTACCCACGTCCACCCCAAACCGCACAAAGGAGGAAAAGGGGGACTGTACTTACTGATCCATGGTGCGGGTGACCCTCTAGACAGAACTACTTACCACCGAAGTGGGGGGCTGTCGGCCAAGGGACCACTGCGACTCAGACCAGAGCCCGTTCATATGCGACCCTGTGAGACATTTAACTCGCGGGCCAGCCTCCGTTCATTGAGGCTATGTCGCGGCGATCTAGCGCGTAGCTGCGATCTGCACGTGCTCACTAGCTGGACTGGGGAGACCACTGGATCTAGATTTTCCAGCCCTCGCCCATCACGGCAGTTAATTGTAGATCTTCCAGGAGAAAATGCATGGAAGAAAAACAAAAAGCTAAATTTGCTAGGACCAAAAGATCCCAGCAAGGAGCTAGGTCCTTACTCCTGACTAGACAGAAATAAACTGAATACCTGGAGCAGGGAGGGGGTTATATACTGACTGAGGACAACCCATGGGCGTAGCCAGGTGTTTTTTGTTATGCCTATCCTACTCCTGTGGAGGCGATATAACACAACGGTCAAGATTAAGGAGGCGCTGTGTCAGTCGATGAACGAAAGAGAAGGTCAGATTACGGGGTTAAAAATTTCCCAGTTAATCACTACTGATGTGTTGGGATAAGGCCTGCTCCTTGTAGTGTCTACAAGCTGCAAACTTACTTAAGGTCTCATTCACATGGCTGCTGAGGCCCGTACACTGTGAATTGGTTATTTGTTTATGGGGATCCACCAGGTACTTTGTGCGGGCAGCCTATTTAAGCCCATCGGGATGCTGCAAAGACACAGGCAGTCATCTTGATTTGACAGGTGTGTGGACGAGTGGCCCTGAACGCAGACAGTGTACGAGTTTATGGTTTAGTGCAGTTTTAGCTTAAAAGTGGGGGTGAATTTTGTAATAGTTAATAGAATGATACAGTTATGCTTTACAGATACCAATTTAGAAAAAATGCATCCGATCTGGTTGTCTATTATATACCATGGCACTAAATATCTAGCAGAAATGGAAAGATTGATAAAAACCACATTGTAAAACTATCTGGATATTCATCAGCAGATATATATTCTAATTTCTCAGTATGGTAGTGTTGGAATATAAAATGTTCTTACCAGAAGGGGAAGTAGAGTGGACTGATGAAGAACTACTCTGTTGATGTGCAGCCTCATCAGCAGATGGCAAGATATGGCTTGCTCCAACATCTGTTCTTGGAGGTGCATTCTCATCATGGCCCATCCCTGAACTTGCTTCAGCAGCCTGTGATTCTATTGGATTTGTAGTTGCTGAAGTTGTTGTGTCTGGTGGTGACTCTATTATAAAAAGAAAAATAAATTAATCTCTTCAAACACTATTAATCAAACAATCATGTAAGCATTGTTTAATCAAGACCCCTTTCACAGATAGAGAGTTACTCCCAGATTGTGAAACCGATAACCTATAAGGGCTGAAAAGAGATTTGTGACAGGCAAATTAAGCCGTTACCTACTGCATTCTTGAAAAAACTCAACACAACAGTTTTGCATAAAAAGCTCTCTATAATAGTTCAAATGTAGAAATTGGAAACTCAAGAAGTGGGACTTTGAGGGTACACAGGTATTCAAACTATAAAACAGTAAAATAATTTTTAAATTTTATTGGTTTTACAAAAAGACATATTGATTTAAAAACAATACAGCATGCGTGTGACAACCTTATTGTATCAGGTGGATCCTATCCTGCATTTAACATTCGAAACCCTTACTTATAGTACATATAATCCAACATTCAATTGGAAAAAGGAAAAAACCTTCCCCAGAGGGTAGTAATGATGAATGTGGGAATAGATTTGGGTTAGGTTGCAGGTATGATGGTCCACTTTGAGTGCTCTCTATATGCTCAACATGTTTCATGTTGTAAAACACTTCTTCGGGAGCTAGAGGTGGTTCTGTTAAATATGTATAGAGAAGAATATCACAAAAGAGGCATATACAGAAATATCAAAACATCAACACAGAATAGACATAGATAAAATGGACAAAGTATAATAAAATTTCAACCCAGGTTCAAATGGTACAACCCAGTGGCTGGGGAAACTATTAAAGCAACACATAAGATGCTTATATATGTATAGAGAAAGAAAACATTTCCCATATAAAGAGTACATTACATATTGCAAGACGAGTAGCCATTGTTATTCCCATAAGGGGTGTGAAATTTAATTTTAACTAATCTCTCGTCATATTGCTATGCTTATCAAAAGCTACACATGGAACACGTATAAAAGGAAATATAAGAAAGATAACCAGAAATATGGGGAATTAAAAAAAAAAAAAATTATATATATAATTATATATATATATATATATATATATATATATATACTGTAGCCACCACAGGGATTTGAAGTATAAGTATGTCCAAGCCAGTTGCCAAACCGACACGGGACAAGAAATAGGACTTAATCATTATATAGACAAAATGAAAAAACTTAAAGAAAAAATCAAATTTACACTGGCATGTGGATTTCCTCCAACAGTATGTATGGGAAAATCTAAGCCCCGTAGTTTTGAGGGTTCAATTATTTACATCATTTCAAAATGTGAGTACTGAGTTCAAGAGTGCATGGGAAAAGATCCTTACCCAATGCAGTACGGACCTTATTAAGCTTTTAATTACTCATTACCAAACCAAACTCACCAATCTCGATAAAGATATTATTGCATTTCAAGCAAATAATGATACTCTAAAAAATCACACGCAATTTAATAAAAAATGGCAAGAAGTGAAAGAATATATCACTAAAATAAATAAGGAAATCATTTTTAAAAAACAGAACAAATTCACGAAAGATAAAACAGCCTTCACTGAAGGCTATGCCTACCACTGGCAGACTTCCCTTTACAGTCGTAGATCTAGAAAAATTAACTACAGGAAACATCACTCAGGAAATGAAATGACTTATACCGATGACGATACTGAAATTGATTCTGATTCTTCTTTATCTATTTTTTCCTCACAGTTACCAATGGGAAGAGAACCAAACATGACACCCAATGACACTGGTGCACGTAAGAGACAATATGGTGGTGGGCACTACACACCCTATCCTAAGAAAAAAACGGATAAACAAGACACAACATTTTTTGACACTTCACTACGTCAGGGGGCTTCTCTCGAAAGAGGTGGTGGGAATAGTTCACAGACTAAATATATGGGAGCAAATGCCCACAAGGCACTCCAACTGCTAAATTCGCAAAGCCGCACCAACAATACGCTTACTACACCCCAACCTCCGACTACGGGAGGCGCCCCTAACAACACTATAACAGGTAACACACTTACAAATATCACTTCTCAACCTAACTTTCCCAATTCACTAAACCTAACAAACTCACTATCCCTTACTCAATCACAAGTCTAGCAAAGCACTTTGGACTCCCACATCAAACTACTGCACCCACCCTAAATTTTCCAATACCAGGGATACTGCTACCCCACAGCTAGGATTGGATGTTATAAACCTTACTCCCTATCATTTCACTGAACAAGAACTCAGTGTGTTAAAACTTGGTTTAAGCTTTTGCTCTACGAAAAAAATTGACAAATATGAGACTATCAAGGATGGTTTACATGTTTATTCGTAATCTAACTTATAAATTTCTATTTGATAAAGATCGTTTAAGAGCTAAGGAGGAACGGGAATTCTCAGAAAGTATTAAACATTTTAGGATGGAGGAGTTTTGGGCACTTCGTGACCTGATGTTACTACTAGATGAAAATAATGACACCAACCCTATTGAATGCACCACCGCTACACCTCCAACTATCCTTTCATCTTTAGTCACTAAATTCAAATCCAAATCCTGACAATTCCCTGATTTATCTCTAAATCCCCAAGCTTGGACCTTTCTACAAAATGTAGTTAGTGATATCAAGCGGATGGATACCCCCCCAGAAAAAATAATTTGACCTTTACACAACGCCAAGCTATTTTGAAAATACAAAACCACCCTGATGTAATCGTCAAATCTGCCGACAAGGGGTTCTTATGACCAGACGCTTCTATGAAACGATGTGTTTAAATATCTTGTCCAATACACAATGGCACCGACAAATCCCTTGATCATGCACTTCTTCCTTTAGGAACCAATTTCTTGATATCATTAACGATGCTTACTCTAAAGGCCTAATCAACAAAGACACTTCCAATTACCTGAATGTTCGGTCTCCCAGGGTGGCGACGTTCTATGCACTTCCGAAAGTGCATAAGGACCCTCTTTCGCCCCCTGGGAGACCGATTATTTCGGGTATCGGCAGCCTCACAGAAAATGCTAGTAAACTGGTGGACGCCACATTAATGCCTCATGTCACAGCTTTACCGTCCTACACCAAAGACACCTTAGACTTACTCAAACAAATTGAAGGTCTATCGGTCCCTCCTGACTTCCTGCTCGTGACTCTGGATGTGGAGGCTTTGTACTCTAGTATCCCTCACGAGCAGGGAGTGGAGACGGCCGTACCTTCCTCTATGAGGAGGACCATCATCACTGGAACTATAATGAGTTTATTCTGAAACTGCTTAATTTCATTCTAACCCACAACTGGTTCGAATTCATGGACTCCCACTACCTCCAGGAACAGGGCGTAGCCAGGGGCACCTGTTGTGCCCCTGGCTACGCCAATCTGTACCTGGGGGGGGTGGTAACGCTATCTATTCTCTCAAGAACAACTATCAGGATTCATAGATCAAATTTTAGTGTGGAAACGCTATATTGATGATATTTTCATCATCTGGACAGGTACTCAAAATACTCTAAAGCAATTCATACGGATTGTGAATATGAATCACTTTAATTTAAAATTCACATACAATTGTGACATTAAAACTACCAACTTTTTAGATCTTACGATTTACAAGGATGCAAATAATGTTTTATCAACAAATTTATTTCGAAAAACAACAGCTGGAAACACACTGCTACACGCTGCTAGTGCACACCCTCCAACACTTATTCGGAGTATACCCTATGCGCAATATATTCGACTCCGTCGCAATTGCACAAATATAGCAGACTTCCAACATCAAGCAAATTTGTTAAGATCACGCCTCTTAGCTAGAGACTACAGCCGGTCCCTCTTGCGCAAGGCTTTCAACAAAGCCAAGCGCAAAACACGAAATGACCTACTATACATAATTAGAGCTCAGCCTAAGGAGTCTACTGTCAAAATGGTTACTAAATTTTCATCTCACCATCAGGACATCAGAAAAATCATGAACACACATTGGCATTTTTTACTTGAAGATCCTATTTTGAGTTAATACATCAAAACACACCCAGAACTAGTATTTAGACGTGCAAATTCATTGAAAGACAAACTTGTGTCTAGCCACTATAGCACTTCTAATCCATTTACATCTCAATTGCCAAGGGGAACATCACCCTGTGGCAACTGTGCTTTTTTCCCCATGGATAATGCCCGGACATCCTATCTCACTTTCCAATGGTGAGACTTATCAGTCAATAGCATTTTTGGGGAAACCCACCCATGCAGATTACCCCTGGTGAAAATAAGCCCATTAAAGCTGAATTCCGTGTCTGTTTCTTATTATTACATAGTTGCATTGGTCCATCCTGGACCAATGTAAGTATACATATTCCATAGCTGCGGGACCACTGTGGAAACAGAGAGCCACTGAAGGGTATGAATTATTTAGTAGCAAATTAAGTAGCAATGATTTCTGGGGTTAAGGATCCACCCTAACCTCTCTAACACTTGGACAGTCAAAGCCTCACTGGCCTGGAGGTCAAAGTATCCTACAACAAGGATGCCACAAGAGCACAACAAGGTTAATATTGAGGCAAGCACCTTGGTGAACATCCAAAGTGCAGAAGAAAGACTGGAGATATGAACTGGTAGTGGTCCCACAGCAAAACATAGAAAACAAGGTGTTGGAAAAATTGGGACATGTAGGCAAAGGTTCTTGATGTTCACAGAAGTCAGAAAGTCTCCCTGGTGAAAGGAGACAATAACAGACCAGGTGTATTCAATGTGGAATTTCTAGACTCAAATAAAGACCTTCAGGGCTTTGAGATTCAAAATGGGATAGATGCTCCCTTTTGGTTTGGGAATGATGCCAAAGTTGGAGTAAAATCTGGGAAACCATTCTTCCACATTAACCATGGCAATAATATCTTGGTCCAGAAGACCTGAGAGAGCTCAATGAAGGTCTACTAATTTGTGTGGAGACGCAGAAATGTTGGTGGTGAGAAACAGGGGAAGCAGCAAGGAGAAAAATGCTAGTTTGCAGTCCTCAGGTACAATCTCCTGAACCCAAAAATTAGATATGCAAGTGGTGAAAGCATTCTCAAAAGGTTCAAGTGTTACTAAACCCAGAAGCCTGCATTCACCATATCTGGTATCCCACAATATACAGAACATGGAAATACAATTATTTTAGTAAATAAACTGCGAAATGCCTTTTCTCATCAGCAGTATATAGCAGTCTTGTGACTTCAATAAGTGTTTGGCTGAGCACTGATTAAGGTTGTAAGTAGTTTTCATTCTCCTCTGATGGTCCTTTAAGGCTGCATGACTCCTGAATTTGTCTGGACAGTGCTGATTGGCCCTGTGCTAATCACATGCACCCTTCCAAAAAAAAAAAAACACTCTAGCAATACACACCTAACTGAGCATGTGCAGAGTGTCTCCAAGGCTCTGTTCTATAAGCAGATGGATTGGGGACAGTAAAAGAAGGGGAGGATTAGGGAAAACAGGATCAAACAGCCTTTTTACACAATGCAGAGGATTACAGTGAGTATAACAAGCATGCTTTACTGCATAAACAGACTGATTTTACGGTTGTGGGTTTAGTAACACTTTAACAAATGTGCCCCCCAACATGGAAAGTTGGGGAAAGCACCTTTGTGTCGAGGAAGGCTAGTCTGATACATTTGCAGACTGGGTGCCAGACTTTGTCGGTGGACAGGCCTCTGAGGGTCCTGACAAGGATATTAAGGGAGTGAAAACGAATAGGGGCTGGGGAGGCTGCTGCACACTGAAGGTTTTTTATCTTAATGCATTAATGCAGGGGGGCTGGGGAGGCTTCTGCACACTAGTGGTTTTTTATCTTAATGCATGAATGCATTAAGATAAAAAGCCTTCTGCTTTTACAACCACTTTAAGGGAAAAATATGTTTTAGGTAGCAGTATTGCCCCCTCATACTTACCCAAGTCCTTACTCGATTCAGTACTATTTCTGTCTGTAGTGGCTGTGTCCTCTTCTCCTGCTCTCACAGGCTTTGCTGGGGCAGTGGGAGCCATCGGCTTCCGCTGCTGTCAATCAAATCCTGTGACGAGGGAGCAGGGGGTATCTGTGTTTATGGAAGCAGGCAGTTTGGCTCAGTATTGAGCTCACATGAGTGCCCCCTCAGCAAGTGGCGTAAAACTTGTTTGTTATTCATAAAATAAATAAATAAAAAACGGCTTTACAATCACTTGAAGTTCTAGATAAATTATATGAAACTGCAAAGTCATGTGAACAAACCTAGAATTCTGGAGAGCACCTGTGAAAAGTATTTTCTACAGCATTTTTATACATCTGCGCTGTTCCAGTCATTGTTCAGCTATATTGTTATGCAAATCTATATGCTGATGTTTTATGCATGTACAGTTGTGCTCATAAGTTTACATACCCTGGCAGAATTTATGATTTCTTGGCCATTTTTTCAGAGAATATGAATAAGACAAACTTTTTTCACTCATGATTAGTGCTTGGCTGAAGCCATTTATTATCAATCAACTGTGTTTACTCTTTTTAAATCATAATCACAAAAGAAACTACCCAAATTACCCCGATCAAAAGTTTACATACCCCAGTTCTTAATACAGTGTGTATTCCTCCCTTTAACATCAATGACAGCTTGAAGTCTTTTGTGGTATATGTGGATGAGGCTCTTTATCTTCTCAGATGGTAAAGCTGCCAATTCCTCTTGGCAAAAAGGCTCCAGTTCCTGTAAATCCTTGGGCTGTCTTGCATGACCTGCACATTTGAGATCAGAGTGGCTCAATGATATTGAGGTCAGGAGACTGAGATGGCCACTCCCGAACCTTCACTTTATTCTGCTGTAGCCAATGACAGGTCAACTTGGCCTTGTGTTATGGATCATTGTCATGTTGGAATGTCCAAGTACGTCCCAAGCGCAGCTTCCTGGCTGATGAATGCAAATGTTCCTCCAGTATTTTTTGATAACATTCTGCACTCATCTTGCCATCAATTTTGACCAAATTTCCTTGCATTTCTAGCTCACACAGCCCCAAAACATCAGTGATCCACCTCAGTGTTTCACAGTAGGAATGGTGTACCTTTCATCATAGGCCTTGTTGACTTCTCTCAAAATGAAGCGTTTATAGTTGTGGCCGAAAAGCTAAATTTTGGGCTCATCACTCCAAATGACTTTGTGCCAGAAGGTTTGAGGCTTGTCTCTGTGCTGTTTGGTGTATTGTAAGCGGGATACTTTGTGGCATTTGCATCGTAATGGCTTTCTTCTGGCGACTCGACCATGCAGCCCATCTTTCTTCAAGTGCCTCCTTATTGTGCATCTTGGAACAGCCACACCATATGTTTTTAGAGAGTCCTGTATCACTTGAATTTACTTGTGGGTTTTTCTTTGCATCCGAACAATTTGCATTCTTTGCATCCAACCAATTTTCCTGGCAGTTGTGGCTGAAATTTTAGTTGGTCTACCTGACCGTGGTTTGGTTTCAACAGAACCCCTCATTTTCCACTTCTTGATTAGAGTTTGAATACTGTGGATTGTCATTCTCAATTCCTATATCGATGACTCAGAATCCAGAAACGTCAGTGCAGCACTGGATGAAAGATGCAAGGGTCAGTTAGGAGTACTCATTGACCTTTTATACACTCACACTAATTACAAGCAAACAGATCACAGGTAAGGATGGTTACCTTTAATAGCCATTCAAACCCCTTTGTGTCAACTTGTGTGCATGTCATCAGGTCAAAATCACCAGGGTATGTAAACTTTTGATCAGGGTAATTTGGGTAGTTTCTGTTGTGATTATGATTTAAAGAGAGTAAACACAGTTGATTTATAATAAATGGCTTTAGCCAGACACTAACCATGAGTGAAAGAAATGTTCTTGTGTTATCATTCATACTCTCCGAAAAATGGCCAAGAAATCATAAATTATGCCAGGGTATGTAAACTTATGCGCACAACTGTATGTTATGGCAAGGTTAAGAACCTTGATTCAATTAATAATTTGCAGCAAGTAAGGGAAATTACAGAATGTAGGGTTATTCATATACACTAAACCTTTTTGAAAATGACCAGTTACACTTACCGGCAACGGTGTTTCTGGGAAGTCTTCCAGGACGGCACCCTGAGAGATGACCGGTCCACCTGACAAACACGATCAATCATAGAGGTTAAAAGCCCCCGCCCCTCCCTGTGCAGCTCAGTTGTGACAAAGTATTAACCCACACCAGTGCACGAGAGTGAAAAAAAACAACACCACCACACTCTATACATTTAATTATACCTAAAGAGAACGGGTGGGAAGTAGGCCTGCCGTCCTGGAAGACTTCCCAGACACCGTTACCGGTAAGTGTAACTGGTCATTTTCTCAAGTCGTCTTCCAGGACGGCACCCTGAGAGAGGAGCAAGTAGCTCAGGCCTACCTTAGGGCCAGGGGCAGCGCCAGGTGGGTGCTTGGGGGTGCTCAAGCCTCCCCAAAATCCACATGGTAGTATTTGCAGATGTTAGTGTTTTTTGTTTGTTTTTTCCTTGCCTGCATGTTCTCTATTGCTGCCTGGAAGCTGGGGACTCTTTTTTTGTTGTGGAAGGATACAACAGCTGCGGCCGCAGAAGCCGAAAATCTTTAGCTAGACCCAGCACAGACTAATTTTAGAGGCGGATGGATATCCACCTCTCTGCTGCCTCCTCAGCCTATGGTAAAGACTGTACCCGCCCCCTTCCCCCAGCTCGCCTTCTATGATTTCTGAGAAGAGGAGATTCGGCAGCTGGAGAGAAAGAGGGGAGAGGAGAGGACACAGCCTGCTAAGGGGGACACATTCCTCAGCCCCAGCACTGAGAAACAGTGAGTTGTGTTTGCCTGCACTACTGTCAGCATGGAGAGAACAAGCTGGTTTCTACAGTGTGGGAAGGTTAGCAGAGGAGAGCAAGATGGTTTATGTATCCATCCTGTATTCTGACACCTGCATTCCTCTCTGCCAGCACAAGTCATATGGTTCTTACAGAGACTGACAAGTAGAAAATGCAGGATTTCTGAGTTAAACATCTATCCATTCATCCACTCACTCATCCATCCATCCATCCATCCATCCATCCATTCATTCACTCATCCATCCATCTATTTATTCATCCATTCACTCATCCATCCATTCATCTATCCATTCATTCACTCATCCATCCATCTATTTATTCACCCATTCACTCATCCATCCATTCATCTATCCATTCATTCACTCATCCATCCATCTATTTATTCATCCATTCATTCATCTATCCATTCATTCATCCATCAGACCACCCATTCCTCATTGCTGGTGTCACAATACAAGAAGAATAGATTGACAAATTAAAGATATTCTGATAGCATTATACTAACCCTATATTTCCCACACTTTAGTAACAGACCGGAGCTCTTGTACATAACGCACTCCTGATCCCCGCATTGTGCACATAGCGCACTCCTAATCCCCGCATTGTGTACATAGAACACTCCAGATCCCTGCATTGTGTACATAGAACACTCTTGATCCCCGCATTGTGTGCGTGACGCACTCCTGATCCCCGCATTGTGTACGTAAGGCACTCCTGATGTCTGCATTGTGTATGTAAGGCACTCCTGATCTCTGCATTGTGTATGTAAGGCACTCCTGATCTCTGCATTGTGTATGTAAGGCACTCCTGATCTCTGCATTGTGTATGCAAGGCACTCCTGATCTCTGCATTGTGTATGCAAGGCACTCCTGATCTCTGCATTGTGTATGCAAGGCACTCCTGATCTCTGCATTTTGTATGCAAGGCACTCCTGATCTCTGCATTTTGTATGCAAGGCACTCCTAATCTCTGCATTGTGTATGCAAGGCACTCCTAATCTCTGCATTGTGTATGCAAGGCACTCCTAATCTCTGCATTGTGTATGCAAGGCACTCCTAATCTCTGCATTGTGTGCGTAGGGCACTCCTAATCTCTGCATTGTGTGCGTAGGGCACTCCTAATCTCTGCATTGTGTGCGTAGGGCACTCCTAATCTCTGCATTGTGTGCGTAGGGCACTCCCGATCTCTGCATTGTGTGCGTAGCACACTCCTGAACTCTATATTGCGTAGGTGGCACACTGCTGATCTCTGCATTGCATACGCAGTGCACTCCTGATCTCTGCACTATGTACGCATCTCTTTCCTGGACCCTGCATTGTGTGCGTAGCGCACTCCTGAACCCTGCATTGTGTGTAGCGCACTCCTGAACCTTGCACTTTGTAAATTTATGTAAATAGTGCACCCCTTCGCTGTGCACGCTTAACGTGGCGCACTCCATGCATCCCCATACACCCCCTATGCTCGCTGCACACTCCATGCATTTCCCACACACTCCCTATGCTTGCTGCAGAGTCCATGCATTCCCCACACACCTCCTATGCTCGCTGCACACTCCATGCATTTCCCATACACCTCCTATGCTTGCTGCACACTCCATGCGTTTTCCATACACCTATACTTGCAGCACACTCCAAAAATGATTTTCAATGCCAGAGCAAGAAGAAGCCAAAATGACCACTCAGCTCTTAAACACCCATGTGAGTCTTTTTTTTCTGTACATTGCTTCAGGGAGGGGAGAACCAAATTCTGCAATAGCCTGGACAGTCACAGCTCCTTGGTTTAGTGTAGGCAGTGAAGGAAACAGAGGAAAGCATTCCCTATATACTTTATGTTGTGTATATTTACACACCGGGAGGTTGTTGTTACAAAATGCTCAGGGGCGTTGTCAGAGGGAACACAGACACCTAGTATTCCTTTCTCCCAGAAGAAATCATGTTTACTATAGAGCCCAGGTCGGCAACCCATGGACCACGATCTACCAGTGGATCGCATCCAGGTGACTGGTAGATTGGTCCTGGGCTTACCGACCTTCTGGCACAGATTGTGGATGAAGGCCGCGGCCAGCCACAGAACAAGAAAAGCAGGGCAGGAGGGAGCAGGCGGCTGTGGGGGCATCAAGCCTGCCTTTATGAGCCAATGCCTTGTCCGTAGTTCCGGCTGCAATGTGGGGTGGAGTGATACCAATAGCAGTCTGCCTCTCATTCTTGGTAGCGGGATTCACAGCAGCTGGAAGTTCTGCAAGAAGTTAAGGTTAGTGGGCATGATAGGGCACAGTAAAAGCTATGTGGGTACAATAGCAGCTATATAGGCACAATAGCATAAAGATGCTATTGAGCCTATAAAGATACTATTGAGCCCATACAGATGCACAATATCAGCTATATTGGCACAACATGGCATGTGTACACCTTTGGCTGCTACCTCTGCAGCTAAAGGGAGTAGGGATTGGGGAAGGTAAAAGTGTGACTCAACCACAGGGTTTTACCAACCCCAGTCTCACGTACCAACGTCAAATGCAGCTAAGGGCTGTTTTACAGCTGGAACAGGCACCACTGTTCCTCTAAAAAGTGATCTAAGCATGTTTGACAGGTTGTCAAAAGGCTGATTCAATTGCCTAACCGCTAGTGCAAATGAGCCCCAACATTGCTGGTGTGGTGTCACAGTATATCTCATTATAAGAAAAGTGAACTTTCCCTCTGAACACTCTCCCTCATGTTAGGGAAAAAAAAAGGGGGAAATAAGTGCGCTACGGTGAAGTACATAAACAATAATAATTACAGCTGCGATTCATTTATGTGACACAAACACAATAAAATTAAATGAGAAAAAAAGAGAGGGGTTGAATCGCGCTACAAAGGATTGGTGATCATACACATCATCACCAAACCAAATGAGTATAAGGTTCCCCTTTAGTGCATTAATAATGAAATTCAAAACACATATCAAATTAATAATCAATCAAAAATGAAAAAACTAAAATGATAAATAAGAGTCCATATACAAAAAAAGGGTGGTCACCCAAGTGATATAAAAAAAAAAAATATACCGTATTTATCGGCGTATAACACGCACTTTTTTCCCCTTAAAATCAGGGGAAAATCGCGGGTGCGTGTTATACGCCGATCCCCTGCGATCCTGACCTGTCAGAACTAAAAAATCGCTGACCGCGATTTGAAAATGGCGCAGCCGGCGCCGAAATACACAGTGCCGGTCCTCGGCTCTTCTCGGCGGCTTTCGGTTTCACTCGAGCGCCGCCCGAACCTAGCCGAGTATACTCGGCTAGTTTCGGATAGCTCCGCTCACCGTCCGAGTGGAACCGAAAGTAAACGAGAGCCGCCGAGAAGAGCCGAGGACCGGCTCTGTGTATTTCGGCGCCGGCGGCACCATTTTCAAATCGCGGTCGGCGATTTTGAGGCTCAGAGGCTTCAGCAAGACTGCACTGGGGCAAGGCTGGACTGGACACTGGGGAAGGCTGCACTGACATGGCTGCACTGACATGGCTGCACTAGCAAGGCTGCACTGACATGGCTGCACTAGCAAGGCTGCACTGGGGCAAGGCTGCAATGATGGGCATTTAAATGTAAGTTTTTTTCCCTTCAACTTCCCTCCTAAAAGTTTTTTTTCCTTAAAATTCCCTCCTAAATTGAGGTGCGTGTTATACGCCAATATATATATATAAAGAGAGAGAGAGAGAGAGAGAGAGAGAGAGAGAGAGAGAGAGAGAGAGAGAGAGAGAGAGAGAGAGAGAGAGAGAGAGAGAGAGAGAGAGAGAGAGAGAGAGAGAGAGAGAGAGAGAGAGAGAGAGAGAGAGAGAGAGAGAGAGAGATCCAAAAAAACATGAATTCTTGCTGTAAGAAGAGAAAAGTGCTTGTTCCACCACCGTAAATGAGACTGGCCGCTTACCAGAAACTCATGAACCCCCTGTTACAGAGGATCAGAGAGAGCTGTTTATCAATACTGATTCGAACCACGACCCATGGACCAGAAGCCCCTGCTGCCTTGCAGGGATTCCTGGGAAGGTGAGTCACGAGAAACTTGGGGGGGGGAGGAGGGGAGAGAAACTCTAATCTGTAACCCTCTTTTATGATTTGTAGAATATGGGGGCTGTGTGTGACCCTTTCCCACTGAGGGACAAAGTGGGAAAGTCTTCCCCCTACTGGAAAGTCATTTGGGGGTCTTGTCGCCCGACATCTGGCTGGAAAAGAGAATGCCTGACTTTTTCTCATCTTTCCCAGCCCCCCAATATCTATAAGGGGAGACCTTTTTCTCTGAGAAGCGGTTCTTTTGCCTGTGGGCCTCGAAAAAACCTCTTCCTATTCTTCCTTGGTTTAGTAGGGAATTTCTTCCCCTTTTCGGTAGACCTAATGAGGGCTTGCTCTAGGCCAGTACCAAAAAGGAGGGAACCTTCAAAAGGAAGGCCACATAGATGGGACTTGGATGAGCTATCCCCGTCCCAGGTTTTAACCCAGAGGGCTCGTCTGGCTGAGTTCAGTAAGGCACCAGATTTGGCGGTTGTACGCTCCGTCTCAACCGCGGCATCCGCTAAGTATGCAACAGCACTCCCTATGACCGCTAACGAATTTAAGACTTCCTTAGATTTGGAGGTTCGGGATACGTGGTCCATCAGTTTACAAACCCACGTGTCCACATTCCTTGCAATGCAAGCTGAGGCCAACGCAGGGCTTATAGCTGCAGCGTTGGCCTCCCAGGCCCTGCGTAAAATGGTTTCAGCCCTCCGATCCATTTGATCCTTGATATTACCGGTGTCTTCAAAGGAAAGATCGGACCGTTTAGAAACCTGTGCTAAGGAGGCATCTAGCCTAGGGGTTTTGAAAAACTTCTCCTCATTCTCTTCAGTAAAGGGGCATCTACACTTCCACGTTTTGTATTTCAGGAGCCTCTTCTCCGGCTCCTTCCATTCCCTCAGGATAACTTTCTTAAGGGCAGAGTGTACAGGAAGAACCCTGGCCTGAGGCTTAATTAAGCTTCTATACATTTTATCTTGGGTAGAGACCTGCGGAGTGGGCTCCTGAATCTCTTCGGAAGCGTAAATGGCCTCAGAAGGCCCTCCATGTCGTCAGCTGAGAAGATATGCCACTAGACCTGGAGTCCTCCCCTTCATCCTCCTCCTGGCTGTCCATTACCCCCTCATCCGAGAATCCCTGCTGAAGGGATTCAGACTCAACCTCCTCCTCAGAATCCTGAGAAAGGGGATACTTTTACTTATCTGTCCACTGTCTAGACCCCCTGGATGAAGCGGAACCCTCTTGGGAAGAGGCGTCCTTACTGACATAGGCCTCTGAATCCCTAGACTTCCGGGAGGATTGAAAAGCTTTTAGAGTGGAAAGCATCTCAGTTTGCACAGTTAGAAATTCTTTCATAATCTGAGATGTTTCCTTCCCTGTCAGCTTCTGTATACACTTAAAACAGAAGGGTTTAGGGTGGACTGGAGGTAATCTATCATTGCAGTTCCCGCATCTCTTAGATCGGGTAGAGGATTTCACAGGACGGCTGGCAACCCCCAAGGGTAGTGGCATCGTCCCCTAAAAACACAAAACATACAGGCATAACACAGCACTTTAACACCCAGAGGAGAAGAGCTGGGGTACCCTCCACCATTTAAACCTCTGGTGGCCGGTTGGACTCACCCCCTGTGGTCTCCTCCATGGCCTTAGACCCTGTGGGTCTCTCCTCGCCTTCCATGCTGCAGGCGTCAGTAGCTTTGGATAGCCACTTCAGCGGCAGCTGGTTAGCTGGGAGAAGTGGGCGCCTGCTCCTCCTGGCTTTTTTATCCCATTCTGGCTATGAGGACTGTGAAGACAGAGGCTTCCTCCCATCATGCTGACACCATTTTGCCGTAGCCCAGAAATGACACAGGCCGTGCTGAGCTTACTTCCTGATCAGTGGGGGGGGGGGGGGGGGGCGGGCGGAAGGCAACTCACTCAGAGGAAAAAAACAGGCTCCTTTTCTGCACGACCACCGCACAGGTAAGGAGAGGAGGCAGGAAAATTGGCCCCTGAAGTTCTGGGTACACCACTGTACCCAGGGTCCTTCAGCGCTCAGGGGGGCTCTTCCGGTTTCTGCTGCCCCCCCCCCGAGGAAAAAAATAGGGGGATCCCCCCAGGAAGGATAAATATATCCTGCCGGACCCAGAGGCTTCCCAGGCATTTGGTCCAGCTCCCAGGGGGAGACCACCAGCCCCAGGCTTTGGGACTAAGAGAAAATAACAAACGGTTTTGCTGTGGGGAAACACAATCAAAAACTGAGGAGCACAGGGAGGGGCGGGGGCTTTTAACCTCTATGATTGATTGTGTTTCCTGTCAGGTGGACCAGTCATCTCTCAGGGAGCCGCCCTGGAAGACGACTTGAGAAAATGACAACACCAGACATGGAGTTAAATATAGGCACCTTCTTCAGAGGTAACATTGCATAGCCTGGAAGATAAAGATTGTGTCGATCCTCTTCAAACTGAAGTTATACATGAAACTGTTATTTTATCTGACAACTCTCAATTGCAAAAACTTCTGAATAAAAAATACGTTCGTAACTTATTACATGCAAATTTTTGTTTTCAAGAAACTAGACATACTGAGTGTTAGATGTCTACCTCAATTGATTTATGTTTTGACTTTAGTTTAAAAGGAACGTAGAGTGGTTTTGCACATCATGTCTTTTTATTATTAAAATGTAAACATATCTGCTTTAAGTCCAGTAAATATGAAACTTTGAATATGACCATTTGTAGCTCTAGGCTTTTATTTACGATGATCAGTTTCTCCACATCTTGTGTTGTAAAAAGCCTATTTGCAGATGCTGTCATGTAATAAAGATTTGTAAAATACAAATATTGCATATATGAAAAAAAAAAAAGGAACCTTGACACGTATGCACCCCAGTTTTTCCTACTGCATCTGTCTTGTAGTTTGTATTAGGGTTCGACTGATATTGTTTTTTCAGGGCTGATATTTATTTTACAGCCGCCTTTCAGGCCGATAGCCGATATCAGGTGCCGATGTCCTGTACATTACTGTCACCTGCCACCCAGATGCAGCGTGTCACTTGACACTGCCACCCAAATGCAGCGTGTCACTTGCTACTGTCACCTGCCACCCAGATAAAGCGTGTCACTTGCCACTGTCACCCAGATGAAGTAGGTCACTTGACACCAGATGCAGCATGTCACTTGCCACCATCACCTGCCACCCAGATGCAGCATGTCACTTGCCACAGTGGTGATGCAAGGCGGGCAGTGAGAGATGTTCTCTCTCTGCTGCCCACCGCACTGCTGACAGATTGGCAGAGACTGCAGCGAGCGCCGTGCGGGGACAGGGGGAGAAGGTCTGACCAATATCGGCAATATTGGTTAAATCGGCAATATCTGTACGTTTCTGGCTGATACTGATAATTTGACAAATGTGAATAATCGCCCTCCGATAATTGGCCACTCCGATAATAGGTCCACCCCTAGTTTGCATTGTACAAAATCTCTAAAAATAAGGAATAAAAAAAAATTAAAAAAAAGGAAGGACATACAGATGAGTTTAATAAGAATGCACCTCTATTTGGAGTCCTTCCTCTTCTTCTGCTGCTTTGAGCAACCTCACTTGCTTCTTCAAACCATCTTGAAAGCATATCAGACATTCTTTGCATGAGTGACGCATTGGTAGCATTATCACCTAGAAAATAAGTGACATTTATTTCCACAAAACTTTTTGTGACCTAGTTCTAAGTAACAAGAAACAGTCCCATGCCTGTTAACATAATGCTAGACACCTTACCAAAGGTTCTGCTTTAAACAACATAAATAATTAATTTAGGGCGAATCTAAACCCTAAAACAAAAATATAATATATTGCCACTTACCAATCCTAAGGCCCCTTTCACACTGGGGCGGTGGGGGCGTCGGCGGTAAAACAGCGCTATTTTTAGCGCTGTTTTACTGTCGTTTTTGCGGCGGTATTCGGCCGCTAGCGGTGCGGTTTTAACCCCCGCTGGCGGCCGAAAAAGGGTTAAAACCGCTCGCTTAGCGCGGCTATAGCTGCGGTATTGCCGCGGTATAGCCGCGCTGCCCCATTGATTTCAATGGGCAGGAGCAGTTTAGGAGCGGTGAATACACCGCTCCTTCACCGTTCCAAAGATGCGGCTTGCAGGAGTTTTTTTCTTCTCCTGCCAGCGCACCGCTTCAGTGTGAAAGCCCTCGGGCTTTCACGCTGAACAAACAGTAGAGGCTGTTTTGGGTCGGTTTGCAGCCGGTATTTTTAGCGCAATAACGCCTGCAAACCGCCCCAGTGTGAAAGGGCTCTTAGAGGTGTTGGCTTCATCAGTTTTAATTTTTTTAGGCTTTTGTCCTTTGAACATCTGGTGATTCTGTCAGTAACACTTCCTGTTTTAGGGTAGCTGCTCTCAGTCGTCCACTGTATCTATGGGAGGAGCACTGCAGCATTTTAGAGGGTAGTGTTAGGTTTACTAGTAAATTTAAATGAACTTTAAATAAGTGACCAACACATTAAAGCCAAACTCCAGCTTTCTTTTAAGCAGTTGCAGAAACAGTTTATTCTCTTTTTGGGATACATTTTTTTATTTTATGAATAAAAGCGAACCATTGTAAGCACACCTGCCAATGTTAAATGGTTTGTCTGAACCCTCTAGCTACTTTTTTTTTTGCTGGACAGCTTGATTTGCTGAAAGAAATTGAAAAATAACAGACTTACTGGCAGAATCAACAGGTGAAAATAATGGAAAAGGTACAAAAACAAAAAACTAATGCAGCCAACGCATCCAAGAATTTGTAAGCTGCAATATATAAAACTTTCGATTTTGGGTTTAGAAACGCTTTAAGGGTTAAAGGCTTTAACAAAAACACTTAAAACACAACTGAATAATATAATAAATGTAAATATTATACCATCTCTTTCTCGTTCACTTTCAGGCCTTGATCTGGGCCCTGTATCTGACCAATCTCCTCGTAACCTAAGGCGTTTAAGTGGTGGTTGTCGAACCTTCATATAGAAAGAAAAAGTAAACTCAGTATCGGTATTCACATTACTGCAGCAATGGGGCATAGTGGCCCATTATGGTGTCAAATAGGAAAAAACATCAAAGCAGCTTTAATAAATTACAAAAATTGTCCCAAAGTAAATTCCTAGCGACCTTCCCCGTAATGGAAGAAAAAAAAAAATTCGATTTTTTTTTTTTTTTTTTGCACATTTCTCACACTTAACTGATTCAGATCATCAAATTTTAATATTACACAAAGATAACCCGAGTAAATACAAGATGCAGTTTTAAAAGTATTATTTCATTAATTAAATGGAAAAAAGCTGCCTGGCCCTATGTGAAAAAGTAATTGCCCCCTCCCATGCTGAATCATGAATGAACTGATTAACCACAATTTTTTTGGTAAACAGAATTAAATTTCACTTGCCACACCCAGGCCCGATTACTGCCAGACCTGTTGAATCAAGAAATCACATAAATAGAAGGTGTCTGACAAAGTGAAGCACGCTAACAGATCAAAGTCACACATCATGCCACAGTCTAAAAAAAATCGAGAACAGATTAGAAACAAATTAAGGTACATGTATCAGTCTAGGAAGGGTTTCAAAGCCATGTCTAAGGCTTTGGAACTCCAGTGAACCACATGGAGAGCCATTATCCACAAATAGCGATAACTTGGAACAGTGGTGAACCTTCCCAGGAGTGGCCGGCCTACAAAAATGACTCCAAGAGCATGACGACTCATCCAGGAGGTCATAAAAGAACCCAGAACAACATCTAAAGAACTGCAGGCCTCACTTGCCTTTTTGGAAGGTGTGCATCCCGTTACAACTGGGAAAAAAAAAGGAATACAGCATTTCATAACAAGAACATCATACCAACAGTCAAACATGGTGGTGGTAGCGTGATGGTCTGGGGCTGCTTTGCAGCTAGCTTCAGGACCTGGACGACTTCCCATAATTGATGGAACCATGAATTCTGAGCTCTACCAGAAAATCCTAAAGGAGAATGTCCGGCCATCAGTTCGTGACCTCAAGCTCAAGTGCACTTGGGTTATGCAGCAGGACAATGATACGAAACACAACAGCAAGTCCCCCTTGCTGGAGTAGCCTCGTCAAAGCCCGGACTTAAATCCAATTGAGATGCTGTATCATGACCTTACACAGGCCGTTAATGCTTGAAAACCCTCCAATGTGGCTGAATTAAAACAAACAATTCTGCAAAGAAGAGTGGGCCAAAAATGCTCCACAGCAATGTGAAAGATTAATTGCCGGTTATCGCAAATGCTTGATAACTGGTTTTTGTGGGTGACTGGGATAAGCCCATCACCTGTGAGTTAGGAACATGCATATGTTTAGTTAGTGCCTGGATGGCATGGATTTATTTTCTGTTTTTTGATGGTTTTATTTTTATGCAACCTTTTACACAATAAAACTGGCTACAAGTCAGATTTACGGAAAACCGGCCATTTGGACTACTTTTTTCCCAGGGAAGGTGATCCCCCTTAAGCGAACCCCTGACATATGGTGGAGGATGCGAGCATCTTCCTGAACAAGGGGAAAGATTGAAACAAGGGGAAAGATTGCAACCCAGCAGGAACTCAATCGCCAAGTTGGAGAGGCCGCTGCAGTCCAGCAGGAGGCGAACCGTCAGGCCCTGCTGGAGTTAAAGAAGGGGTCCGCAGGTCCTTTGCCGGTGGAACAAAAAATGGTGTGTGCCAGCTATTACCCGCAGAAGATGACACTTGCAGATGATGTGGAAGCTTACCTAGCAACTTTTGAAACAGTCGCTGTTCAAGAAGGATGGCAAAAAGAGCCATGGGCAGGACTGCTAGCACCCTTTTGGACAGGTGAACCACAAAAGGCCTATTATGACCTGGAACCAGATGCTGCCCAGGATTATGAGACACTGAAGGCCAAGATGCTTGCATGCCTGGGTGTCACCATTGCAGTGCGGGCTCAACGGGTGCATCGGTGGTCATACAGTACTGACAAGCCACCCCTCTCCCAAATGTTTGACTTGATAACACCTCACCAAGAAGTGGCCAAAGCCAGAGACTTTGGCAGGCCCTAAAATTGTGGAGCGTGTGGTCATGGACCGGTATTTGCATGCGCATCTTGCCACTGTGAGGAAGTGGGTCAGCCATGGGGTCCCCAAGACTCCAAACCAGCTGGTGGACCTGGTGGGGGGATATACTGCTGCTGAGGACTTATTGAATTCATTCGTGCCCCACCCCAGTAGCGCTAGGGGTCAAAAACCGCCCGGAGGATCCGGTAAGACTGTTCCGGGGTTCAAGGGCGTGGGGAAAAATTACAAAACTGTTGCTACAGATAATGAGATTGTAAGCTTCAACGAGCAGGGCCCTCTGATTCCTCCTGTATTGAATTGTATTGTACTGTCTGCCCTAATGTTGTAAAGCGCTGCGTAAACTGTCGGCGCTATATAAATCCTGTATAAGAAGAATAATAATAATGAGACTATGGGCTCAGGACCCGGAGACTGGCCAAATAGGTCAGGAAGGTCTGTGGTCATTTAGAGGACTGGGTTCAGAAAACATAAAATGTTAATCGCTGCCATGCGTTAGGTCATATTGCCGCTAACTATTCCCTAAATGATGAACCAATGCAATGTGATGATGCTTATTTGAAAAAACACATGTCTTTTTGCACAGGTGGCATGTACTGCATCATGTCGGATGCATGGAAAAACAAATGTGTATGATTTCTGTTAATGGAAAGACAGTCACTGCTCTGCTAGATTTCGGTAGTGTTGTGACATTAGTCAATGGTAATTTTGTAAATCCTGCAAAGTTACACCCTAACACTATTGGGGTGATTTGTATGCTGTGGTTTAGTTTGATACCCCTTTGGGGCGCAGTGACACATTCAGTGGGGGTGGTACCCTCACTACTTCATGAAGCCCTAGTGGGGAGAGATTTTCCCAACTTTTGGAGTTTATGGGAAAACAAAAGGAGTCAGAAGGACAGAGCTCCCCCTGCTGAGCAAACCCTGACTTTTGGTTGCAAAATTGAAAGGGAAATGGTTGGTGTGTCCAACGGACGGGGTAGATCTTTTTCCCTTTTCTGTTATGGCTGGGGAGCAGGAGGAGCTGGAATTTAGCCCCCAGCTTGAGGTAAATAAACAAGAAATTATCTCTGACTAGAATACCCTTCAGGTCTTCCTTGTTTTGGCTATTCATCTCTGGCCACATATCCTTACCTCTGCACCACAAGGCACTTATTGCGCAGGTCACATCCATTCTGCCTTTCCCCCTCTGTGCCTGGCAGCAGTCAGCTCAGGTATGCAAGTGTATGTCTTTCCTTGTTATGTTCACTGTTCAGATGATCATAGAATCCCTGTATAAAAACGATCTCAAACTTGATTGCATTATTGTACTAACGTTCAAATATGTTTCCATTATAGAATATGTATGCTATAGATGACACAAAGCCTTTAAAGAAGGACATTTAGTCTGAAACATGTCAGGCGTCATCCGATATATAGCTACATGCACTAGCCCACTGCTACTTCACAGGGCAGTCACCACCATGCCTGCAATTTTGTATTATTACCCTTGATTTTAATGTTTTCTACTGTATAATTATTTGTTAATCAATAAAGAAATATCTTTTAAATACTCTCCTGGTCTGTCCTCAAAACCCCGAGGGGTATGCTGTGCCCAGATCACTAGGCCTTCCTTGTTCCTTTCCAATTAGGTGGGTCAGCAGGTCTGGTCACACCTCCGGTAGATGATTTGTGTGAACCTTACACAGCTAGTTTTCCCCTCTACTCACAGCAGAGTCCCAGGTTAAATCCTCAGCCCCTCAATTTAAATTTTTTCCCTTTTTTTTTCTCTCTACTCTCCCTCCCTCATCTTTCCTTAGTCAGGACTCCTGATATTGGGAGGAGATTTTAATGTCCCCTTGGACCCTCTGTTAGACACCCCTATGGGGACCTCCTCCCTTCCCTTTTCTGCCCTCAGCCAAATCAAACTCCAATTAGCCTCCCTTACCTTACATGACACTTGGAGAACCCTCTATCCCGGGACAGGGACTACACGTTTTTTCCCCACCTCACGATCGATGTGAGGATAGATGACCTCTTTATCTCTCAATTGAACCTATTCTCTCTCCATGGTGCTATCGAGAGCATGGTTCTATCAGATCACCACTCTATCACACTCACCTTGGTATTTCCAGTTATTGTCACCTCCACCAAGCTCTGGAGGTTGGACGCGTTTCTCTTCTCGCAGATCCTGGAGATTCTGCTATCCTGAGACAGAAGCTCAGGGATTTTTTCCTCCATAACGATAACCCTGATGTCCCCCCCATGACACAATGCAAGGCCCACAAGTGTGTCATCAGAGGCCAGTTACTATCCATCTGGACACAGAGGAAAAGGGATCATCAAGCATTGATCCTTTCACTCTCCACCAAGATTTGCTCCTTGGAAGCGCAACATAAACGTTCATTAGCAATCAAAACATCACAAGAATTACAAGAACTGCGCTCACAGTTAGCAGAAGAACCATTTAAAAAGGCACACGGTCGTAATGTCTTAGCCCAAAGGCTGTTCTATGAACGGGGGAACAAACCAGGCAGACTACTTGCTAGGGCTACTCCGCAACATAAACTTAATTCCACGATCCATCATATTGTAGACGCCTCAGGCTAGACTCACTCTAAGAATGAAGACATTGCTCGCCAGTTCCAATGCTTCTATAACAACTTATACTATCTCCTAGCTGGGAACGCAGACCCCATTTTGCCTTCCACGCGGGCTTCTCTGAGAATTTCTGAGCACATATAGCCCCTCGGCCTTATCGGTCACTGATTCCCAGGCCCTAGAGGCCCCATTGTCAGAGGAATTTCTGGAGGCACTGAAAGCCACAAAGCTGGGCAAAAGCCCTGGTGGCTTCACAGCTCAATATTATAAGAGCTTCTTGGACCTACTAGCACCAAGATTACTTAAGGCATTCAACTCGCTCTCCACTAATCCATGCGGATCAGAGCGGTTCCTGGAAGCTTATATTTCTGTGGTCCCCAAAGATGGGAAGGATCCCACAATTGTCGCTAGCTACCACCCGATCTCGCTTCTTAACGTGGATGTTAAGCTCTTTGCCAAAATTCTAGCAACCTGTCTATCCTTTTATGTACCTGCCTGGGTTGGTTTAGACCAGTGGTTCTCAACCTGGGGGTCGAATGATGACTTGCCAGGGGTCACTGAATCCTGGGCTGTTCCTGAAGCCCGCACTGCTCTCCCAGTCTTTTTGCGGCCACCCAGCAGGGCTGTCCCTGGAGCCTGTGGCCGCCCAGCAGGGCTGTCCCTGGAGACTGTGGTCGCCCAGCAGGGTTGATCCTTGGAGCCTGCGGCTGCCCACTTAGCCTCTTCACAGCCACCCATTCAGTTCACAACATGGCTGGGGGGCAGAGACAAGAGGTCAGCTGACTGGTGAGGAATGCTAAATGGTAGGGGCTGGAGGAGACCCTATATCTTGATTTCGGCATAGGTGTTACTGCTACGAGACATCACAAAGTCGGAGCCACAGAGAAGCCAGAGACACAGTGAGTAACACTACCTGTGATTATAGTTGCCATTAAAAGTCCCCACTACAGTTCTCAGATCAGCAGATGACCTTGATCAAGAGCACCTAAGCTGGCTGATGAGAACTCCCCCCAGCACTGCCACTCATCCCATTCCCCCCACCAAGGAGTAACAGAAGGAAAAAAAAATAGAGAATACATGGAAGAGAGAGGAAGTGAGGGTGAGGAACAAAGAAAAAAGGGAGAGAAAGAATAAGAGAAAGAACAAGAAAGACAGCTAGAGAGAGGGATGGGGGGGGGGGGGGACAAGAAATGTAGGATAGAGAGGGATAAAAGGGAAAGAAAGGAGAACAAAGAAGAAAGTTGTACATCCTAAAATGTACCATAAGGGGTTTTAATACTGTACGAGTGGAAGGGACTCAGGGAGCGCTAAATGTCCCTGGGTTAGGGGCGCAAATAACTTGTCTTGCCTTGGGTGCTGACAACCCACGCTATGAAAATAATTTTACTGTTAGGGGTCCCCACAAATTGGGAAATTTTATCAAGGGGTCATGGCACTAGAAAGGTTGAGAACCACTGGATTAGACCAAGTGGGGGTTTGTCCCTGGTAGAGAGGCCAGGGACAACACTATTAAAGCTCTGAACCTACACCATTGGCTCACGTCTACCAAGCAGGAGGGCTTCTTTCTAGCAATGGATGCGGAGAAGACGTTCGACAGAGAGGCGTGGGACTATATGGATGCAGTTCTGGGCTTCTTAGGGCTCAGGTCATGTATGCGAGCCTTCATTATGTCCCTGTACGCCAACCCTAGTGCAAAAGGTCAAGGTCAATGGGCGCTTGTCGGACACCTTCTCCATCCATAACGGAACCAGACAAGGTTGCCCTCTTTCCCTTTTGCTTTATATCCTTACGCTTGAACCCCTCCTCCAGTGCATCCAAGCTAATATGGATATTAGGGGCATACATGTGCAAGACCGTGAATTCAAGATTACGGCTTTCGCGGTCGATGTTCTACTTTTCCTTTCCTCGCCATTAACAACTTTACCCAACCTTCCTCCTGCAAGTTATTCAAGAATGCTTCAAAATCCTGTCCAATCTGAATATTAATTACTCAGTCTTTTGCTTTAAATGTCTCCTTACCCTTAGATCTAGCAAAGCAATGCCAGCAGCATTTTACCTTTTAGTGAAAAGGCCGATGCCATTATGTACCTAGGTATCCAGCTCCCTCCTACTCTTTCAGAGCTATACAGTAGAAACTTTCTGGCTGAGCTGCAAACTAAACATCGATATCTCAAGAGATGGGATAGGTTCACTACCTCTTGGTTTGGGCGCTCGTCTCTCATTAAGATAACAATCCTCCCATGTTTGCTGTATAAAATCCAAACATTACAGATCCATCTACCATCTGCATTCTTTGCGCTGTACAAGTCTATCTGTCGAGCATTCCTTTGGTGAAACAAATCTGCTTGGATACACTGGACGAAGTTGGTCCTGCCAAAAGCAAGTGGAGGTATTGGCCTCCCTGACCTTCAACGCTGTTACTGGGTGGTTCATCTTGCACGGATCGTTGACTGGCATTTACATGCCCGATGCAAAGGGTGGGTGACCCTTGAAAACCTGATCTGGAATTCTGACTTACGCTATGTCCCGTGCCTGGCCAGAGACCATCTCTACATACTTCAACCCATCCCCTTATCAGTGTAACTTCACGCATTTGATAGATTCTGTACTATACATTTGGTTTCAGCCAAATTATGCTCCATCACCCCAGTAAGGAACAACCCGGATTTTCCTCCGGGCCTATCTGGAGCCTTCGTGAAGGCAGAATGGCCGTATGCGGAGATGCTGGACAAACATTTTTCCGCAGAGGCCGTTTTATGTGGCAAACAGAACTTGCAGAGATTTCAAACATGGGTTCCTTTACATTTTGGTCCTATATGCAACTTAAATACTTCCTCAATGCCCCGCCCCGTAGAGAGTTGTTCACCAAGTCCACTACGACACTGGAATCCCTTTGTTCCCGCATGTCTCCCCATAGCCATGTCAAATTGACCATCTACACCTCCCTGTTCGGAGATCCCTCTGCACTTCTACACTCAGATCAGGAATCCGCTTTGGGAACAGAGATAGACGAGGATGACTGGAACTGTATAAATCTCTATATCCATAAGGGGTCCTTGAATGTCTCCGTGCAGGAAAACGGCTATAAACTGCAAACGCGCTGGTATAGAGCCCCCGACCTGATTCACAAATTTTCCCCCTCAGTTTCTGATCAGTGCTGGCGCTGTGGAAGGGAGAAGTACATGTTCCTCCGTATTTGGTGGAGCTGCCCATCACTCCAGACATTTTGGCATAAGGTACATGCAAAGCTATTGTCTCTCCCACTGGAGTTCTCTTCAGCACAATATCTATTACCCCTGTCTAAAATCTCTAACAAACGCTATTACAAATTGATTGCAATGCATGTGTGTACCAGTTCATTGGCGGTCAGCATCCCCACCTTCAGTGACAGAATGGTTTCAGCGAATCAACCGTGTGGCGGAGATGGAGGAGCTGATCCAAATCAGGTTAGACAAGATCTCGCAACTCACTGCCACATGGGAACCATGGATGGCCTTTAAAAGCTCTCGACTATTCAAGGAGCTTACGCGTGGAGCATAGTGACTTATATTTTGTGCCCTAGGCAAGACCAGCTACTTGCACCCCCAAGCCCCCCCCCCCAATCAACAATGTTATATCTGCGAAGAAATATAGGAGATGAAAAAAAACTCAGAGCAACAGAGATAGTGACCCACATCAGAACCAATGACCATTGCCATCTTGAAAGTGTGCAGGGTGGCAGCATACTGAGCTCTAGGCATTAGAGCCAACATGGAGAGTGGGACAATGACAGGGACTACTGTAGGGTCCAACAGTACGAACCAGCAGCCATGGCTGCGCCCTAGACAGCAGTGCCTCCTAGGGGGCTGCCTAGTTCGCCTAGTGGTAGCACCGGCCCTGGGTGTGACATTGCTTACTAATTTGACTTCTAGACAATGGAGAGGGCAGTTAGTGATGTCCTCAACCCTCTCCTTTACCTGCTCCTGTCCTTCTCAACCCACCCTATCCACCCAACTATCCTTCCCCACCCCCTTTTTTTTCTCTCTCATTTCTCCCTGCCCACTCTAATGATTGACTGGCCAAGGCCCAGAAGGGATGTACATGACCTCCCCCACCACACAGAGGAATGTATTATTACGGTTTAGAAATGGTTCATCCGATTTATTTTTTCCTTTGTTTTTCTCACCTTCTGGGTTTTCCCATGTTATTGCATGCGCTTGTGACTTTGTAAACTACGTATTACCCTTTTTTTTTTTCACTTTTGTATCCCTGTGAAAACTCAAACCATTTATGCAAAAAAAACAACAAAAGAAAAACAAAAAAACATTACAGAAGTGTTTACCCTTCCCTATGCTATCTATCCAAATCTTTAAAAACAGTTTTTGGCTGGAGTTACGCTTAAAAATTTACCTGTTCCAACTTGAATACAAGTTTAACTTAAAGTGGTTGTTATGCCACTTTGTAAACTACACGCAATCCCCTCTGTTATAAAGCATCCTATGCTGCAGTGTATGTTTGTAAAAAAATATGCCCATTACTACCTGATTTCAGAGCGCCACTCACGTGACTCCTCGCTGTTCCCTCTCCTGATCTCATAGCTAAAGCGAGAGGGGCCGAGAATCTTCAGCTGACATCAGTTGGGAGGAGGGAGGAGAGAGCTGAGCCGTCAGCCAGGGAGGACAGGAACAGCAAGGAGTCACTGGAGCGCCGAGTGGCGCTATAAAAATCAGGTAGTAATGGGTATCTTTTTCACAAAGAACAGACACTGCAGCATAGAATGCTTTATAACCGAGGGGATTGTGTTTATTTTCTACAGTTATTTCAGCAGCGGGGGGGGGTAAGAGCTGACAGGCAGGGAAGGAGGGGGGAGGAGGAGGATGACAGAGGGGGAGAGAGGAGAGACAGCGGATGACGGTGACATGTAAAACGGACCACGGTGTCAGGGCTTAGAAGCCATAATAAACCGTGTTCAGTTTACAGAGGGGAGGGCAGATCCAGGCAGGATCAGCCAGGTACTGTGTTTCAGGTGATACAGGGGGCCAAATTACACAGCACAAGCACTGTGCTGTATAACATGCTTTAAAGTAACAGGACACAATTCTTTTTTTTTTTTTTTAGGGTTACAAACACTTTAAGAACAAACCTACGGAACCTCTCTGGTTTTTAACTCAGGAACTGCCTGCATCGGTCTCTTTCACGCCAGGGTACTAGGTGTAATCCTAGACTCTGACCAGTCCGTTCAGGACCCAAATCCAATCGCTGTAAAAAGCTTTTAGATTTCACCTCCATAATATCTATAAAATTCACAACTTTTTAACAAATGAAACCACCAAACTACTCATTCACTCAGTTGATATCTCTCGCCTTGACTATTGCAACTCCCTTCTCATAGGCCTACCTTTCCATAGGATATCATAGGCTTTCAGTCTATCATGAATGCTGCTGCCAGGATTCCTCTACCTCACTAACTGCTCAGTGTCTGCCACCCCTCTCTGCCTTCTGATTTCCCAGCGAATAAAATTCAAAATACTAACAGCATCATACAAAGCCATCCACAACTCTGCCCCAAGCTACATCACCAATGCTGTCTCCAAATATCACCCAAACCATCCTCTCCTCCACTCCTCCCAAGATCTCCAGCTCTCAAACACTCTTGTTACCTTTTCCCATGCTTCTCCAAAGCTTCCCCAATATTCTGGAACTCTCTACCTATCTCCTACTCTGGCTGCCCTTAGGCGATCTCTGAAAACCCATCTCGTCAGGTCTATCACACCTCCAACGAACTGATCTTTCATCTCTTCCATCACCTCATCCCCCACAGTTATAACCTTTTGTACCTCTTGCCCAACCCTTTTAGATTGTAAGCCTCTGAGAAGGGCCTTCTTAACCCGCTTGTATTTGAATGTATTGTAACTGTACATTCTTCCCTTTATACTGTAAAGAACTGCGCAAACTAATAATAATAATAATAAAAGAAAAAGTTGAAATACTACAGACTGCACAACAAGCTAATATCTTTAGAAAAGATTCTTATTTGGAATGGTATAGTCTACTGACGTTTGCAAAGCTTTTGACTCTCTCCTGGCTCTTCCTTTTCCGGGTCCTGGAGAGGTGGGGGTTTGGTCCTAAATTTATAGCTTCGTTACACTCCCCATATAGCTCTCCTATGGCCCAGATTTTATTGCGCAGTCACAAATCAGACCCATTCCCCATCTTTTTGGGCACTCGTCAGGGATGCCCTCTACCCACCCTCCTGTTATAGCCATTGAAACCCTAGTACCAGCCACCCGCCAGCATCCAGGGAATAGAGAGTGGTGGTAGGAGCCACAAGTGCGCCTTATTCGCAGATGACCTACTGTTATTCATCACCTCCCCCCATGCCACTCTGCCGAATTTGCTGTCCCTTTTTGGACCGCTTTGGGAAAATCTCCGGTTTGCTAGTAAATAAAGATAAAATCGGAGGCCATGAATGTCAATAGCCCTTCCTTTGACAGCAAACATCTCTGGCATATCTAGGAATACACCTAACTCCTAACGTTTCATCACTCTATAAGGCACACTATCCACCACTATTCACAAAACTTTTGGAGGATGTGAAGGCATGGTCTGATGTGAGCTTGTCTTAGATGGGGAGAATTTCCTCAGTAAATAGGATGGTTCTACCCAGGCTATTGTACAAATTTCAGAACTTTGCCCAACCAGGTCCCTGTTAACGCAACGCGGCAATTTCAAATAAAAAATCTTTAGGTATATCTGGGTACTAAGGGCAGAATAGCACGGCCCACAATGTACGCTTCTAAGGAAATGGGAGGTTTGGGAATGCCAGACTTTAGGAAATAATATATAGCGGCACAACTCAACTGTATCAACTACATAGCAAATATAGGCCAGATCGGGTTTCCTTATATATATATATATGTGACCTTGGTGGTGTGGATATGTCATGGCCATCATCCCATATAAATTTGAAAAAAAAAAGTCCATGAACCTCTGAAGGTATTTTTAAGGCAATGGAAATGTCAATTTAAATAAAATTCTGTTTTATTAATTATTAATAGATACAAAAGTACAAAAAATGCAAAAAATGAAACTACAAAAGTCCAAGAAATAACACAAATAAACAAAAGATAAGAATATCCTATTACAAATGGTTAAGAAAGTGCATTCGCTAATGGAAGGAGAATTTTGGAAGAAAGTGATACATCACACTACACAATGCAGTCACCACAGACAGAAAACCGTGGCATCGAGTAGTGGAATTCCAACGCGTTTCAACATGCTTATTTCAAAGAAAGTCTTCTTCAGGGAAATGCATCACCGTAATGTTATAAACTGTGTATATATATATATATATGTGTATATTTTCCCACATTGTGAGACTGTCACATTACTTACATCCTCCTAGAGATCGGGTTTCCTTAGAGGCCCAAGCTTGTTCCCCGCTTGCAATGCACCTGGTACTTTGGACTCCCTCACAACATCGTAAAGCTATATTATGCCCCACGCTTTCCCACTCTATGGGACTGGGGTTGTAAGAGATGGCCTTTACGTTTGCCACACACACCAGCGGCTCCTCTCTTTAGCAACCCCTTGTTTCCACCAGGGTTGCAGGCTGTAGGCTTTGACTGGTGGTTAAACAAGGGTCTTTACCACATCGGGGGATTATATTGATCATAGAGGGTTACGTCCTCTATCATTCATTAACAGTCTGGAGATGCCCCACTCGGAAAATTTTCATCTACAGCAAATTTATAATTTCCTAAAATCACTACAGCAATCCAGCCCAGACTAGCAATACACACCATGTTTGAAAATAGGTGCATGCAGGAGGTCTCTATGAGGGGGCGCATGTCCATGCTCTATAAACTATTCTCCAACCCTACGACCAATTTGAATTATCAGATGAGGGACCTGGACAGATCTCCTGAGGTGAAGGACTGGCACAAATGGAGCACACAGATTCACAATGGCGTTTTAAACGTGGTTTTGATTGAGGCTAGCTACAAAGTGCATGCTAGATGGTACCGGATACGGGAACGCCTCTCAAAAATGTTTCCAGGCACGTCGGTCATACATGGTGGCCTTGTCTTCAAGTGCGCCGATTTTAGATGAGAAGTGCACACTTTTATTCTTTGTTATGTTGGTCAATATTATTAAAGATGCGAGTATTGCCCTACTGACTAAACCAGTCGAAAATGTCCCAAGGCACACACAAACCTTAAATATATTTCATGTTCCTGGCAGCCATAATTGCTATTGCAACAGCCTGGAACAGTCCAGTTTTAAACATAGCCACAATGAAGCGTAAACTAACTTGGATAATGCTAAATAAAAAAAAAGTTTACTGTCTTGTTAGATAAACATTTTTTTGACAAAATATGGTCTCCTTGGCTTGCCTACTTGCAGGTCCCAGACAAAGTGCTGATTTCAGGAACGGTTAGTATTAGACTCCAGGATGGACTCGCCTCCAGGGCCGTCTTTTCCCATGGGCACGCTGGGCAGTTGCCCGGGGGCCCCACCTGCCCAGCGACCCCCAGCAGGGGTGTCGGGAGGGGGGGGCTGGAGCCCCGAATGGGTCCCCAAAAAGCCTGGGGTCTCGTATTTCTCATGTAGAATTATTATCCCAGAGTGTAAACATCCAGTGATTGGTGGGCAAGCGGCCGCAGTGAGAGTGGAGCTGTCAAATCTAAGCACTGATGTCGGGGATGGGCGGGTCAAGTGTGTACAATTATATATATTTAGTTTTTTTTAGTTGTATTATTTAGTGGTGAAAGTTATTAGTGCCCGGGCCCCCCCAAGTGTTGACTGTAATATCTTATGTGTCCCCCTTATATATCAATCTCAGAGTTGCCACTAGTTCGAGGAAGTGTAAGAAAGGTGAGGAAAAAGAAACTTTATTACGTGTTGGTTGAAAATAATCTGATGAGCTAAACAAAAAGTGTGAATATCTGGCTAATGTTTATCACAAAGGTGTTTATGGTGACCTACTAAATGAATGTGAGCATCTCAAACACTACATGATTCTTGATCAAAATTGTGAGACTCTCCCTGCATTGTACAGAAAAATAATTTCAGACAACTTGAAATCTGTTTTTCCGAATGTGGAAATTGCACTCAGAGTGTTCATGTGCATGATGGTGACCAACTGTGCAGGAGAGTGTTCGTTCTCAAGCTTGAAACTGATAAAAAATGAGCTTCGCAGCACAATGGGGCAGCAGCATTTGAACTGGCTTTCACTCATGTGTATAGAAAAGGACATCCTAAAAACCATTGACTTCAAGCCAATTATAAAGGAATTCTCTACAATTTCAATCTGTAATTTCTTGTTTTTCAATTTTTTGCTTTTCAAGCTCGTGTTATATTGTCCAAAAGTTGTGTTAATGTTTACACACTGATTTTGTTGGAAATACTAATAAAATAGGATTTTTTAAAACAGCTTACCTGTAAAATCCTTTTCTTTCGAAGGACATCACGGGACACAGAGCCACAGTAATCACTGATGGTTATATAGGGTATAGGGTATCACTGGTGATTGGACACTGGCACACCCTATCAGGAAGTTCAACCCCCTATATAATCCCTCCCCTTGCAGGGATACCTCAGTTTTGTAGCCAAGCAATATAAGTTTATTAGAAGAGGGGCGGGACCTCTGTGTCCCGTGATGTTCTTCGAAAGAAAAGGATTTTACAGGTAAGCTGTTTTAAAACATCCTATTTTCTTTCTCGAACATCATGGGACACAGAGCCACAGTAATTACTGATGGGATGTCCCAGAGCAATGCTACCTGAGGGGGGGGAACCACGACCAAGTAGGGTGCAATCAGACCTGAGGACCCTGTACCGCTGCCTGCAGCACACTATGCCCAAAGGCGATATCCTCATGCCTTCTCACATCCACCTGATAAAATCTGGTGAATGTATGGACTGAAGACCAGGTTGCGGCCTTGAAGATTTGAGCCATAGAGGCCCGGTGATGCACTGCCCAAGAAGCACCAATAGCCCTTGTGGAATGTGCCCTGATCTGAAACGGAGGAATCTTCTGTTTAAAACCGTAAGCTTGAATGATCAATTGTCGAATCCATTTAGAAATGGTAGCTTTTGACGCTGCCTGTCCTCTATTGGGACCCTCTGGCAGCACAAACAAAACATCCGTCTTGCAGATCTGAGCAGTTGCCCCGAGATAGGCCTTAATTGCTCTTACTACATCCAACGAATGTAGAGATCTCTCTTCTGGAGAACAGGGATCTGGAAAAAAGGAAGGCAGAACAATGTCTTGGTTTAAATAAAAATCAGAAACCACCTTCGGTAAAAAACTTGGATGAGGGCGCAGTACCACTCTATCCTTGTGTATAATCAAATAAGGCTCCTTACAGGAAAGGGCTGCTAATTCTGAAACTCTTCTAGCAGAAGAGATGGCCACCAGAAAAATTAACTTCCTTGTCAACAAGACCAAAGGAATCTGACTTATTGGTTCAAAAGGCTGTTTCTGTAACACAGCCAGGACCAAGTTCAAGTCCCAGGGGTTTAGGGGCACTTTAACCGGAGGATTAAGACGCATCACCCCCTGCATAAAGCTTCAGACCAAACAATGTGAAGCAAGTGGCCGCTGAAATAATACTGATAAAGCAGAGACCTGGCCCTTGATGGTACTCAAGGCCAGCTTCATCTCTAATCCTAATTGTAGAAAATCAAGAATTCTACCTATGACATATTTCCTGGGATGCCAACCTCTGGATTCACACCAGGATACATAAGCTTTCCAGACTCTATGATAAATCATCCTGGAAGCTGGCTTCCTTGCATTAATCAAGGTAGATATGACAGGACCTGAGAGCTCACGACTCTTCAGAACGTGGGTCTCAATAGCCAAACCGTCAAATTTAGCGTTTGTAAGGCAGGATGGAACACTGGACCTTGAGATAACAGGTCTGAGCGTACCAGTAGGGTCCACGAGGAACCCACCGTCATCCTTACTATTTCTGCATACCAAGTCCTTCTGGGCCAAGCGGGGGCCATCAGAAGTACAGACTTCCTTTCCTGCTTGATCCTGCGAAGGAGTCGTGGCAGTAGCAGAATAAGCGGGAATGCTTAAATCAGTGAGAACTGATGCCACGGAATCACCAACGCATCCGTCCTGCATGCAAGAGGATCTTTTGTCCTTGCCACAAATCTGTCTATCTTTTTGTTGAATCGGGATGCAAAGAGATCTACATCTGGAACCCCCCATCCTTGGCATATGGCCCAAAAGACATCGGGATGCAGAGACCATTCCCCTGGAAGTAACTGCTAGCGACTTAGGTAGTCTGCCTGCCAGTTCTCTATTCCCGGGATGAAAACTGCTGATATGCATGGCACATGCATCTCTGCCCAGACTAAGATCTGGTTCACCTCCTTTTGAGCAGCTCGGCTCCGGGTGCCTCCCTGATGATTGACATAAGCCACTGCTGTGGCATTGTCGGACTGGATCCTGACCGGACAACCCTGTAGCCTGATAGTCCAGGCTTTTAGGGCTAGATATATCGCCCGGATCTCCAGAATGTTGATGAGTAAGGTCCTCTCGGTCTTGGACCATATCCCCTGAACCGCAGACTGTTCCAGAACTGCTCCCCAACCTGACAGACTGGCATCTGTTGTTACCACCGTCCAGGTAACCGGTAGGAAGGATTTCCCCTTCTGTAGGTTTTCGGGTATGAGCCACCAACTGAGGCTCTGACGCACTGCATGCGACAGGTGCATCGAAAAGTCTAATGCCTGAACCTTCTTGTTCCAGGTCGACAGAATACTGTGTTGCAGCATTCTTGAGTGAAACTGAGCATAGGGAACTGCTTCGAATGAAGACACCATCTTCCCTAGTAGCCTTATACAAAAGCGGACAGAGGGACCCTTCTTGGTCCTGACTGCCAGAATCAGCTACCTTAAAACAGCGATCTTTGCCTGGGGTAGAAATATTTTCTCCTGGCTTGTATCTATAGTCAGACCTAAATACTCCAGTCTTCTTACTGGTTTTAGGAAAGACTTTTCTAGGTTGAGGATCCAACACAGGTGTTCTAGATACTTGACTGTGGTCCTCAAGTTTCCGTTCAAAGAGGCTACCGAACGGTCTATCAAGAGCAGGTCGTCTAGGTATGCTATGACAGCTATACCCTGAGCCCTTAATCTGGCCAGAGGAGGAGCCAAGATCTTTGTGAACACTCGAGGTGCAGTGGCTATCCCAAAAGGCAGAGCCACAAACTGGAAATGGCGCCCTCCTACCTCGAAGCGCAGAAACTTCTGATGAGCAGGAAAAATGGGCACATGCAGATATGCATCTCTGATGTCTATCGATGCCAGAAATTCTCCTCCCTGCAGGGTGGGAACTACTGTCCGAATTGATTCCATGCGGAAGGATTGAATCCTTAAGAATCGGTTTAGATCCCTTAAATCCAGAATGGGTTGGAGTTGGGCTGGAGTTTCAGGAATTTCCCTCTCCTTGGTTCCTCAGATCAAGTGTCCCCAGAGATCCAGAGAAGAAGCAGTCGCTCCTTCTAGCGTTAAAGCGACTTTTGTCGCAGGAGGTCATTATGATGGTTCCCGCAAAGGACCAGGGATTGGGTTTCTATTCCAACCTTTTTACGGTCCAAAAGCCAAATGGGGATGTCAGACCCATTCTGGATTTAAGGGATCTGAACCGATTCTTAAGGATTCAATCCTTAAAGTGGTGTTCCGGCCAAAATTATACTTTTTAAATAAAAATACCCCTATAATACACAAGCTTAATGTATTCTAGTAAAGTTAGTCTGTAAACTAAGGTCTGTTTTGTTAGTTTATAGCAGTAGTTTGTTATTTTAGAAACTTACAGCAGGCCGTGGCCATCTTAAGTGTGGGCATCTGAAGCCAGACTGTATTTCTTCCTGGATCTTATCCTTGCAGATCTCGCACATGCTCAGTGCAGCACAAGCAGTGTAATAGGTTTCAGGTCAGGTTTCCATAGCAACGGCAGTGTCAGAGGAAGTTGCCGCCCCTTCCCAGAAGGCATTGCAAACAGGAAATGATGCGATGGGCCACGGCCAGGGAGGAGGAAGTGAGAAATGAATACAGCAGATATACAGAAGGTGCTGAGAAAAAAAAAAAATAAAAAAATATCCAATTCATTTACAGTGCACAGTTTAGTGAGGGATGCTGAAGAGTTGTAAAAGTGGGTGGAACTCCACTTTAAGAATCGGTTCAGATCCCTTAAATCCAGAATGGGTCTGACAAATCCAGAATGGGTCTGACATCCCCATTTGGCTTTTGGACCGTAAAAAGGTTGGAATAGAAACCCAATCCCTGGTCCTTTGCGGGAACCATCATAATGACCTCCTGCGACAAAAGTCGCTTTAACGCTAGAAGGAGCGACTGCTTCTTCTCTGGATCTCTGGGGACACTTGATCTGAGGAACCAAGGAGAGGGAAATTCCTGAAACTCCAGCTTGTACCCTAAGGTTACCCATCTGTCCTGGAAATCCTCCTGCTAGAGCCCTGAGAACTGTCGCAGTCTTCCCCCACCTCGAGTGAGCGGGGGCGCCCCCTCATGCAGAGGTCTTAGTGTTTTGCCTAGTAGGCTTCTTCCCCCAGGACTTATTTTGTCCCTGGGGTTGACTCTTGTCTCTGGACCCAGATGGAGGCGGCTGTCGAGACTGCCTGGAGGCTGAAGCCCCCGGCGCTGGGGAAAGAGTCCGTTTGAAAGAGGGATGCTTACTCTTCTTCTTAACAGGTAAGAGAGTGCTTTTCCCACAAGAGATTCTCTTGATATAGTTATCCAAGTCCTCTCCAAACAACCTTTCACCACGAAATGGAAACCCCGCCAGGAGCTTCTTACATGGTGCTTCGGCTGACCAATTTTTCAACCATAGGATTCTACGTATATGCACCAACCCCAGTGAAAGACGGGAGGTTTGCACGATAGAATCTTTAATGGCGTCAACCACAAAGCATAAGGCCGCTGGAAGGTTAGCAAACCCCTGGGCCTGCTGTTGTAACATGGTCTCTTAAGTATTGACAGACTCCAATCGCTGCTACTGCAGGTTGAGCCACTGAACCTAAGGAAAAAACATCCTTCAATAGGGATTCCATCTTTTTTATCTACAGGATCCCTGAGCATCTGAGCATTGTCTACAGGACAAGTCAGACTATTATTTACAGAGGAAATGGCGGCATCAATGGCCGGTATTCCCCACATTTTAATAAACTTTTCTTCCATCGGCTAAAGTGTTGAAAACTTTCTCGGTGGAAAAAAACGTTTGTCTGGATTATCCCACTCAGAATAAATGAGCTTTTCAAGTAAATTATGAACAGGAAAAACCTGTGCTGCTTGGAAAGGTTTCAGTGACCCCAAAGCAGAAGAGGATTCTTTAGCAGTTTCAGGTACGGGCAACTTAAATGTGGAGCGGACCAATCCAGTAAGGATCTGCACTAAGACTTTATCCTTTTGGGAAGGATTACCTTAAGGAGAAACCTACTAGAATTAGAAAATTCTGTGGAATCTCCTCTTACCTTATCCAGCCGCAGGGTTCAGTTTACACAGACCCAATCTTCACCTCTCACGGTGGGCTCCGTTTGAAAAAACCGTCAGAGACTGGGGCCCCCTACGAATAGGGAGATCCTGCAGTTCTGGGCCCGTAAAGCACTCGGCTAGAAATTAGGCTAGAAAACCATTTTCTAATATGCGGGGTCCAGCTCTCTAAAAAGAGAAGTCTTACAGGTAAAACCTCGTTTCTTCGGACACGAGGCCCGGGTACCATCCAATTCGGCCTAGAAAGGACACTTTGAATGGATCTGGTCTGCCTGGCTTGCCCCAGTATAGGATATCAGGATATTCCCTTTGGAGCTCAGCACAGCACATCTTTACACGTCCATCACCTAAGACACTGGCGTAAAAACTGAGGTATCCCTGCAAGGGGAGGGATTATATAGGGGGTTGAACTTCCTGATAGGGTGTGCCAGTGTCCAATCACCAGTGATACCCTATATAACCATCAGTAATTACTGTGGCTCTGTGTCCCGTGATGTTCGAGAAAGAAATATAGCCTTATTGATAATTTGCATTTTTATTCTTGTGCGTGATTGTGTAGACAGGGCCCCAGTGCACTGTATTGCCCGGGGACCTATAATGCTCTTAAGATGGCACTGCTAACCTCCTTTTCTTCTCGATCTTTCTCACAATTTTTTCCATCCCCCCCCCTATTTTTCTTCTTACTTTACTTCTTTTTCACAAAATGTTCGATAGCGGGAGTTACTTTTCCCATAAAAGAATGCATTGTGTGCTGACAATGGAGAGAGACTTCAGCCTACAATGTAAGATAAAAGTTTTATTGTTTAAAGAATATTTCATAAAGGTTTTGCGATATTCTTGTTCAAAGCTTTTAGGATTATGGGTGTATGGTGGAAGGAACTGTAGGGCTACCCCCCGTGGTGGGCCCTCTCTTCCGCCTGCGGGGGCCCCATGGGTTTCCTTTATGCAACCACCTACGTTATGTTTGGACCTCAGGCTCGCTATTGTGTCTATATCGGCCACCAAGGTTGACCTGTCTTATTTGCGAAGCCTCGATTATTTTGCCCGCCCCCTCCACTTCCCCTCCCTTTTATTCCCTATGCATTTGTATTGTTACATGATGAAAGAATGGCAAGGATTGTTTGCTGCTCTATTTTGGGACGTTCATAACAAATTTTTCAATAAAAATTATTTTAACAAAAAAGGTTCTTACTTCTTCTTGCCTTTGACTAGCTGAAGAAAACTTGAGCTCCTTTGCTTGGTCATCTTTTGGATCAAACAAATAAATGTAGTCTGATGAATAGCTCACAAGAACCTCTTGCCCATCCTCACTGTAGCACAAGGAGGTAACACGGCAGGATTTGTTTGCAAGATGTGAGGGGACAAACCGTACACACATTCCTGTAGTTCCGCGATTTGAATAATTAGCTGTCAAGAGAAAAGGCACTCATCAATAAAACAAGATGAACAGTATTCTATCATACTTTACCATATAACTGGCCTTTACCACCCATGGTCAAATTTGGTACAATTAAAAGGAGAAGTACAACCAAAGCTCGTTTAGCTGTACTTCTCCTGTGGATCATAGGAGTGCAGTCCGTTTTGCAATCCTGTGATCATGTAGTCCGCTCTCTGCTGACGTCACAGAAGTCAGTCCAGGCACCAAGTCATCACGACAATGGAAGTTGGGATCCGCCAGATGCCTGGACCGACAACCGGCACAGCCTCTCAGCGAGCCGCTGAGAACCTGCGTGGGCTGCTCCTCGTCCCTCGAAAGCTCAAACGCTACAGTGAGCAAAGAGGGGGCAGAGCAGAGAGCTGCTGACTGACAGCCTGAAGCTCTCTGCTCTGTGTTTGATGGCTCGGTTCTCAGTGCAGACGCACTGGGGGACAGATACACAGACACAGCATCGGACCGATGCTGCATCCACCTAGGTAAGTATAAAACTGAAAAAACAAAACAAAAACAAACCCATACTTCTCTTTTAAGTACAGTATATCTAAAAATTTTATATTTTAAAGTTTACCAGCCCTTAATTGAGGTGACAGCATTTGTTTTTTTTGTTTTTTTTTTAACTCAAAATACATTTTCTTCAAACACAGAACAATTCCTGTTGATCTTGTCAAAAACCTTGTGTCCATTACCGTGCAATAAATTGTAGTCTCAAATAAAGTGATCAGCTTTGTCAGCTATCTTTTGTGAACTGGAAAGCAGCTCCCCTCTACGCAATGGAATGAAGTGAGGGAGGTATTTGTAGTCCAAAGAAGAGCGGCCCAGGATGACATTTATACTCCTCCACTGATACAGTATGGTGAGTGAGCGTTGTCACCCAACTACAGGAAATGTTCTATTAGCAGGTTAACTAGGTAAAAATGAAAGAACAAAAGCCTCAAAATGAAAAACGAATGCAGCCACTACATCCAAAAAGGAATGGCAAGTTGCAATATAATACATTTGTATTTTTCCCATGAAAAACTCACACTCTCTATTGTGGTTAGTATTACTCAGCGGGCAACCGTTAATCAGAAACATTTGGATAAATGTCTGCTTCAAAAAACAAATCTAACTGTGGGAGTCTTAAAACATTATGTTAACCTAAAATAAATTATTTTGTATGTCTGTCTTAATGCCTCACGGTACACATGCTCCTTTATGCATTTGACAAAGATGGCAGAGTCCCTTGAGATGCGTTATGCTCGCCCCCCTCCCGACATCACCATAGCATTCTGACGGCTGTCATCTTCACAGTTTGGCTGCCAGCCCTTTCTCCCCATACTACCTGCTGGTGCTTTGGCGTACCCCGCTGCTGCATGCCCGGTGGCCATCCATTGCCTCTGTGGACCTTCAACTGATCAGCTCTGGTGTCCCAACCTGCTGTGTAACTATCCACTGGCAGAGTGGTGATTTTTGACATGCAAGTGTGCTGCTTTCAATAAAGGTGTTTTTTTTGCTTGGTATTACCCTCCGTGCCCTGTTTTTTGCTATTAAACCAAGGACCCGGAGTTCACTATATCTGGTCTCCCACAGTACACAGAAATGCAATTATTTTTGTAAATATAAACTGCTAAATACCTTTTCTCATCAGCAATATATAGCAGTCTTGTGACTATTAGTGTCTAGCTGAGCTCTGGTTAAAGCTTGTAGGAGTTTTCATTCTCCCCCGACTGTCCTATGAGGCTGCATGATTCTGACCCTCTGTCTAGACAGTGCTAATTGGTCCTGTGCTAATCACATGCACCCTCCAAAAAATAAAAAAGCAGGAGGCAGATAATAATACTTCTGTACAGCAGGAGAAACAGCAGTGCTGAATAGTGTGTGGGAGTTGCAGGAGTTAACTTTCCAAGTTAACCAGCAGGGGATTGGTTGGTGGGTGGTCCTAGCAACCAATCACCAGCTTGTTAATATGAAAAATATACTTCAGCTGCTCCCACCCTCTATTCAGTGCTGCTGTGTCTCCCGCTCTGCGTTCCTAAATTAAGATAGGAAGGGTCAGCACTGCAGTCTGCAGAGGTTGTAGAATGTGAAGGAACAGCTGTAATGGGGCTGTGTAATGTGCAAAGGGTTGTGTAATATAAAAGGGGGCTGTGTAATGTAGAGGGTTTTCCTATACTTTACCTGCAGTTAAGGCTGCAGCCCTATAGCTTTCTATTAAGCTACACATTTTTTTTCTTCATTTTATGAAAAAGCGCACCAAAAGTCTTGCATGCTGCATCTTGTAATGCTTATTTTATTTTTGTTCTGAGCAAAATTATTTCATCAAGAAAAAAAAAAAAAAAAAGAGAAAAAAGTCTTACTGTCTTTTTTGGAGGGGGGCGCTTCAGAACTCTCTGCCTAAAGGGGCCTGATATGTAAATCCAGCTCTGTGTGTAGAGAGGGCACTACAGAACACCTCATCTATTTTCCATAGGATGTGGCGAGGGGGGGGGGGGTTTAATCAACAGACAGCTTGAAACAATATAACTGATAAGAGTGCAATACAGACAAGAGCACAGGAAGTCTTCAACTCATAAGATGCCCTTATGGAAAAGATGTAACACAATCTCTTTAATGGTTCATTTAACTTGCAAAAAGGGAGCAAATAAGAAAAGTTCATAAATAAATACTTGAAACTATTACTTTGCATGTTTTGAGACACTGCCGAAGGAACAGGTGTCCTCATCTAAAAATTTGGATTTTCTACCACTAGTTGTACTGTTTTAGTAGATTACAACAAAAAGAAAAAAACGAACACCCCCTATACTGAAACATACTTGTTGCTCCTGTTGCAAGCATTCGGCGATCGTAGATTCTCACTGAACTATCAGAGCATCCAACTGCAAGGTAGAACGGAGCTGAAGGGCAAATGGCTATTGAGGTAGTGGCACGTCTGCAGTTAATTAAAACATCCTAGGGGGAAAAAAAAAAAAGAAAAAGTAAAATGTAGTAGGTAAGCAATCACATTTTGGCAGACGATAGGATAGCATAGAATAGGCTGGAGAACAGTTGCAAAAATTAGATTACAGTGAACCTAAATGGAAAGGTTTACTAGGGAAGCAGGATAGGAAAAGAACATCATTAAATATTAACCTTGGATTGCTGCAAAGTGTTCAAGTGGTTGTAAACCCTCCTCTACAACTTTACATCAATGGAATCTACATAGCACAGGCAGCTGATCGCTGCCTGTGAAAGTGTACTTACATTTGTCGTCTTTGCGATGCAAATCGTGTTTATCTGTCCTGTGACGTCGCCCGCACTTGCGCACTGTTTCTTTATTAACGGCACACACTGTGTGCCGTTTCAGCTTCCTCTGCCTGCTGTGTCATTATCTGACACTCAGAACGGCACAAAAGAAGCCTCGCGACTGGTTCTCATTGAGTATGCTCTGTTGCCGTAGTAACGGTAATCGAGATCGAGGCTTGGTTACGACGCATGCACGAGATTTTGGCAGGGATACGAACTCAGGGCGGAAATGACGTCCACATCGGCTTCAGCAAACAGGACAAAGAATGGCGCGGACGATACCCGGAAGGTACAGGAAAATAGAAATCATAAAAAAGGTACTTCTAACGCTCCTTTAGGACTAATTTATAGATCGCTTGCTTGGCAAGGTAAAAAAAACATTGAAATATTAGAAAAAAAAAATATTTTGCGGGGTTTACTTCCTCTTTCATTGACTTTTACTGAAGACAATGCCATCAGTTTGAGCTGCTTCATTTAAGAGATCACTCAGAATTGTGGTGTATGTCACCTGCATTTGAACTGCTTCAAGCAGGTTTAGCACAGACTAATATGGAAATGCAAAATCCATTTTAAACAAAAACCCATCAACAAAGATCCTTACGTTTCCTACAGCTCCAGTCACCTAAAGCCTCGTACACACGGTACGATTGTTGGCCAACCGAGCGTCTGATTTTTGTAAAAAGGGCGCGTGCCAGGATCTTGTCTTGCATACCAACGTTACACAATTGTCATGCCACAAACACGAACGTAGTGACGTACTACGTGGAATTTCAGCTCTTGAGCATCACCTTTTGGGCCCCTTCTGCTAATTTCGTGTTTGGTGAGCATTGATTCCGAGCATGCATGTTTGTACTTTCGACTTTTGTGTGACGGATTTGTGTACTGACGAAAATCTGATGTCAAACCGCTGTCCGACAAAAATTTACTAGCCTGTCATCCAACATTTGTTGGCCGAAAGTTGGACAACAATTGTCAAAAGCAGACTAAACGGTAAGATTTTAGGACAAGTCTGTCAACAGAAAATCCCCTGCCAACAATCGTACCGTGTGTACGAGGCTTTAAACTTTTCACTGACAATTAGCCTGATCTGCAAAAGATCATACATGGTGAATGGAAAATCTGTTAGAATAGGGGCAATTTGGCCCATTGACACTTGCCTATACTGTTGAGTGCAGCAATGGAACCAATTATCAGACTGTCTTGCACACACACCTCAATGTGCCTCTTGAATAGCTGTTTCCAGTTATTTATGTGTTGTCACCCTTTTACAGGCAGATTATTAGCAAGGTCTAAGATGCCCTTTCATCTCTGGATAGAGAGTCTCAGGAGAAGCTCTCGTGGCAATTTCTGTAGACTAATACAGGCCATATAGGGATCAAAATTTGGCTGGTTCAGCAGGGGCCTGCCAAATTTTGACACATCTATGGTCATTGCCATTTGAGTGGAGTTGACCTAGTGATTGAATCCTCTCGAGAGAGACTTTTAGAAAATTTGTGTTCGATCAGTGCATGGAGCGTTGATCAGTGTATTCTGACAGCGGAGGAGTCCCACTGTCAGAATACAATACCCATAGCAGGGAGGATTCCTTTATCCACCTTAAATGTTTGGAAGTGGAATGCATTTTTTCAAAAAACGCCTTAAAAGAAAAGAGATAAAAACACAATCTGTGTATGACCAGTCAAAGATGGCAATCAATCAGAAAAGTCTAATTCGCTGTATGTTAACAGATAATCAGCACTTTACATGAATCTGAGTATATTAAGTGATGCTGCACAATTTTATTTAGGGGATATTCCTACTGAACTACCTACAAAGGATTACTTAAAAGGAAAAAGCGATTTAAACAGTCATGCAACTCTTTAGGCAGCTGAGGGATGCTGTGGTCTAATTGCACTTTACACTTCCTTAATAGATAAGCTCAGATGTGTGAAAAATAATAAAGACTGCAATGTCCATATACATTTTCAAAGGATGTAGTGTCATTGACCACAACACACTATGTAAAAACTATTCTACTGAACATTTAGAAAGCTAGCAATGTGCCTCACTTGAGAAGCTTGGTTCTATATTTGGAAGCCCTTGAAATAACAGGCTACATACACCATCAAACAATGCTTACAGTTAATACTCAGATCAGTATGAAACCTAAGTGCAGGAGAAGTGGAATGTAGCTTATAGTAACTAACTAAATTTAAAAACCTAATATTATGTGTAATAATTATTTTATTTGACCAGTCAACTTACACAAAGCAACCAGACTGGTTACCGCAGACAAGTACTCCATTCTCAGAGAATCTTAGGCTCTTTTGTTTTTATAAAATATGTCCATAAAGGCTTAATGAATTAAACACTCACTTTTTTTTTTAGCCTTAATAATTATCTATACATATTCTCCTCAAACACAATGGGGGTTATTTATGAAAGGCAAATCCACTTTGCACTGCTAGTGCACTTGGAAGTGCAGTCACTGTAAATATGAGGGGTAGATCTTAAATGACTGGAAGCTCTGCTGATTTTATCATCCAATCATGTGCAAGCTAAAATGCTTTTTTTTTTATTTTCCTTGCATGTCCCCGTCAGATCTACAGCGACTTTACTTCCAAGTGCACTTACAGTGCAAAGTGGATTTTCCTTTAGTAAATAACCCCCAATATTTTGATAACTGAATGTGAAATAGCAGATACAAACAAGCTATTTATACATGGCTTTTATTTTTTATTCCGTAAGAAAAATAAATGAACAAGATAAATAAACCTACATCTTTACAGTCTTCTTTTGTACAGCTGGTCTTGGCTCGAATATCAAACCACCGCACAGTGCCATCTTCACCACATGACAAAAATGTGTAGGGATCATTGGGTACAGTCATAATCTGTAAACAGATTTCAGAATGACCATCCATTAAATTTTTACTCTGATCAGTATTTGAACATCCATGTTAACAGAACATTATCCAGTGGTGACTATTTATTTCATATGTACATGTTGAAAATCAAGTTTTTGCATGTTTTGTACAAAGGCTGTGCTTTACTTGCTTGTTTGTCTTATTCATATTTTTACAAAACAGTTAAGAACCTCATACAGAAAAACCAGCGAGACTGCTTTCCGTAAAGTTTTAGGCCCCTTTCACACGGGCGGCTGTCCTGCCGCTGTTAAAAGCATGTTTTGTTATTTTGGAATTCAGAGAATCCTTGCACAGCATTCACTCACAGTTGTACATTGCGATTAGCTGCGTTTACGTGCGTTTACATGCAGCTGTGTTTAGCTGCGCTGGAATATTCCTGCCATTTCTGATGTGCTTCCTGTTTTTCTTTCCTTGTTGCCGCTATCTGCAGGAGAAATAGTACACTGCGATTACCTGCAGTTATGTGTAGATAGCTGCAGTAAATTGTTTCTGGACACACATTTATTTTTTCTATCCGCACCAAATCCCATGTAACGAAACCGTTGCTAAATGCAGTGTGTGAATGGGGCAATAGGAAAGCATTGTGTGAGTTTAGCTGCGGTAGATAACTTGATCTATCCGTAGCTAAAAGCCGAATTCTATCTGCTCGCGTGAAAGGGGCCTTATACTTTAGGAAGAATGTTGTCCTTTATGGAGCCCCATTCCCCTGCAACGGAATTCCTTACCTGCAGCCCTGTATCTGACAGCTTCAATGTAGGGCTGCAACTAACGATTATTTTCATAATAGATTAGTTGGCCAATTATTGTTTTGATTAATTGATTAATAAAACTTTAAAAAGAAAGTGTTGTGTATAATTTAGTTAATATGTAAAGTTTAAAAAAAGGAAATTTATTCTTAAATATCTCTATGAAGTGGTAAATATAAATAACCAACCATTATAGGTAGTAAAATCTCTAATCCACTCTGAGAAGAACAGACAGAAGAGATATACTGTATATATTATTAGAGGAGATATACTGTATATACTATTAGAGAGTGAATCTGGTAAATATCATCAGACTCAGAGAATTTTTTTTTATTTAAAAGAAAAAAAAAAAAAGTTAGACTGTTTTGCAGATTTTCAGACAGAACTGTAATATCTTATATGCTGGCCATACAAAAACAATGTCTTCCTTCAAAAAAAAAAAAAACCAAAAAAAAAAAAAAAAAAAAAAGAAAATGTAATTTTAAGAACATTCGTTCGATTTTCTAATCGTTAGTGGGCTCAAATCGACGTTAGTTTTCAACCACAGTGACGGGAAAATTTAGAAATAATAGAAAACATATTGGTCAAAGGAATTTTCAGATAGTGTATGTGGTTTTCGTTCAGAAATTACACTCATTTTAAAACAGACTGTTAAAAGCAAGTGAAAATTTTAAACATTCTTTCATTCAGCGAATGTACAAAGATTTTTTGTATGAATATTCTCATCTGAAAATTGATCCTTGTGGCCAGCTTAAGGCTCGGTACACACCTATGCAGTCTGCTTTTAATCCGTTTCTGCAGTGCGTTTTTGATTTTTGCGCACATGATTTTGCTGCGATTTGTATTTTTGGATTTTTTTTTTGACCAATTTGTTGTTGGGCAGATTAAAACACATAAATTGGTGCAAAAAACACACTACATGCTTTTCTGCAGCTTCTCTATTGAAGTATATTGAACCAAAAAAAGCACAGTTTTGCGTTGAAAAAAGTCCTTGACCCTTTCCAAATACGCAGCAGCTGAAAAAAGCATAGATGTGAACGTGTCCCATAGGAAACCATGTTAAATGAACTGTAGTGTGTTTCTGCAAAAAGCACCAAAAAACACATAGGTGTGAACCAGGCCCAAGACGTTTAGTAACAGCAGCATGATTTTTTTTTTTGTGTAACCTGTCATCATGGGGTTAAAAAAAAAAAATAAAATTAGCCCTTTATAGTACAAAAACAGCAGATAATCGCTACTATAAGGGGTTCATTTTTTTACTGTGGAACAGTGAAAGTAGAGGGGACTTTGATGTAGCAGGAGGGGTAGGGCTGTGGTAGAGAACTGACTAGTGAATTTTTCTAGCAAATTAAAAAGCACACTGCAAGTTAACAAAAAAAAAAAATCATCATCCATGGAAAAGAAAAAAACACTAGTACACATTTAAAATGCTTAATTATTTAATATGCTTTTACCTGCATTTTTTAAGATGGTCATAAAAAACAAAAACTAAACACGCTGCTGCAGGCATAAAGTGCACCAGCTTCTGAAACTTTGGAAAATTTAAGACCCAATGCTTTTGTTGGATATCGGAGCTTGCAGCAAAACCCACTCCCCACAAATTCCTACCAACCCATCATTATAGTGTGCAGTTCCACTGGCCTAAAGGAGTAAGCAAGAGGCAGGCAAGTCTAGAAAGTGCCAAAGCTTTGTCTTGTCAATATAAGTTGAAACGTGCATTGCTATCCAAGGATACACAAGCTTTACTATTGAAAATGTGGTGTGATATCTGAAGAAATATTGCTGCACAAATTATATAAATAATTAAGCAATGTATAATGCTAGAATTCACGAATACTGAGCTACTGCACAAAGGCATTTCCTGGCAGATACTAATAACAGGGTGTCTGCTGCGCTGACTGTATTTGGGTGGTTGTGGACTTTGGGTGTACTACACTCACCCAAAAAAACATTACCTAAATACTTTGGGTCTGTCTGCATTTACCAGTAATTACTCCTGTGTAAATTGATACTAGCGGAACAGTGTCTGTATTATTTATATGGGGTCAATTTACATCTTACTTTATTGTTGCAAAAGAAACAGCTTATTCCACTTTAAACACTGTGGCATTTTGCAATGTGCTGTGCCATGTGTTGCGCTGTGTGGAGAAAAAAAAAAAAAAAAAAGAAAAAATAGGATGTTTATAACCGCTTACCTGTAAAATGCTTTTCTTGGAGTACATCATGGGACACAGAGCCTTAAGAAATTACTTAATGGGTTATAAGCCACCTTCAGGTGATGGACACTGGTACACCCAATCCAGGAAGTTCACTCCCTATATAACCCCTCCTCCTTCCAGGAGCACATCAGTTTTTGTAGCAAAGCAATATACTTAAATCCCCAAAAAAGAGGGGAGGGACTTCTGTGTCCCATGATGTACTCCAAGAAAAGGATTTTACAGGTAAGCCCTTATAAAAATCCTATTTTCTTTGTCGTACATCATGGGGCGCAGAGCCTTAAGTAATTACTTAATGGGACATCCCGTAGCAATGCTACTTGAGGGGAGGGAGCTACAACCCGGAGGGTACCCCGAGACTTGAGGACCTATACTGCTGCCTGCAGCACACTGTGCCCGAAAGCGATATCCTCATACCCTCTTACATCCACCTGATAAAATTTTGTGAATGTATGCACTGAAGACCAAGTTGCAGCCTTATAGATCTGAGCCATGGAGGCCTAAATGACACACTGCCCAAGAAGCACTAACTGCCCTGATAGAGTGCGCCTTAACTTGAAAAGGGGGAATCTTACCCCTTAAATTATAAGTTTGAATTAGAACTTGCCGAATCCACTTAGCGACAGTGTATTTCGACGCTGCCTGTCCTAGGACCCTCTGGCACAATAAATCAGTCTTACGAATCTGAGCAGTTGCCTTTAAATAAATTTACACTACTCTGACCACATCAAGACAATGTAGTGACTTTTCTTCCCTGGAACATGGTTTTGGAAAAAACGATGGCAGGACAATATCTTGGTTCAGGTGAAAACCTGAAACCACTTTTGGCGAAAAGTCTGGACAAGGGCGTAACACCACCCTGTCCTCATGAAAAATCAAATATGGCTCTTTACAAGAAAGAGCAGCCAATTCCGAAACCCTCCTTGCTGATGATATAGCAACCAAAAATACCAACTTCCTTGTCAGAAGGACTAGGGGAATATGTTGTATCGGTTCAAATGGCGGTTTTTGTAACACAGACAAAACTAAGTTCAAGTTCCAAGGGTTCAAGGGAAGTTTGACTGGCAGATTAAGCCGCATCACCCCTTGCATAAAACCCCGGACTAAAGAATGTGTAGCAAGCGGTCTTTGAAATAAGACCAATAAAGCTGAGAGTTGGCCTTTAATAGTACTCAAGGCCAATTTCATTTCTACCCCTAATTGTAGGAAGGCGAGAATTCTGCCTATGATAAATCTCCGAGGGTGTCAACCCTTGGATTCACACCAGGAAACATAGGCCTCCAGACCTTATAATATATAGTTCTGGAAGCTGGCTTCCTTGCATTAATCAGGGTAGAGATAACTGACCCGGAAAGCCCACGTTTCTTCAGAACGTGGGTTTCAATAGCTAAGCCATTAAATTTAGAGACCGTAAGGTAGGATGGAATATCGGTCCCTGTGAGACCAGATCTGGCCGTAGTGGGAGGGACCAAGGGCCCTCCACTACCATTTTATGATTTCTGCATACCATGACCTTCTGGGCCATGCTGGTGCCACCAGAATTACCGGCTTTCTTTCCAGCTTGATCCTGCAAAGAAGTCGAGGCAGCAACTGAATAGAGGGGAATGCATAGATCAGTGAGAACTGATCCCATGGGGTCACCAACGAATCCGTTCCGCATGCGAGTGGATCCCTTGTTCTGGCCACAAAGTTGACTAACTTCATGTTGAACCTGGGACGCTAGAAGATCTATGTCCGGAGTCCCCCATCTTTGGCAAACAGCCTGAAATATGTCGGGGTGAAGAGACCATTCCCCTGGGAATAACTGCTGGCAACTCAAGTAGTCTGCCTGCCATTCTCTACTACCGGAATTAAGACTGCTGATAGGCACGGAGCATGCCTTTCTGCCCAAGATAAAATATGGTCTCTCTCTGTGCTGGGAGACTTTTGGTGCCCCCTTGGTGAATGATATAGGCCACAGCTGTGGCACTGTTGGATTGGATCCTGACAGGACAATCGCATAACCTGAAAGTCCAGGCATTCAAAGCCAGACGCACTGCCCGAATCTCTAGGATATTGATGGGAAAGGTTCTTTCGGTTCTTGACCACTGTCCCTGGACAGTTGTCTTTTCTAGTACTGCTCCCCAGCCTGAAAGGCTGACATCCGTCGTTACCACTTTACATATGACTGGTCTGAAGGATTTTCCTTTCAGCAGATTCTGGGTTAGTAACCACCAAGTGAGGCTTTGGGCACTCTTGGGGCAGCTGCATTGGCAACTCTAAAGCTTGAATTTTTTTGTTCCAAGTAGACAGGATACTGTTTTGCAACAGTCTTGAATGGAACTGGGCATAGGGAACTGCTTTGAATGAAGCCACCATGGTTCCTAGCAACCTCATGCAAAGGTGAATGGAGGGCTCGCCTTTTGACCTGACCATCTGCACCAGCTCTCTCATGGAGTTGATCTTTGCCTGAGGCAAAAGCACCTTTTCCCGGGCTGTGTCTAGGATCAGACCCAAGTACTCCAGCCTTTTCAGCGGTAATAAGGAAGATTTCTCTAGGTTGAGACTCCAACCCAAACTTTCCAGGTAACTGGTTGTAAAGCATACGCTTTGCTCCAAACGGGCCACCAACTGGTCTATTAGCAATAGATCATATAGGTATGCTACAAGTGTTATGCCCTGTGCCCTTAACCTGGCTAAAGGTGGGGCCAGAGCTTTTGTGAACACCCAGGGTGCTGTTGCTAGCCCGAAGGGCAGGGCTACAAACTGGAAATGCTGCTGTTCTAATTCGAACCACAGAAACTTTTGGTGAGCGAGAAATAAATTGAGAAAGTCCCGAAATTCCAGCTTGTACCCCAGCGTTACCATGCAGATGACCCATCTGTCCTGAATTTCCTCTTGCCAGACTTCTGAAAACTGCAGAAGTCTTCCCCCCACTTTGGTGAGGGGGTTTGCCTCTTCATGATGAGGCTTTAGGATTCTGCTTTGCAGGTTTCCGACCCCAGGACTTCATTTGAGCCTGGGTCTGACCCTGAGGTTTTCCTCTAGAGTCTGACAGCGGAGGCCATCGCCACTGCCTAGAAGCAGAAGCCCTTGGCGCAGGGGAAAAAGCCAGTTTAAATGAAGGGCATTTATACTTTCTTTTGACTGGCAAGAGAGTACTTTTCCCGCTAGAAATTATTTTTGATATATTTGTCCAAATCTTCTCCAAAAAGCCGCTCCCCATGAAAAGGGAACCCAGTTAGGAGGTTTTTACATGGTGCTTCGGCTAACCAATTTTTTAACCACAGGATACTAAGCATATGTACAAGCATAAGCGTAAGGCGGGACGCCTGGTGAATAGAATCTTTAATGGCATCTATGGCAAAGCATAATGCCTTTGGTAGTTCAGCCAATTCCCAGGCTTGTTGTGCAGGGACCTCTTTAAGGGCCTGTCTAAATTGGTCCTTTAGGGATTGACAGATGCCTATTGCAGTGACTGCAGGCTGAGTAACGCACCTGCCATGGAAAAAGTAGATTTTAACAGGGATTCCAACTTTTTAGTTGGATCCTTAGGCATTTGTGTATTGTCTACAGGACAAGTTAGGTGTTTATTTACACTGGAAATCGCAGCGTCAGCTGCAGGTACTTTCCATTTTTTGGAGAATTTCTCTTCCAGGGGATAGATAACTAAAAATCTCTTAGGAGGAAGAAAATGCTTATCCGGGTGATCCCATTCTGCAAAAATAAGCTGTTCTAATAATGCATGGACAGGAAACGCATGCAAAGGCTGAGAAGGTCTTAAGGAACCCAAGGAAGAAACCGAGCTTTCAGGAGACTCCGTTAGGGGTAGCATGAAAGTGGAACGAACCATCTCCGTAAGAGATTGTATCAGCAATGTCTCAGATTGTGAGGCTGAAAAAGGTTCATCTATCGTTGTTTCCTCCGCAGAGGAATCATCAGTTTACTTTTCCTCCTGATCGCCTGAGGGCAACACCTCATCCTGTGCCCACTGTTCCCCTTGCAAGGGGTCTGAAGTGGGGGAGGGGGGATCTAGTACGCTTCCTATCCATTGGAATGGAGGACGCGTTTAAAGCCGCTAATCTTCCTTCCAGACCCTGTAGGGTGGAGGAAAGGACATCTTCAGTCACGTATACAAGGGCTGAGATGTGAGAAGCAGTTGCACCATCAATTTGTTCCAATGGCTCACCCTGGCTTGCCATAATTGGTAATTCAGGCGAGGATGACAGCGTGGAAATGCGACTCGAGAGCCTAGCGCCTGGGGGTGAAACCTTTAGTACCTTTTTGTTCTTTGTTGTGTCTTTCTTAGCAGGCACAGTCCTAAGCACAAAAACAGAGGCACTATACAACTGCACTTAATCGCTGAATATAGTCAAGACGATAAAGCCGCTATAAAGTTCAGCCTAGTGCTGGGAAAAAAAGTGTCCTTCCTGTATCAAGAATGTCAGTTTGCAACCCTCACGTGCCCCATAGCTCCTGTGTCCCTGTGTGCAGACTGCTTGTTTCCTCTTCATCAGCCGAGGAGAGACTGTCCCAGCTGTGGTTTTATTGATTTTGCCTGTTGTGTGTCCTCGTGGACGTTTATGGCGCCACGCTTAGGCCCTGCCCAGGCGCTTGTGTGCGGCGGCTTTCGGGTCTACAGACCCAACACGAGGGAGGCAGAGACCTGTCAGCAGCTGGCCAACAAACAGTAACAATAGTAGCAGTAACAGCGAGACCTTCGCACCCCCTGCGGCGGGGGGTGATGTAAGGGGGTACACCGCTGATGTCCCCCTAACCCTTCAGTCCCTTCAGGGGGGAGAAAGAAAACATTTGGCAGATTTCTTTTACCTGAGAATAATCCCCCTGCACACACTGCTGCAGCTACACAGAGACTGACTGAGCTTTACAGTGAAGACAACAGACTAAGGTATGTGCATAGACTCCCTCTAATGGAGAATTAAGGCATGACAACATTTTTTCCCTAATAGAAGAATACATAGGTGGACTTTTCAGTTCCCAAGTTTCTTCCCTTACCTTATCCCCGCCGTAGGATTTGCTGAACAGACAATCCAACCTTCACCCATCACGGCGGGCTGCATTTAGCAAACCTTCAAGGACCGGGTCCCTTGATATCGGGGTTCCACTCCCTTGGACCTATAAAAGCACCCCACCAGGAAAGCTTTAGGTAATGTAGCAAGACCTAAGCCCTGGGTCCCGGGGTCCAGCCCTACAAAGAGGCGTTACAGGAAAAACATTGTGCTTCAGATTCGAGGCCCCAGGTACCATACACTTAGGCCTCAGTGGCACTTTGGATGGATCTGGTCTATGGAGGCTATTTAAAACCAGCATGGATCCCTCCTGGAGCTCCTCAGAGCACATCTTCACTCGTGACCAACACCTTAGACACTGGCGAAAAAACTGATGTGCTCCTGGAAGGAGGAGGGGTTATATAGGGAGTGGATTGGGTATACCAGTGTCCATCACCTAAAGATGGCCTATAACCCATTAAGTAATTACTTAAGGCTCTGTGTCCCATGATGTACGATAAAGAAAAAAGCCTTTAAGTTTCTCACTTTAAATGAAGCAATGACGAAGGAGAGAACGTTTTCTGGCCGACCGCACATGTATGGTGTGAACCATAGGTGTGCGCAGCTTATTGCATTAGGGAGTGCACCCCAAAGCTCAAACACACATGAAAGTCACAGAGAGAAGCGTCTGGTGGTGCGAGACAATTAATTGGAAGCATATTACGTTACACCCTAAATACGGGTGTAACATGTTCCTAAAGTTGAACCTAGCCTTTACTATAATAGGGGCATTACTGGCACCCCCAACCTGGTGCCGCCCCTGGATAATGCTAATGCACATGGGGGGGGATTAGGGTGTGCCCAGGCATCTCCAGCACACCCTGTGCACAGGCCTATGGTGTGAACAGGGGTTTTTGAAACCAATGGTCACACACACATGCATTGGAAACCCATAAAATTAGGGCATTGACCCAGTAGGCAGAAGCTGGCCTCTGTAGTGCAGTGCTTGGATCAAGCCTTCCATTCTCCACAGGCCATACCCTATGCTGAAAACATCCAGCAGGCCTCTACAGTCCAGTACCTGAAAAGGCATTTCCAAGTCCACCCATCCTGCTATATCCCTCTTCCGAATGGGTTCATGCACTGACTGGAAATCCCTGCCACCATGTCCTCCTCTGCTTAGGACACTCATGCCACCAGCCCAGCCTGGATAAGGCTCCACGTTCTTCCTATGACTTCACTGCATCTGCATTATGTAAGCAGATAGGTGGGCGGGGGGCAGGCAGTGTAAACACTTTACACAACAAGGTAGAATTTTACCACTCTGTGTACTGTGCAATTTTGACAGCAAGACTCTTGCTGGGAGCTACTGTCACTGAACGCACGCCTTGGGGCAGCATGTCATCCTGCAACTCCTAGCAAGCATCTGAGTGATGAAACAGACCACACCAGCACAGAGCTGTTCCTCTGTTTGACGTGTTCAGTTTCAAGCAGAAAGCAAAAGGGAACTGGCATATCACCAAGGTAAAAAAAAAAAAAAAAAAAAAAAAAAAGAGCTAAATAAACAAGCTAGAGGTACTATTATTAGAAAAAAAGAAAAGAAACTGCGCTAAGCTATAAAGTGTGTACCTATAAATAATGATATCTGTTATATAAAGGGAAGCAGCAATCCTCCTGTGTGACAAACAGTGAAAAAATATGGAAAAAAATAGAATCGTGCTAAATCTGTGAGTTTAAACAGATGTAAACCATAAATTAACCACTTCAATACAGGGCACTTATATACCTTCCCGCCCAGACCAATTTTCAGTGCTGTCGCAGTTTGAATGACAATTCCGTGGTCATACAACACTGTACCCAAACTAAATTTTTATCATTTTCCTCCCACAAATAGAGCTTGCTTTTGGTGGTATTTGATCACCTCTGTGGTTTTCATTTTTGCTAAATAAAAAAAAGACCGAAAATTGTGAAAAAAATAAAAGTTTTGCTTTTGTTTCTGTTAAAAAATTTTGTAAATAAGGAAGTTTTCTCTTTCACTGATGGGCACTGATAAGGCGGCACCGATGAGGTGGCACCAATGAGCAGGCACTGACGATGGGCACTGATATGCAGCACTGATGGGCATTGATAGGCGGCACTGCTGGGCACTGATAGGCAGCACTGCTGGGCACTGATACGTGGCACTGATAGGCATCCCTGGTGGCACTGGCAGTGGTAGGCATTGTGAGTGGGCACTGATTGGCAGCTGCCTGGGCATTGATTGGCAGCTGCCTGGGCACAGATTAGTATTTCCCTGGGGGTCTAGGGGGCATACTTGGTGGTCCAGTGTGGATGGCCATCCTGGTGGTCCTGGGTAGCTTCCCTGGTGGTCCTGGGTGGGATCTGAGGGGGGGCTGTGCTGATAAACAATCAGCACAGACCCCCCCTGTCAGGAGAGCAGCCGATCGGCTCTCTTCTACTCACGTCTGTCAGACGCAAGTGAAGAAAAGCCAATCACCGGCTCTTCCTATTTACATCGTGATCAGCCGTGATTGAACATGGCTGATCAGGTGGTAAAGAGTCTCCGTTAGAGACTCTTTACCTAGATCGGTGTTGCGGGGTGTCAGATTGACACCCCGCAACAACGATTGCCGCGATGCGCGCCCCCGGGGGCGCGCAGCGGCTCAATATCCCGAGAACGTCATATGACGCACAGTCAGGTTATTGAAACCACTTTGCCGCCTTCATTCTGCTATATGGAGGGCGGCAAGTGGTTAATAAATGAAACACATAAATATTAAAACTATTCACAGTTCTATGTGAATTGTGAGCTTGATGAACCATGAATAAAAAATAAAAATTAAAAAATGAATAAAATTGGAAATTCAATAAAAAAATGTAAGTAAATATTGTAAATCATTGTGCAAACAAAGCAAAAAAGTCTTAGTGTAACAAGCTGTGAAATATGACATCCACCCGTGCAAAGCTTAGGGATAAAGTCTATCCACAAATGAAACGTATCTTCAATCACTGATGAGCAAAAAACTGTGTTGAGTCCACCACCACCATAGAAAGAATCACTTTTTACCAGATATCCGTGATCCCCCGTTACCTCACACACATCATCTTTGACATGGACGGCCTCCTGCTCGGTATCCATTCATGGGCTTGACTAATAATGAGGACATCTGGAGGATAATAAGCAAGTTTGATGCGCTTTGGAGTAGCTGTGCCTACACTATATGCTTTCCCTGATCCTTTGTAACGGGAGATCACAGATATCTGGCAAGAAGTGATTCTTTCTATGGTGGTGGTGGACTCAACACAGTTTTTTGCTCATCAGTGATTGAAGATACAATTCATTTGTGGATGGACTTTCTCCCTAAGCTTTGCACGGGTGGATGTCATATTTCACAGCTTGTTACACATATGCCCTGTACACACTGTTGGATTTTCTGACCGTGTGTGGGCTCCATCACACATTTTCCATCGGAATTTCCGCCACACAAAGTTTGAGAGCTTGCTATAAAATTTTCCGACAACAAAATCCATTGTCGGAAATTCTGATCGTGTGTACACAAATCCGACGCACAAAGTGCCACGCATGCTCAGAATAAATTAAAGCTATTGGCTACTGCCCAGTTTATAGTCCCGACATACGTGTTTTACGTCACCGCGTTTAGAACGATTGGATTTTCCGACAACTTTGCATGACCGTGTGTATGCAAGACAAGTTTGATCCAACATCCATCGGAAAAAATCCATGGATTTTGTTGTCGGAATGTCCGATCAATGTCCGGCCGTGTGTACAGGGCATAAGACTTTTTTGCACAATGATTTCCAATATTTATTTACAATTTTTATTGAATTTCCAATTTTATTAATTTTTTTAATTTAAATTTTTTATTCATAGTTCACCAAGCTCACAATTTTGGTATTTTGAGATTATTGTATCAATAGTCACATTCACACACCTGTTCACTCAGTTTATTATTCACATAGAACTGTGAATAATTTTAATATTGATGTGTTTCATTTATTAATTTATGGTTTACATCTGTTTAAACTCACAGATTTAGCGCGATTCTATTTTTTTCCATAGAGATACTATTAACATGAAAACACAGACACATTTATCGGATATGATTTTTAGGATAACATACAATTTGCCACTTCAGCTCTTACACCTGTACATCATAGACCAAAACATTTTTTTCCATTTCTGGACCTGTTTTGTTTCAGCAATAACATTACGTCATTACCTAAGATAAAGTAATACATTTTATTTTATAGAGTTATTTTTTGTGTGGTTGAAAAAAAAAAAATGTAATCCTTAGCCACTTGAGTACCAGCCTGTAATACTCCATTACCAGGCATTTTTTTTAGTTTTCATCAATGTGATAGTTTGACTGATAATTACTCTATTATAAAACACTGTACCCAAAATGGTTTTTGTAACTTTTTTTTAGCATTCTTTTGGTGGTATTTAATAAGTGCTGTGCTTTTTTATTTTTTACTATGAAAAGGAAAAAAAAAAAAAACATTTTGAAAAAAAAAAAAAAGTTTCTTTTACACGGGGTGAATTCAGGGACCTGCACCCGCACATCATATTGGAACACAGCAGCTGTGTCCATGCAGTAGTGTGTCCCAATAGACAACAATGGGATGCCGGTACAGGGAACAGGGCCAAAGCGCTTCCCTATGATATGCAGATGAATGAAAAAGTGTTAATGTATTTCTGTAACCTAAACCAAATTTACAGGTGCCGCTCAAGGCTCCACCGGGTCCTCTTATGTAGTAACCAATTGGAGTGCAGACAAGGACAGAGCTCATCCCAGCTCTAGACATCTAAATGGAAAAGGGAAAAGGCCTGGAAGTCACACATCTCTGCAAAACCCTGTAAGGAGGTGCACTATAGTCTAGTCCAGGCTCCAACCAGGCCACACCCACAAAGCGTTTCACTCCTCTCATGGAGCTTTGTCATGGAGATTTTTCCCTTTTTGAATGTATATCTGTATTTTGCATCTAAACAAGGTTAATAATGAGACAGACCCTTTTTTTTATTTTGTTTTTTTTTTTTTAAACAGAAGCAACAGCTTGAGCTTATTTTAAGAGCTGGAAATTGAAGCAAGTGGAAAGGATGCATGGCAACTGGGGGCAGAGGGGCAGAGGGAATGGATGTGCTACACATGTCCTGTGTACTTTGATGACATTTTTATGGGCATGTGTAGCACACCTAGTGTCCTCCAATACTCCACACTCAGATAGAGGCACCCCATTTTTTCTTTCTGTTTTCACTCCCAGTGTCCTCAACAAGTTAAGGCAGCTCATTTACTTTGTATGTGCTGCCAACGCACCCCAGTGTGTCCAAAATCAGATCCTTTTTTGTAACACAACACCCCACCATATGTTGACATGCATTGCAGGGAAAGTTACAGTGCAGAAGAGTTGGGGAAGTTGTGTTGGTGTGCCATTCATGAATGGCACTTCACCAATGCATGCAATGTGTGTTACCTTTTTTTGCGGTAACGTGCTTGTTACTGTAACAAAAAAGGATAATTCAGTCCTTACGGTTATTCTTGAAAGTACTGATTGACTAGACTGATAAGACCCTTTCACATGGTAAAAGAGGGTGGTCTTAAAGTATATAGTTAACTAGAAGAAAATTATTTTTTCCTTCAACAAAACTAGAGTTTGCTTTGGGTCCACACCTTTCTCAAATCAGTTTAAACAAAGTATTAAGCAGATGAACAGACTATACTCTGTTAAAATATACTGTATACAAAGTACCTGAAATAGAATCAAGCACCAAGTATGTAGCCATGATACACAATAAATAGGAAATTAAGTAGGATAAAGTAATGTTTTTAACAGAAAATATAATTATATACAGCCATCTGTCATCACACACACCTCATATGCTGTTCCATAATGGCATGTAAATTGGCACTGTCTGTTTGTCTCTGTATCTTTTTCAATGTCTGTGAAGTAAATGACTCCATCTCCAGAACATGAAATGATGTGCTTGTCATTGGTAAGTGGCAGGAACTTTGCGCTAAAGATATTGGCTCTGTGACCTGAGCGGATTCTTGTCAATACCTAAAAATTCAGAAAATTAGACTTGAAAATTAAAATATACAAAAACAAAATGCTAGTTTCAATGCAGAAATATTTCACTTATATAATCATCTCAGTGTATTGCTGTGAAATTGTAGATTCACGGGATTAATTTAATAAAAAACAACAATGCTCCATTTGTAATATTTCCCTCTGGGTAAAAAAAAAAGAAAAAAAAAAAAAAAAGGGGAAAGAATGACTGGTACCTATTGTGGGAAAATTTGGGGTTTTTTTTGACAAGAATGAAAAGCCAGGGTTCTTTCCCCCACCCTCACACTCAAAGCCAGGACAATATGAGGCAGCCTGGTGAAGTGAACTATGAGTAGTAAAGTCCTAACAGTGGCAGTTCCTCCATACAGCAGATGACACTGGATCGCTAGATTGGACTGTACACTGTTTATATACCTGTCCTTACTGACATTTTCTGCTGCCTGGAGATGAGCAGTTCTAGGAGGAGAAACCGGGCAGGTAATCAAACCGTGTGTTTACAGTCTGCTCCAAGAGCAATCCCCTGGCATCTTCTGTGAGGGTGGGGATTACATGCAGGGTATTTGTACTGGGAACACAGTGAGAGTGGGCAGGGTAGAAATTTGTGCTTGGGATGAGGTTTGTGGAGGAAGGGGGGTGGGGGGGGCTATTTCTGCTGGGAAGGATATCTGGAATGGGGGGGTGGGGGGCTATAATTTGTGCTAGGAGGGGGTATTCGGGTAGGGAAGGAGGATTTGTGCTGGGAAAGGTAATTTGGAGAGGGCTGTGCTAGGAGGAGGGATTTGAGGAATTTGTGTTAGGAGGGGGTTTGGGGGGAGAGGATTTATGCTGGGAGGGAGGAGATTTGAGCTTGGTGAGGATTTATGCTGGGGGATAGGATTTGTGAGTGTCAGTGGAGATTTGTGCTAGGAGGGAGAATGTGCTGGGAGAAAAGGGGGAGGTTTTACATTTTTGGGGAGAAATTTTGCTTCCACAGGGAATTTATGCTTAGGGGGCAAGTATACTGATCAGTGCTGTTTTATTTTTTTTGTTTTGCTTTTTTGAGGAGGAGGAGGGATTCATGACGAAACATGATGCTCACACATCAGGGGGCATAGTTTGTCATCTTTGCTCTGGGCGCTAGATGACCTTGTCCCAGCACTGCTCGCACGGCACCCATGGCACTCAATAGATCTCCTCCTCCCCACACAGCACATAGCCAACATCAGATTCCATTACACACACACAACCTCGATCTGCACAGTGTGTAGCTGGTAGCCATGTTGCAGTTCTGACCCGTAAAATTCCCTGATCGGAATGGCAGCGCTGCTGCAGTAGCCAGCTACACACTATGCAGATTGGGGCTGTGTCTTTAAGGGAATCCGATGTCAGCTATGTGCTGTGTGGCAAGAGGAGGTCTGCTGAGTGCCCAGGCTGTGCGCAGTGTGCCGATGGGAGGAGCTCTGCTGAGAGTTTTGCCAGCAGTGACCCTGTCCACAACCCTACTGACACCCTGGACCCTGCCTTGCTGACCCGATCACCCCTGTTCTCTGCCCTGCTGACCCCCTGTACACTGCCGTACTGACTTTTGTACACTCCCCAGCTGACCTCCCATCCTTTGCCCTTTTGACCCCTATTCTCTGCTCTAATGACTCTTGTACACTGCCCTGCTGGCCCCTGTCCTCTGCCTTGCTAACCCACCCTTTATTGCCCTACAAACTAATGGCCTCTGTACACTGCCCTAAAAACTGTTGACCCTATCCTCTGCCCTGCTGACCCCTGTGCACTATTTATTATTATATAGGATTTATATAGCACCAACAGTTTGCGCAACGCTTAACAAAATTAAGGCAGACATTACAGTTATATTACAATTTGGTACAAGAGGACTCAGAGGACCCTGCTCGTTAGAGCTTACAATCTAGGAGGAAGGGTTAATTGATACAAAAAGGTAATAACTGTGGGGAAAGAGCTGATGCAGAAAGTAAAACAGTGTATTAGTTAGAAGCAAGATAAGCTTCTTTAAAAGAGAAGGGTTTTTAGGGATCGTCTAAAGATGGATAGATTTGGGGACAGTCGGACAGACTGGGGTAGGGAGTTCCAAAGGATGGGAGAAGCTCTGGAGAAATCCCGGAGGTGAGCATGGGAGGAGGTGACAATGGAGCTAGAGAGCAGGAGGTCTTGGGAGGACCGAAGAGAATGGTTTGGTTGGTATTTTGAGACTAGGTTAGTGATGTAGCTGGGGGCAGAGTTGTGGATGGCTTTGTAAATTATTGTTAGTATTTTGACTTGTATTCGTTGGGTGAGTGGAAGCCAGTGCAGGGATTGGCAGAAAGGGGTGGAGGACACTGAACGGTTGGTAAGGTGGATGAGTCTTGCAGCTACCCTACTGACCTTGCATCCTCTGCCCCACTGACATTTTTTACTGCCCCTCACACATCAGACAGGCTAAATTCGGCCCTGGCTGTAATACTAAACCATTACAGGTTCACTTACCTTTTTATTGTAGGGGTTACAAATGACCAAAGTTGTGTCATCAGACCCAGATAGTATGTATTCCCCTGTACTATTCCAAGAAATTGAATTTACCTATTAGCAACAAAAAAAAACAAAAAAAAAAACAAAAAAAAAAAAAAAGGGGAAGGTTAAAAATCCAAGTAATCCTTATTTGTTTAAACAAAATTACATCAGGCATTTGCTTACACTTATGCTCATAAATTTACATAATCTGGCAGAATTTATGATTTCTTGGCCATTTTTCAGAGAATATGAATGATAACACAAAAACATTTCTTTCACTCATGGTTAGTGTTTGGCTGAAGCCATTTATTATCAATCAACTGTGTTTACTCTTTTTAAATCATAATGACAACAGAAGCTACCCAAATGACCCTGATCAAAAGTTTACATACCCTGGTTATTTTGGCCTGATAACATGCACACAAGTTGACACAAAGGGGGTTTGAATGGTAACCATCCTCACCTGCGATCTGTTTGCTTGTAATTTTCATCCAGTGCTGCACTGACGATTCTGAGTCACGGGGAAAGCAAAAGAATTGTCAAAAGGATCTGCGGGAAAAGGTAATTGAACTGTATAAAACAAGTAAGGGATATAAAAAGATATCCAAGGAACTGAGAATGCCAAACTCTAAATCAAGAAGTGGAAAATAAGGGGTTCTGTTGATCAGGTAGACCAACTAAAATTTCAGCCACAACTGCCAGGAAAATTGTTCAGGATGCAAAGAAAAACCCACAAATAACTTCAGGTGAAATACAGGACTCTCTGAAAACGAGGTGTGGCTGTTTCAAGATGCACAATAAGGAGGCACTTGAAGAAAGATGGGCTGCATGGTCGAGTCGCCAGAAGAAAGCCATTACTGAATGAATGACTGACTTGTATAGCGCTACCTATGCGAACTGAATCGCCTCAGGGGGCTTTTTACCCTACCAGCATGTCTTTGGAGTGTGGGAGGAAATCGGAGTACCCGGAGGAAACCCACGCAGGCACAGGGAGAACATGCAAACTCCAGGCAGGTAGTGTCGTGGTCGGGATTTGAACCAGCGACCCTATTGCTGCTAGGTGAGAGTGCTACCCACTACACCACTGTACACCACCACTACGCAAATGCCACAAAATATCCCACTTACAATATGCCAAACAGCACAGAGACAAGCCTCAAACCTTCTGGCACAAAGTCATTTGGAGTGATGAGACCAAAATTGAGCTTTTTGGCCACAACCATAAACGCTACACTTGGAGGAGTTAACAAGGCCTATGATGAAAGGTACACCATTCCTACTGTGAAACATGGAGGTGGAGCGCTGATGTTTTGGGGACACGTGAGCTACAAAAAAAGGGCACAGAAAATTTGTTCAAAATTTATAGGAAGAGGAATGCAGTATGTTACAAAAAAATACTGAAGGAACATTTGCATTCATTAGCCAGGAAGCTGCGCATGGGACGTACTTGGGCATTCCAACATGACAATGATCCAAAACACGAGGCCAAGTCGACCTATTATTGGCTACAGCAGAATAAAGTGAAGGTTCTAGAGTGGCCATCCCAGTCTATTGACCTCAATATCATTGAGCCACTCTGGGGAGATCTCAAAACGTGCAGTTCATGCAAGACAGCCCAAGAATTTACAGGAACTGGAGGCTTTTTCCCAAGAGGAATGGGCAGCTTTACCATCTGAGAAGATAAAGAGCCTCATCCACAAATACAACAAAAGACTTCAAGCTTTCATTGATGTTAAAGGGGGCAATACACGGTATTAAGAACTGGGGTATGTAAACTTTTGATCAGGGTCATTTGGGTAGTTTCTGTTGTGATTATGATTTAAAGAGAGTAATAAATGGCTTCAGCCAAACAAGAACCATGAGTGAAAGTTTTTTTTTTTTTTTTTTATCATTCATATTCTCTGAAAAATGGCCAAGAAATCATAAATTCTGCCAGGGTATGTAAACTTTTGAGAACAACTGTATGTTATCGAAACTTGCTAAATCAGTTTGGTCATCAGGCAGTTATTTTAAGGCAATCTGTCAATAAACAAATATAACGGTTATTGTTAACATGTTTGTAAAATGTGCATTCTCTGGAGCAGGCATTCTTCTTTTTGCCTCAAATACTGAGTAAATCACTGATCTGGTACCCATCTGGTGCCCCAGAAAAACTATATAGATGTGTGCTTGTCCCAGGTCAGTGACACCTAAAGCAGTATATAAGGAAGACAGCACCTAAAAAAAACTTTTTCTAACTTGAGAGTTACCATATTGATGCTTCTATGAGCTGGACCTCCATTGCTGCAAGATCTCTCCTAGTGCATACGTGTTCAAACCCACTCCAAAGCGTTCCATGAAACATTATAGTATAGCATTGTCGTTGTTGCCCGATTCACATTAAAGCTTTTGGTTGCTACAGGATTAACAAAAGAAACACAAGGACACACTCACACGCTTTTGACTTCTCTCCACATTTGAAAATCTTCAAAAAAGTAAGATGGTGAATAATTTATTTAATTTTTTTTTTTTTTTTTTAAAGGAAGAAAATATGTAAGCAATTTTCTGCCTACAAAATAGGAAAGTTAACAGAATTACATACAAACCATGAGCATATCCTGTGACACAATACATAATTATCTACACAAAACATCTCACTATAACATGTACAGTTCTGGCTGATGCTGTGTCAACTCCGTGGCCTTAGTCTCAGACTTCTGATGGGTGTGGAATACAGTATTATCCGTTAAGTAATACATTGTAACATATTCTTCATATAGCTTTCATTAAAAATAAGTGTTTCTAGCAACAGGTCACAAAAATGCAAGATGAAGTAAAAATTTGCCAGAGCAGACACAGGATTCATGAGGTTAAAGTAAAAACAGACTAGGGTATGGCCTGGGTAGATCAAGGCAGGTTATTGTGTGCTCGACGTCTAAGGATAATTTATTAATTTACACAGGGACAACCAGAGTCAAAGACACAGATGCATTGTTGCAGTTATATGTTTTCTGTGACTCCGTCCCAAATGTTAGTGAGTAACAAGCAACACTGCATTGCAACTAAAAGCAGCAGTTTTGGTGTAAGTGGTATTTAAAGAGCACGCTCTTATCAATGCCTAAACTAAAGTTGACCATTGTATGCTAAAATACAAGCCCCCCCTCCCCAAAGTCCAATCTGCCCTTTCAACTCCCTGGACCTCTACAGACCCATTGTACCCATGCTGGCGTACTTCCCATCATAAGCCAAAATCTCTTTCCATCTTACAGAGGTCAGTCCATTTATGGAAGTAGATGAGACTAACCATCCCCAGCATCTCTCTGATGTGTATTTTCTACCACTTTCTGCACAAGTACCGTATTTTGTTCAAAATGATGAACCAAGTAGTTGTTTTCCAACTTCAGAATTCAGTTAAAATTTTTGGAAACCTGAAAAAAGTCCTTTCTTCAGTAGTATGATCTTAAGAAAATTAAATAGATCAAAAAAGGCAGCTCTTCAGATGCCCCATTATAAAACAGCTAAGGTTTGATAAAATATCTTTTTAACGTTACTCATAGTTTTGGACAACATTCTCTTTTCTGTATTTCAGAAGAGCAAACATAAGGAAAATACTGACTAGAGGGAACCAAGAGATACAAAATGTTATTAGAGATTATATTTGGTGAAGCTATAGCACTGAAGCTAGGACAATGATCTCCCGTGTATATAGGTAGAAAGTCCCACAGGCAACTTTAGTCATTTAATGCACAGCATTTGGCTATGCTGTCTGTGCATTGGCCACCGTTAACTTTAGGTCTGATTAAATTTTTTTTTTGTTAGCTTTTTTTTTTCTAAAGGAGAGAAGCCCTGATGAAAGCAGTCATTCATTTTCACATCCTCGGTCTATGGCAGTGGTTCTCAACTCCTGTCCTCAGGACCCACCAACAGGCAAGGTTTGCAAGATAACTGAAATACATCACAGGTGATATCATTTGCCGCTCAGTGATTGCAGTATTTCTAATCTGAAGCTCCCCAAGGTAATACTTAAAATCTGGCCTGTTAGTGGGTCCTGAGGACAGGAGTTGAGAACCACTGGTCTATGGCATGCACTATTCATATGGCAGTCAAAACCTACTCAGCTTTGCTGTATGTTACAAAATGACTTCCCACAGTCCGCTTGAGTGCTTCCGTTAGTATATTGCTTCCTCCCAGTCTGAATAGAGGTATCAGATATTCCAACCGCTGGCAACCAAGAACTAGGCAGAACTCATTTTCCCCGCTGAACATCAACTGTTTATTTGAACAAAAGATACATAGATATACACTCAGGGGACATTTCTCCCCCCCCCCCCCTTTGCATAATGACACAGGGTGGGGTAGACTACATTCAGTAACAGACACACAGGTGTATTCAAAATTCTCATCAGCAGGCTGTCCTATCAACAGGGAGAGCTGTTGGAGAAATTCCCCCCTCCCTCCTCACAGCTAATCCACATCACATATACATCCCATAATACTTTTCTCCCAAGGCAGACAGACACTAGAACAATGGGATACAGCCACACCTCAAACGATCTAGTAAAGAGTCTACAACAGTATGAGACAATATAAAATATATTATATATATATATATATATATATATATATATATACACACATACATATACACACACACACACACACACACACACACACACACACAATATTCCAGTGTGGCTGTACTGGGAGTCTGATTAGTGGAGATCAGACTAGGGTTCTCGGTCACCCTGTGCCCCTAATAGACACAGGGTTACTTACACATAGGAGGGGCCGGGGGGAGCCGAACAAGGAGTCTCTAGTGCTACTGCTCTCCAAGGTAAGCTGGGTTCCACAAGCCCCCCGCCCAAAGTGACTCCTGTCACACTGTAGATTATTGCAGGTTACATACAGAAACTAAAGTAAATATTTTTCACCACAAACTAGACTACAGGTGTCTGCAACTACCTTAGATAGCTGTTTGCTCTGGCAGCCTCAAAACCCAAGGCACCTAAGCAGTGGTGAAGCTAGACATTCTTTCACCCAAGGCAGACTTATTTCTTAAAGACTTATTTCTTACTTTGAATTTGCTAATTGCACTTTCACCTGTGTAGAAAAAATCCTGCCACCCACCATTTCGCCCTTTAGTCCACTTTTAGCAATCACTGGGCAGGATGGACAGGATAGACCCCCGAACCCCTCATCTACTCCATGCCCAGCTGGTGATCAGGGATGGGTGAACAGTGGTCTGTACAATCATGGAGGATTTCCTCATCCTCCTACTCCCTGCAGCTGGGCTCCTCCTCCTGCACCGCCCTGTGTGCCCCTCCATCACCCACTTGTTACAGTCTGGGCCCCTCTTATCCCCAGTCCCAGATGGCTCCCTCTCTGTCAGGAGCCCCCCTTTACAGAGTGCAGGGTTCAGGGGTTTGCTGCATGCAGGGTTCAGGGGCGCGCCGCATGCAGAGTTCAGTACAATGCTCTCCCACCCCCAAATCCCTTTTCTCACAATCCAGTGTAAATCCTATTCCCCTGCCATAACACCCCCCCCCCCCCCCACCTGCACAAATCCACCACAATTTTTGTTTAATTCCCCCTCAAGTGTCCTCTCTCAACACAGACCTCAGATACAGCGCAGCTCGATGCAGGCAGGAGATGTTATTCCTGTCCTGTCAGAATCCTCCTCCTGGTTTGTTGCGAGACCGGGTAGAGACGAGGAGGAGCCTAGAGGAAGCTTCCTCGGCTCTGTTACACAGGCAATCAGCCTGGAGAGATGACACAGGTGCTGGTCAGGGTCCACTCAGCATGGAGCGGGACATGATGACTTTCATCCAATATAGGAGCTTGCAGCGGCTTCCCTGAGAGGATTGCGGAGATCTTGGATGGCACGGAGGAAGGAGAAGGAGGAAGGAGCCACGGCACCCCTCCCAAAGCGGCGCCTGGGGCAGATGCTTTGCTGCACCCCCCCAGGTTTTGGCCCTGCACGCAAGTACATCTCAAATTCCGCATACAAAGTCAAGCTCTCACCTGCCTCACTTCACACTATACTGTTGGGCCTTCCAACTACACAAGACTAAACAAAAAGTAAAAGTTCAGAAGGTGGCAATTTGGAGCTTGATTTTTCCATGCAGGAGACATTTTTATAGCAAAAATACCCAAGGTTCTGGGAGCCTTGAGGTACTTGAGCTGCTATCAAAAAACATGCGGAGGTACCTCTTGGTGCCACCCCTGCACTCTTCAAACTGAGACTTCCATATACTTCTGAAATTAAATGAACCATGTGTTTCAAGATAACTTTCCATTTACTGTTTTTCGACATAGTTTAATCTAAATAGCCTAAACAAAATACCAGAGCAGTATGTTTGCGGTTCCGCGATTTACTTACACAACCATGATGTATATTTAGAGTGCTTTCCAATTTAAGTTTTTGAACGAATTCTCTTCGTCCTGTTGGAAATGGAAAAACAAAGCTGAAGGGAAAAAAAATAACCAATGGAACTTTTATTAACCGGCTTGTTGAAGTGAAAGGCTACAAATCCCAATCAATATTTAATTTACTTTATAGTTCATTTTTAATTAAACACTATTTTACTAATATAAGAAAAAAAAAAAAACCATAGACACACGTTCATGCAAACCGACAAGAAACAACATATAACAAGTGCCATCATGATCATAAGGTCTCTTGCACACTGGACTTTTGCAAACACATTTAGGCGCATCAAGCATTTGGGTATCCATTAATTCCATTGGTCGGAATAATAATTTATTCTGGTCACGGAAATGAATAAACGCTCAAGTGCTAAATGTGCCTAGCGTGCTACATGATCATTTGCTCTTACTCAAAATGGATTTGGATGGATGAGTGAGTTTGCTTTGAATATTAAATATAAATTGAACAGCATTATTGGTCTGTGGTGTTCAGATGAAGTGTAGTTCCACTTTAGAAAGCAACTCTGAGGTTATGCTGTCCTGGGAAGTTGAAGAAGAAGAAAAAAAACAAAACAAACACACACACACCAATGGTAACAGTACATTGAACAAACAGTAACAGGGAAGGGTCACAACAATGTGCTACAAGACACATTCAAAAAAAATGTCAGGGGCTACGTGATTTCAGGCTGCAGTGGATTACAGAGAGCTCTAATTAGGAAAATTCATTGAATTTGTGTTTAGCATTTACAATAGCTTAATGTAATGCAGCACTATACCTGTTTATTCACCCTCTAAAAGTTAAAATATAAAAAAGTGAAACAACATATACAAAAGAAATGCGTCTCCAACTCCTGTGCACATTCATTCAAATCATGAATTTTGCAAAAACATGAACATGTTTCCCAATTAATTGTAAAATAGTACTTCTATAACATGTGCCAAGATATCTATTTTAAAGGGGTTGTAAACCCTTGTGTTTTTTCACCTTATGTAAGATTTTTTCATGTATGTGAAAAATGTCAGAATTGGCTGGTGTTTAAAGATGGACCCTATGTGTTTTTTTAAAACGGCACAGCAGGTACTTTTGCATGCAAATAATTATATGTGACTGAGGTGCAGCTGAGGAATATTAATTAATCGTTGGGGAGAATGTTTAGTATTTTTCAACGTAAAAGGGATCAGCTACTTGTAGTTTTTAATTATAAGTCTACATGGAAGCAGACGGTTTTGCTCATTACATATGCATGCTCTGCTTCCCGTTTTATAGTGCTGAACCGAGATTTTATTATTTCTCACAATGCAAGTCTGCAGGTTGGCCAAGATGAGCAGACCATGCATTTAAAAATGCTGTCCAATCATGATCTTGCTAATTTAATATAACAAAAATTTAGAAAAGCAAAAACATAAAACATTTTTCAAAATGCTTTTAAACATTTCAAAAACAACAAATACATAATATGTATAAAAAATACACTACGTTTTTTTTTTTATACAAATTCAGAGCAATGTTGTTTAGCATCACATACCCAAATAGTTGATACGGACAGCGCTGGGTTCATCCAATCCAAGTGCACGTTTTCGTACATCCCACAGGAGGTTAGTACAGCAATGGGACATAGTCCAAGCGCTGTCACTCCTTTAAGATAGCTCTTTCAACTACAAGTAAAACAAAAATAAACGGTTGTAACTATATTGGAAGAGATGTGAGCCCTGCTTGTCTACCCTATAATCAAAAAGGTAAAAAGGTCAAAACAGAAATGCACTAGTGTAAATGTTTAAAATTTGTCATATAGCAGCTAACAGGAAAATATTTTAAAATGGACACGTCACCAAAATAGGGGAAATATACCATTTCATATTTCTATAATGTGTAAACAAAGTAGTTTTCCTGCATGTACTTCACCATTGTAAAAAAACAAAGTCTGGCGTCTCTGGATCTCACCATGTGATGGATACTAAATCTTCCTCCCACGTTTCTATCCCAGTTTACCACTTAAGCTGGCCATACATTATACAATTTTCTTATTCAATTTCCTTTAGTTTTACCTTCAACTATGTAGTGCAAGGGCCTGCCTGATTGCATACAAATTGAAAGTCTTTAGGTTTGACCTCATATTATATGGTTTTGGTAAATCTAAAAGGAAAGTTGTACAAGAAAATTGTACAATGTATGGCCAGTCTTAGGCAACACAGCCAATTAAACAAAGCCACCCAGAACAATCCAACTGTGGATAGACATGTAAATAATAGCCAGATGCCAATTTTTTTGTCTTTCGGTTAACATGCATACTTGGATTGGCAAAACATTCCAATTTACACCTATGGAAGAGAGCAATTAAACCCCAAAACACCCTTTGGTACCAGATTATCTTTTAGGAGAACAATAGTAATTGGTTGAGAAAATTCAAACTGGCATGTTAACAGAACAGAGTGCCTACATATGATTATTTACCAATCCAAGAGTTACATGGCCTTGAAAAAGTATTCATACCGCTTGAAATTTTACACATTTTGTCGTGTTACAACCAAAAACGAAATTGTATTTTATTGGGATTTTATGAGTTAGACCAACACAAAGTAGCACATAATTGTGAAGTGGAAGGAAAAAAAATGATAAATGGCTTTCAATTTTTTTTAGAAATAAAGATCTCAAAAGTGTGGTGTGCATTTGTATTTAGCCCCCAACTTTGTGTTGGTCTATCACATAAAATCCCAATAAATACATTTAGGTTTTTGGTTGTAACATAACAAAATGTGGAAAATTTCAAGTATTATGAATACTTTTTTCAAGACACTGTAGTGCCTGATTAAGCAGAGACAATTTGAATGGTTTGCAGGCAACTTAATCCTAGCCACACATGAGCCAACAACTACAAGCATTACTTAAGGATATTGAGCTTTTTCCTAATCTGTAATTTATCACACAGGAAAGTTTACCAAAATTATTTCAATGGCGAAGAGTGAAGAATCAGAACTACTACACATGCATCAAGGTTGGTAGGTGAGTATTGTAGTGGGTCCTGTGAGGAAGGGCAGGCATTCTGCAAGAAATGTTCTCTCACATTAAAACATACAGAACCAGGAGGAGACATCAGATGCTGGCTCAGTGTATTTTAGTACGAGATGAAGGAGAATCATTTTTTATATATTTAAAAATGATATATATTTATTTAACCATGACGGTTATAAAAATAATGTTGGGAGTTATCTACAATTTCTTGTTTGCCTTTACTTTTGGATGCAAGGCCTTTGTGTATACTTATCTTGATGTAAGTTGGTGAAGAGTGGTGATGCAGTTTAAGTACAGTTCAAATTCCATCTTCATCCCATATAATGGGTTCTGACAGAAGTGACAGGCTGAGCGGCATTTTCAGGAGCCTTCTTAAACACATACTGACCACTTACGGTTAGTGGGGTCAGTCTATTTGGTGAGCTGTCATTCTCGGCAGAGGTCACATTTTCAAGCACCGCAGAACAAAAGCAATAATTACACGGTGGCCGAAATGCCTTCTACTGCAAAGTACCACTCATTATACCAAGCCTGTAGCAAAAACATCTTAACAGACATGTGCCATGCCAATCAGAGCACAACTATACCACTACTCATAACTTTACTAAAATGTCTTGTGGCATTAAAGTGAAACTTTATGCACAACAGTTTGATCACAATAATGTTCTTTAAAAAAAAGAAGAACATACATTCCACATTATTAATTATGCTAAATGAGTGTGTGTAAATTTCCTCCAGCATTTCTCTTGTGTTGGTCACCATTTTGTTGAAGCCCAGAACAGTCACTTCCTTTTGGCAACTCTCCCCCTCTTCTTGGTCTCAAACTATATGTCACTTTCTGTATTTAAAATATGTACATTTCCAGCTTTTATTTTATGTCTTGGTTCAGATAGAGAGGAAGGCTTTACAGAAGCTTTACAGTGCTGAAGCTACAGCCTGTGAAGGTTGGGGATGAGGGAGAAGTGAGAGAGTTGGACTTCAGTACAACTAGCCTGCCCACAGACAGATTGCATCTCGGCCGGTCCATGCTGAACCAGCTGAGATTCGATCCATCTATGGCCAGCTTTAAGCCAGCCATAGACTGTTTGACGATCCGCTGGTTCAGCAGGGGCCAGCCGAGATTCAAACCATGTATGGGCAGGCTGATTGTACAACCAGCATGCTGGATTTTTCACGCGATTATTGCCAGTGGCTATGCAGATGAATCCATTGTTTTTCCACCACTGAAAGGAATGAAGGTTGTGCCCAGGCTGAAACTCATGGATTACCTAGGATAGGTGCAGCGAGAGAATACAAAAAGGTGTAGGACACATTCATGAATCTATTCCTAATCCTTGGCTGAAAATGATAAGGAGTGTTTACTTCCACTTTAACAAGTGGCTGAGGAACTCGTGTAGGAAGGAGGATTTTGGGTTTCTGGAGAACTGGGCTGACTTTTTCAGTCAGTTACCGGCTCTTTAGTAGAGATGGGCTGCACCTAAATTGGGAGGGCGCAACTCTGTTGGAAAAAAAGATGGCCAAGAAGTTGGATGGGGCTTTTAAAACTAGATGTTGGGGGAAAGGGTTCAGCAGAAGTGATAGCCGGCAACGAGGATAAGACAGAGGGGGGATAGTGGAGGCACTATTGATAATGCATCCATAACATCTAATCCCGGGGTTAATGAATTACCAAATCAAAAACAAAGCCCGAGAAATCACATGGATAAAATATGCACCAGTACAAAACCACGTACCAAAATGCCAGGAGCCTAGTCAATAAAACTTGGGAACTAGCGACCACAGGATTATTACATTCAGCATCAATTATAGGAAAGGGAAGCGCGAGGCTAGTACAAAAACACTAAATTTCAAAAAAGAGCCAACTTTTCTAAACTGCGCTCGATGCTGCTGATATTAAGTTGGACCAAATCCTTAAATCATTGAACACAGAGCAAGTGGGAGTGCTTTAGGAATATTTTAAATAAAAGTATTACTGAGTGCATGCCAATGGGTAATAAATATAGAAGAAGAACAAAGGCTAAACTTGGGTGGCTAAACCAAAACGTAAAATGCGTTTAATACCAGAACAGGCCATTATGAGTACCTCGCAATGTCACTTGGCCTTTGCAACGCTCCAGCAGTTTTCTAGGAACTTAACAATATCCTCCGAGATTAGTTGCAGCTCTGTGTGGTGGTTTAGCTCGACAATATCCTCAATTTTTCCAAGTCCCTAGAAAGCCACCACAGATGTCTGTCGTGTGCTTCAGAAGCTGGGATAGAACAATCTCTACTGTAAAATTGGAGAAGTGCGAGTTCCATCAGGAACAGGTTAAATTCCTGGGTTATGTCATTTCCACTGCCGGTTTTTCGATGGACCCAGAGAAACTTTCAGCAGTCCTACCGTGGCCCCGACCCGTGGGTATATGTCCTCTGCAATGTTTTCTTGGCTTTGCCAATTATTATCGAAAGTTTATTCGTAACTTCTCGTCTCTGGTTGTTGAAAGGAAACATGTTTTAGTTCATGATACAAGAGGTGTTTGAAATATGAACAATGGCTATACCAGACCTTCGCATTCTTGAGGGCTGTCTGGGATGTAACAAGTTGCACATCAAAGCTTTGTAGCATATCAGATTATGCAAAGCTGAACAAAAAGCTTGGCTCCTGGTCGTCAGTTGTGATAACGCTATGCAAGCGAGCTTCAAAGAGGGCCATGGTGGCCAAGATGATTGATGAAGGTGGGTTACAGAGATCAAAGGATCAACAGGCATTGAAGATTGACCCAAGACATATAGACATGATATATGGACAATGCTGCCCCTAGAGGCCAATGCAGGATGGACAGTAATATATTGAGGAGGACTGCCCCGTAAATACGTTGATTCGTCAAAGGTCTAGATTGGCCGGCAATGGGGTTGGGTCTGAACAGTGTATGACTGAAGTATAAAAAGGGCTGAACGAGTCAGAGAGCACTCTCTCTACCATTTTTGAGCCTCACGGCTCTCTCTCTCTCTCACCATCTCGAGCCCAGCTGATGATACCATATCTAAAAGTACAGCCTTGCGATAAGTATATTTGATATTTCTTGTTATATGCTTTGTAATATCTTTCTTTAGTATTTTCATGTTAGCGTTTTCCTATTTTCTTGGGAAATAAATAAGTCGTTGTTTTATTAAGCAGTGTGTTTGTTTTCAAAGCTAACCTTATATTATTGTGCTATCAACAGTAACTATCAGGAGTTTTAATAGACTAGCTAACTATAGGAATAGACAAATTAATACACATATGGAATAAATAGAGGGAATCTGTAATCACCTTTGGATAATATTTAGTTTAGAAGTTATATCAATCTCAGCATTTATTTCACTGGTAAAGCCCCTGACTGATATGACCAGAATGGACAGTAACCCACAGAGTTGGTCTCCGGAGTCCATTAAGACCTTTGAGAACCTCAAGGCTCCCTTTGTTTCTGCTTCTGTGTTGGCACATCTTGATCCTATGTTACCCTTTATCCTTGAAGTTGATGCTTCTGAGACTGGAGTTGGCGCCTGTCTCAACATCCTACCTCTGAGAGCGCAATGAATCCTTGTGGCTACATTTCCAAGAAATTGTCACCTGCGGAACGCAATTACGAGATTGGGGACAGAGAATTGTTAGCGATCATTTTAGCCCTTAAAAGAAGAAATCAGATATCTCCTCGAAGGTACCACTGTGGCGGTTCTCATTCTTACTGACCTTAAGAATCTCACATTCTTGTCTGAGGCTAAATGCCTCTCTCCCAGAAGGACGCGATGGGCTCTTTTCTAGTCAAGTTTCAATTATATAGTCTCACTCTTATCAGGTACTAAGAATGTAAGGGCTGGCGCTTTGTCGCGACAATTTTCCTCCACTTCCAAGATGGAATCGGTTCCTGCGATTCCTCCTGATCATATTCTGGCCACGGTTCACACCAGTCTCACTTCTCCTTTGGGTGACAAAATTCTTGCCGCTCAGGTCCATGCTCCTCCTGGGAAACCTTGTGACCGCTGCTTTGTCCCTGAGAGTCTCCGTACTACCGCGCTTCAGACTTACCATTGTCCCAAGGCTGCTGGCCACCTTGGGAAGAATCAACTCTTTTGGTCCATTTCCCAACAATTCTGATGGCCTAGTCTACGTGCGGATGTAGCCGTCTTCATAGCTGCTTGTTTTGCGTGCGCTGAGAGTAAGACACCACAATGCCTTCCAGTGGGTCTCCTACAACCCATACCCAATAGAGAGATGCCTTGGACCCACCTGTCCATGGATTTTCTTGTGGAGTAACCCAACTCTCAGGGCAACAGTTATCCTTATGGTGGTTGATCGGTTCTCGAAGATGTCCCATTATATTCCACTTAAGAAGCTGCCCACATCTAAGGAACTAGCTTCCATTTTGCTCAGGAGATCTTTTGCTTACATGGGCTACCCAAGGTGATAGTCTCAGACAGGGGTAGTCAGTTTGCGTCGCGGTTCTTGCGAGCCTTTTGTGCACAGTTGGGAATTCAGCTTTCTTTCTCCTCTGCGTATCACCTGCAGTCTAATGGGGCCGCAGACTGAGCCAACCAGTCCTTGGAGCAGTTTTTACATTGCTATATTTCTGGCCATCATAACTGGTCAGACCTCTTAACTTGGGCGGAGTTTGCTCACAACAGTGCCATGAATTCTGCTTTCTGATTGTCCCCGTTTTATGGCAAACTATGGTTTCCAACCTTCCATGTTGCCCGACTCATTTGTTCCGCAGAGCATCCCTGCGTTAGAGGAGCATCTCCGTGGTCTTCGTTCCACTTGAGCACAAGTCCAGGAGGCTTTGCGACATGCCAATAATAGGTACAGACTCAATGCTAACCACAGACGCCTGCCTGCGACTTCCTACCAGGTTGGGGACATTGTCTGGCTGTCCTCTCGCAACCTTCGACTCCGTGGTTCCCTCACTGAAGTTGGCACCTCGGTTTATTGGGCCTTTCCGTATTCTCAACAGAATTAACCCAGTGGCTTACACTTTAGACCTTCCTTTTAATATGCGTATTTCAAATCTATTCTATGTCTCCTTATTAAAACCTTTGGTCTGCAACCGCTTTACCACCTCGGTGCCACATCCTCACCCAGTACAGGTTGAGAACCATGAGGAGTATGAAGTACAGTCCATTGTTGACTCCCGTAGTTTTCCGTGGGCGCATACAGTACCTGGTGCATTGGAAAGGGTACAGTCCGGAGGAATGCTCTTGGGTCTCATCCTCGGACGTACATACCCCTGTCCTCCTCCGTGCTTTCCAAAGACATTTTCCCCTCAAAACTGGTGGTCCTCTGAGGGGGGGTGTTAAGGAGGGGGTACTGTCAGGGCTGGGCTCAGCCCTTTCTTCTCAGAGCGGGGTCGCTCAGCTGTTGGTTAATTGCCAGCTCCACTCTTTTCCACAGTGACTCACCTGATAATGGTATCCTGTTTGTCAGTCCTACTGGTTACTTAAGCTGTTCAGTTCAGTTCCTCTTTGCCTTCACCTTGGTCATCACATCCAGAGACTCTCTCCTGTGTACCTGTTGAAAACTTGCTTGGCTGACGTCCCTTCTGGTTCCTGATCCTGCTTGCTGTTCCACTACGCTGATTCTTCGTTTTCCTGGCCTGTCCTGAAGTACGCTGATCTCTGGCTCCCAGACATCCTGGCTTGTCTGACTATCCTTTCTGGTTACCAAACTCTGGCTATAATTTGAATATGTTGCTCCGTTTACCTTTTACTGTTATTATTCAACAAGTGTGATTTTAACTGCACTTCTGTCTGATTCATGGATTCCGACAGTATGGATAATTTTAAAAGACTCTTGGACATGCATCTTAGCCAAAACAATACACAGGTATATGGGAAATTATTTTACACACACACACACACACACACACACACACACATTTTACCAACTATGCAACTATGGAAGCACGAGAGAATCACAATCACGAAGCTCTGGAGAAAATTCACATGCAAACTTAACATCCTATTTACTTTTAGTAAATCAAACTCATAGTCTTAAGTATGCACCATCTTCTAGATAAAAAAAAAAAAAAAGTTGCTATGCAAAAGGAAAAAAAAAAAAAAAAAAAGTACATGGGCAATTGTGACAATGAGTAACAGCTGTTTACAAACAAAGCCACCTGATCACAGTGTTAAAGCTGACATGGTGATCAAATGGTCGGTACTATGTTCACATCATCGTACGCTATTGATATACATTTGTTCTGCACTTTTCAAGAGAAATTCAGACAATGCAGATGGGAAATGTTAAAGCAACCCTTTATCACTTGTGTTCTGAAACCACTACTAAATGTGAATTATTTAGCTTACTGGTGCGTAATCAGCGATTTAAAACTTCACAACAGCCCTGCTCAGCCTCTGCCCCAGTCCCTCCTTACAGGGTTTGTCCCCCAAACACCCAGTTTTCCCTCACTAGGTCCCCATCCTGCCCCTCACACAGCATAAAGATGAAGCCAGAATGTCTTACTGGCTTTTCTGAGGGGCAGTGGCAGTCATTGGCTCTCCTGCTGCTGTCAGTCAAATTCTGTGAAGAGGGGGGGGGGGGGGCGCGAGGCTGAGCAGGGCTGTTGTGTCTATTGACCCAGGCAACACATCTCAGAATTGAGCTCACAGGCGTCCCACTATAGGAGCAAACAAATGCTCTTGCGCACAAGTGTGTTGATCAGGTGATTTAGAGTTCAAGATGGATAATATCTCAGGCCTTGCTGCCCTCCAGGATAGGGGTATCCTAGCAGTCAAGAAAAGGAACGAAGAGGGTGCATCAGCCTTGTGCATCCTTTGATAGATTTAATAACAGATTAAAAACTACTCACAAGCATATAAAAGTCTTAAAATGGTGGCAATCAGTTTGGTTACAACAGTCTCCAGATGACGAAAGAGAGGACACTGGTGGCTGACGCGTTTTAAAGAGATGCCTTCTTCCTCAGAGCCTACAAGCGGCTTCCTATGGTGGCAAGCCGTGAAGAGGAGGAGCCAGGGGTGCTATTGGAGACCCCCAAAAGAGGAGGAGCACTTTGTTCAATTCAGTTTCTGAACAGGTAAATATAACATGTTTGTTATTTAAAAAAAAAAAAAAAAGTATATGTATATGTGTATATATATATATATATATATATACATACATACATATACACACACATATATATATATATATATATATATATATATATATATATATATATACACACATACACATACACACACACCAATTGTTAGATATGATGGCTGCATTAGTTTTCTTTTTCTTAGGCTTTCTATTTTCATCTGGTGATCCAACCAGCAAGTCAGTTACAATGATGAGACAAACCATTCCCTACTGACAGGGGTGCTTGTAATGATCAGCTTTAACTTACCTAAAACCTTTATACCAAAAGGAAAAAAAACAGTTGCTGTAACTGCTTATAAAGTATTAGCTGGAGTTTGGCTTCAGCTTTCTGGTGTTTTTAAACACATAACCCTCCCCCTGACTGATAATGCTTCTCTGCTGTCCAAAAGGTGCCCCTGGGCCCTTTCATACAGAGTGGAGACACTCTAATACAGCAGGGGTGTCACTGGCCAGCCACCACCTCTAATACTTGGCAAGCTGCAAAATATTACATTTGATTTTGGGTTTACTACTGCTTTAAAGTATAACGAAGGCCTGGTTCACACTGTTACATTCAGTTTTAAATGCGATTTCAGCTGCGATCATGCAGTGTGAATGTTTCTCAGAGGAAGGGGTGTGCGATTTAAATGCAGTTTTACTGCTATGCTTTTGTGGACACGATAATATTATTACCACCTTAGCAAGGGAATAGAATAATTTAGCAAAAAAAAAAAAAAAAAAACACACCAAAAGCGCTTAAAAATAAAAAAAAATGTATGTACATGCATTTTTGATAAGTTTCTATACAAATCTATGGGCCTCAAAAATTGCACTGCATCGCACCAAAGTAGCAAAGAAACCTTCCTCAAACTGAGAACCCTCCCTTACTCTATCCAAAATGAAAAAAAGAGTTTGCCTATAGTTCAACTTTAGGGAGAAACGCACAGTCATTAAACTCAATAAGGATAAATGCCCAGGTACACAAGAAACCTTCCTTAAAATGTTTGACCTGCATGTGCTCCATTAACTACTTCAGCCCCGGAAGAATTTACCCCCTTCATGAACAGGCCATTTTTTGCTATACGGTACTGCGTCGTTTTAACTGACAATTGCACGGTCATGCAACACTGTATCCAAACAAAATTTACATTAAAAAAAAAAAAAACACTATCTTTTACTTTTTGCTATAATAAATATCCCAACTTTTTTTAAAAACGAAATACATTTTTTCTTCAGTTTAGGCTGACATGTATTCTACATTTTTTTTTTTTTTTTTTTAACCAAAATCGCAATAAGCGTATATTGAGTGGTTTGCGCAAAAGTTAGAGCGTCTACAAAATAGGGGATAGATGTCAGTTTTACTAATTTTTTAACTAGTAATGGCGGCGATCTGCGATTTTTTTATCGGGAATGCCATATTGCGGCGGACAAATCGGACACTTTTGACACATTTTTGGGACCAGCGACATTTATACAGCGATCAGTGTTATAAAAATGCACCGATTACTGTATAAATGTCACTGGCAGGGAAGGGGTTAACACTAGGGGGCCATCAAGGGGTTAACTGTGTTCCCTAGGTGTGTTCTAACTGTGGGGGTTGGGACTGACTAGGGAAGGAGACGGATTGATGTTCCTACTTAGTAGGAACACACAAACTGTCTCCTCTCCCCTGACAGAATCGGGAATTGTGTATTTGCACACACACACCCCCTTCTCCTGACAGAACTGGAATTTGTGTGTTCACACACAAACACAGATCCTGGTTCCCGCTCTGTTACGAGTGTTCGCGAGTGCCCGGCTGGTATCGCGCCCGCCGGGCACTCACATCGGCTCCAGGGACACGCTGCGGGCGCGCCTCCTAAAGCGTCTTAAAGAGCCGACAGACAGCTATGACGGCTCGTCCAGGGTAGCCATCCTGCCGCAGTATAAAAGCGGTGGTTGGTCGGGAACCGGTTAAAATTTAGCCAAAAGCTTCTCCCGTCTAAGCTATACAAAGATTAACCTTGGGACCCTTCCACACGGGGTGAACTCACCAGGAGTCCATCTGCTTAGCAGGGAATCTGACTACAGATCCCCACTGAGCAGGCGGGTGGTCCATGTCTGCTCCACTTATGCAAAGAGGACACAGACACAGCATGCTCTATTCTATGAGTGGTCGGATGCAAAAGAACCCCCATCCATTTGTTTTTAGCAGATAGGATCAGATGTCGGCGGGTTTAAACAGACACGCATCTGTTTACACTCACCGCTCCAAAGAGGACAATGGAGGGTCCAATCGAGTCCACCTGGGAAACTGACAGGCAGACCCAAATCGGTCCCCTCGTGTGAAAGGGGCCTTTGAGAATAAAAGGCCAGTCCCTGTCTGAAAAAAATAAAATATATTTTTTTTTTTTGTTTACATTATTCTGTTCCCCATGGGATAAAGTACCATATTTATCGGCATAAAACACGCACTTTTTTCCCCTGAATGTCCATCATAGGGCGGGACGGGGCGGGACTGGGCGTGACTGTGAGAGGCGCCAAAAAAAGCCGAGAACACTCGGGTATGTGTATCTCGGCTCCGACGAATCCCTGCAGTCTCGGCGCCATATTTGAATCTACACACGGCTGTGTATGTCGGCAGCGTGTGCAGAAAGCTGCACTGACATGGCTGCACTGGGGCAAAGCTGCACTGGCAAGGCTGCACTGGGGCAAGGCTGCACTGGGGCAAGGCTGCACTGGGGCAAGGCTGCACTGGGGCAAGGCTGCACTGGGGCAAGGCTGCACTGACAATGCTGCAATGGACACTGGGGCAAGGCTACACTGAAAAGGCTGCAGATGGACAGATAACGCTGCATTGATGGGCATTTTAATGTAAGTTTTTTTTCCTTAAACTTCCCTCCTAAAAGTTTTTTTTCCCTTAAAATTCCCTCCTAAACTTGGGGTGCGTGTTATACGCCGATAAATACGGTAGATGTAGTGCTTTGTCCCATCTGTAACTTTAGCTGCAAGGACAAGCTGTTGGACAGGGGCGCCCCCTCTTGGCACACAGTGACCTGACACTGCAGCTATCAAAAGATAGTGTTACAGAGTACCTAGGAAGATCAGACAAAGTAAATACATGTATTTTGCCCTGTGGGGAACAGAACGTTAAAAAAAAAAAAATAAATAGTCATAACTCTTCTTTAACCTGATCACATTCACCAAGCTGGCAAAATAGACCATTATTCCACATAGCCAGATTCTAACCTTTGTTTGTGCATGTGCTGGATAACAGAATTAAAGGAGAAGTTCACCTTTCATAACATGTTACACCAATATTTAGGGTGTAACATGTTACGAACAGACCAGCTCCTGCTTTGACAGCCCGCCCGGCTGTGTCACTCATACACAATGTTCTGTGAATGGAAAGCTACAAGGTCTGGCAATCTTTGAGGCTATCAGCTTGTAGTTTTCAATGAACTAACACTGCGCTGTGCACTGCGCATTCTCTCTGTCAGATTGTATCTACTTGCCTGTACGAGCACACGGATACACTGACAGATCTGCAGGAGACCTGCATGGCACCAGTCATTTTACCGGCAAAAAAAAATGTGTATTTATTTTTTGTTAAAAGGTGAACATGTCCTTTAAAGCTCTGAAACTTGTAGATATTCTGTTGGACCCAGTCATGATTAACCAAAGATTTCTTCTGCACAGAGGTACTTGATTCATTTCAGTTTATTGCTGCACAAGCCATGTGGGTGGCAGAGGATGTTAGTACTGGCTGTCATCGGGAGGGTTCAAATTAGTACAACCCGTCAAGTGATTTTCTATCCTACAGTTGTACATGTTCATATAGTTTTCTTACAAACTATATACAGCAACATCTACAGCCTTCTTACCAGCAAACTTACAAAGCCCATACATTAGGAGAAAAAGGAGTACACTGTATTCCATTTTACAGGACCCACAGTGGTAAGGCTGTAGTAAGTTAACAGCCCACAGCTTGTGTTATGCAAAGCACACAGGGTAGGGAGACAATGAAAAAACACGCATGCATTCTTACACAGCCGAGCTGAATAAGGAGACCATGACATAAAAACTCACAATGCCCATGCCTGGTACAAAACCACTTGGCTAGTAGAATGATGGGAATTTCCATAACACAAAAATTACATGGAAAACAAGTTCAATGCATGCAGCGCCTCTGAACCCATAGCCTAGTGGGATGGTGAGGCTATTTTATGCAGTCTTATAGAGCCCATACCATAGCAGGATGATTAAATCATAGCACACAATCTATCGACCCTGCACTAGACTGGCCTGACCACACCGTTTTTTTAAGCCCTGTGTGCATGAGCCCTTACTGCCTGGCCATGTGCATTTTTGACCAATATGACCTTGACTAGTGTTTCTCAACTCCAGTCCTCAAGGTGCCCCGACAGGTCATGTTTTCAGGCTATACATTATTTTTCACAGGTGATTTGATTAGTTTCACTGCCTTGGTAATCACCACAGCTGTTTTATCTGAGTGGAATCCTAAAAACATGACCTGTTGGGGCGCCTTGAGGACTGGAGTTGAGAAACACTGACCTAGACAAGTTACTAGCTCTGTTTAGAATTGTTGCTGACTTGCTGGTGAGTAAGGATGAGCTCCGGCGTGTTCGCACACCCCACGTGCAGAGCCCGCCAGGAAGTTGGCACTGCTCTGCGTTATCACAGGCAGTGAGACATTGTCCCAATGCGTGGCTGCAGAGATCAGAAAATGTCTCACTGCCTGTGATTAGCGCAGCGCCAACTTCCTGGCGGGCTCTGCATGTGGGGTGTGCGAACACGCCGGGGCTCATCCTTACTGATGTGTAATAACAACAGCCAACAGGCTACAGACTAAACTTGTAAACACCCAATGGGGTTGATTTACTAAAACTGGAGCACTCAGAATCTGGTGCAGCTGTGCATGGTAGCCAATCAGCTTGTTCAATTAAGCTTTGCTAATAAAACCTGGAAGCTGATCGGTTTCTATGTAGAGCTGCACCAAATTTTTTGCACTTCAGTTTTAGCAAATAGCCCCCAATGTTTGGTGTGCAAAGCTTTGTTAGGATCATCTCTTAACCTCTTGCCACCCATGAAACGTATGTGCAGAAGCAAACAGGGTGCCCACCTGTCAAACATATGCATTCATGGGTGGAGGTTTTTGTGCTAAGAGTGTGCTCCTGGTCTCTAGCAATGATTGAGACCCAGAGGGACCAGCTCCCAAGTATGTGACGGCCAATCACAGTGGTCACGTGATTAGGCAGACCTTCATGTCCTCCAGGTGCAACTTTAATCTTCTTCACCATACCTTTGTTGATTTGGATGTATGCTTTGGGTCGTTGTCGTGCTGAAAGATTAAGTTCCTTTTCATGTTCAGCTTTCTAGCAAGAGTCTGAAGGTTTTGTGCCAATAATGACTGGTATTTAGAACTGTTAATAATTCCCTCTACCTTGACTAAGGACCCTGTTCCAGCTAAAGAAAAACAGCCCCAAAGCATGATGCTGCCACCACCATGCTTCACTGCGGGTATGGTGTTCTTCTGGTGATGTGCAGTGTTGCTTTAGCGCCAAACATATCTTTTGGAATTATGGCCAAAAAGTTCAACCTTGGTTTTCATCAGAGCATAACACAATTTTTCCACATGCTTTTGGGAGACTTCAGATGTGTTTTTGCAAAATTTAGCTGGGCTTGGATGCTTTTCTTTGGGAGAAAACCCTTCCGTCTTGCCACTCTACCCCATAGCCCAGACATATGAAGAATACGGGAGATTGTTCTCACATGTACCACACAGCCAGTACTTGCCAGATATTCCTGCAGCTCATTTAACCACTTACGGACCGCCCCGCGTTGTTATACCTTTTTTTTCATTCCTTGTAATAGGAATAAAAGGTGACTTTTTTTTTTTTATTTTTAAAGAACAGTGTAAAAATAAAAAATGTAAAAATGAATAGGGAAAAAATTTTTTTTTTAAAAAAAACGCACCCCGTACCGCCGAGCTCTCGTGCAGAAGCGATCGCATACGTGAGTAGTGGCCGCATATGAAAACGGTGTTCAAACCACACATGTGAGGTATCACCACAATCGGTAGAGCGAGAGCAATAATTATAGCCCTAGACCTCTTCTAACCCAAACATGCGACCCGTAGAATTTTTTAAACGTCACATATGGAGATTTTTAAAGGGTAAAAGTTTATTGCCATTCAACGAGCAGGCGCAACTTTGAAGCGTGACGTATTGGGTATCAATTTACTCTGCATAACATCATCTTTCATAGTATATAAAAAAAAAATAGGGCTAACTTTACTGTTGTCTTTTTTTTTAAATTCAAAAAAGTTTTTTTTTTTCCAAAAAAAGGAAGACCGCTGCGCAAATACGGTGTGACAAAAAGTATTGCAACGACCACCATTTTATTCTCTAGGGCATTAGGAAAAAAAAATTATATAATGTTTGGGGGGTTCCGAGTAATTTTTATTTTTTTTTTGCAATAAAAGAATTTAACTTGTAAACAAGTTTGAAAAAGAGGCCCGGTCCTAAAGTGGTTAATGTTGCTGTAGGCCTCTTGGCAGCCTCCCTGACTAGTTTTCTTCTCATTAATTTTGGAGGGACGTCCAGTGCTTGGTAATGTCACTGTTGTGCCATATTTTCTTCACTTGATGATGACTGTTTTCACCATGTTCCATGGTATATCTAATGCTTTGAAAATACTTGTGTACCCTTCTCCTGACTGATACCTTTTAACAATGAGATGCCTCTGATGCTTTGGAAGCTCTCTGCGGACCATGGCTTTTGCTGTAGGATGCAACTAAGAAAATGTCAGAAAAGACCTACTAGAACAGCTGAACTTTATTTGGTGTTAATCAGAGGCACTTTAAAAGATGATAGGTGTGTACTGACTCCTATTTAACAGGAGTTTGAATGTGATTGCTTTATTCTGAACACCACTACTGCCCCAGTTATAAGAGGGTGAGCACACTTATGCAACCACGTTAATTTTATTTTTGCTTCCCAACCCTAAAAGATTTCAGTTTGTTTTTCAACTGAGTTGTACAGTTTATAGGTCACATTAAAAGGTGGGAAAAGTTCTGAAATGATTTATCTTTGTCTCATTTTTTTACATCACAAAAACCTGACATTTTAACAGGGGTGTGTAGACTTTTTATATCCACTGTAAGTAAATATAGTATATTGCGATTTCTCATGCTGTTTTCAGGCTGCAAGTTGAAGCGAAGGACCTCCAAGGTGATATTCTCTGAAACATTGCCTGTGCCATGCGCAACACAGGAAAGGCAGGGGGAGATTAGAGAGCTGAATGCATGGCTAAAGATCTGGTGTAAGAAGGAGGGATTTGGGTTTTTAGAGCACTGGGCTGACTTTTCATTGGGGTGCAACCTATATGCTAAAGATGATTTGCACCTAAATGGAAGGGGGTCTAATGTGCTGGGGGAGAGGTTTATGGGAAGGCTGGAGGAGTATTTAAAACTAGGATTGGGGGGGGGGGGGTATCTAGATTATAATGGGGCAGACAGGGGTCAGCCCCTATTGGTGGGTGGAATGGTGAAAATGGGGGGAGGGCTATGGCAGATGTGAAGGTTCCTATGTTACAAACAACCATTGGAAGTGATACTATTTGTACTAAAATAAAAAAATTTGCAACATACGTTTGCAAAATGCCAGAAGTTTGCCAAGCAAAATAGGCAAGTTGGAAGCTCTGGTTCACAAAGAGAACTATGAACTAAATTGGTATTGCTGAATCTTGGCTTCATTCTTCTCATGACTGGGCTATTAATATTCCTGACTATGCTCTTTCGGAAAGACAGGGTAAAACAGAGGGGTGGTGGTGTCTGTCTATGTGAGAAGTGATCTCAAAAAGCGAGTGTGAAAGAGGACCTAGTTGATGGGGAATGTGATGAGTCTGAAGCATTATGGGTGGAACTGTACATGGGTGTGCGTACTACAAAAGGTTATCATTGGAGTTTGCTATAGACATCCCAGTGTTAACCACTGCCATACCAGACCATAATAAAATTACACCGGCAGGAACATCTCCTCCCTCCAGGTGGATGTCATATGACGTCCTCTGGTCCTAGCGGCTCCTGCGGGCCCCCGGAGGCACGCAGCGATCGGAGATGAGGACACAGCCCATCCCTAAACAGTGTAAAGAGCCAAAGAAATTGTCTCTTTACCACGTGACTGGCTGTGTTCAATCATAGCTGGTTACAAATGTCAACAAACAGCTGTAGTGCTGTTTCTGGGACAGTGAGGAGGCGGCCTGGGAAAAAAAAATATAAAAGAAAAAAAAAACACCACAGTACAGTGCCCGATTGCCCCACAGGAGGACCTGTCACAGCCCATCAGAGTACCCAAGTACCTGTCACCATCAGAGTACCCGACTACCTGTCACCAGCCCATGCCTCATAGAATAGACGTTGGGGTGTTTTCCTTTCAAAATGGGGTTATTTTGTGGGGGTTTCCATTGTCCTGGTGCTCCAGAATGTATTTTGAGGTGTAATTGGAAGTATGCATATGCTGTGTGAGAGAAATAACTTGTTCTTATGACAATATTGTGTAAAATAAATAAAAAAAAAAAACTTCAAAAAACTCGCCATGCCTCTTACCAAATACCTTGGACTGTCTACTTTTCAAAAAGGAGTATTTGCACTTTCCTGCCATTTCAGGGCCTCAAGAAATGAGATCCATCAGTGCATCAGGTGTGATCAATTTTCAATGATTTGCACCATAGCTTGTAGACTCTATAACTTTCACACAGACCAATATATACTTATTTGGGTTATTTTTACCAAAGAAATGTAGCAGTATAAATGTTGGCCCAAATTTAAGAACAAAAGTTACTTATTTGAAAAATTTTATCATAGTAACAGAAAAAAAAAAAAAGTTTTTTTTTTTTTTTTTAACCACTTCATTACTGGGCCATAGTCATATGACGGCCTGAGATGGGATCTCCCATCCTGGGTGGCTGTCATATGACGTCCTGGGATTCCCGGCCGTCTAGGGGGCGCGCGCGCCCGCGGCATTGCTCGGGACCCAGTGCGTGTGCCCGGTGGCCGCGATTGCCCGTTAACCGGGCCGGACCGTGGATCTGTGTGTGTAAACACACAGATCCACGTCCTGTCAGTTGAGAGGAGACCAATCTGTGTTCCCAGCACAGCGGAACACTGATCGGTCTCTTTCCCTTGTGCGTCCCCTCCCCCTACAGTTAGAATCACTCCCTTAGGAAACATAATTAACCCCTTGTGTCCCCCTAGTGGTTAACCCCTTCCCTGCCTGTCACATTTATACAGTAATCAATGCAATTTTATAGCTGTATAAATGTGAATGGTCCCAAAAATGTGTCAAAAGTGTCCGATGTGTCAGCCATAATGTCGCAGTCATGAAAAACACAGGAAAAAAAAAAAAAAAAAAATATCGCAGATCATCGCTATTACTAGTAAAAAAAAATAAATACAGTTTTTTAAAAAATGCCATAAATCTATCCCGTATTTTGTAGACGCTATAACTTTTGTGCAAACCAATCAATATACGCTTATTGCGATTTTTTTTTACCAAATATATGTAAAAGAATACGTATCGGCCGAAACTGAGGAAAATTTTTTTTTTTTTTTTTTTTTTTTAAATTGGGATATTTATTATAGCAAAAAGTAAAAAATATTGTGTTTTTTTCAAAATTGTCGCTCTTCTTTTGTTTATAGCGCAAAAAATAAAAACTGCAAAAAAAGACGTCAATTTTGTTTGGGTACAACGTCGCACGACCGCACAATTGTCATTTAAAGTGCGACAGCACTGAAAACTAAAAATTGGTCTGGGAAGGAAGGGGGTGAAAATGCCCTGTATTGAAGCGGTTACATTTTCACACTTTTTTCCACTTAAGTCGCAAAAAATAAAAAACCCTGTGGTGATTAAATACCATCAAAAGAAAGCTCTATTCGTGTGAAAAAAAAAAAAAGATAACATTTTTGTTTCGGTACAGTGTTGCATGACTGAGTAATTGCCAGTCAAAGTGCGAGAGCACTGAAAGCTGAAAATTGGTCTGGGCAGGAAGGGTGTATAAGTGCCCTGTATTGTAGTGGTTAATGAGGAGGTGGAGACTCAGCTCCTTGCTCAGATGGAAAGGGCTGCAAGGGCTGGGAAAGTGATAATAAATGGAGGATTTGAACTACCCGGAAATTGACTGGAGTATTGGCACTGCTGGGACAGTTAAAAGGACAAAAATGTATAAACCAGAAAAATGTATATGGTCCAGTTTATTGAAGCCCCGACTAGGAATGACTCTGTTGGACATGGTAATCTCAAACCATGTAGAGCTTATTACCACTATTCATATAAAAGAACATCTGAGTAGCAGTGACCATAACATAATTTCATTTAATGTTAGCATAACAAATACATATGGGAAAGATAAAAACACTTAACTGTAAGAGAGCAAATTTTCCAAGGATGAGGGCTGCTCTCCAGGACTTAAACTGAGAGGGAATATTGGCATCAATGCACACAGAACAGAAATGGGAATTCTTCAAAAAGACTGTTTGCAGACTCCTTGCAAAATATATTCCCATGGGAAATAATTTTAAAATGCTAAAAATAAAACCTATGTGGCTCACAGCCAAAGTAAAACAGCTATAAATAAATAGGAAAAGAACTTAAAAATATAAAAATGAAGGAACACTATGATCTTTTAAATGCTACAAAAAATATAACAGAATATGTAAAAAAGGAAATCAAGGACACAAACATTCTAAAAGAATGACAGATTGCAAAAGATTGGACAAACCCCAAAACATTCTTCAAATATATGAATAGTAAAAAAGGTCAGGTCTGAGCATGTAGGCACTTTACAAAATAATCTAGAGTGGTTGACTGGGGACAAAGAGAAGGCTAATTTATTAAATACTTTCTTCAGCTCTGTGTATACAAAAGGAGCATAGGGGAGCTCATGTTCATAATAGGGGTTGTATTGGCACAGCCCCAAATGATCCACAATGGCTGAAATGTGATATGGTCCAGAAATATTTAGACAGAATAAAGGTGGATAAAGCACCTGGACCAGATGTCATTCACCCATGGATCCTAAAAGAATTGAGCTCTGTCATTTCAAAGCCATTGTTTCTAATTTTTAGGGACTCGTTAATGACTGGACTGGTACAACTAGATTGGCATAGGGCCAATGTGGTGCCCATATTTAAAAAGGGATCAAAGTCTTTACCAAGTAATTTTTATAGACCTGTTAGTTTAACTTCTATAGTCGGGAGGATACTGGAGTGTTTAATAAAAGACCACATAGACGAGTTATTGCTGGAAAAAAATTATTTTAAGCAACAGACAGCATGGATTCAAAAAAGACAGAAGTTGTTAAACAAACCTAATTTCTTTTTATGAGGAGTCAAGTAAAACCTTGGACAGAGGGGTGGCTGTGGATATGGTATACTTGGATTTTGCAAAAGCGTTTGACACCGTTCCCCACACATGGCTCTGGTGTAAGGTAAAATCTACATGCTTGGAAAGATCAGTTTGTGAACAGATAGAAAACTGGCTAAGAAACGAATTCAGAGAGTAGTGGTTAATGATTCTTACTCTGAATGGTCTAAGGTTATCAGTGGTGCACCCTAAGGTTCAGTGTTGGGACCCTTACTTTTTATTATCATTATAAATGATATTGGGTTTGGGATTAAAAGTACCATTTGTCTTTGCAGATGACACCAAGCTATGCAGTGGATTAATCTCCTTACAGGATGTCTCCAATTTATAAGCTGACCTCAATGCACATGTCTAATTGGGCAACTAAGTGGCAGATGAGGTTGAATGTTGCTAAATGTAACGTTATGCACTTGGGGGCTAAGAATATGCAGACCTCATACATACTAGGGGGTGTACAACTGGGGGAATCCATAGTGGAGAAGGAGCTGGGTGTTTTGGTAGATCATAAGCTCAATAGTAGCATGCAATGCCAAGCTGCGGTTTCCAAATCGAGCAAAGTCCTTTCTTGTATTAAAAGAGGTATGGACTCCAGAGAGCGAGATATCATTTTGCCCCTGTTAAAATCATTAGTAAGACCTCATCTGGAATATGCAGTTCAGTTTTTGGCACCAGTTCTCAAAAAAACGATGTCTGCGAACTGGAGAAAGTGCAGAAAAGGGCAACCAAACTGATAAAAGGCATGGAGGAGCTCAGCTATGAGGAAAGATTAAGGTCATCACAGAGGACAAGAGGGCACTCTTTACAGCTAGAGGAAAAAAGATTTCATCTCAAAATACATAAAGGTTTCTTCACAGTAAGAGCTGTGAAAACGTGGAATAGACTCCCTCCAGAGGTGGTTCTGGCAAGCTCAGTAGATTATTTTCTTTAATTGTACATCACGGGACACAGAGCCATAGTAATTACTATGTGCTTTATAGTTCACCTTCAGGTGCTGGACACTGGCACACCCTAAACAGGAAGTTGCCTCCCTATATAACCTCTCCCATACCGGGAGCATCTCAGTTTTTTCGCCAGTGTCTAAGGTGTTGGTCACGAGTGAAGATATGCTGTGCTGAGCTCCACTGGAGCAATCCTTGCTGGGGCTAGCTATGCAGCTGGATCCATTCAAAGTGTCTTTTAGGCAGAACTGAATGGTGCCCGGGCCTCGTATCCGAAGAAACGAGGTTTTGCATGTAAACGCTTCTCTTTTTAGAGAGCTGGACCCCGGGATCCAGTACTTTTGGTATTAAGGCCATAAAGTTTTACTGGCGGGGTGCTATTACAGGTCCAGAACTGTGGGTTCCCCGAGGGTCCCCGGTTCCTGAAGGTTTCTTAACGGAACCCACCGTGAAGAATGAAGATTGGGTCTGTTGGTTTTACCACAGAAAACCCTGCGGCGGGAAAGGTAAGTGGAGTTTTCTAAGGAATTTCTTAAATTTTCTTATGCAATGTCTCCTTTAAAGTAAATGTTGTCATGCCCAAGTGTCACCACTGGGGGCTGTATGGAGCACGTACCTTCTCATGCTTTGCTCGGAGATCACGCTGTGTCATAGAAGCAGCAGACTTTTTTCCTCTGGCTAGTAGGCAGACCTTCGGTAAGTTTGGGGGGGTTCTGCTTCCTCCAGACACCCCCACCTGGGCTGAACTCTTCCCCTCTTCATGAAGCCAAGTATAAGGGAAAACTAAAAGGCAGCTTCCAGGTCCCCTCCACACCATCCCTCCCTCACTCACAAGCCGATCCCGTCGGATCAGAGGCCTGTGCTTGCGCGGGAAAACTTTTTTTTGAAAGAGAAGAGAGGGGGCGCGATGCGACAGTGGGGGCGGGGCTTAGCGCTGCGTTGGCATCCACCAACGCGGGAGTGCATTTAAAAAAAAAAAAAAAAAAAAAAAAAAACTTCACAGGCATTTCCTATTTGACACATTTACTATTTGCATCAGGCTGAGCGTTAATAGTAGCGGCAGTGGCTGGACTATTGCTCAAGCAGTGGATGCGATTTCTTCTGGTAGTACCTCTGCTTTGTGCATTGGGCTAATGTCAGAAGGGGGGGGTTGAAACACCCCCAAAAAAAAAAAAAAAAAGAGCTAAAAGGGTCTCCCCCTCAAGCTCTGGAAAGCCTACTCATCTCTACAAATAGCATCCTCCCCTGAGAGGGGGTGGCTGGTCAGAGTGAGCATCAGGGCCATGAAATGTTTGCAACTGTTTTCAACACTGCAGCCCCTGTTTATTTTACTTAAAAGATCTTTTTTCCTCCTTTAGCAACTTTAATCGCATCCCAGTGTGGTTCAAAATGCGACAGGTTCTCTTCCATTACCCAGGACCCTCAAACTAAGGAACTAGGGGCAGAAGACGAATTCCCTCAGGGGACCATAGTGAGGCTTTATTCAGGGGGTAACACGGCTTAATCCCCGGTTCGGTCACCCCTGAACCCTTGGGGCTTGAATTTAGTTTGGGTGGCATTACAAAACAGCCTTTTTTGGACCAATACGACATATTACCTTGGTCCTTTTTTGACAAGGTAACCATATCTGCTGCAAGAAGGGTATTGGGATTGGATGCTTTTTCTTGTAAAAGGCCATATTATTATTGTTCACAAGGATAAGGTAGTATTGTGTCCTCATCCTAACTTTTTACCGAAGGTAGTATCAGGTTTTTATCTAAACCAGGATATTGTTCTATCTTTATTTTTTCCATAACCCTGTTCTATGGAAGAAAAATCACTACATTCGCTTGATGTGGTGAGAGCAATCTACTTAAAGACGACTGCTCAGATTCGGAAAACGGATGTTTTGTTCGTATTGCCTGAAGGTCCTAAAAGAGGACAGGCAGCATGGAAATCTACTATTCTAAATGGATTCGACAAGTAATCATTCTAGCTTATTGGTTAAAGAGGTAGTTTCTACCCTCTCAAATTAAAACGCACTCTTCTAGGGTTGTTAGTGCTTCGTGGGCAGTACATCACCAAGCCTCCATGGCTCAAATCTGCAAGGCCGTAACTTGGTCTTCAATCCATACATTTACCAGATTCTATCAGGTGGATGTAAAAAGACATGAGGATGTCGCCTTTGGGTGCAGTGTACTGCAGGCAGCAGTATAAGTCCTCTGATCTCATGGTGCCCTACTTTTGTTGTGTCTCCCTCCCCTCAGTTGGCATTGCTCTGGGACATCCCACATAGTAATTACTATGGCTCTGTGTCCCATGATGTACGATTAAAGAAAATAGGATATTTATAACAGCTTACCTGTAAAATCCCTTTCTTTTGAAGTACATCACGGGACACAGAGGTCCCGCCCCTCTTTCTAGTATACACGTGTATTGCTTTGCTACAAAACTGAGATGCTCCCGGTATGGGAGGGGTTATATAGGGAGGCAACTTCCTGTTTAGGGTGTGCCAGTGTCCAGCAACTGAAGGTGGACTATAACCCACATAGTAATTACTATGGCTCTGTGTCCCGTGATGTACTTCAAAAGAAAAAGGACTTTAAAAAGGTAAGCTGTTATAAAAATCCTATTTTAACTTCCCTGGCAGTTTTCCTGAGTGTGGCTCAGGGTTAAATTTCAGTACCATTAGTGGTAACCCCGAGTCACACTCGGGATTGCATTGCAGGATCCTGGTGCAGTGTACTTACTTTGCCCCCAGGATCCTGCAATGTCCCCCCACTGTGTCTGCAGGCTCCGTCCTCCGCCCTGATGTCCTGTGTGCTGGGCTCCGTTCCCTGCAGACCCCGGCAGCAAATTCAAAAAATTGAAAATTCATAACACATACAGTACACTGTAATCTTACAGATTACATTACTGTATGAAATCATTTCACATCCCTTTTGTCCCTAGTGCTTTGTCCAATGCCCTGCGTGCAGTTTTATATTATATATAGTGTTCTTTCTGCCTGGAAACTTGATTGTCCATGGCAACCAAAAAGTGTCCCTTTAAGTCAAAAGCGGTTTTAGACCACCTAGAAAACAGCAATAGTAAAATTAGAACACTTGAGCGATAGTGAATCGTGGGGAAATTCATTTTATTATATTATTTTTTATAATTATTTATAGTTATTATATTATAATTTATGATTTTGTGTTTCAAACTTTATAATACCCAGGATATCTACTAGACTCTTGTTTGGACAGATTTAAGTGTGCTATTGCTAAGAATTACAGGCCTACAATATAAAAATCACCAAATTTCTATGCAAAACAACTGTACCGCTTTGAGACGCAAAAATCTGACATAATCATACCGCCAGGGAGGTTAAAAAAAAGGCCTGGATTCTTTCCCAAATGTACATAATATAATGGGGTACTAACATTTATAGGGAAAGTTGATCCAGGGAAAATCCGATTGCCTCTTGGGGGATCGGGAAGGATTTTTTTCCCCTGCTGTAGCAAATTGGATCATGCTTTGCTGGGGGTTTTTGCCTTCCTCTGGATCAACTGTGGGTTAACGATTGTGTATATGGGATTATATGTTTTTTTTTTGGTTGAACTTTTTTTCAACCTGATTATGTAACTATGTTACATTTTCAAAGCCTAAAAGGTTTACCGCTGACCAGTGCAGGGGTGTAGCAAGATGGCCTCCACTACCTTCCAACTGCTGTCGTCCGGCTGCTTTCAAAATGTAACATTCAAAAGAGTATCACAAATGTCAATATACTATATTTATTTATATCCGCTCTGTTTATTGCTAAAATGACTGAAATTCAAGACGTAGCTGGATGTAGTAACATGTCCGCTGTTGCCTTCTGACTGCGGGTGTTCTGTCACATTACCAAACCTGCTACACATGCGCAGTAAGTATTCAGCTGACATAACGTCACTTCCGTTACCTAATCTGACGGATTACAGACAGGAGGGTGTGTTTAGCTGAGAGAATGGTGTAAAACATGTAAATAGCATTAGTAAACACATAGGAAAAGTACAGTGCCTTGCCAAAGTATTTACCCCCTTGGCTTTTTACTTATTTTGTTACATTACAGCCTTTGGTTCAATTTTTTTTAATCTGAATTATATGATGGATTAGAACACAATAGTCTAAGTTGGTGACGTAAAATTAGAAAAAAAATAGGATTTTTATAACAGCTTACTGCTGCCTGCAGCACACTGCACCCAAAGGCGATATCCTCATGCCTTCTTACATCCACCTGATAAAACTTGGTGAATGTATGTACTGAAGACCAAGTTGCAGCCTTACAGATCTGAGCCATGGAGGCCCAGTGACGCACTGCCCAAGAAGCACTAACTGCCCTGGTAGAGTGCGCTTTGACTTGAAAAGGTGGAATCTTACCCCATAAATCATAAGCCTGAATTATAACTTGCCGAATACACTTCGCGACAGTGGATTTCAACGCTGCCTGTCCTTTCTTAGGACCTTCGGGCAGTATAAATAAGACTTCAACAATGTAGTGACTTCTCTTCCCTGGAACATGGTTTTGGAAAAAAATTATGGCAGGACAATATCTTGGTTCAGGTGAAAACTTGGAGGGCGCAACACCACTCTGTCCTTGTGAATAATCAAGTATGGCCCTTTACAAGAAAGAGCAGCCAATTCCAAAACCCTCCTTGCTGAGGATATAGCCACTAAGAACACTAACTTGTCAGAAGGACTAAGGGAATATGCTGTATCGGTTCAAATGGCTGTTTTCGTAACACTGGCAAAACGAAGTTTAAGTCCCAAGGGTTCAAAGGTGATCTAACTGGCGGATTAAGCCGCATAAACCCTTGCATAAAACCCCGGACTAAAGAATGTGAAGCAAGTCTTTGAAATAAGACCCATAAAGCTGAGACTTGGCCCTTAATAGTACTCAAGGCCAACTTCATCTCTACCCCCAATTGTAGAAAGGCAAGAATTCTGCCTACGTTTTACTTCCGAGGGCCAACCCTTGGATTCACACCAGGAAACATAAGCCCTCCAGACTCTATAATATATAGTTCTGGAAGCTGGCTTCCTTGCATTAAGGTAGAGATAACTGACCTGTTTCTTCAGAATGTGGGTTTCAATAGCCAAGCCATTAAATTGAGAGTTCGTAAGGTAGGATGGAATATCGGCCCCTGTGAGTAGGTCTGGCCGTAGTGGAAGGGACCATGGATCCTCCACCGTCATCTTTACGATCTCTGCATACCAGGGCCTTCTGGGCCACGCTGGGGCTACTAGAATTACCGGCTTTCTTTCTAGCTTGATCTTGCAAAGAAGTTGTGGCAGCAACTTAATAGGGGGAAATGCATAAATCAGTGAGAACTGATCCCATCTGTTCCACATGCGAGTGGATCCCTCATCCTGGACACAAAGATGACCAACCTCGTGTTGAACCTGGACGCCAGAAGATCTACGTCTGGAGTCCCCAATTTCCGGCAAACAGACCGAAAAATGTCGGGGTGAAGAGACCATTCCCCCTGGAGCAACTGCTGACGACTCAAGAAGTCTGCCTGCCAATTCTCTATTTTTTTCCCCTTTATATCCTTTTTATTGAGTTTCAAGTTATACAGTATACAAAAATGAAGATATCACATAATACATTTAACGATCCCTAGACCATCCAAACATTATCTCCAACACTTATTAAAATAACCGCCTTTTCCTTTAAGTTACCCTTATCCATACCCACCCCTCACCTGTAACCCTATGACCCTCCACCCACCCTAACCCATTTAACACACTAGATAAACCCTAATCTTGAACCTAGCATACCCTTATTAACCGTTTATGAATTTGATGTTTAATTCTTAATTCAGCTATTCCCAATTTCTTACACACAAAACCACATAGTTCCTACAAGCCTTATTTAGAAGTTTGATAGCATATTACTCATCCTTGAAGCCATAGTTTCCATATCTTTACATACTTCCTATAGCTTCCCCTTCTAATGTAGGTTATCCTTTCTGTTTTCACCAAGGCATCTATTGTTCTAACCCATTCTTCCGGGGTAGGGGGCACCACTGACAACCAGGATTGCGCGGATTGCGCTATCAGCTTCCTCGCTTGGTATAGACATCTTGCCACTGCTATAACTGTATAACCACTCCCGCCTGCCAATTCTCTACTCCCGGAATGAAAATTAATGATAGGCATGGAACATTCCTTTCTGCCCAAGTTAGGATATGGTTCACCTCCCTTTGTGCTGCGAGACTCCTGGTGCCACCTTGGTCATTGATGTAAGCCACAGAGGTGGCATTGTCGGATTGGATCCTGACAAGACAACCCCGTAACCTGACCCGCTGCCCGGATCTCTAGGATGTTGATGGGCAAGGTCCTTTCGTTTCTTGACCACTGTCCTTGGACAGTTGTCTTTTCTAGCACTGCTCCCCAGCCTGAAAAGCTGGCATCTGTCGTTACCACCTTCCAGATAACTGGTCTGAAGGATTTTCCTTTCACCAGATTCTGGGTTATCAACCACCAACTGAGGCTTTGGGACACCCTTAGGGACAGCCGCATTGGCAAGTCTAAAGCTTGAATCGTTTTGTTCCAAGTAGACAGGATACTGTTTTGCAACAAAATGTCTCAAATGGAACTGGGTATAGGGAACCGCTTCGAATGAAGACACCATCTTTACTAACAACCTCATGCAAAGGCAAATGGAGGGATCTCCTTTCGACCTGACCATCTGCATCAGCTCTCTTATGGAGTTGATCTTTTCCTGAGGCAAGAACACCTTTCTCTGAGCTGTGTTTATGATTAGACCCAAGTACTCCAGCCTTTTTAGCGGTTTTAAGGAAGACTTCTCTAGGTTGAGAACCCAGCCTAGACTTTCCAGGTAACTGGTTGTAATACGCACGCTTTGCTCCAAACGAGCCACTGACTGGTCCATTAGCAATGGATCGTCTAGGTACGCCAAGACCGTTATGCCCTGTGCCCTTAACCTGGCTAGAGGTGGGGCCAGAACTTTTGTAAACACCCGGGGTGCTGTAGTTAGCCCGAAGGGCAAGGCCACAAACTGAAAATGCTGCTGTTCTACCTCGAACCACAGAAACCTTTGCTGAGCAGGAAATATAGAGACATGCAGATATGCATCCCTGATGTCGATAGACACCTGAAGTTCTCCTCCTTGTAGGATAGAAACCACTGACCTGATCGACTCCATGCGAAAGGAGGGGATCTTCAGGAACTGATTAAGATTCTTTAGATCTAGAATGGGTCTGACGTCTCCATTTGGTTTTGGCACCGTAAAGAGGTTTGAATAAAACCCCAAACCTTGCTCTTCTGTGGGGATTTGTATGATCACCCCCTGAGCCAGTAATTGGTCTAGTGCCCGAAACAGAGATTGCCTTTTCCCTAGATCTTTGGGAACATTTGACCTCAGAAAACGAGATGGTGGAAAGTCCAGAAATTCTGGTTTGTACCCTAGAGACACCGTGGAGATGACCCATCTGTCCTGAATTTCCTCTTGCCAGACTTCGGTGTATTGCAGAAGTCTTCCCCCCACTCTGGGAAGGGGGGCTCCCCTTCATAACGAGGCTTTAGAATTCTGTTTTGCAGGTTTCTGCCCCCAGGACTTCTTTCATGTCTGAGCCTGACGGCCGGGGGCGTCACCACTGCCTAGAGGCAGATTCCCCTGGCGCAGAAAGAGTCCATTTAAATGAAGGCTGTTTATTCCTTCTCTTAACTGGCAAAAGAGTACTTTTCCCACTTAAAATCGTTTGTATGTATTTGTCCAAATCATCCCCAAATAGCCGATCCTCATGAAAAGGAAAACCAGTCAGGTCCTTTAAAGAAAGAGGATTTTAACAGGAATTCCAACCTTTTATCTGTTGGATCCTTTAAGCATTTGAGCATTGTCTACTAGACAAGTAAGGCTTTTATTCACACTGGAAATCGCAGCATCAACTGCTGGTACATTCCATTTTTTTGGTGAATTTCTCCTCCATGGGATAGAGAACTGAGAATCTTTGGAGGGAAAAAATGCTTATCCGGGCGATCCCATTCAACATAAATAAGCTGTTCTAGTAATGCATGTACAGAAAACGCTTGCAAAGGCTGTGAAAGGTTTTAAGGAACCCAAGGAAGAAACGGAACTTTCAGTTGACTACGTTAGGGGTAGCTTGAAAGTGGAACGAACCATTTCCGTAAGAGACTGTACCAGCAATTTCTCAGATTGCGAGGCTGAAAAAGGTTCATCCACTGTTGTTTCCTCTGCAGGGGAAGTAATCAGATTGTCTTTCCTCCTGATCACCTGAGGGTAACACCTCATTCTCTACCCACTGTCCCCTTGGCAAAGGGTATAAAATATTAAAGCCGCTAATCTTCCCTCTAGGCCCAGCGGGGCGGAGGAAAAGGCATCTTCAGTCAGGTATACAGGGGCTAAGATGTGAGAAGCAGCTGCACCACCAATTTGTTCCAATGACTCACCCTGGCTTGCCATATCTGGTATTTCAGGCGAGGGTGACAGTGTGGAGGCACGACTGGAGTTCCTAGCGCCTGGAGGTGAAATCTTTGGGACTTTTTTGGTCTTTGTGGTGTCTTTTTTGGCAGGCATAGTCCTAAGCACAAAAAGCAGCGGCACTATTTAAATGCACTAATTGCTGAACATAGTCTGACAGTGTAATGCCGCTATACAAGTTCAGCCTAGCGCTGGGAAAAATGTCATTTCCATATTAGGAATGCCCATTTGCAGCCCTTACGTGCCCTACTGCTCCTGTGTCCCGAGTGTAGCCAGGCTTGCTTCTCCCCGCTATACAGCCGAGGAGAAACTGCTCCAATTAATGTCTTATCCCTGCGCTTGCCCCATGCATCCTTGTGGACGCTACGTGCTACACACGGTGCCACGCCTAGGCCCTGCCCCCTCCGACAACCAGCCCCCCCACCCTTTTCGTTTGATATTTCAAAAAAATTTTACAGCGCAGGCGGCCTTTGGATCAGAGGCAGCCTAATGTCGCCAAGCAGGATAAAAAAAAAAAAAAAAAAAAAAAAAACTCTGTAGCCGAAAACCCGGGACCTCCGCACCCCCCTCAGTGTGCATATACTTCCTCTAGTGGACAGATCCAACCTTCACCCATCAAGGCGGGCTGCGTTAGCATACCTTCAAGGACCGGGTCCCTTTCTATCGGGTTCCACTCCCTTGGACCTGTAAGGCTCCATGTACATGGGACGCTGAGGTAAAGTCCTCTGAACGTTTTTTTTCTGATATCTTGAAACCAGCTTTAAAACGCCCATTTAGCGGCGTTTTAACGCGTTTGCGTCTAGAAGCGGTTAGTTAAAATAACATCATAAGACCCTCTCCAAGCTCAAAAAACAGTATTTAACTATTTCAGCCATTTTGTGAGACCAGAGTGAGTAGCAGCAGCTGAGAGAGCAGCAGTGTACTTGTATTTAGCGTGTCACTTGCCACAAGTTCCGGATTGTCCACTTATCATGTCACTTGCCACAAGTTCCGGATTGTCCACTTATCATGTCGCTTGCCACAAGTTGCGGATTGTCCACTTATCATGTCGCTTGCCACAAGTTGCGGATTGTCCACTTATCATGCCACTTGCCACAAGTTGCGGATTGCCCACTTGCCACAAGTTGCGGATTGCCCACTTGCCACAAGTTGCGGATTGCCCACTTGCCACAAGTTGCGGATTGCCCACTTGCCACAAGTTGCGGATTGCCCACTTGCCACAAGTTGCGGATTGCCCACTTGCCACAAGTTGCGGATTGCCCACTTGCCACAAGTTGCGGATTGCCCACTTGCCACAAGTTGCGGATTGCCCACTTGCCACAAGTTGCGGATTGCCCACTTGCCACAAGTTGCGGATTGCCCACTTGCCACAAGTTGCGGATTGCCCACTTGCCACAAGTTGTGGATTGCCCACTTGCCATGTCACCTGCCACAAGTTGCTTGTTCAAATCTAAACATATGGGTCAAATTCCAATTATACTTCGGATAACAGCAATGCTAGTAGTGTATTGGATTGGATCAAGGGCTCATTAGGGTATATAAATGGTCTATAAATCATTGCAAGCAATTACAATTTTTTGAAATATTTTTTTAAATGGTTTTTCATCATTTGCCATTAAATAGGGCACCTTTAAAAATGCTTATAAACTAAAACGCGCCTAAACACCGGTACCGAGTTTAGCCGCGTTTGGTGTCTGAAACTTGGAAATCTTTGGCGTCTGAACTCATTTTTTTGCCTTCAAAGAAAAGCTGTTAAACGCAACTGCCTAAAAACGACTGTAAACGAAACTGCGTATATGGTCACATAAGATAACATTGAATGAGTTCAGGGGCAGTTGAAAAAAGCATCCAACTGCCTCTGAACGTCCGTTTAACAGCAGCAGTGTACATGGGGCCTATAGCACCCGCCAGGAAAAACTTTGGGTAATGTAAGCATGACCAAAGCCCTGGGTCCCGGGGTCCAGCCCTGCAAGAAGAGGCATTACAGGCAAAACCTCGTGCTTCGTATATGAGGCCCGGGTACCATCCACCTTGGCCTCAGTGGCACTTTGGATGGATCCGGTCTGTGGAGGCTATTTAAATCCAGCAAGGATCCCTCCTGGAGCTCATGTGACCAACACCTTAGACACTGGCGAAAAAACCGAGGTACTCCTGGTAGGAGGAGGGGTTATATAGGGAGTGAACTGCCTGTATTGGGTATACCAGCGTCCATCACCTGAAGGTGCCTATATACCCACATAGTGATTACTGTGGTGCTCTGTGTCCCATGATGTACAATAAAGAAATAGTTTTATGTATATATTTCAGAAATAAAAAACTGATAGTTGGCATGTGCGTATGTATTCACCCCCTTTGTTATGAAGCCCATAAAAAGCTCTGGTGCAACCAATTACCTTCAGAAATCATAATTAGTGAAATGATGTCCACCTGTGTGCAATCTAAGTGTCACATGATATGTCATTACACACATTTTTGAAAGGCCCCAGAGGCTGAAACACCTAAGCAAGAGACACCACTAGCCAAACACTGCCATGAAGACCAAGAAACTCTCCAAGCAAGTAAGGTACAATGTTGTTGAGAAGTACAAGTCAGGGTTAGGTTATAAAAAAATAAATAAATCTTTGATGATCCCTAGGAGCACCATCAAATCTATCATAACCCAATGGAAAGAACATGACACAACAGCAAACCTGCCAAGAGACGGCCGCACACCGAAACTCAAGGACCGGGCAAGGAGGGCATTAATCAGAGGCAGCACAGAGACCTAAGGTAACCCTTGAGGAGCTGCAGAGTTCCACAGCAGAGACTGGAGTATCTGTACATAGGACAACAATAAGCCGTACGCTCCATAGAGTTGGGTTTTTATGGCAGAGGGGCCAGAAGAAAGCCATTACTTTCAGCAAGAACCAAAATGGCACATTTTGAGTTTGCGAAAAGGCATGTGGGAGACTCCCAAAATGTATGGAGGAAGGTGCTCTGGTCTGACGAGACTAAAATTTAACTTTTTGGCCTTCAAAGAAAACGTTATGTCTGGCGTAAACCCAAGGCATCATCCAAAGAACACCATCCCCAGAGCGAAACATGGTGGCGGCAGCAGCATCATGCTGTGGGGATGTTTTTCAGCAGTCGGGACTGGGAAACTGGTCAGAGTTGAGGGAAAAATAGATGGTGCTAAATACAGGGATATTCTAGAGCAAAACCTGTACCACTCTGTGTGTGATTTGAGGCTAGGACGGAGGTTCACCTTCCAGCATGACAATGACCCTTAAACACTTACCGACCGCTGCACGACTATATACGTCCTGACTTTGAAGAGGGATATCTCGGTAATGGCAGCAGCTGCTGCCGCCATGGCCGAGGTATCCATCTATTCAGGCGGCAGTTTGGTTAATGATAATGGTGGTCTCTACGGCGGATTCGCCGCGAGATCACTGTTATCGGCGGTGGAAGAGGGGGGCCCCCCCGCCGATTGGGTCCTATCCGTGGCTGGATATGGAGACGAGTGAGGCTAAGATGGCCCCCACCCGTCTCCATACCATAGCAGGGCGGAAGCGACGTCAAAACGTCACTTCCACCCGTACGTCTTAAAGGCACATTTTTTGTTGTCATTTTTTTTTTTTAAAGTGCCCCGTCCCAACGAGCTCGCGCGCAGAAGCAAACGCGTACATGAGTAGCACTCGCATATGAAAACTGTGGTCAAACCACACATGTGAGGTATCGTCGCGATTGTTAGAGCGAGAGCAATAATTCTAGGGGGGCCGGGATCTGGGGGTCCCCTTATTAAAGGAGGCTCCCAGATTCCGATAAGCCCCCCGCCCGCAGACCCCGACAACCAACAGCCAGGGTTGTCGGGAAGAGGCCCTTGTCCTCATCAACATGGGGACAAGGTGCTTTGGGGTAGGGGGGCCGCAGGGCGCCCCCCTTCCCCAAAGCACCCACCCCCCCATGTTGAGGGCATGCGGCCTGGTATGGTTCAGGAGGGGGGGCGCTCGCTCGTCCCCACCCCCTTTCCTGACCGGCCGGGCTGCGTGCTCGGATAAGGGTCTTGTATGGACTTTGGGGGGACCCCCACGCCTTTTTTCCAGCATAGGGGGTTCCCTTTAAAATACATACCAGACCTAAGGGCCTGGTATGCTCTTGGAGGGGAACCCATGCCGGTTTTTTATTTAAAATATGGCGTGGAGTTCCCCCTCATGATTCATACCAAACACATGTCAGTATTGCTTGCCGCTCATTGGGAAAGGAAAAAACAAATTTTTCCTTTCCCGATAAGCGAGCCAGCTCGGCGCTGGCCGCTCTTCCTGGGTAAATTCTTTTCTTTTTCCTGTAAAGTTGCCTCATTATGAACAGGGATCCGACTTGGAGGCGACTTCCATTGAAATCAATGGGTACAAGTCGGATTGAAGTAGTACAGGAACCCTTTCTGAAGTCGGAGCAACTGCAGTAGTGTGCATTAAGATGGATCCATTCACTAACATTGATTTTTTCATGTAGCGTGACTTGAGGTGACTAGGGGCGACTTGAAGTCAGATCCAAAGTTGCCACTGTGTAAATGGGCTCTGAGTTCTTTCCTTTGATAAAAGAACGAAAAGATACTTTGTTTTTACTTATTTGCATGTTGTAATAAAACTTGTCAGGCTGCCTGGATTTTTTTTTCCCAGCTGTGAGAACTCTCTGCACTTGTTAGAAAGATTGTGACATGCTGTTTTGAAGATCGAGAAGGGAAAAAGATTGCGATTTTGATTCTTAATGATTAATCGTGGAGCTCTATGGGCATGTTCTGTAAATTAAATTATGCAAATCCTCAAACAATCAATGTTAATTCCAGGTAGTGAGGCAACAAAACACGAAAAAAGCCAAGGGGGGTGAATACTTTTGCAAGGCACTGTATATCTTAACCACATTAGGAGTAAAAATAGTCAATGCTGATTGAGAGAGTTCCCCTTTAACCTATGTCTTTGCAAATACTTTGGAGTTGATTTATAAAAAAAAAATTGTTGTGCCAAAGTCTCAACATTTGTGCAAAAGTCATGAATAACCTGTAACGTTTGTTATTGGTGAAATGTCAAGTTTCTTTTCGCAGGTGAAATGTAACATTTTTCTACATTTGATTCTAAAAGAAAAAATAAGGCCCCTTTCACACAAGCTGTCCGATCAGGTCCTCCTGTCAGTTTTTCAGGTGGACCTGATTGAACCCTCCATTCACATCTCCGCTGACATCCGGCGCAATCTAATCCGATCCTGTGAGCCAAATCCAGATGGATTGTGGTCCTATTGTCCATCCGCCTGGCGGACGGATAACAAAACAAAAACGGACAGGCGGTCCGTTTTCACCCGATCTCCCCATAGGAGGAGAGCAGAACTTTGTCTCTCCTCTGCACAGTGAGCAGAGACGGACCTGTCATCTGCCTGCTCAGCAGAGAAATCCCCCGCTTGGCAAGCGGAGTCCGTCCAACTGAGGCGCCCGTGTGGAAGGGACCTAAGCTTAGTGGTTGTGGTAGTAAAAGTGGTTGTAAAGGAATTTTTTTTTTGTTTAAATAACAAACATCTCTATACTCACTTGTTCTGTGCAATAGAATTGCACAGAGCGGCCCTAACCTTCTCTTCTCAGGTCCCCCACTGGCACTGTTGGCTGCTACTCTGTCCAGTGTCCCCACGGAAAGCCGCTTCCCATGGGGGCTACTCATGCATGTCTGTGTCCCTCGTCATTGGCTTTGATTGACAGCACTGGGAGCCAATGGCTCCCGATGCCCCAGCAAAGCCAGGAGAGACCTGGAAGTGAGGGGAGAAAAGAGCTGCAAACATGCACAGTGCTGGATCAAATGAGAGCTCAAGTAAAAGGGGGGGGATACTGATGCCTAAACTTAATTAGGGTTTAGAACCACTTTAAGGCTAGGTTCACGCTGTTGCAGGTGCGGGAAAACCTTGAAATCGCACCTATTTTCGCATCCGTAACCATCGACAGCAAAAACGCAGTTTTGTAGACACGCAGGGCTGACATAAATTTTTAATGGCACCCCCCATGCGTCTGAAAATGGGTACAGGAAATTGTATGGTACAAAAGGAAGTTCTTCCTTGATCTAAACTGGCCACACAAAGCACGGAAGCTGATTTGTGTTAAGTGTGGTCAGTTTTTATCCTTTGGCTGGTCATTTAGAGGTACAGGACACTGGGCAGACACACAGTATGCACGTATTGGTAGTTTGTTCAGCCACCCCCTGACCAATCATAGTCTGCCTTCTGTACACGCCCCTGCTTAACCACTTCCCGCCCAGCCTATAGCGGATTGATGTCCGGGAAGTGGTTCCATTATCCTGACTGGGCGTCATATGACATCCAGCAGGATAACATTCCGCAGCGCGCCCGTGGGGGCGCGCATCGCAGCGATCGGTGGAGCGGTGTGTCAGCCTGACACACCGCTCCACCGATCTTGGTAAAGAGCCTCCAGTGGAGGCTCTTTACCACGTGGTCAGCCGTGTCCAATCACAGCTGCTCACGATGTCAATAGGAAGAGCCGTTGATCGGCTTTTCCTCACTCGCGTCTGACAGACGCGAGTAGAGGAGAGCCGATCGGCGGCTCTCCTGACAGGGGGGGGGTCTGCACTGATTGTTTATCAGCGCAGCCCCCCCCTCAGATCACCACACTGGACCACCAGGGATCGCCACTAGGACCACCAGGGAAGGGGCAACATGTGGATGGCCAGGTATGTACCCCATGGCCATCCACATGTGCCCAATCTGTGCCAATCAGTGCCCACAAATGGGCACTGATGGGCACCATTATGTTTCAGTTATGCCCAGCAATGCCACAAATAAGTTTTATCTGTGCCACCTGTCAGTGCCCATCTGTGCCACCTGTCAGTGCCCATCTGTGCCACCTGTCAGTGCCCATCTATGAGTGCCCATTGGTGCCACCTACGAGTGCCACCCATCAGTGCCCACCCATCAGTGCCACCTCATTGGTGCCCATCAGTGCAGCCATATCAGTGCCCGTCATTGCAGAAGAAAACTTACTTATTTACAAAAAATTTTAACAGAAACAAAGAAAAACTTTTTTTTCAAAATTTTCAGTCTTTTTTTATTTGTTGCGCAAAAAATAAACACCGCAGAGTTGATCAAATACCACCAAAAGAAAGCTCTATTTGTGGGAACAAAATGATAAAAAAAAGTTCTGCTTGCCCGCCTTCTCCCCCTTAGGTTTTGGCGGTGTGTGTGTGTGTGTGTGTGTGTACCTTGTTTTGATAGGCACCTGCTCACACTTTTGGGAAGATCGCTGTGGTGATCCGGGCAGATTGCTGTGCCCCCCACCTTCCTCCTACAGCCTTCTGAAACAAGTCACAGGTCTGAGAAAGCTGCAGGACCATTTACAATGGGAAGCCAGCTGTGCAGCTGCAAGTAGACACCGCCAGGTTCCCAAAGTAAACATGCCATCGCCTGGACCCGAAGACTGCTAAAGAGGCAACTTGGCTGAGCACAGTGCTGGATCCCTGGACAGGTACTGTTAGTCTCCTATTAATTAGCTGCTACAGTACTTGTATAGCATGGAGAGGGACTAGAATGCTTGTTGTCAGTTTTTATTGCTGTCTATGCCCCCCATTAAGGAGATTCACCCTCTCTATTGTCCTGTTTACCATTATCATTGAAAATGAAAGTAAAAGTAAAAGAAAACCCCACATTTTGGGTTGTCTCCAGAAAAGTAATAGGAGGGGGAAATGTTCCTATGAATTCCCTTAATTTGCAGGGATTTACTCTCACTTCCTGTTTGGCTAAGGAACAGGAAGTAAAAGGGAAATCTCCACAATGAGACACAGATGGTAAAAAAAATAAAAAATCTGACAGGGGTTATAACCCTCCCTTTTTCTATCCAAAATGGAATATATATATATATATATATATATATATATATATATATATATATATATATATATATATATATATATATATATATATATATATATATATATATATATATATATAAGTTTTACCCTAACCTTGTAAAATAAGGCAAGATCATTTCCGAAAACTAAGCAAAAGCAGTTCTTGTGCCTACATAATTCTAAATGTATTTGAAATCCTCACTCTTTTCCCTCTTTTTTCTGCAGCTCTTCTTACAGGATGCATCAGAGCAATGCTCTGTGCAGGCACTGACCAATCAGAATCACACTGATCCGCCCCAGAAGCGCTGCTGAAAGAAGAGGGATTTCAAATCCCAGGAGTGCTGTACCAGCTGCATGAGCACTAATAGCTCATCCCACAGATGTAAGCACATTCCATAGTGTAATGATTCAGCTACTGCAGAGTGAATTGCTTTACAGAATAGATACAATGTTGCAGAGAGGGTTTCATTTGCAACCTGGCAATCTTGTGTGTCCATTATGTGCATTGCAGTAGACTGTTGTTCACACTGTGTTTGCAGCTCTTTGTGTTGCGCCAAAATGTATCCGACATGTAGTGTTCAGCTGGTTTTACTGCTCCCCAAAGCCTTCATTTATGTCAATGTAAAATGCGCTACAAACACGCCATATGCACCACTATATTGTTTACAGTGTGTTTGAGATGCATTAAAAGAAAGCATTACTAGCCAAAATGATAGTAGTATGAAGCATCCATACAATAGAAAATCGACACAGAAGAGTGTTTTTTCAACGCAAACACGTTCAAAATGTGCCAATAATGCATCCTAATGTAATAGGAATGATAATGGGTTTCCCTTGCATCTAAAATTTCGAATGTGTCTAACGCCGAGTACACACGATGAGAAAAATCGGATGAAAAATACCATTGTGTGATAATCCGATCTTTAGTACATAGATTTCAAGAGCCGATCACGACAGTTCGTGCGAAATTATCCGAAGGGACAAGCACGAAAATTTCTCATACGATAACAGAACAAATGATTTTCTGTAATCAGTACAGTATTCGTCCATAAGAAATCAAGTGAACAAGACCGCGTATGCTCAGAAATGAAAGAATAAATTACATAATTGCGGGAAGTTGTATTCTGTCTTACGAAAATTTTCGTAACTCTAGTAACCTATTAGTTTTCAATGTGAGACTAGCATGCCAAAAAAAGCGGACCATCATTCGTCCGATATTCTCATTGTGTGTACGAGGCATTAGCGAGCCATTAACAGAAACCGTGCATCAATTATGTAGAGCAGTTCCCTCTCTGCAGTAGCTGATTCATTACACTGTTGGTGGCGAGTGCAGAACAAAAAACATTCTGATATTTTTGTCATTTGCACTAACATCCAAGCTTTCAGGGTACATCTTCTTCAAGTTCCAAGCAGTACTAATACACAAAGTTTTAGCAGAATGTTCAGCTGTGATTACCTCAAGCATGGCGAGTATAGAAATCTCCATACACTTTATACAGAGTGCAGAAATCTCCCTCATAATATTTCTTCTGGTAGAACATTTTTAGCATATAGGAGTTTGGCTATTTTCTCTACTGGTCCAATGTTCTTTAACTCCTGTACTCCTATTTTTCCTGGATCGAATGCAGGGGCAGATCCAGAGTCTAGTCTCGGGAGGGGCACTGCCAGAAAATACTTTTTTTTTTTTTTTGCGGGCAAGTTATCGGGGCAGAGACTGGTGTTGGCGCTTCAATTATCCCGGCAACATGGTTGTTATGGTGTCAGGATGATTGAAGCGCATTATTTTATTATTACATTGTTATATAAAATGAAATAGTTTAACTCACCATAATGCAGAATCAGTCAGAGCCGTGAGCGTGTCACTTGCCACTGTCGCCTGCCACCAGATGCGGATTGTCACTTGCCACGTCACCTGCCACACATTGCTGGTTGTACCTTGCCTGCCGCCAAATGCAGATTGTCACTTGCCACAGGTTGCGGATTGTCACTTGCCACGTCACCTGTCACGCTGGTTGTAACTTGCCTGCTGCCAGATGCAGATTGTCACTTGGCACACGTTGCGGATTGTCACTTGGCACGTCACCTGCCACATGTTGCGGATTGTCACCTGCCACTTCACCTGTCACGCGTTGCTGGGTGTCACTTGCCTACCTCCAGATGCAGATTGTCACTTGTTACGCCTGCCGCATGTTGCGTATTGTCACTTGCCACAGGCTGCTGGTTGTCACTTGCCTGCCGCCAGATGCAGATTGTCACATGTTGCAGATTGTCACTTGCCACATGCTGCGGATTGTCACTTGCCACACGTTGCTGGTTGTCACTTGCCTGCCGCTAGATGCAGATTGTCACTTGCCACGTCACCTACCGCATGTTGCGTATTGTCACTTGCCACAGGTTGTTGGTTGTCACCTGCCTGCTGCCAGATGCAGATTGTCACATGTTGCGGATTGTCACTTGCCACATGTTGCAGATTGTCACTTGCCTGCTGCCAGATGCAGATTGTCACTTGCCACGTCACCTGCCACATGTTGCGGATTGTCACTTGCCACAGATTGCTGGTTGTCACTTTCCTGCCGCCAGATGCAGATTGTCACTTGCCACGTCACCTGCCACAGGTTGCGGATTGTTACTTGCTGCTAAGGTGGGGATTGTCTTTTGCTGTGTCTCACAGTCAGGCAGCAGAGAGATGACATAATCTCTCTGCTGCCCGCAGCTGCCTGCACAATGATGGCTGTGAGAGATGATGTCGTTTTCCCCTAGAAAATCGGTTTCCCCTGGCTCTCGGCTGAGATCAGAACGCCGTCCCACCAGCCCCCTGCACCGCTGCTCCTCCTACTCTCCCCCGAATGCACGGGGGAGGGGGTGGTAGAAGGATGATTAGCATTCGAGGAGAGTAGGAGGAGCAGCAGTGCAGAGGGCTAGAGGGGCAGAGTTTCGATCTCAGCCGAGAGCCAGGGGAAACCAATTTTGGCCCAACACCGGGCCGCCCGGTCTCTCACCCGCCCGCTCTCTCACCCGCCCGCTCTCTCACCCGCATCTAATTTCTCAGGGGAGGGGGCAATTGCCACGTTGCCCCCCCCCCGGATCCGCCCCTGATCGAATGCCACATTCGCCCTGCGGAAGGCAACAAATGGAAATTGACATTTCTGTTTCAGTAGTATTTATTGAAAGTGTTTTACAAAAGTTAGAAAGGTAGACAACATACAAAAATAAGGCCTGCAATTGGCCTCGCTTGAATCATCTGAAAGTAAACAAAGTGCAAAACCGCAATGCATAAAGTGTTAACTTGGAAATTACAACAAAAGTAAACCGTTGGAATGCGTACAGACAGTTATTGGATCACCAGTGGGAATTTGCATTACTTTTACAAACGTGAGGAAAAAAAAAAAAAGGTTCACCTTCTAGCAGGACAACGACCCTAAACATACAGCCACAGCAACATTGGAATAGTTTAGCTCAAAGCATATTCATGTGTTAGAATGGCCCAGTCAAAGTCCAGACCTAAATCCAATTGAGAATCTGTGGCAAGACTTGAAAATTGCTGTTCACAGATGCTCACCATCCAACCTGATAGAGCTTGAGCTATTTTGCAAAGAAGAATGGGCAAAAATGTCACTCTCTAGATGTACAAAGCTGGTAAAGACATACCAAAAAAGACTTGCAGCTGTAATTGCAGTGAAAGGTGGTTCTACAAAGTACTGAATCAGGTGGGCTGAATACAAATGCACACCACACTTTTCAGATATTTATTTGTAATAAATGTTGAAAACCATTTATCATTTTCCTTCCAGTTCACAAGTATGTGTCACTTTGTGTTGGTCTATCACATAAAATCCCAATAACATACATTTACATTTTTTGGTTGTAACATGAGGAGAATTTTAAGGGGTATGAATACTTTTTCTATGCTGGTGGTGCCGCACTTTACTTCCTTTTTTGCTGTACAAACCCTGGTTGCAGACTAATGGCCCGTACACACGATCCAAACATCGTACGAAAACGATCATCCGAGGAAGGATCGTACGATATTCGGATCATGTGTACACTACTTTCAACAGCCAATCACGACCGTTCATCCGATATTGTTCGATCGGACATACCCGGAAATGTTCCTCGTACGAGTCCAGATCGTACGATTTTCGTTTAGTTAGTATAGTTGTTGTCCGAAAATACAATACAAATACACCACAACACATGACATCACTTCCGATTATTTTGTCTGTCGTACAAGAATTTTCGTGACTTTATTTACCTATTCAATTTCTACTTGCGACTATTAAGCGAGAACGGTCGTACGATCGGTCGTACGATATTCGGATTGTGTGTACGGGGCATTAGGCTGGTACCTGGCACTTTGTCACAGCAAGGAGAGATCTCAGATTTTACCTGGGAGCGGTGCAACCTTTCTGTTACACCTTGACATTTCACACGCATTACAATTATTACATGTACAGTGGGGAAATTATTTGATCCCCTAAAAATGTTGTACGTTTGCCCACTTACAAAAGATATGAGTGGTCTATAATTGTTATCATAGGTGTATTTTAAATGGAAGACCAGAATATCCACCAAAACTCCAGAAAAAACACGATACAAATGTTATACAGTGATTTGCAGTTCAGTGAGTAAAATAAGTATTTGACCCCTTACCAACCAAGAATAATTCTGGCTCCCACAGACTGGCTACAGTATGTGCTCATGTGGTACAAAGATTATTATTTTTTTTTTTTTTTTTATGTAAATCCATACATATAATTTAGGTTAATTATACCTAGTTTTTTTTTTCAGAATTCAAGCTTCAGGTGTTTTATTTAGCCACAACAAAGCACTAGGGGTAGGAGATAAGGGGTAAAAAGCTGCTGTTTGTCTGAAAAACTTGACAAAATGCTCTTGTGTATTTTTCAACTGTTCCCATTGAAGTCTATGGGGCCTTTACTTTTAGTGTTCACATTACTTATGTCCCCAGGAATGTCCAAGGAGGCCATAAAGGACCAATAGAGAAAATATCTTTCAAAACAATTACATTTTCCTCCAGATAGCCAACAGGCTGGTCATCATGCCTGATCAGACTTAAAGCTCAACTCTGGGAATTACTGGTAGGCAAAGAACAACCCCCGCACTGCAAGGGTTAAATGTTCGAGTGTAGAGGAATAAGGTAATAGATCACTTAACTTACACCAGCATTCTCCACACCTCTCTCATGCTCTGAATTAATAATAATAAATGATTTAATAAGTCTGGACGTGGAGTTTTTTTTCTAATTAGCATGATATGATTTGGAACCATGGAGAGACAAACCTCAGTAAAACAAAGCCAAAAAATTCAAAATAAACTCAAGTTCCCCCCTTACATGACCGTCACTATTAATATCCCTAATACATCACCATTCTCCCTTACATGAAATTCCCCCTTACATGAGAGCCCCCCCCCCCCCTTTTAAACAAGAGAGTCTCCATCAGTGTCGCCCCCCCCCCTTTTTACACGAGAGTCCCCATTAAAGTTCCCCCCCCCTTTTACACAAGAGTCTCCATCAAAGTTGCGTTTTCCTTTTACACAAGAGTCTCCATCAGAGTCCCCCCCCCTTACATGACAGTGCCCATCACAGTCCCACTACTTACATGAGAGTCTACATCAAAGCCCCACCCTCCTTACATGAGAGTCTTCATCACTCCATCACAGTCCTCTCCCTTACACAAGAGTCCCCATCAGGGTCCCCTCCATTACATGAGAGCTCCCAACAGAGTCCCACCCATTAGGTGAGAGATCCCTTTAGAGTCCCCCCCACCCCCCCTTATGTCACAGTTCCCATCAGAGTCCCACCTCTTATGTGAGAGTCTCCATCAGGGACAACCCCCCCCCCCCATTTATGTGAGCATTTTCATCAGAGTAGTCCCCCTTATATGAGAGTCTCCATCAGAGTCTTCTCCCCTTTACATGAAAGTTTTATCACAGTCCCCACTTACAGTAAAGTCCTCATCAGAGTCCCCCAGTTACACGAGAGCCTCCATCACAGTTCCCCCACGTTACATGTTATTGCCCCCATTAAAGTCTTCCCCTTGACATTTTGCATCAGAATTCCCCCTCCCTCACGTGAGAGTCCTCATCAGAGCCCCCTCCCTGCCCCCCCTTTCCCTTACATGAGAGTCCTCTCTTATATCAGACCAGATAAAATCTGTGAGCTGTATTTGGACCCCTGATCTAGGGGACAGCGCGGAGACCCCCTGATCTAGGGGACAGCGCGGAGACCCCCTGATCTAGGGGACAGCGCGGAGACCCCCTGATCTAGGGGACAGCGCGGAGACCCCCTGATCTAGGACAGCGCGGAGACCCCCTGATCTAGGACAGCGCGGAGACCCCCTGATCTAGGACAGCGCGGAGACCCCCTGATCTAGGGGACAGCGCGGAGACCCCCTGATCTAGTGGACAGCGCGGAGACCCCCTGATCTAGGAAAGCGCGGAGACCCCCTGATCTAGGGGACAGCGTGGAGACCCCCTGATCTAGGGGACAGCGCGGAGACCCCCTGATCTAGGACAGCGCGGAGACCCCCTGATCTAGGACAGCGTGGAGACCCCCTGATCTAGGACAGCGTGGAGACCCCCTGATCTAGGACAGCGTGGAGACCCCCTGATCTAGGACAGCGTGGAGACCCCCTGATCTAGGACAGCGCGGAGACCCCCTGATCTAGGAGACAGCGCGGAGACCCCCTGATCTAGGACAGCGCGGAGACCCCCTGATCTAGGAGACAGCGCGGAGACCCCCTGATCTAGGGGACAGCGCGGAGACCCCCTGATCTAGATTTAAAACCCCCTGATCAGTGATTTCTCCAGAACTGATACCCTCTCTGGTTAAAGAGTGCAGATGGTATTTCCTCCGGCAGATCAGTGGCCTCTGTCCAGCTCCAAGGCTGCCCAAGTTCCAAGGAAGCCTCCAATGTGACATGTGATGTCACCGATATCCCTGACAGCTGTAGGGACCAGATGCTCCAAAACAACAACAAAGCAGAAGATAAACAATCCAAGTGTCAGCAGTAGTTGGGAGTTGTGTGAAGTTCAGTGGTGCCCACCACCCACCCCAGGTACCCCGGGCAGCTCACCCACCGAGCACAGCTCCCGGCCGGGCGGCACTCAGCACCATGTCAGCCAGGGCTTTGCCAGGTGATTAGAGGCGGCAGCTGAACACACAGCCAGAAATAGAACCGTGCCTAGGATGGCCATGGAGGACTGACAATAGACGTCACACCGCTCAGGACACTACACCCCGCTCCCCTCACATCCATACACCTCTCCTCTCCTACCTCCACACTCGTCTCCTCCGTGCTACATGCAGCAAAGGTGCCCGTCTCTTCCCTCTCCGCCTCCCTTCTCTCTATGACAATTCTCCTCGCCCCTCCCCGCCTTTCAGCTTTCTCTTCCAAGCTCTATGTAACCTTAGCTCTGCTCTCTGCACGGTACGCGACGTCACGGTCACGTGGCTGCCGGTAGGCGGGGCCGCCTGTGGCATTGCTATGCAGAGCTATGGGACTAGGTGTAGGCAGGGAGATGGTGGGAACATGAAGTTTTAGGTGAAGAAGAAGATTCCACCACCTTGTCATCAGCAGCTGTTATTGTGTGGATGGATGGACTTCTAGTGTTTGTGTACATTTGGTCACATGCCCAAAATATTTATATATACCTAGGCATACCTAGGTCTACTTACCGGGGACTTAAACCCACTTCCTGCCCTGGCCAGGCCTTCTGGGTTTTTTTATTTGCCTAACAAACAAAAATTCAGAAACTATAAAAACAAAAAATATTTTCTTAGTTTCAGAAATAAAATGTTGCAAATAAATAATTTTTCTCCTTCACTGATGTTCACTGATGAGCAGTGATTGGCTGCACTGATGAGGAGGCACTGATGAGCAGTAATGAGGCAGCACTGATGTGTACTGATGAGGCTGCAGTGATGAGTGGGCACTGATGAGGCTGTAGTGATGAGTGGGCACTAGTGAGGCCACACTAATGGGTACTGATAAGGCAGCACTAATGGGCACTGGTGAGACTGGGCTGATGGGGCGACACTGATGGACCCTGATAGGCGGCAAAAATATACACAAGAGGGCACAAACGCCTAGTGCATTATCGCAATTTTTTTTTTTTAAAGCACTTAACAGTGTTATACTCACAAAGTAGGAATAAAATCAAGCTTGTCATATGCAATGCTCCAACTGGTGAGGTGGGCAACTATGGCCACATGGTGGAAAAGCTTGTGCATTTCGGGGGGCAGACCCCCTTCCTCAGAGCTCACTGGCACTGATAGACAGCACTGATGGGCATCATTGATTGCACTGATTGGCACTGATGATCTGTGCCCTGATTATCTATGTGCATGTCCCTTGTCAGGATTGCCAGTTACCAGCTCTCCTCTTCTCGCACTATGACAGCATGTGAGGAAAGTACCGCCGATAATAGGCAATTCTGTTTACACTGTGATCACCTGCTAGAGAAATTCCACCCCCTCCCCTCTCACAGCTCATCCACAGAGACATATACAGTGGGGACGGAAAGTATTCAGACCATCTTACATTTTTCACTCTTTGTTATATTGCAGCCGTTTGCTAAAATCATTAAAGTTCATTTTTTTTCCTCAATAATGTACACACAGCACCCCATATTGACAGAAAAACACAGAATTGTTGACATTTTTGCAGATTTATTAAAAAAGAAAAACTGAAATATCACATGGTCCTAAGTATTCAGACCCTTTGCTCAGTATTTAGTAGAAGCACCCTTTTGATCTAATACAGCCATGAGTCTTTTTGGGAAAGATACAACAAGTTTTTCACACCTGGATTTGGGGATCCTCTGCCATTCCTCCTTGCAGATCCTCTCCAGTTCTGTCAGGTTGGATGGTAAACGTTGGTGGACAGCCATTTTTAGGTCTCTCCAGAGATGCTCAATTGGGTTTAAGTCGGGACTCTGGCTGGGCCATTCAAGAACAGTCACGGAGTTGTTGTGAAGCCACCCCTTCGTTATTTTAGCTGTGTGCTTAGGGTCATTGTCTTGTTGGAAGATAAACCTTCGGCCCAGTCTGAGGTCCTGAGCACTCTGGAGAAGGTTTTCGTCCCTGTACTTGGCCGCATCTTTCCCTCAATTGCAACCAGTCGTCCTGTCCCTGCAGCTGAAAAACACCCCCACAGCATGATGCTACCACCATGCTTCACTGTTGGGACTGTATTGGACAGGTGATGAGCAGTGCCTGGTTTTCTCCACACATACCGCTTAGAATTAAGGTCAAAAAGTCAAAAAGTTCTATCTTGGTCTCATCAGACCAGAGAATCTTATTTCTCACCATCTTGGAGTCCTTCAGGTGTTTTTTAGCAAACTCCATGCAGGCTTTCATGTGTTTTGCACTGAGGAGAGGCTTCCGTCAGGCCACTGTGCCATAAAGCCCCGACTGGTGGAGGGCTGCAGTGATGGTTGACTTTCTACAACCTTCTCTCATTTCCCGACTGCATCTCTGGAGCTCAGTCACAGTGATCTTAGGGTTCTTCTTTACCTCTCTCACCAAGGCTCTTCTCCCCCGATAGCTCAGTTTGGCCGGGCGGCCAGCTCTAGGAAGGGTTCTGGTTGTCCCAAACGTCTTCCATTTAAGGATTATGGAGGCCACTGTGCTCTTAGGAGCCTTAAGTGCAGCAGAATTTTTTTTGTAACCTTGGCCTTGCCACAATTCTGTCTCTGAGCTCTTCAGGCAGTTCCTTTGACCTCATGATTCTTATTTGCTCTGACATGCACTGTGAGCTGTAAGGTCTTATATAGAGAGGTGTATGGCTTTCCTAATCAAGTCCAATCAGTATAATCAAACACAGCTGGACTCAAATGAAGGTGTAGAACCATCTCAAGGATGATCAGAAGAAATGGACAGCACCTGAGTTAAATATATGAGTGTCACAGCAAAGGGTCTGAATACTTAGGATCATGTGAAATTTCAGTTTTTCTTTTTAAATAAATCTGCAAAAATGTCAACAATTCTGTGTTTTTCTGTCAATATGGGGTGCTGTGTGTACATTAATGAGGAAAAAAAATTAACTTAAATGATTTTAGCAAATGGCTGAAATATAACAAAGAGTGAAAAATTTAAGGGGGTCTGAATACTTTCCGTCCCCACTGTACATCCCATAATAGGTCGCTCCCAAGGCAGACACAGACAATAGAACAATGGGATACAGCTACACCTCAAATGATCTAGTAAATAGTCTACAACAGTATATGAAACAATATACAATATATATATTCAAACTTCTCAGCAGTAGACTATCTTTGGGAGGGTCTTCTGGAGAAATCTCCCCCCCTCACAGCTAATCCACAGAGACATATACATCCCATAATAGGTTGCTCCCAAGGCAGACACACACAATAGAACAATGGGATACAGCCACACCTCAAACGATCTAGTAAAGAGTCTACAATAGTATATGGTATATGAGACTATATACAATATATATATATATATATATATATATATATATATATATATATATATATATATATATATATATATATTATTCCAGTGTGGTTGTACACTGAGTCTTTCTAGTGCAGATCAGACTGGGGTTCTCGGTCACCCTGTGCCCCTAATAGACACAGGGTGACTTACACATAGGAGGGGCTGGGGAAGCTGGACAAGGAGATTCCAGTGCTCTGCAAGGTAAGCTGGGTTCCACAAGCCCCCCACCCAAAGTGACTCCTGGCCCTTTACCGTGAAACATCGATCACACAGCGCGCTGAATGCACGCCCAAGGGGGCGCACAAGGGACGTGGTTATGGGAGGACATCTATGGACGTCCTCCTGGAACAACAGAGCCGCAGTGTAGCCTGCAAGGTAAGCTGGGTTCCACAAGCCCCCCACCCAAAGTGACTCCTGGCCCTTTACCGTGACACATCGATCACACAGCTCGCTGGATGCACGCCCAAGGGGGTGCACAAGGGACGTGGTTGTGGGAGGACATCTATGGACGTCCTCCTGGAACAACAGAGCCGCAGTGTAGCTGTCTTTCAGCAATGGTGCGGTTAGGAAGTGGTTAACCACTTGCCCCCTGATAGGTTTTACCGCCTTTATGACCAGGGTGTTTTTTGCTATTCAGCACTATGCTAATTTAACTGGCAATTGCATGGTCATGCTACACTGTACCCAAATGAAATTGATATAATTTTTTTTCACACAAATAGAGCTTTCTTTTGGTGGCATTTAATCACCACTGTCTTTGTTTTTTTGGGTTTTTTTGGTTTTTTTTTGCTGTATAAATAAAAAAAAAACTAAAATTTTGAAAAATAAACACTTTTTATTTTTAGTTTCTCTTATACAGTTTTGCAAACAAATAATCTTTCTTCATAGATTTAGGCCAAAATAAATATTTTGTTATATTTCTTTGGTAAATATAACCCAAATCAGTGTATATTATTTAGTCTGTGTGAAAATTCTACAATTTACGGTATATATATTTGAAAATTGATCAATCCTGATGTACTGATGGCCTATCTAATTTCTTGAGGCCCCAAAATGCCAGGAGTAGAGTTGGGCCAAACACCCCCAGTTTGGTTCTCGCACATCACAAAAGTTCGGACCCTGTCAGGGAAGACCAGCCAGTACTCAAGATGGCCGAAGGAGAAGTCGACCTGTGACCTCAGCCTGTCAGGGAAGACCAGCCAGTACTCAAGATGGCCGAAGGAGAGGTCGACCTGTGACCTCAGCCTGTCAGGGAAGACCAGCCAGTACTCAAGATGGCCGACGGAGAAGTCGACCTGTGACCTCAGCCTCTGCCAGAACACATTTGGTGCACCTGTGTGCACATTATCAAGAGGCTATTTAAACTTGGTCTGTGCTTGCATCCAGTGCTGTCCGTTCTACAGCGTTCCCGTGTGTTCCTGCCTGCTTTACCCGTGATACCTGCACCTGTTTACCGACCCGGCTTGCCTCTGACTCTGCTACCTGCTGCCTGCATTTGACTCGGCTTGTTCTGACTCCGCATCTGCCTGCTCCTTCTACTACCACGCTGCCAGCCCGTTGCCGACCCTGCCTGCATCCAGACTACGCACCTGCCTCTGCTTCTGCTCCTGACATTCCCGCCAGTGTTTGACCCGGCTTGCCCGACCTGCATCTTCCGCTCATTGGAGAACCCTGCTCCAGCACCGTGCCACCTGCCGCTGTTCTACATTACAGTGAAGATGAACTGTTTGGCACTTGTGCGACTCTGCACTTCTGCTCCTCCTGTCTACTCTATCAGGGGGCCAGAATAAGAGGAGCAAGAGAGGCCGTTCCCTGCATATCAGGCTCTACCGTCAGGTACGTGACAGTAACGGACAGCCATGTCTGAGCCTGCGCAGGGACCCTCTCCTATGGATGAACTTTGCCAGTACCTGGCCGGCTTGGCACAAGCTGTCAAAGACCTACAGCAGGGCTACACTCAGCTAGAGGGACGCCTACAGACCCTGACGGGCGCTGCAACTCCGCAGGGTCCACCTTTAGCATCAGCCTCCTCTCAGGGATCTTCTCCTGCTCCTGCCGTGGTCATGCTCCCACCTGAGCCCAGGGTACCTAGCCCAGACCGGTTCCTGGGTGAACGCAGTAAGTTTAGAGCGTTTCGGAACGTATGTGAACTGTATTTTGCCCTTCAACCCCGCACATTCTCCTTAGAAGCTACCAAGGTCGGCTTTGTAATCTCCCTGCTACAAGGGGGGCCACAGTCCTGGGCCCACCGCCTTCTGGAACAGAAGGCCGAATGCTTATCCGACTTAACCTCTTTCTTCAGTGCCATGGCCCAGCTGTACGAAAATCCTCAGCAGACATCTTCAGCCGAAGCGGCCCTTCATGCACTTCAACAGGGTCATAGGGCGGTGGAAGACTACGTCTCTGAATTTCGACGATGGGCATTTGACACGAACTAGAACGACGCCGCCCTACGATACCAATTTCGTATGGGCCTCTCCGAACCACTCAAAGATGAGTTAGCGCGGGTAGGGGTACCCCCTTCCTTAGAAATTCTGATTGATTTATCCATCCAGATCGATCTCCGGCTGAGAGAACGAAGACTAGAGAGAGCGTCCACTCCATCCCGTCCAGTGTGGATGTTACCTCGGGTACCCAGCTCGTCCTATCCCGCTCCACCTGCTCCAGCCACTCCGGCTCCTGATGCCCCGGAACCTATGCAACTCGGCCTGCTGCGGCCCTCTCTTACTGTTGAAGAACGACAACGCCGCCGCCAACAGAACTTATGCCTATACTGCAGGGGATCCGGACATTACATGAGGTCCTGCCCAGTGAAACCTCGTAAGTCTCTCTTCACTACTTCTGCCTCGCTAACCCCAAGCTCGCTTAACAACTCCGTTCACTTTACTATTCCCATTTCTCTACAGCTGCCAGGAAGGACTCTTCAGACTACCGCCATAATTGATTCCGGAGCCTGCAGCTGCTTTGTGGACTTGTCCTTTGCTGCCGAACATCATATCCCCCTGCAGCCTAAAGCACAGAAACTCTCGGTTCACTTGGCCGATGGTTCCACCATTAAGTCCGGAGCAGTCACTCACGAAACCATTCCTCTGCTGACCATCATGTCCCAGGACCACCGAGAACTGCTACGACTAGACGCCATCGCTTCCCCTCTGTTCCCAGTTATCCTCGGTATACGTTGGTTGAAGGCCCACGATCCCCATATCGACTGGTCTAAAGGAAGCATTAACTTCGTCTCCTCTTACTGCACCCAGCACTGCCTACAGACCTCCTGTGATGTTCCCGCTCTGCTGTGTCTAGATACGGACTCTGAAACCAGTCAGCTTGTGCCTACAGCCTACCACAGCTTCCTAGACGTGTTTACTAAGAAGGGGGCAGAGATCCTCCCACCTCATCGGCCCCATGACTGCCCTATAGAGCTACTCCCCGGAGCCGAAGTTCCCTTTGGGAGGATTTTCCCTCTGTCTGAAAGCGAGCTGGTGGCATTGAAGGACTATATCAATGACAATCTCAGGAAAGGCTTCATCCGCCCTTCCAAGTCTCCAGCTGGGGCGGGGATTTTCTTCGTCCAGAAGAAGGATCAGTCGTTAAGGCCCTGTGTGGACTACCGTGAACTTAACAAGGTGACGGTGAAGAACCGTTACCCACTTCCATTAGTTCCCGAACTTTTTCAAAGACTTGGTTCCGCTACCATATTTACAAAATTGGATCTTCGGGGCGCCTATAATTTGGTGCGCATTCGGGAGGGAGATGAGTGGAAGACTGCTTTCCACACACGATTTGGGCATTACGAGTATCTCGTGATGCCCTTCGGGCTCTGCAACTCTCCGGCTGCCTTCCAGCATTTCATTAATGATGTTCTCAGAGACTTCCTGGACTTATTTATCATTGTATACCTTGATGATATGCTATTTTTTTCTTCCTCCTTAGAACACCACCGCAGACACGTGAGAAGTGTATTAACCCGCCTTCGACAACATGGATTATATGCCAAACCCGAGAAGTGCGAGTTTGAACGCCAGAGTATCCAATTGCTGGGGCTGATCATTTCCACCGAAGGTATCCGGGTGGATCCCCAGAAGCTAATGGCTATCCTGGACTGGCCTACTCCATGTGACAAGAAAGGTATTCATCGTTTCATAGGCTTTGCAAACTTTTATTGAAAATTTATTCGGGGGTTCTCAGCAATCATTGCCCCCATTACACAGCTTACCAAACAGGGGTCCCAATTCCGCTGGTCTCCAGAGGCTCAGTTGGCCTTTGAAACGCTGAAGAGGTTTTTCACATCCGCACCCGTCTTGAAGCACCCAGATTCGGCCTTACCGTATGTCTTAGAAGTGGATGCCTCGGAAACTGCGGTGGGAGCTATCTTGTCCCAAAGACAGGGCCCCAAGGCCCTGTTGCACCCAGTCGCGTTCTTCTCGCGTAAACTGTCTAGCGCGGAGAAGAATTACGACTATGGGGATCGCAAACTTTTAGCAATTAAGGCAGCATTAGAGGAATGGAGATACCTTCTCGAGGGAGCAGCACATCCAATCTTAATCTACACAGATCACAAGAATCTCGAATATCTAAGAACAGCAAAGAGATTGAGACCTCGCCAGGCCAGGTGGGCACTTTTCTTTTCGAGATTTACCTTCCATCTGACATACAGACCTGGATCCAAGAACATAAAGCCGGATGCGCTATCACGCATGTTTAGCAAATCCCAAGACATCTCTCCCCCCGGATATGATCCTGTCCTCGGGAAATTTCCTTCTCCTACAAGGGGACTTAATGACGCAGATTAAACAAGCCTCTGTGAGGAGTTCTACACCATCTGGGATCACTTTAGGGACACAGGAAGGGCTACTCTGGTATGAGGATAAGGTCTTCGTGCCGGAGGATCTACGAACTGCAACGTTGAACATGTGACACGACCAGGCGCTGGCAGGACACTTTGGGGTCAGCAAGACTGCTGAATTGGTGCAGCGAACCGTCTGGTGGCCGGGCGTGGCAAGAGACTGTAGGAGATATGTGGAATCGGGCACCACCTGCATCCGTAATAAGAACAGCAAATCCAGCGCCTGGGGTCTGTTGAAGCCATTACCTGTCCCGAACAGACCATGGAGAATGATTTCAATTGACTTCATTGTGGAACTGCCCCCATCCGAGGGATACAGTACTATCTTTGTAATCGATTGTCCAAGATGGCCCACTTCATTCCTCTGAAGGGCACCCCTTCTGCACAAGAGACGGCACAGATCTTCATCAGAGAGGTTATAAGACTCCATGGGGTTCCAGCTAACAGCGTCTCAGACAGAGGGGTTTAGTTCACCTCCAGATTCTGGAGATCTTTGTGTGAATCCTTGGGTATTGAACTTTCATTCTCTTCAGCCTATCATCCGCAGACTAATGGTCAGACAGAAAGGACCAACCAGACACTGGAACAATATCTGCGCTGCTTCTCCTCCTTTTCACAAGACGATTGGGTGTCCTTACTTCCCTTAGCTGAGTTTGCCTACAATAATTCTTCTCATTCAGCCATGAAACAATCTCCCTTCTTCGCAAACTATGGTTTTCACCCGTCCTTTCTGTTTAATAACATTCTGGAATGCCCGGTACAAGCTGTACTTGAAACATTGGATTTCTTTAGATCCAACAACAAGCTGCTACAAGAGACGATGGCCAAGACTCAAGCTTATAACAAACAGATCTTCGATAAGAAGAGAAGAGGGGACCTGATCCTGAACCCGGGGGACCAAGTCTGGTTAGCCACAACAAATCTGAAACTAACCTGTCCCTCAAGGAAATTAGGCTCCAGATTCGTGGGACCGTTTCCTGTAAAGAGACGCATTAACGATGTTGCCTATGAGCTGGAGTTACCGGAGACCTTCAGGATCCACCCTGTGTTTCATATAACCTTACTGAAGCCCACCAACCCCAACTCTTTTCCGGATCAGAATACAGAGCCACCCGAACTTGTGGTGGTAGATGGCAAAGAGGAATTTGAAATAGAGGCGATTTTAGATTGCAGGAGAAGGAGAGGTCAAGTTCAATACCTTATTAAGTGGAGGGGTTACGGTCCTGAAGACAACTCGTGGGAACCTGAAGCCAACATTAATGCCCAAGAACTGATCCGAACCTTTAAGTGGACCTATCCTGACAAAGTAGCCAGATTGGGCATCCGGAGGCTGCCCGTTAGGGGGGGGGCAATGTCAGGGAAGACCAGCCAGTACTCAAGATGGCCGAAGGAGAAGTCGACCTGTGACCTCAGCCTGTCAGGGAAGACCAGCGAGGACTCAAGATGGCCGAAGGAGAGGTCGACCTGTGACCTCAGCCTGTCAGGGAAGACCAGCCAGTACTCAAGATGGCCGAAGGAGAAGTCGACCTGTGACCTCAGCCTCTGCCAGAACACCTTCGGTGCACCTGTGTGCACATTACCAAGAGGCTATTTAAACTTGGTCTGTGCTTGCATCCAGTGCTGTCCGTTCTACAGTGTTCCCGTGTGTTCCTGCCTGCTTTACCCGTGATACCTGCACCTGTTTACCGACCCGGCTTGCCTCTGACTCTGCTACCTGCTGCCTGCATCTGACCCGGCTTGTTCTGACTCTGCATCTGCCTGCTCCTTCTATTACCACGCTGCCAGCCCATTGCCGACCCTGCCTGCATCCAGACTACGCACCTGCCTCCGCTTCTTCTCCTGACGTTCCCGCCAGTGTTTGACCCGGCTTGCCCGACCTGCATCTTCCGCTCATTGGAGAACCCTGCTCCAGCACCGTGCCACCTGCCGCTGTTCTACATTACAGTGAAGACAAACTATTTGGCACTTGTGCGACTCTGCACTTCTGCTCCTCCTGTCTACTCTATCAGGGGGCCAGAATCAGAGGAGCAAGAGAGGCCGTTCCCTGCATATCAGGCTCTACCGTCAGGTACGTGACAGACCCGAACCGCGAACCCTATTAAAATCTATGGAACCTGAACTTGAAAAATCAAAAGTGCCCATTTTGGTGCCCAGTATGGTTCAGGAGGGGGGGCTGCTCACTCATTTTGGTGTGGGTTTCCCCTTAATATTTATACCAGACCCAAAGAGCCTGGTATGGATTGGGGGGGACCCCCACGCTGTTTTTTTTCACTTTTTTTCTAATGCCAGCAATGTTTTTTTTCTTTCATTCAGCTGTCAGCGCCGAAGCCCGTTGACAGGTGATGATTCATTCGTTATTAATAACTCAGTGGCCAGCTTCCTGGCCCACTTCTTAAAAAACAGCTATGCACTATGCAGCACGCAGTGCATTGTGGGGCGCTCGGCGGGTGAACATCCCACTGAGCACCCCCGCAAATTATTATTATTATTATACAGGATTTATATAGCGCCAACAGTTTCCTCGGTGCTTTACAACATTAGGGCAGACAGTACAATTACAATACAATTTAATACAGGAGGAATCAGAGGGCCCTACTCGTTGGAGCTTACAATCTAGGAGGGAGGGTCAAGTGATACAAAAGGGTAATAGCTGTGGGGGATGAGCTGATGAAGAAAATAGAAGTGCAGTTGTTAGGTGGAGGGAGCATAGGCTTCTCTGAAGAGAAAAGTTTTTAGGGATCGCCTAAAAGTGGATAGATTTTGAGACAGTCTGACAGATTGGGGTAGGGAATTCCAGAGGATGGGAGAGGCCCGGGAGAAGTCCTGGAGGTGAATATGGGAGGAGGTGATGAGGGAGCTAGAGAGCAGGAGGTGATGAGGGTGCTAGAGAGCAGGAGGAACGAAGAGGACGATTAGGTTGGTATTTTGAGACTAGGCTAGTGATGTAGCTGGGGACAGAGTTGTGGATGGCTTTGTAACTTAATGTTAGTATTTTGAATTTAATGTGTTGGGCAAGGGCAGCTAATGGAGGGATTGGCGGAGAGGGGTAGCAGACACTGAGCGGTTTGTAAGGTGGATGAGTCTGGCAGCAGCATTCATGATGGACTGAAGGGGGGATAGTCTATTTAAAGGTAAGCCAATGAGGAGGGAGTTGCAGTAGTCGAGGTGAGAGATAACCAGGGAGTGAATCAGGAACTTTGTGGTTTCATTGGTTAGAAAGGGACATAGTTTAGAGATGCTGCGGAGGTTGAGGCGGCAAGCTTTGGAGAGTGATTGGATGGGGGGCCAAAAGAAGAATTCAGAATCCAGGATAACACCTAGCACCCTGACATGTGGGGATGGGTGGATGGTTGTCATTGCTCTTGACAGAGAAGTCAGGGGAAGAGGCACACGGGGGAGGAAATATTATGACCTCGGTTTTGGACAACTTGAGTTTGGGTAAGTGGTGTGACATCCAGACAGATATGTCTGTTAGTAAGTTAGTGATGCGTGAGGAGACTGATGGACTGAGTTGAGGGGTGGAGAGATAGATTTGGGTGTCGTCAGCATAGAAATTATATTGAAAGCCGTGGGAGGCAATCAACTGACCCAGGGAAGAGGTGTAGATTGAAAATAGGAGAGGTCCAAGAACAGAACCTTGAGGGACACCGACAGAGAAAGGAAGAGGAGAGGAGGAAGTAGAATTGTAAGTGACACTAAAGGTGCGTTGAGATAGGTAGGATGAGAGCCACTGAAGAGCACAGAGGGAGTAACGTTTTTTGAGGAGGAGGGGGTGGTCAAGGGTATCAAAGGCAGCTGAAAGGTCCAGAAGCAGGAGTACAGAATAGTGTCCGTTGGTTTTTGCGGTTAGTAGGTAATTTATGAGTTTTAAAAGTTACTGTGAAGTGTTAAGGACAAAATCCAGATTGAAGGGGATCAAGAAGGTTATTCTTAGTGAGGTCACTCAGTTGGTTGTAAACCAGGCGTTCAAGGAGTTTAGAGGAAAAGGGGAGCAGGGAGATAGTGCGTAGATTGTTAAGATTGGTAGGGTCCAAGGATGGCTTTTTAAGTATGGGGGTGACCAATGCGTGTTTTAGAGCATTGGGGAAGATGCCAGAAGAGAGGGAGAGATTGAAAATGTGGGTTAGAGAGTGTAGGACAGAGTCAGAGGGTGACCGTAGTATTTGAGAGGGAATAGGGTCCAGGGGACAGGTGGTTAGGTGGGCGTTAGAAAGGAGTTTAGCAACTTCGTTTATAGTCGCAGGTTTGAATAAGGGGAGTGTCAATTGTATCTGTTGACATGGGATCTTAACTGGGGGTGATACCTGTAGAGTGAAGATTTCATAACAAATTGTATCAATCTTGTTTTTGAAGTGATTAGCAATCTCCTGGGAAGTTAGTGAGTCAGTGGGTGGAGGCGGTGCAGGACGAAGTAGAGAGTTGAAGGTAGAGAAGAGTTGACGGGGACTGGATGAGAAGGTGTTAATAAGAGTGGTAAAATAGGTCTGCTTGGCAGTGTGGAGGAAAGAATAGTATTTTTGGAGGGCAGATTTGTATTGTTGAAGTCTTTGAGAGACTAAGGCCCCATGTACACGGAACGCTGTTAAACGTGCGTTCAGAGGCAGTAGAACGCTTTTTTCAACTGCCCCTGAACTCATTCAATGTTATCCTATGTGACCATGTACACAGTCTCGTTTATTGCCATTTTTTTGCAGTTGCGTTTCTTTGGAAGCAAAAGAATGGGTTCAGATGCAGAAGATTTCCACGTTTCAGATGTCAAACACGGCTAAACGCGGGTACCCGCGTTTAGACGCGTTTTCGTTTATAAGCGTTTTTAAAGGTGCCCTATATTTCTGAAAAGACAAAAATATGATGGAAAACAATGAAAAAACATAACAAAATATAGTTAAAAATGTTTTAATTACTTGCAATGATTCATAGACCATATATAGCCATATATAGTCCATATATAGTCCATATATAGACCCTATATAGTCGTACTTTTTCCAGTAGAAGGTCAAATGTGGCAATGGACATGCGTGTGAAATGAAAAAATTTGTCGGGTAGGTACGCAGCTGTACGCACATGTTTACAAAATATCCTGTTGACATTCGCTGCGCAATCAAAGGATGGGTCCGACGAACTCTGACTCTGGACCGCTCACGTAATTTTTTACATCATTCTAGCCTCATCAAGAGCAATGTCAGGAGCATTTCCTCACATATGCTCATTATGGGATCCATTGCAAAAAAAAAGCACAGAAATAGAGGCAAATACAAGTAGACAACTGCTCTCTCTGCTGCTGCTACTCACTCTGGTCAAAATGGCTGAAATAGTTAACTACAATGTTTTTTGAGCTTGGGGAGGGTCTTAAATGAGGTAATCTTAATAAACGCTTCTAGACGCAAACGCGGTTAAACGCGGCTAAACGTGCGCTTTAAACACAGGTTTCAAGGTGTCAAAAAAATTTGTTTAGAGGACTTTGCCTCAGCGTCCCGTGTACATGGGGCCTTAGTCTTGTGCCACAGATGCTCAAGAGCATGACTACGTTTTTTGAGAATTCTGGTGTCATCTGTTTGCCAAGGTTATAGGGGTCAAGGCCTGATTCTGTGTGTATTGAGGGGAGTGAGCTTGTCCAGGGTGGAGGACAGGGATGTATTGTAGATGGAAGTGGCTTGGTTGGGGCAGGACAGGGGTGAGATTTTGTCATAGAGTTGGTCAGTAGCAGAATAGAGGAGAGATGGGTTGAAGCGGCAAAGGTTTCATCGGGTGATGGTTAGGCGATTGGAGGGAAGGGTGGTGGAAGACAGGGAGAGAGAGAAACTAATAAGGTGGTGGTCAGAGAGAGGAAAAGGATTGTTGGAGAAGTTGCATGGAGTGCATAGGTAGGAGAATACAAGGTCAAGGGTGTTGCCATCAGAGTGAGTAGAAGCCTGTACCTATTGCTTCAGGTAAAATGAGGAGGTTAGACTAAGAAGTTTAGAAGTAGAAGGAGTGTTTGTATTAGCAGGGATGTTGAAATCACTGAGAAGGATTGTGGGAATTTCAGAAGAAAGAAAGAAGGGTAGCTAGGCAGAATACTCATCAAGGAAAGTCGATAATGGTCCAGGGGGCTGGTAAATCACAGCAATTCTTTGGGAAGTTGGAGAGAATAGACGTATACAGTGAGATTCAAACGATGAGAGGGAAAGAGAGGGAGGAGAGTGAAGAACCTGGAAGGTGCTCTGTGGGGATAGGTGGAATCCCACTCCACCTCCCTTGCGTTCATTAGGCCTAGAGGAGTGAGTCCAGAGAAGGCCACCTTGAAAGAGGGAAGCAGGAGAAGGAGTGTCAGATTTACAGAGCCAGGTATTGGGGACAGCAAGTAGATTAAAGGAATTAGTGACAAAAAGGTCATGAACAGCGGTAAGTTTGTTGCAGACAGAGCGGGCATTCCAGAGGGCACAGGAGAAGGGGAGGCTGGTTTTGGGAAGAGAAATGGAGACTAAATTGCATAGATTGCGACTAGTACCAGAGGGTGAGGGGGTGATGGTGATGGGTGTGTTGGGTACAGTTAAATAAGGGAGGCCCAGGGTTTGGGGAATATGTCCAGAGGTTGGGAGAAGCAGAAGAGTACAGGAGGTAATATGAGAATGCAATTTGTATGAGGGGACATGCTTCAGCATCCTGGGGCTGGGGGGGTTTGTTAGCATATGGGCTTAGAGTTAGAAAGAGGTGATAAGTGCAGTAATAGGGAGAGGGGAGAAGTGAGGGTGATATGTACAGATTGTGGGGTGGAGAAGAGGGGTGAAGAAAAGAGAGCTTGAGGAGAGAGGCTGAAATTGTGAAAAGGAGAGGTAAAGACTGCATGTTTCAGAGATTAAGGTGAGATGATTTGGAAATAAGGTCACCTGCAGTCTGGTGTTTTGTAAAGTAGTCTGCTGTTGATGTTTGCTTTGTGCAAGTCGCTGAAGTACAAGAGCGGAAGTGCCACTTATTTAAAGAACCCCCTGCATGTGTTCCCCCATAAAGAAGGCCTTGTTTTATACTGTGTTGGAGGTGGATGGAATCTGGAAATTAATCAATCAGGAGGTAATATCAGGCACACAGCTAGCAGAGCATAACTTTTCACACCACAATCAAATTGCAAGGACCAAAAGGCCAAAATTGTAGAGATAAGGGAACCCATAATTTAGGTAAGACTTATAGGCTAAATAAACATCAAAATAATGTGAACATGGCTAAAGATGGAGTTGATACAGCAGTGACAAACGCAGTCAGTCAATGTTCAGTTTAAGGTAGATGGGAGTATAAAAGCAGATTTACCAAATATACATTTGAGCAGTCAGTCAATGTTCAGTTTAACCACTTCAGCCCCAGAAGATTTTCCCCCAATGACCAGGCCATTTTTTGCGATACGGCACTGCGTCGATTTAACTGACAATTGCGCGGTCGTGTGACATTGTACCCAAACAAAATGTATGTCCTTTTTTTCCACACAAATAGAGCTTTCTTTTGGTGGTATTTGATCACCTCTGCGGTTTTTATTTTTTGCGCTATAAACAAAAAAAGAGAGTCAATTTTGAAAAAAACACATTTTGTACTTTTGTTATAATAAATATTCCCCCAAAAAAAAAAAAAAAAAACACATTTCTTCATCAGTTTAGGCCAATATGTATTCTTCTACATATTTTTGTCAAAAAAATCACAATAAGCATATATTGATTGGTTTGCACAAAAGTTATAGCTTCTACAAAATAGGGGATAGATTTATGAAATTTTTATTATTTTTTTTTTTTTTTTTTACTGGTAATGGCGGTGATCTGCGATTTTTATTGGGACTGAGACATTGCGGCGGACAAATCGGACACTTTTGACACTTTTTTGGGACCATTGACATTTTTACAGCTATCAGTGGTATAAATAGCCACTGATTACTGTATAAATGTCAATGGCAGGGAAGTGGTTAACACTAGGGGGTGACCAAGGGGTTAAATGTGTTCCCTATGTGTGTTCTGTGGGGGGAATGTGGCTGACTAGAGGAGGAGACCGATCGTTGTTCCTACTTGGTATGAACACACGATCTGTCTCCTCTCCCCTGACAGAACCGGGATTTGTGTGTTTACACACACAGATCCTGGGCCTCGCTCTGTCACGAGCAAACGTGGGTGCCCGGCGGTCATCCCTTGTAAGATTTCAATTACATTTTTGTATGTGTGCGCTATAATCTTTTATTCTGTTTGAATGGCAGCACCATCTTTAATGTGATGCATAGTTAGGGTGTGCCCCCCAAGTCTTTGTTTGTCTGTTATATGGGTCCTGACAGGTCCAGCACCCCATCATCCCCCACCAGTACTTCTAATCAGTGTCCACCTGAGTTATAGGAGGAGTCCTTTTAGTTCTCCCATAAAGAGGAGTGTATTTCTCCCATGGTTGAGAAGTGGGATCTTTCATTCTATGAATAGTGTAGGACCCACTGAAAATGGGTTACTTTGACGCAGTAGTGGGCTTAAGCACTGTATGGCCATATGGTGCGACCAAATACTCATATTTGCTTATTTGCTTATTATGTTCAGGTGCTTTAATTAGCCTTGTAGGATTGAAATGACATTTTTGTATGTGTGTGCTATAATCTTTTGTTCTGTTTGTTTGGTCTGCACCATCTTTTATTGTGATGCACAGTTAGGGTGTGTCCCCCAAGTCTTTAAACATAAAAACACAAGGCGCCACTCTAAGTGCAGAGATGCCATAAAATGTATTAAAGAAATAAGAAAAGGTGGTACTCAGAAAAGTAAATGTTTAAAAAGCATGTTTGTAATGTTGCCGGAGTGTCCTAAAAGGTTCCTGATCCAGTCTGGATGGTGCTGGTATCCGGTGGACAGGCTCGGCGGTGGATGCCATCGTTTCCTGCCACTGGAACGCACGCTGAAACCCAGGAACCAGAGGGATGAGATCACTTCCGGGTAGGGGGGACGTGTAGGCGGTGCGTTTGCGGAGCTACGTTCCTTCCTCAGGCCTAACGTGTGATCTGATTGGGCTGAAATATAAAGGCTTGTGGATGGCGCTGGTTGATGACAACAGCGCGCTGTGTTTTTGGTTTTGTCTGCAATCACTCAAGTTGGCACAGTGGCTAGCCGATACAAATTCATCAGACAACAACTGCTGGGAATACTTAGCCCGGGCTCACACCTATGCGAATTAGATGTGCGTTTCCCCACATCTAATTCGCATAGTAGGAGAATGTGATTGGCTCCCTATGGAGCCGGTTTACATATCTCCGGGGCGGCTGCGGAGCGCACTGCACAGAAATGCTGTGCGTCTTTGGCTCCGTTTCAGGGGCGAATTCAGGCATAGAATCGTCCCTGATTCGTCCCTGAAACGGGGAACAGGGACGCACAGCGCTCCTGTGCGATCCACAGCCCGGTATATTGTGAGCCTGGGCTAAATGAGAAAAATACATATACATCTACAATTACTTCGTAAAGATTACGTCATAAAAACTGTATAAAAGATCTTTTAAAAAGGTGGGAATAATATTGAATTATGGAGTGATGACTTGAATAACCACATTAAGAATATAGGTGGTGCTACATGGATACAAGACCTACGCTAACAATGGAGGATTACACATATAAAAATCTAAACAAAAAATTAGAGCAAAATTATCTTTTGATGTTTTAATGTATGTGTGTGATGGGAATGATGATAATATGGAATAATATAAATGTAAATAATAATGAAAATAATAGTAAAAATAAAAATAAATTAAAATAAAATTGAATAAAAATTAAATAAATATAAAAATAAAAATCAGAAAAAAAGGAAATAAAAAGAAAAATGTCATGAAATGTGAGATGTTGACTGTCTGATAGGGTTGAACGAATTAACAAATGAAAAGGGGGGGAAAGCAGTCAAATAAGGCTGCTCACCTCTATTTCCTCGTTCAAACCACCAGGGGCAAAAGAGTCCAAAGTGTATATCCAGTACGTTTCCCTCTGGCAGAGACGTTTAAAATGCTCTGCCAGTGAGAACGTACCAGAAATGGACTCAATAATCCAGACCCTGAGGCCCGAGGAAGAGTGTTGGTGATTTTGGAGGAAATGTAAGGGAACATTGTGAGTGTCGTCTCCTGCTTCTACGAGACGACAATGCTCCCCAAATCTTTTCCTCAGAGTGCGTATAGTTCTTCCCACATAATAGAGCCCACAAGGACAAGTTAAGCAGTAAATGACAAATTCTGTGGAACAATTGAAGAAACTGCTAATCTGATATGTTTTGCCCTTGTGGGTAAACTCCTTTTGACCATGTGTAACATTTTGAGTTGGATGGAGAATTCTACCTCCAACTAAAAGGCACAGCAATGGGGGCTAATTTTGCCCCCAGTTATGCTAATTTAACTATGGGGTTCTGGGAGGCCAACTACATCGAGCTCAACTATGCTTCCCATATAGTGTTTTATGGGAGGTATATAGACGATATTATCATCATTTGGGATGGCCCAGAGCCCCTATTCCTAGACTTTTTATCACACTGCAATAACAACGAACATGGTCTCACATTTACCTCAGAGCACCATCCCCTTCAATTGGCAATTTTACATTTATCGCTATTTCATGAGGACGGCAACATTTTGGCTAAAAATTATACTAAACCAACGGCAGGCAATTCATTCTTACACCATCAAAGCTGCCACCATCCTAGGTGGATTTCAAATATTGCTAAGAGCCAATTTTGCCGTCTACGCAGGAACTGCACTAGACAATCAGATTACATCACAGAAGGGTCCCTTTTGAAACAAAAATTTATCGACAAAGCTTTTCCACCAAAAGTGATTGATGAGGCTTATGATTTCTACATGTCAGAGCGTTCTACATGTACCAGAGATTTAGACCAGTCCACGACACAACCTGTTAGATTTGTGACCCAGTTCCACACTCGTTATAAAACCATGGAACGCATCCTAAATAGACATTGGCCCATCCTACTCCAGGATCCACAATTAAAATCAATCATTACACCGAGACCAAAATTTACATACCGGAAAACAAGGAACATTAAAAACTTGATAGCACCCAGTATACTCAAATCCAAATCAGGTCCCAAGATAGCATTCCCATGTCTTTTTCCTTTGATTGGGATGTACCAGTGTCACAAAAATTATGTTTGACATGTAACCATGTCACACATGGTCAAAAGGAGTTTACCCACAAGGGCAAAACATATCAGATTAACAGTTTCTTCAATTGTTCCACAGAATTTGTCATTTACTGCTTAACTTGTCCTTGTGGGCTCTATTATGTGGGAAGAACTATACGCACTCTGAGGAAAAGATTTGGGGAGCATCGTCGTCTTGTAGAAGCAGAAGACGACACTCACAGTGTTCCCTTACATTTTCTCCAAAATCACCAACACTCTTCCTCGGGCCTCAGGGTCTGGATTATTGAGTCCATTTCTGGTACGTTCCCACTGGCAGAGCGTTTTAAACGTCTCTGCCAGAGGGAAACGTACTGGATATACACTTTGGACTCTCTTGCCCCCGGTGGTTTGAACGAGGAAATAGAGGTGAGCAGCCGTATTTGACTGCTTTTGATGACATTTTTCTTTTTCTTTCCTTTTTTTCTGATTTTTATTTTTATTTCATTTTTATTCAATTTTATTTTAATTTATTTTTATTTTTATATTTATTTTTATTTTACTATTATTTTCATTTTTATTTACATTTATATTATTCCATATTATCATCATTCCCATCACACACATACATTAAAACATTAAAAGATAATTTTGCTCTAATTTTTTGTTTAGATTTTTATATGTGCAATCCTCCATTGTTAGCGTAGGTCTTGTATCCATGTAGCCCCACCTATATTCTTAACGTGGTTATTCAAGTCATCACTCCATAATTCAATATTATTCAAACCTTTTTAAAAGATCTTTTATACAGTTTTTATGACGTAATTTTTACCAAATAATTGTATATGTATATGTATTTTTCTCATTAAGTATTCCCAGCAGTTGTTGTCTGATGAATTTGTATCGGCTAGCCACTGTGCCAACTTGAGTGATTGCAGACAAAACCAAAACACAGCGCGCTGTTGTCATCAACCAGCGCCATCCACAAGCCTTTATATTTCAGCCCAATCAGATCACACATTAGGCCTGAGGAAGGAGCGTAGCTCCGCAAACGCGTCGCCTACACGTCCCCCCTACCCGGAAGTGATCTCATCCCTCTGGTTTCTGGGTTTCAGCGTGCGTTCCAGCGGCAGGAAGCGACGGCATCCACCGCCGAGCCTGTCCACTGGATACCAGCACCATCCAGACCTGATCAGGAACTTTTTAGGACACTCCGGCAACATTACAAACATGCTTTTTAAACATGTACTTTTGTGAGTACCACCTTTCCTTATTTGTTTAATAAATTTTATGGCATCTCTGCACTTAGAGTGGCGCCTTGTGTTTTTATGTTTACAGTACCCAGAGGACCACTTCTTTTCCTTAAACAGGGCAGCCTTCTAATGTGGTCAGTATTCTATACTTATTATGGACATCTTTTCAACTTATATGGACATTACTAAACATACAATTTTCCACTGATCAACCAATGTTCATCAATCTTTATCCACCACTGGTATTGTTTATATATATATATTTATTTTAATTCCCATCTTTAACATACCCCTTATTTTTTTACTGTTTGTTAATCTATAACTGTGTTGGGCCCAGCGCTTGCTTTTACCTGTTGCATTGTGTCCCCCAAGTCTTTGTTTGTCTTTGGCAGCCTATACACGTACAGGGGCCCAAAATCCGATGACCACCTCCGGGATTTTAAAAGGTGGTAATTAAGCATTGGATTTCATGACTTCCTATCACATTTTTGGAGGCCCTATATGTTATCGTTAATTTCTCTTGTATAGTCAATCGACTACTTAAGTGTGAGCGTAGATCCTTAGGGAGCAAACTATGCGAAACGTGTTGATTGACCATGCTTTTATACAATGATGATGATATACATTTGAAACAAGTCTAAACGTGTTTATGATATAGTCAGTTGCACACATTTTATATGTTTTTTAATGTTTGTAATAAAGATTTTGTATTTTTATAGACTTGGTATGTAATACTCCTATTCTTTGGCACAGTTAAAGTTTCATAATTATTGAGTTTTCTCCTCATCCTTGTAAGGTTTTCCTGGAAGATAGAGGAACTCTATATATTTTTCTGTGGATGAAGAAATCTCTGCCAGAAAAATTGTATGCTAAACAGTAGAAGCTTCCACCACAAGTCCACCCACTCTTCTAATGTTGGGCACACATATAATGTTAGGCTGAACAAAAAAAAAAAGAACCTAACAAAATCCTCTATTCAAATTGATCGATATGGATGAAGAAAAAGTGTATGCCGAGCATAGAAGCTACCACCCCCTGGTCATCCAACCCTCCTAATGCCAGGCATACACTCTTTTTTTTAACTGCGGATGGGGAAATCTATTCCCTGCAGCGCTGTAGGCACTGATCCTGCTGCTCTCAGAATACATACATCAGTGCTACCGCTAATCGGCATTCCTGCAAAGCAAACAACAACAGTTAACAACAACACACAGTAAAAATATAACATTACCTCAAAAAAAAAACAAACAACTTAATACATTTATTTTACTTTTTTGAACAGTTCTTAACTTATCTTAACTTTTCAGAACAATAACCTTTCCAGCCTTTGATTTAAGAGTCTCTCAAAATGTAATAGACAGTTTCCTGACAACCTAACATCTTTTGAGACCCTGCTTGTGCAGAATTGTCTGGGCACCTATACTGTGCCGTGCTGTACCTTAGACTAATAGTCTACTACAATGTGATAGTGACTGAAGCAGTCCTTGATACAGAGACCAGGTTGGCCCGGAAAAGAAGGGACAAAAAAAAAACAGTGTCTTGCCTCACCACAGACACAACTTTTTTTTTGGAGTGTCTTTTGTGTTGGGGTAAGTTGGAAGACATCTGCAAAATTCCTCTCATGCAGCTGCCTAACTGCAGCTGGATTTGGGAATTGGGCCACAGTGCCTTCTGGGTACAAAAGGGTTGAGATAATCACTTCCTAAAAAAATTTAAGGAAGGATCCAGTTCTTCCAGTAGGTTTGTAAACAACAAACGCATTGTATAGTGCCAATTAAAATTAATATATAAACACTTTTCTGTACCAGTGTACAAGATACGGTTTCATCACTTGGTCTACACCTCCTATATTCAGATTATAGTCGTGGATGCAGAGAGGCTTTTCAATGACACCAGATGCCATGAGAATTTGGACCATCGTGTCTCAGTGAATAAAAAAAAGGATGAATACATTACGTTTGTCCTTCCATTTTACTGCTAGTTGTTCATTCCACAAGCAGGCTTTCTCCCCCTTTCTAATTGTGGTGTTAACGAGCATGCCCCTGCTTTTAAGGAACAAATATCTAAAAAGTTGCCTGCTTGCATAAAAGTTGTCTACGTGCAAATGGTACCCCATTTTGAACAAGGGTGACAAGTCCCACACTATCTTACCACTGCTCTCCATGTAGTCTGGACATCCGGGGGGCTCCACTTGACTGTCTTTTCCCTTATAAATTCTAAAGCTGAAAGTATAGCCTGTGACCCTCTCACAGAGCTTATGCATTTGGACCTCATACTGTATCTGGCATGCTTGCTGGGGAGTATTGATTGCAAGCCTATCAGTAAAATGTACAAGGGACTCATCTATGCAGATGTTTGTTGGGGTGTATACACATCTGCAAATTTCTGGGGCAGGTAATTTATGAGGGGTCCAGCAGCGCTTTGGAATGATAGATTCCACCTAGATGGATGAATGGCTCCAACTCCCTATCAGTGGTAATGCCAGCACGTGTTAATGTTGCCAAGGCAAGTTTTTATGAAGCGATCCAATGGCTGTGTGGGGCATGCCATTCTAAAGTGTGGCAGACTTGAGGCACATCCAACTGGGAAAGAGGAAGCTGAAGCCATCCATCCCGACGTGATCTATCAATCTACAGCGCTGTTAGACCTCTTAGGATGTGGGGTCTAAATGTTTGGTAAGCTGCTTTATTTGTATAAGGTGGCTGGTGCACATTTGTTTTGAAGAGTTTGTATTCATGTTGAACTACTTGAGTTTGAGTTGACTCTAAATTGATAATGTTATGATTTTTTCATTCTTTATGACTTTATAGTTTATGTGATAGTGCAACACTATTTTTGGAAACACTTGATGTTGGATATTTGATGTTTGAACATCAGTTAGTGCTGCAATCACAATAAATTTAAATATACATTTTTTTAAATATTGTTATTGCACTTATATCTGCTATTGCTTACAGTGGGTATAGAAATGGATCACCCCCCCCCTTAAAATAATAACATTTTGTTGCTTTGCATTTTGAAATGAAGACAAACACAGTTTTTGTTTTATCCAGCTGTATTTACTCAGTGCAACTTATAACATCCAAGTGAAAGAAATAACACCAACTAGTCAGAAAAAAATAAAACAAATTCAAAAACAAAATCACTGAGTTGGAAAAAGGATCACACCCTTGTGTCAGTATTTTGTTAAACCAAGCCTTTAGTCTGTTGGGATATGTCTCTACTAACTTTGCACATCTAGATTTTACAATATTTGCCCATTCTTCTTTGCAGAACTGCTCAAGTTCAGTTAAAAGAGAAGTTGGTTTTTTTTCCAAAATCATAATTACCTAGATCATAGCCCCCGCCGGCTTTAAAGCCTCTTACACACGGTACGATTGTTGGCAGGGGATTGTCTGTTGACAGACTATTGTCCTAAAATCTTACCGTTAGTACGCTCCTTTTGACAATTGTTGTCCAACTTTCAGCCAACAAATGTTGGATGACAGGCTAGTAAATTTTCGGCGGACAATGGTTTGATGTCAGATTTTTGTATGGTCGGTACACAAATCTGTCACACAAAAGTCGAAAGTACAAACATGCATGCTCGGAATCACTGCTCACCAAACACGAAATTAGCAGAAGAGGCCCAAAGGGTGGCGCTCAAGAGCTGAAATTCCTCGTAGTTGTGTACCTTTAGTATGCAAGACAAGATCCTAGCACACACCCTTTTGCCAAAAATCAGACGCTCGGTTGGCCAACAATCGTACCGTGTGTACGAGGCTTAAGACTGAGAACCGAGCGATCAGACTGCTGATTGCTCGGTTTTCAGAGCTCCGTGAGCAGAATGCTGGTTGTGACCGAGATACTGATCTTTACAGACATTATGCTAGTGGCAGTGATCAATGACTTATAGTGTGATTGTGATAGTGTGGTGGGCAAACTGTCGCTAACTGTCACTGGTTGGGAGGGACACTAATTGACTCATTCTGGAGTTCAGTTGGGGACATTTTGTTTTATGTGTGGACCTCCAGAGAATACTTCAGTGGCGGCTGGTGCTCAAAATATTTGGGGGGGGGGGGGGGCACAAACAAACTGAAAAATTCTGAAAAAACCCCCATCAATTGCAGCCTCACTGTGCCCATCAAATGCTGCCACTGTGCCCTATCAAATGCTGCCACTGTGCCCATCAAATGCTGCCACTGTGCCCATCAAATGCTGCCACTGTGCCCCATCAAATGCTGCCACTGTGCCCTATCAAATGCTGCCACTGTGCCCATCAAATGCTGCCACTGTGCCCCATCAAATGCTGCCAATGTGCCCATCAAATGCTGCCACTGTGCCCCATCAAATGCTGCCACTGTGCCCATCAAATGCTGCCACTGTGCCCCATCAAATGCTGCCACTGTGCCCCATCAAATGCTGCCACTGTGCCATCAAATTCTGCCACTGTGCCATCAAATGCTGCCACTGTGTCCATCAAATGCTGCCACTGTGCCATCAAACGCAGCCACTGTGCCCATAAAACGCAGCCACTGTGCCCATCAAACGCTGCCACTGTGCCATCAAACACTGCCACTGTGCCCATCAAATGCTGCCACTGTGCCATCAAATGCTGCCATTGTGTCCCATCAAATGCTGCCACTGTACCATCAAATGCAGCCACTGTGCCCATCAAATGCTGCCACTGTGCCATCAAATGCTGCCACTGTGCCATCAAATGCTGCCACTGTGCCCATCAAATGCTGCCACTGTGCCATCAAATGCTGCCACTGTGCCATTAAATGCAGCCACTGTTCCCATCAAATGCGTCCACTGTGCCCATCGAATGCAGCCACTGTGCCCATCAAATGCTGCCACTGTGCCATCGAATGCTGCATCGCCATCTGCCCGGCACTTACTCTGTCTCGGTGGGGCAGCGGGTGAAGGCGGCGAGTGGTGTACTCTATGCGTCCCCTCCTGTCCTCTCCTCCCGGCATCCAGTCACAGCGCCTGTAAATTAGAGCCAATCAGGTGACGAGTAATAGACCCGAGCACCTGATTGGCGGAGAGGCGGTTCAGTGTTAGGAAAGCGAATATTAATTTGCTGTTCTAACACACCTGGGTGAACTGCAAATGCCAAGCATGGCGCTCACAGGTAACCTTTTTTGACGTCTATTAGAGCCTAAGGCTCTAATCAGGTGCTTCAGAGACACCCACTCCGCTGTAATTCAGGTGCCCGAAAAAGGGCCAGGTGCCTGAATAGGGAGTGGCAGCGGCAGCCATGGATATGCATGGATCTACCCATTGGTCATAGAGGGGGTGGCTGGAGAGAGGGGGCGGCACACGTGCACCCTTATGGACGCACCACCACTGGAATATTTTATTACTCAAACATATCTCCTGATCTCCTTTTGCATATATAAACTAAAGACCCATATTTTTGAACACGGGGGTTTCCTATATACCTGTTTTGGCCGCTTCAAAAGGGCTCTATATTGCTGCCCAAAGCCAACCACGTCTGTCCTTATCCAGAGTGATTTGAGATGTTCCTTACTTGGTTTTAATCATTATATGACATTCATTTTACTCACTCCTATTTGTTTTGGACCTTATTTGGTCATTATTCCTTGGGGATACTTGCTGCTTCACATGTCATTTTTGCTATTCATTGGGTACGGGCCCCTCTCATTTCTTCACAGCAAACTTATATTGTACACTCATTGCTATTTACAAATTTATTAATTCACAGAATGGAGCCCATATCTTTCATTGCTTTTGATATCTTTGAGGAATACTCACATTCCCTGCCTTTCCACCCGCCCCAGTTACCACAGCTTCCGGAACAGACATTCTTTACAGCCCATGCTCTCCAGCTGTACATGCTCCACATTCAGGAGATATGTGAGTTTAAAGGGATAGGTATCCTTACCTTCCCTTTACCTACTATTATTTAACCATTTTTGGTTCATGATTGGGCCACTTTGAGATGTCTATGTCTCCTGGTAGATTTAGAACGCATCCATGATCCGCCCCCAAAGATTGGAGTCAGTCCACAAATCGCGTCGGGCTTACATAGATGCATCATTCTGATTTAGACGATTTTACTTACTTTTTTTAGTTTTTCAATCTACATTTTTACATCTTGTTTTTACAGTGATCTCTATCATGGAGGACAGTCTTTTTTTCCATCTTACTTATTATGTCATTGTTTATTTTTTATACATGGTTTGTAACATGTCTTTATTTTTTTATACATGGTTTGCAACATGTCATTGATGTATCCTAATTTACGTATGTACTGATTGCTATGTGCTTTATGTTATGGTAGACAATAAACATATGTTTTTACATTGACCCATTTGATTAGCCACAATGTACCTACCTCATTCAAAGTCCCAACCTTCCTCTCTTATGTATATTACTTGGTTTTAGCACCCCACACACAATACCATGGTCATATTTGGACTCCTGATAAAGCAACTTAATGGCGAAACGCATCAAGACCTATGATCACTGTCCTGCGTTTTGGGCACTTGCTATGATGTTATAATCTAGTCTACATTTGTATTTTTTTTCTTTATTGTTGGGGCCAATCAGGACTGGCACTCTAATTTAGGAATTATTGATATATTTATATTGTGATTTTATGATACTTTTTACCTTACAAGGATGTGAATAATTTTTTGTCATTTTATTGAGGTTGTGTGGTAACTCAAAGTCCTTCTGCTTTTTTCTTTTGCTTTAAATGATCTAAATGGATGTGGTGCCATTTTAAACAAACCATGTCCCCCCAATGTTATAATATATAACCGACTGACACTGGTGTTGTTAGTGACACTAATACAGTTATAATACTGTACACTGTACTAATGACACTGGCTGGGTGACAGAATGATCAGGAGAGCAACCAAGGGGTTGAACGTGTGCCTAACAAGTGTATGCAAGTCTATGTGGGCTGCTTTTACTCATGGGTTCTGAAGGCAAGCAAGGAGAAATCCATCCAGAATCCACAGACAGATCTCAAAATCATTGGCTGTAACCTGCTGACAAACTCATGCTGTGTCCAATCAGGGGGAGCAGGCATTCACACCTCTAAACCAGGAAGTACACCACAACATTTGGGTACGTCGTGGTGCCTGGGGGGCCACCTACCAGCAGCAAGTGTACTGTTGGCGGGCAGCAAGTGGTTAGGTTAAAGGGTTAGTTCACCTTTTACCGGGGCTTTTTTTCTCAGAGAATAGGTGCAGGAACTCCTCCCTTTCTGAGTCCCCCCCTTGTCTCCGCCCCCTACCCACCTCCAAGCACCGTCCCTTGATTCCACCCCCTACCCACCTCCCTGTACTGCCCCAAGTATCATTTGCTAAATAATTTGAATGGAATTTGTCTAATAACAAGAAAAGCAGTAAAAATAGATACACTGTAGCCAGCAACAATAGACCCCACCCCTGTAATAATAGATCCTCCCAAGCAACAATAGATTCCCCTCCCACCAATAATAGACCCCACCCCAACAACAATTGGTCCTCCCAAGCAACAAAAATTCCCCTCCCAGCAATAATAAAACCCACTCCTGCAACAATAGATCCCTCATACAACAATATACTCCCCCTGCAAATATGGTCCCCACCCCAACAATAGGTTCCCCTCCCAGCAACAATAGATCCCTCACACAACAATATACTCCCCCTGCAAAAATGGACCCCACCCCAACAACAATAGGTTCCCCTCCCAGCAACAATAGATCCTGCACACAACAATATACTCCCCCTGCAAAAATGGACCCCATCCCAACAACAATAGGTTCCCCTCCAAGCAACAATAGATCCCTCACAGAACAATAGACTCCCCCAGTAACAATGGTCCCCACCCCAGTAACAATAGTTCCCCCCAGCAACAATAGGCCCCACCCCAGCAACAATAGTTCTCCACACAATAGACCCCCCACACAAAAACAATGGACCATCCACAACAAAATACCACCCTCAGCAACAAAAGATGCACCCCAGCAACATTAGACCCCGCCCCCCCAGCAGCATCAATAGATCTCCCAGCAGTCAGCATTACTAGACCTTCCAGTAGCCAGCAACAATAGACCTCTCCCTCAACAATAAATCCCTACAAGCACCATAAGACACCCCCCCAACAACAGATCCCCTGCAAGCAATAATAGACCCTCACACAAAAACAGATCCCCACCAGTGACCATGAATCCCCCAGCAGACAGCATCAATAGACCCTCCAGCACATCCCATGCTAATACATACATTTGGTGCTGGAGGTGCCGGAACTGCGTTCCCCCACGTTTCTGCTGAAAAAAAGCCCTGCCTTTTACCAAGAAAAACTGACTATGCAGGTTAATGGTACCTGTAGGTAAAACGAAACTACGCAGCTATGATTAAAGTTAAATAATGCCCTTGCTATAGGTGTAGGCCATTTATGTTCCTGCCAAAGCCTGGCTGAAAAACTCCAAGAGATGGCATCATTCTGTCCTGTCTTGTTGCTAGGACATCATTAAGACACTCCCAGCTGTTACTGCTCACCCCACCATCACAGGTGTGAGCTATAAAAACCCCCGCACAAGTGAGGTCCACTAGCTTCTCCATCACAGTATAAAAAAATGGACTAGTATCTGTGCAACATCGAAACAAAAGGCAGGATGGGATGATGCCATCTCTGGGAATTTTTCAGTCAGGCTTTGAGGGATGGATGTAAATGCCTACATCTATAGTAAAGGCATTATTTAACTTTGGTCAAAGCTGCACAGTTTTAACTACAGATGATCCTTATCTGCATAGCCAGTTCTTTTGGTAAAGGTGAACCATGCCCTCTTATCCCCCATTCACACACCTTTTCTGAAGCGTGACTAAACCTAAATACGCCTGACTGAACTGATTATTTCTGATTGCCTTGAATGCACTTGCACTACAGTCAAAAAAATACATGAGGTTTTTTTTTGTTTTGTTTTTTTTTTTTGTATTCTGGCATTTTTGTGCCATAGACTTCAATGAGAACACCTGTAAACTGCCTACATACTATCAGGTCCGTAAATATTGAGATATCGACACAATTCTAATCTTTTTGGCTCTATACACCACCACAATGGAAATGAAACAAACAAGATGTGTGTTAACTGCAGACTTTCAGCTTTAATTTGAGGGTATTTACATCCAAATCAGGTGAACGGTGTAGGAATTACAACGGTTTGTTTATGTGGCTCCCACTTTTTAAGGGGCCAATAGTAATGGGACAGATTAACAATCATCCATCAAACTTTCACTTTTTAATACTTGGTTGCAAATCCTTTGCTGTCAATTACAGCCTGAAGTCTAGAACGCATATCACCAGACGCTGGGTTTCATACCTGGTGATGATCTGCCAGACCTCTACTGCAACTGTCTTCAGTTCCTGCTTGTTCTTGTGGCATTTTTCCTTCAGTTTTGACTTTAGCAAGTGAAATGCATGCTCAATCGGATTCAGGTCAGGTGATTGACCTGGCCATTGCATAACATTCCACTTCTTTCCCTTAAAAAAATCTTTGGTTGCTTTTGCAGTATGCTTCAGGTCATTGTCCATCTGCACTGTTAAGCACCATCCAATGAGTTCTGAAGCATTTTGCAGAATATGAGCAGATAATATTGCCCAAAACACTTCAGAATTCATCCTGCTGCTTTTGTCAGCTGTCACATCATCAATAAATACAAGAGAACCAGTTCCATTGGCAGCCATACATGCCCACGCCATGACACTACAACCACCGTGCTTCACTGATGAGGTGGCATGCTTTGGACCATGAGCAGTTCCTTTCATTTTCCATACTCTTCTCTTCCCATCACTCTGGTACAAGTTGATCTTGGTCTCATCTGTCCATAGGATGTTGTTCCAGAACTGTGAAGGCTTTTTTAGATGTTGTTTGGCAAACTCTAATCTGGCCTTCCTGTTTTTGAGGCTCACCAATGGTTTACATCTTGTGGTGAACCCTCTGTATTCACTCTGGTGAAGTCTTCTCTTGATTGTTGACTTTGACACACATACACCTACCTCCTGGAGAGTGTTCTTGATCTGGCCAACTGTTGTGAAGAGTGTTTTCTTCACCAGGGAAAGAATTCTTCGGTCATCCACCACAGTTGTTTTCCTGTGGTCTTCCGGGTCTTTTGGTGTTGCTGAGCTCTTTCTTTTTAAGGATGTTCCAAACAGTTGATTTGGCCACACCTAATGTTTTTGCTATCTCTCTGATGGGTTTGTTTTGTTTTTTCAGCCTAATGATGGCTTGCTTCACTGATAGTGACAGCTCTTTGGATCTCACTCATATTGAGACTTGACAGCAACAGATTCCAAATGCAAATAGCACACTTGAACTCTGGACCTTTTATCTGCTCCTTGTAAATGGGATAATGAGGGAATAACACATACCTGGCCATGGAACAGCTGAGCAGCCAATTGTCCCATTACTTTTGGTCCCTTAAAAAGTGGGAGGCACATATACAAACTGTTGTAATTCCTACACCGTTCACCTGATTTGGATGTAAATACCCTCAAATTAAAGCTGAAAGTCTGCAGTTAAAGCACATCTTGTTTGTTTCATTTCAAATCCATTGTGGTGGTGTATAGAGACAAAAAGATTAGAATTGTGTCAATGTCCCAATATTTATGGACCTGACTGTATGCATTTCCACTAAAGTTTGCATGCATTTTTATGTCTGAAGAACTCTGCTCCTTTATAACTCTCTTCCCCTCGCCTAACCCAGGAAAAAACTACTGAAGCTTGATATACCTACAAAAAAGCCTGAAAAAGAGAAATTAAAAATCACCAGTAGCGATAACTCCTTATGCTCTGCTCAGCAGTAAATGCAGGCTTAAAGTGTTATTTCACCTTTCTATTTTTCTGTATAAGCGAATTAACACTGTACGTCCTCCCCACCTCCCTGGTCCTCACTTTACTTACCTCCAGGAATGCTGAGCTCCCAGGCTCAGTTCACACTAGTGTGGGGTGTGCATGCCTATTGTGGAAATCATGTTGATTCCTGCACCCTCAACCGAATCGCACTGCTATTGTGAGACGCGCATGGCTGCCATTCATTCTGAATGATACCCCCACGCATCTCAGCCTACAGCATGATCGCAGGTGTGGGGACCGCAGGGAAACCGCATGGTCAAAAAGACCATGCGGTTTCCCTGCGGGCGCGGTTTTAAAGAAGTGCATACACCTTTGTAGGCATTCATTTGTAGGTGTGGTGTAGTGGGGAAAGGAAAATGTGGCACATGAAGCGTGCCGCTGCGAAAATTGGGCGTGGTTTAAATGACATATTGGGCATGGCTTAAAGGGGCGTGGCTCAAAAGGGTGTGGTTCAAGTCTGAGATGAACAAGGGATGGAGGGAGAAAGAAAAAGAAATAGGGAGGGAAGGAGCAAGAAGGAAGGAAAGAAAGAGGAATGGAGGGACAGCAGACCCAGATCATAATGCAGAATCAGTAGGAGCCCTGAGCGTGTCTGTCAGAGAACTCACACAGCAAGCGCTCATCTCCGTGCAGCTGCTGCCAATCCCCTTTCTGCTAATGCTAGTACGCATGCGCGGAGTCTTAGGCAGAGACGAGTGAGATCCAGAGTGGGCATGCGCAATGGCGCAACCATACAAACGCGTGTGCGTTAGCACGCACTCGCGCATGCACACACGCTCCCACGTGTCCCAGCGCACGGAGCCCTATATAAACAGAGAGTTTGCCTAGTGTCAGTGCTGGATCATCTGCAGCTTGTACCTGTGTTCCTGATTGCTGTTTCTACCTTCCCTGCCTGTTCATCTGCCTCTGCTTACAATACAGACCTTGGCTTGGATTTATGACTACGGCTCTGCCTTCTGATTGTGTACCTCGCTGCCAGCCCGTTGCCAACCTCTGCCTGTCCCTGACTATGGTTCCGCTTGCTGGTTGTGTACCTCGCTGCCAGCCCTTTGCCAAACTGTGCCTGTTCCTGACGCTGCAGTTGATCCTGAGTATGTACATACCTACCTGGCTCCTGATGAACAAGTCTGCTGATCCGTCTTCACATCTGTTCCAGAGAAGTTCCTGTGTCTCCAAGGTTCAGCCTTCTGCCTGCAGGTGCCTGCACCCTTTAGCTGCCCTAGCACTCCCTGTCTCCACCACCAGGGGGTGCTTGGGCCGGCCTTGCTGCAAGGTACGTGACAGTGTCACTTGTCATGTCACCTGCCACCAGATGCCATCAGGTTTCCCCAGCAGAGTCCCTCCTTACATCAGGTGTCCGCAGCAGAGTCCCTCCTTACACCAGGTATTGCTAGCAGAGTCCCTCCTTACATCAGGTGTCCCCAGCAGAGTCCCTCCTTACATCAGGTGTGCCCAGTGAAGTCCCTCCTTCATCAGGCATTCCCAGCAGAGTCCCTGCTTACAGCAGGCATTCCCAGCAGAGTTCCTCCTTACACCAGGCATTCCCAGCAGAGTCCCTCCTTATAACAGGCATTCCCAGCAGAGTCCCTCCTTAGATCAGGCATTCCCAGCAGAGTCCCTCCTTACATCAGGTGTCCCCAGCAGAGTCCCTCCTTACATCAGGCATTCCCAGCAGAGTCCCTCCTTACATCAGGTGCCCCCAGCAGAGTCCCTCCTTACATTAAGTGCCCCCAGCAGAGTCCCCCCCTTACATCAGGCATTCCCAGCAGAGTCACTCCTTACATCAGGTGCCCCCAGCAGTGTCACTCCTTACATCAGGCATTCCCAGCAGAACCCCTCCTTACATCAGGCATTCCCAGCAGAGTCCCTCCTTACATCTGGTGCCCCCAGCGGAGTCCCTCCTTACATCAGGTGTCCCCGGCGGAGTCCCTCCTTACATCAGGTGCCCCCAGCGGAGTCCCTCCTTACATCAGGCATTCCCAGCAGAGTCCCTCCTTACATCTGGTGCCCCCAGCGGAGTCCCTCCTTACATCAGGTGTCCCCGGCGGAGTCCCTCCTTACATCAGGTGCCCCCAGCGGAGTCCCTCCTTACATCAGGTGCCCCCAGCGGAGTCCCTCCTTATATCAGGTGCCCCCAGCGGAGTCCCTTCTTACACCAAGTGCCCCCAGCGGAGTCCCTCCTTACACCAGGTGTCCCCAGTAGAGTACCTTCTGTGTCTTTGCAGGTCTCTTTCCTCGTGTATTCAGTGGAGAGGGGAGGGGCCTCCGATCCGTGCAGCTAACCTCCTTCAGTGTACAAGCGAAGTGTCTACTTGTACACTGAAGATAGAAGCCGATTGGCTGCATGGATCGGAGGCCCCTCCCCTCTCCACTGAACACACGGGGAAAGAGACCTGCCAGCCAGAAAGAGATCTCGTGGCCGCGGCCATATTTTCGTAGCCAGAAGCTGCGGCCGGTGCCAAAAAAAAATCCAGATTCCTGGGACAAAAGCAAAATCCCGGAATTTTCATCGGGACGCACTTAGATCAGGACGAGGGTACAATTATCGGGATTGTCCCGGGAAAATCGGGACTGTTGGCAAGTATGATGACTTTTTTATTTAGTATATGTAAAGACATTTTTTTTTGCAAAAGATGGACTATACTTTTGAAGGTAAACTTTTTCAAAAGTAACAGAAAACCTACAGTACTTACATGCCTATAAAAACGTATTTCTCATGTCCTAAGTTTTTTAAATCTGCAAATTCTCTTTTAAAGGGACATGATAGGGACATGTTTCTTCCACTCAGCAGTTGATAAAGAAAGCAGCTAGCTGCAGATTAAAAATCATAAAGCACATTTGCATTTTTCAGTTTTAATTTCGGAGATCAGAGATTCATATTTACTATTTGTTTTTACACAGTAGGGGAAGATATGCTTACAGCACTGTTTACAAAGCTGTCTTCATCTTTTACAAAATTGAAGAGAGTCCTTTCTTTATACTACTAGCATGTGCACATTTGGAGCTTTTTATGTGTTATATTGGCTATAATAGACTCTCTGTTTTGCAGATATAGCAAAACTATTTATATTTTCCCAATGCTGCCTTGTATATATATTGGTGCAGGAGTGTGGATTACTGTTTTTTCCCTGGCGTGTATCTAAATTAGTATGTGACTGGACAATTTTTTTTGGTACAGAGCCAGAAAGAAAGCAGACTCCTGCAGTGCTTGAGATACTATAGATGCACAGTAAATGCTTCATAAATGAAGGTGTATTCTTTATTTATATGGAACCTGATGGGGGGTGAAGTGTGGACAATATCCATCACAGCTTACAATTCATTCTTTGTAACGCAGAAAGCGAACATTACTATTGTGGCCAAGCATGTTGCAAATTTCAGTGGGTGCTTTCTGATGATTCTTTATTGGTTAAGTTAAATACAGAATCAATCACACAACTTGGGACTGTAAATAATTAGCTTTAATATAGATGAAGTATGTCTGGATTACATCTTATACAGTATGAAAACAATAATCAAAGAATATTTATTGGAATTGTGTTTGGCATATTGTTTTTACTGTACTGCAGGGCTGGAGCGTAGGCTCGTACACACAAAATTGGGCAAACATTTTCATCCAAAGAATTTTCGTACGATTTTCGTATATCAGAAAGCACCCACTGAAATTTTCAACATGCTTGGCCACAATAGTAATGTTCGCTTTCTGCGTTGCAAAGAATGAATTGTAAGCTGTGATGGATATTGTCCACACTTCACCCCCCCCATCAGGTTCCATATAAATAAAGAATACACCTTCATTTATGAAGCATTTACTGTGCATCTATAGTATCTCAAGCATTGCAGGAGTCTGCTTTCTTTCTGGCTCTGTACCAAAAAAAATTGTACACAAATTTTGACAGCCAGTTCTGAATTTTCGTACTGACAAACTCCAAAAATGTTCTCATACGGGAAAAAAAACGATCGATTTCCAGTTAATGTGTACCGTTTTCATACGATTTTCATACAAGAAAAATTAGAAAAGAAACAGATCAGAAACAGATCAGAAACAATAAACAACAAAAAAGCCTTTGTCGTACGAGACAATTTGTAAGAAGTTTCGTACGAATTTTCTTTCATCGGTTCTGATTTGCTGAAAAACATTGAGAAGAATCGGACGAACGTTCTCCCCGATTTTCTTATTGTGTGTACCCACAACGAGCTGATCAGTTCATATGCTGACAAGGAACCTGGTGATAGAAAGAGAAAGAAATGTGACAGAGATGAGCTCATCACTGTGCTACTTCTACCTTTTATACCCAATCAAAGGCTGGGATGGATCTATTACAAACTGGGCTCAGAGGAAATGGGCTGAATAATGCTGGCCATCTGACTAAGGACATCTCCAGTGGCAGAAAATAAGTACTGGGGGGGGGGGGCAGCTCTAAATTGAAGGTTAATATTGCAGCAAAATATGTTTTTTCTAATTTTATTTTTTTAATGGGCTAGTCATTTTTATCTGATTATTTTTGGCTGGAGTTCTGCTTTAAACATGCAACTACTGTATATGTTAATGAAAAGAGAACATATCTTGCACATGGAAAGTAATCAAGAAGAACCGGAAGCCTGGAAAGGTACAATCCAATCTTCTTTATTCAATATATGATGAAGGGGTAAAAATTCCAAGAACAAATGTGTTGAAGTGTTTCAGCCTATGCAAGCCTTAACAATTAGTCATAACAATTAGCAGGAATGTGTGTAGGTGTAGGTGAAGTATGTAACATTCACCATTAGTATCTACATGGCTAGATGGGGGAGGAAACAAAAACCCAGTCACAAGGAGATCAATATACACCACTTCTACACAAGCATAAAAAATTATTAAATAAGTAATTTTTTTAAAAATTGAGCATAATGTCACATATGTATATATAGATATTATGCTGGATCAAACCACCAGAAATAAACACAGCATATAAATCTAGGAAGAAGTAGTATAAAAAAAATTTGTAGCAATACAAAAATATTTCACAAAATGAACCATAGCTGCCTAGCGCTAATAAATCCAGTAAAAAAGCATAACGGAGGCCTTTCTTTACGGAAAACCTCAATGTTGTGTGTGTGTGTGGTGGGGTTGATTGTTATAGTATTGTATAAATAAAGATTTTACAAAAAAAAAAAAAAAAAAAATGACACACATTGTTATTCTACTGGATCAAAACATCAAACAATAAACACAATTCACTGAGTTCCAATAGTGCCATATTCAGACAACTACAGTGCCTTTACACATCCTTGTCCACATTTCGTCATGTTACAACCAGAAACGTAAATGTATTATATTGGGATTTTATGTGATAGACCAACACAAAGTGGCACATAATTAAGTGGAAGTGAAAGGTTTTAAAATTTATTTACAAATAAATATCTGAAAAGTGTGGCATGGATTTGTATTCAGTCCCCTTTACTCCGATACCCCTAACTAAAATCTAGTGGAACCAATTGCCTTCAGAAGTCACCTAATTAGTAAATAGAGTCCACCTGTGTGTAATTTATTCTCAGTATAAATACAGCTGTTCTGCAAAACCCTTAGAGGTTTGTTAGAGAACCTTAGTGAACAAACAGCATCATGAAGGCCAAGGAACACACCAGACAGGTCAGAGATAAAGTTGTGGAGAAGTTTAAAGCAGGGTTAGGTTGTAAAAAAATCCCCCAAGTTTTGAACATATCATAGAAAGAGTATGGCACAACTGCAAACCTACCAAGACATGGCCGTCCACCTAAACTGACAGGCAAGGAGAGCATAAATCAGAGAAGCAACCCAGTGGCCCATGGTAACCCTGGAGGAGCTGCAGAGATCCACAGCTCAGGTGGGAGAATCTGTCCACGGGACAACTATTAGTCGTGCACTCCACAAATTGGGCCTTTATGGAAGAGTGGCAAAAAGAAAACCAGTGTTAAAAGAAAGCCATAAGAAGTCCTTTTTTCAGTTTGCGAGAAGCCATGTGGGGGACACAGCAAACATGTGGAAAAAGGTGCTCTGGTCAGATGAGACCAAAATTGAACTTTTTGGCCTAAAAGCAAAATGCTATGTGCGTGGCAGAAAACTAACACTGCACATCATCCTGAGCAGCATCATGTTTTGGGGATGCTTTTCTTCAGCAGGGACAGGGAAGCTGGTCAGAGTTGATGGGAAGATGGATGGAGCCAAATACAGGGCAATCTTAGAAGAAAACCTGTTATGCCGTGTACACACGGGCGGACTTTTCAGCAACAAAAGTCCGACGGCCTGTCCGACAGACTTTCAACGGACTTTTGACGGACTTCCAACTGACTTTCTAACGAACGGACTTGCCTACACACGATCACACCAAAGTCCGACGGATTCGTACATGATAACGTACACCAGAATAAAATAAGGAAGTTGATAGCCAGTAGCCAATAGCTGCCCTAGCGTCGGTTTTTGTCCGTCGGACTAGCATACAGACGAGCGGATTTCTGGGTCCGGCGGAGTTATGACGTAAAGATTTGAAGCATGTTCCAAATCTAAAGTCCGTCAGATTTTCGACTGGAAAAGTCCACTGAAGGTCCGATGAAGCCCACACACGGTCGGATTGTCCGCCGGTCTCGGTCCGTCGGACCAGTCCGGTCGAAAAGTCCGCTCGTGTGTACGCTGCATTAGAGTCTGCAAAAGACTGAAGTGGAGGTTCACCTTCCAGCAGGACAACGACCCTAAACATACAGCCAGATCTACAATGGAATAGTTTAGATCAAAGCATATTCATGTGTTAGAATGACCCAAAGTCCACACCTAAATCCAATCGAGAATCTGTGGCAAGACTTGAAAATTGCTGTTCACAGAAGCTCTCCATCCAATCTGACAGAGATGGAGCTATTTTGCAAAGAAGAATGGGCAAAAATTTCACTCTCTAGATGTGCAAAGCTGGTACAGACATCCCCAAAAAGACTTGCAGCTGTAATTGCAGGGAAAGGTGGTTCTACAAAGTATTGACTCGGGGGGGGGGGGGGGGGGGGGTTGAATACAAATGCACGCCACACTTTTAAGATATTTATTTGTAAACATTTTTGAAAACTATTCTTTCTCCACTTCATAATTATGTGCCACTTTGTGTTTTTCTATCACATAAAATTCCAATAAAATACATTTACGTTTTTGGTTGTAACATGACAAAATGTAGAAAATTTCAAGGGGTATGAATACTTTTTCAAGCCACTGTAGCTATAAATGTAGCAAGTGTCATAAAATAAGTAAAACATATCTCACTACCATTAAAGATCCAGTAAGAAAAGCTGTCTGGCAGGCTAACCTAAAAGGAAAGAAAATATGTGCACATACTAAGCTGCTGGAGCAGGAGAGAAAAATAATGTATTATTTATTTTAAATACAAATCAACATCCCACACAGGTTCAAACCTTGTGGAGTTCTGGTCAGTAACCTAAAGATCCACCAGACCTCCGGCTCCATGAGCTTGCGGCACCCGTCGCCCCTTCAGGACATTAGGAGTACATTAGCGGTACACTTTCTATGACGCAGAAGCGAAATGAAGACATCTTGTGCCATGGCATTCTCTAAAGCAGGGGTTTCCAAACCTCCTAAACAAAAAGGCCAGTTTTGTGCCTATCAGACTTAGGAGGGCCAGACTGAGGCCAGTAGCAGTAGAAAATGCCTCAGCATCAGTGGGAGTCCAGAATGTCTCAGGCTTGGTGGTCAGTGGAGAAATAGTGTCCCATCATTGCCACCAGCTACAGGAACAGTGCACCATCGTTGGTGTCAGTGGGAGGAATAATGCCCCACTGTTGTTGTCAGTGAAAGGAATAGTGGCCCTCGGGCAGCAGTTTGGAGACCACTGCTCTAAAGTGTTTAGAGATAGAGAGATGTTTTGCATTACTATTGTTCGAATCACAGTAATGTTCGCTTATTCGGGTTCTGAAAGGGCAGATCATACTGCCAACATATTGGACAAAACAAGCTGTGCAGGAAATTAAATAAATCACATAACTGGTTTCATAGTTGGAACTCCTAATATCAGAAGATTTGCAAGTTGTATATGAAGTAAGGAAACCATTCCTAGCCTGCAGTATCTGCATGTGGTATATCCACTTGGAAAAAAACCAGGATGGTTCAACCACATGCGACAAAGGGGTTTGTAAACAAAGAAGCTGGGAGACAAAAGGGAGCCCAAAAGGGTGCTTGAAAACCTAAGGCTCTTGCCCAATATTGAGTATAGAGATTTATCAGAGAAAAGATTTGGTAGATTATTTCTACTTATACCTACAATTTGATCAAATTCTCTTAAAAAAGTGGTGACAAACATTATCCTATCATCCTTGCACCTCTTCCTTTTAGTGGTGTTAGAAAGAAGGTTAGGTCTATTCCTGTTGGGTATCAATAAGCCTTGTTCTATACACCATTTGGGATAACCCTTTTGTAGCAATCTAACAGTGATGGTGTCACACTCTTCATTAAAGGCTGATTCTGTTGAACAGTTTCTGTGGGTCTGTTGGTACTCCCCCCCCCCCCCCCCCGTAATTTTGGACTTCATGGTGTGGGATGGGTGACAACTAGATGCCACCAAAATGGCATTTCCTGCACTAGATTTTCAAAATGTTTTAGTTGTAACTGTACTTGTAAACACATCTCCCTCCAAAGTAAGATCTAAAAAAAATCAATGACATGTCTACTAGAATTACAGGTAAAATGTAAATTCAAATTATTGTCATTGATGTGAAAGAGGGAGTGTGTCAATGTGCTATCATTCTCATCCCACACTATAGGCAGATCATCTATAAGCCTGCCATACCAATAGATGTTGTGTCCAAAAGGAGTTACTATGTGTCAAAAAGATAACCCCCCCCCCCCCCCCCACCATCCCATATACATATTAGTTAGGGAGGGGGAGAATTTTGCCCCCATCAAAACCCCACAGCACTGCAAATAAAACTTTCAAACATAAAAAATGATGGGTAAGTAAAAGCACTACACGCTGAACAAAAAAAATCTTGAACCTCCCTAGTATAGGAGCTAAAATTTTTCAAATGATGTGGAGTATCGCAGAATAAAGGACCTTCATATCTAAAGTGACCCACAATGGACATCACAGCTCCTAACCCACACAGAGCCAGAATCACTGATGTATCCTGAAAGGTGGAGAACCAGTGGCTGTAGGTGCAAATCTACCCCCGCCTCTCTAAAAGAAAACCGATCCCAGCCACTGTTGGAGCAACCCTGACCTGAAGCAGTGGCTTGTGTATTTTCGGTAAATGATGGAAATTCAGAATAACCAAATCTTCTACATATAATCAATCTGCTGTTTTTCAGCTGAGAAAATTCGCAGCAACCCCTCTATCCAATAATTCTGCTAAAGCTAGCGTAAAGATTTTAGTGGGATATTTCTTGAGGTGGGTGTAGGTGGTGTCATCATCCAAATGACGGAATGCTTCTGGCCTGTAATGTTCTGCGTCTAGCGCCACAACTGCTTCCCCCCCTCCCCCCTTTATCGGCTTCATGGATTACCAAGTGTTTGGCTCTTTTCAATTTTTGTAATGCCTCATACTCTAATTTTGTGAAATTAAGTTTACATTTTTTATCCACTTAACGGCATGTTACTCATCCACTTAATGGCATGTTTATGTTACTTAACGGCAACTATCTCTTGTTCTACAATACTTTGGAAAGATTCCACCGCAGCACTCCTGGCTGCTAAAGGATAAAAATATCTGTCTACTCTATACAATACTGTACATTAGTATCCGTGCCACAAGTACCCAACCCACATTCAGACTGAAGCAGTTCTAATTGCAATCTTGCCTTCTGTTCATCAAAGAAAGCAAGCTATCATAAGCCTGCGGCTAATACCCAACCAGGGCCTTTATCCACGAAGTAAGGAACGGCAGCTCTGGAACACTTGATAGGTGAGTAAAAAGGTAAACAGCAAATGACCATGGAGACTCGAACATTCAGAGGTCATGGATGTAGACCTCCTCTCCTGCCACTTTCAGCGATGTCTTCTCTCTGCCTGTCTGTACCTGACATTACTTCCTGTCTACGTAAAGATCATTGTGCAATAAAGTTCATGTTTCCAATAAACAATAATAAAGAAACTCTGTGTTAATAAAGTGCTCTGATTGTTAAGGGTGTACTATATCCCACATAGGTTACAGGTGATGGGGCTGCAAACGGATTCTATATGTTCACGATGTAAACGTGACCATGGGGACTCAGGGGTAGTGAGTAAAGCTAATTCTGTATTTCAAGTGTCCTTACCCATGGACCCCAAATCTTGCTTGCTTGATATACTGGAGGAATATGACCGGGAAAGGCAGTGGAGGATTAATGTGGTCATGGGCCCCTAGGCTACTTTTGTGTGGCCCCCTCCTAAGCATGCTTTACCACTGCAATCCAGGAAACGGACCAGACTCACTCCCAGGATATCTGGCAGCTTTTGCCAACATGCTTGTTCACTATGTACCTTTGTGAGTACCTCTTTACAGTTTTATTAAACTCCATGTTTTTTACTGCAATTAGAGTGGCGCCTTTGTTTCATTTTCAGAGTGCATATAACACGCACCCTAACATTAAGAAGGAAGTTTCAGGAAAAAAAAACTTCCCACAGCCCCCTGCACAGTACACAGTCCCCCTGCACAGTACACAGCCCCCCTGCACAGTACACAGACCCCTTTCCCTGCACAGTACACAACCCTCTGCACAGTACACAGACCTCCTGCACAGTACGCAGCCCCCCTGCACAGTACACAGCCCCCTTTCCCTGCACAGTACACAACCCTCTGCACAGTACACAGACCCCCTGCACAGTAAACAACCCCCCTGCACAGTACACAGCCCCCCTGCACAGTACACAGACCCCTTTCCCTGCACAGTACACAACCCTCTGCACAGTACACAGACCTCCTGCACAGTACGCAGCCCCCCTGCACAGTACACAGCCCCCCTGCACAGTACACAGCCCCCCTGCACAGTACAAAGACCCCTTTCCCTGCACAGTACACAACCCTCTGCACAGTACACAGACCCCCTGCACAGTAAACAGCCCCCCTGCACAGTACACAGACCCCTTTACCTGCACAGTACACAACCCTCTGCACAGTACACAGACCTCCTGCATAGTACACAGCCCCCCTGCACAGTACACAGACCCCTTTCCCTGCACAGTACATAACCCTCTGCATAGTACCCTCTGCACAGTACACAGCCCCCCTGCACAGTACACAGACCCCTTTCCCTGCACAGTACACAGACCCCTTTCCCTGCACAGTACACAACCCTCTGCACAGTACACAGACCCCTTTCCCTGCACAGTACACAACCCTCTGCACAGTACACAGACCCCCTGCACATAACACAGCCCCCTTTCCCTGCACAGTACACAGACCCCCTGCACATAACACAGCCCCCTTTCCCTGCACAGTACACAGACATTTGCATAGTACACAGACCCCTTTGCCTGCATATCACACAGGCCTCTTTCATTATAAAGCCCCCCTGCACCCCCAGGAGACCCCCAGTCTCCCAGGAAAGAATACTCTAAAGTTGAGAAAACATCACTGCCAGCCCTTTCTCATACACCGTTCCTCCTGTGTCACTCATTGTAAATCAAAGCTTCTAAATACCTCAACACCGTTCTTTGTGACTGCTCTCCTCTGCTGTTTCATTGACGGTCACATGACCGCTCTCCTCCTGCAATTAAAGGCTACACTCAGGAAGGAGGTGGAGCGGGAGGAGGAGAGCGGCCAGACAGAGCGGCTTTAATTGAGGCATTAAGAGACTTCCATTTACATTGAGAGTGACACACGAGGAGCTGTGCATGAGAAAGGGCTGGCAGTAATGTTTTCTCAACTGTAAAGTATGCTGGCAGCGCTGTCCCAGGGCCAGGAGAGGCGGTACAGCTGGCCTGACACCCCCCCCCCAATGGGTGGCACCCGGGGCGGACTGCCTGATCCCTGCCCCCTGTTGGTAAAAAAACATTTATCGGTGTATTCGTATAACACGCAGGCATGGTTTTTATTCTACATATACATAAATATATATAAATTATTAAAAATATCATGGCCAATCGGGGGCCCTTGCACACGTGGGGCCCTAGGCTGCAGCCAAGACCAGCCTGTGCATTAATCCGCCCCTGGGGAAAGGTATACTAGAGAGGCCATAACCAGAATTTTATTCCAGGCAAGAAAATTAATTATGGTGCACTGGAAGTGTGAAGATCCTCCTACGGTGGGGGAAATGGTTAAGAACATGGGCAATATGTTGTGAATGGAGACATTTATATACCAACACAGGGGTTGTACACTTAAATATGAGAAACTGTGGGCTCCTTGGTTGGCTGTCACTGGGCTTGCCCCAGTGGTTCTGATCATGGACCGACTGCTGGGACTTAATGTCGAGTAAGGGGGTCTTCTCCACAATGAGAATGGGCAATGATACTGCAGGAAGGCAGGTGTTAAATCTTTAACACATTCTTTTTGGATAAAAAAAAAAGTCGCTCGTGCTGATTTAAAATCGTGAAAATAAATTTTTCATTCTGGGTGGAGGCAGCTGTATTTGATAGTAGATTCATAGCGCAGAGTATTAAATTAATTACCTGGAAGCACAGCCAGCCTGTCATCCGGTGGTCAGACTTCTGCTGGCACATCCCCTACACAATTCTTCCCTGGGAAGATTAGTGTACTGCTGTTTCTCTACCTCCTGCTGACACTCCCCTTGCCCTTCTCAGAGAAGCACAAAAATGAATAGGAGTACTGTGGGAGGTACTGGTAACACTTGACCTGGGAAACTTGATACCTCTGCCGGGAGACCGGGAGAGACCCTAAGGCTCCATTTACACCAATGCGTTTTTTCATGCTTTTTGCAGAAATGCAGGACATGTTTTTTAACATGGGTTCCTATGGAACAAGTTCACATCAATGCATTTTTGTGCATCTGCGTTTTTGGAAAGGATCAGGGACTTTTTTAAATGCAAAACGCTGCTTTTTTTGGTTCAATAGACTTCAATGGAGACCCTGCAGAAAAGCATGTAATGCGTTTTGCATTATTTAATCTGTCCAACAACAAAATGGCCAAATAAAAAGAAAAAAGGCATAAAAAATGAGAAACGCATCAAAAATGTCCAAAACCATGGAAAGCACAGCAAAAAGCACTGCAGAAATGCTCAAAAGCAACATGCATAGGTGTGAATCGAGCCTAAAGGTGACTTTTATACAGGTGATTGTACAACCTCCTTTAGATCTACCATCAACTATATAGTGCAAGGACCTACCTGATTTGATACACATGCAACAAATTATTTAGGTTTGCCCTCATATTGCATAATTTTAGTAAGTCTAAAAGAGACTCTACAGAGGTTGTACAATCAGATTGCATAGTGTAAGGGCAGCTTCAAAAATTTGTTGTCTCCAGAGATTTCTGGGAGATTCAACAGCTCTGCCATGGCAACTGAAGATATAAATAAAGGCTAAGATGGCCCTGTTTTTAGCTGTAAAGGATAGAAGCGTTTATTTCCACTTTAGTTTTAAGACATTTTTCTGGTATTGGCATATTGCTACTATGCCTGGTGGGCAGATATCTCATGGGATTAATTGTAGTTCCCTTCATCAGTCGAAGTTTATAAATAATGAGAACAAGGTTGTCTGGAAACTATAAGAGCAGAATGTTGTCTGAAAGTCTAAAACATTAGGCAGTACTGTTTTCTTTTTCTTCTTGTCTTACTTTGACATATTCTAAGTTGATTATGCATTTTTTATGTAGCCCCCTGTTCCTAAAATTGGTGTTATCGTGTAAATGTAGTTTTTGGCTGAGCTGTAAACAGATCAGATTGATTGTACATAGTTTATTTGGTTCTGTTCTAAACGTGACTGTGTTGTGCATTCCCTACTGTTGCCAGTAGGTGTCACTGGTACCACAGGACAGTGTGAGAATTACAACTAGGTTGAGCTATAATGAATATTCTTTTTCCAGAAACAGCCCAGTAGAAGGTTCCTAGCCGCTGTGCATTCTGGTAAGGGGTATTTATTGGACAGATACCATGTGCTCTAGTCAGTCCTCACCTCGTGGCCCTTCTGGCCTGAGGTTACATTGCTGCAAGCAGGCCCAGAAGCCTGTCTGGGGCCTACTACTCCTGAGGCGGTCCTTGCTGTGTTGCCTGAATGGTAGAATCTCGAGCCAAGCTGAGGACCCTTGCTAGAGAGAGCCAGGATGAAGGCAGGTCTCTCAGAAGGGTCTGGTAACTCACTTGAAGAACGCACCTGTATTTGACTACCCTTACAGGATTGCCGGGTCGGCTTAAAGGTTCTGGTACTGTCAAGCTGCTCTACAATCTAATCAAGGTAATACGCTCCTGGCTGCTAAGTTTGTGAGAGAGACTTATCCAGGTATCTACTGGCTGCTAAGTCTGTGAGGCTTACCCAGACATCTCGTTGGTTGCTAGGTCTGTGTGAGAGACCTACCCAGATATTCAAGATCTGCTGAAAGAAAGTTGTTTGTCCTTTGATTCAAGGAGTCTGTAAGTGATTTACATATTATTATTGCATTTTTTTGTTTTACCTATAGTTCCTTCAGATGATTGCAGTTATATTTTTAGACACTAGAAAGTGCCAGAGGTTTGTGAAACAAAGCTGTCATCAAGAAGATACAGTCAGGTCCATAAATATTGGGACATTGACACAATTCTAATCTTTTTGGCTCTATACACCACCACAATGAATTTGAAATGAAAAGAACAAGATGCGCTTTAACTGCAGACTTTCAGCTTTAATTTGATGGTATTTACATCCAAATCAGGTGAACGGTGTAGGAATTACAACAGTTTGTATATGTGCCTCCCACTTTTTAAGGGACCAAAAGTAGCGGGACAGATTAACAATCATCCATCAAACTTTCACTTTTTAATACTTGGCAGTCAATTACAGCCCAAAGTCTGGAACGCATAGACATCACCAGACGCTGGGTTTCATCCCTGGTGATGCTCTGCCAGGCCTCTACTGCAGTCTTCTGTTCCTGCTTGTTCTTGGGGCATTTTCCCTTCAGTTTTGTCTTCAGCAAGTGAAATGCATGCTCAATCGGATTCAGGTCAGGTGATTGACTTGGCCATTGCATAGCATTCCACTTCTTTCCCTTAAAAAACTCTTTGGTTGCTTTCGCAGTATGCTTCAGGTCATTGTCCATCTGTACTATGAAGCGCCGTCCAATGAGTTCTGAAGCATTTTGCTGAATATCAGCAGATAACATTGCCCAAAACACTTCAGAATTCATCCTGCTGCTTTTGTCAACAGTCACATCATCAATAAATACAAGAGAACCAGTTCCATTGGCAGCCATACATGCCCACGCCATGACACTACAACCACCGTGCTTCACTGATGAGGTGGTATGCTTTGGATCATGAGCAGTTCCTTTCTTTCCCCATACTCTTTTTGTCCCATCACTCTGGTACAAGTTGATCTTGGTCTCATCTGTCCATAGGATGTTGTTCCAGAACTGTGAAGGCTTTTTTAGATGTTGTTTGGCAAACTCTAATCTGGCCTTCCTGTTTTTGAGGCTCACCAATGATTTACATCTTGTGGTGAACCCTCTGTATTCACTCTGGTGAAGTCTTCTCTTGATTGTTGACTGTGACACACATACACCTACCTCCTGGAGAGTGTTCTTGATTTGGCCAACTGTTGTGAAGGGTGTTTTCTTCACCAGGGAAAGAATTCTTTGGTTATCCACCACAGTTGTTTTCCGTGGTCTTCTGGGTCTTTTGGTGTTGCTGAGCTCCCAGTGCGTTCTTTCTTTTTAAGGATGTTCCAAACAGTTGATTTGGCCACACCTAATGTTTTTGCTATCTCTCTGATGGGTTTGTTTTGTTTTTTCAACCCAATGATGGCTTGCTTCACTGATAGTGACAGCTCTTTGGATCTCACTTATATTGAGAGCTGACAGCAACAGATTCCAAATGCAAATAGCACATTTGAAATGAACTCTGGACCTTTTATCTGCTCCTTGTAAATTGGATAATGAGGGAATAACACACACCTGGCAATGGAACAGCTGAGCAGCCAATTGTCCTATTACTTTTGGTCCCTTAAAGTGGGAGGCACATATACCAACTGTTGTAATTCCTACACCGTTCATCTGATTTGGATGTAAATACCCTCAAATTAAAGCTGAAAGTCCGCAGTTAAAGCACATTTTGTTTGTTTCATTTCAAATCCATTGTGGTGGTGTATAGAGCCAAAAAGATTAGAATTGTGTTGATGTCCCAATATTTATGGACCTGACTGTAAGTTGAGAATGCATACTGTAAGCGAAAAAGCAAAATAAAAAATACAGTACATACCCAAAAACAACCAGCTGCCCACTTTTTAATACAGTTCATAGCTGACCCAATTTAGCTAGGATTTAATATTCTAATAATATTAATATTATTATTAGAATATTACATTCATATGATTAATTATTATTAATATTCTAATTTAATGATTTAATATTCTAAAGAATACCGTATTTTAAATCATGAATAAATATATTTATAAGGGTAAATATAATAATACTCAAAAGTTTAATAAATAAATTATACATCCTATATAAATAGAAAGCTAAAGTTGAGCCTCTGTGGGGTTGGAGTGGTGGACCTGGCAGACGCTTCATATCCCTATTAAGTGCCCCCAGTCGCCAGAGCTAATAGTGTGCACAGAGCCAGAAGGCTCACTATGCATTATCACATTTGTGGGACAATGCATTGATCCCCTCTGCAATATTTGGCAGCTTACCGTTCACTTGCTTTCTTTTTGTGAGAGTGCAGTTTGATTGATGACAGAATGGCCAAGCATTAAAAGTTTGTGGAGAAGAGAGAAGAGTTCATCTGGATTGTGCACTACTTCAGTATACAGCTGTATCACAAAAAGGCAATGTGACATCCACATAGATTAAGTCTAGGTTCGCACTGCTACAATCTGATTTTGATCCGATTTTCAGTGTGATTATGTAATGCAACTTGGATGTACAGTAGTTTGCATATTCTATGGGGCCATAATCACACTGTGCTGAGTTGCATTGATGTTAACGGGCGCCATTGAAAAAAAACATGATTTCCATTGTCGTGCGATTCTGTGCAACTAAAGTTGAATCTGAAATCGCACTAGTGTGGATGGAGCCATCTGAAATCGCACTAGTGTGAACGGAGCCATCTGAAATCGCACTAGTGTGAACGGAGCCTTAAGCTCAACTCCAGGATAGGGAAAAATGCTCCTTTGCAGTAGGACTGCCCCATTGCAAGTGATAAATGCTTGTTTATGTCTAGGCGGCACAAAAGCACATTTACACACCAGATCCTCCTCTCTCTTGCCAGCCAGCCAGACAGCCAGCCCTCTCCCTTACTGTTCGGTAATGGACTGTCCCTCAGCATCCTCATGTTAAATGCAGGGCTATGGGCTCTGTATGAGTGTTGATGATGTCAGAGGGCATCTGACCACAGGAGCATAGGGGAGTAGAGGCAGCAGGAATCAGTTTTACAATTTGAAGCAGCCTGGGGGAGCTGAGGGTAATTAAATGTGATTTTTGCAGTCCTCTAGATCTAAACAAGTATTTAACCCTTGCACTGCAAACAAAGTTCAGCTTTAATAATTAGACCTATGTATTATAATATACAATGATACTACTTAAAGTGGAGTTTTTTTTAATCAAACAAAGTTTTATTGAATATTTGGTGCATACATAGAATGGTTACGTTAGCATGTTAACATTGTAACAGTATAACAATTATCATAACTTGAATAAAAATGACATTAAGTACAAACATATCTAACCCATATTAATATTCAAGGTATATATACTTGGTTTGCATAGACCATCTACTCATACTTGTATCTATTTAAATCACTCTGTGATTATACGATTATGTTAGACACAGGTAGAGGATTCTTGGAGCCATCTGTCCCAGATCTTGTTGTACTTAGCTGGGCAACCCCTGTTAATATATATACATTTCTTGTATGATAATGTATTATTTATCTCCACCTTCCATTCTACTATTTTAGGAGGCTCCTTCCTCATCCATTTTCTGGCTATAACCTTTCTTCCTGCAAAGAGTGTTTCAGATAAAAAAGTTTTGGTGTATTTGTCCATTGTGTCTGGAACTATACCCAGGAAGCACTGTTTAGGGTCTAGAGCCAGAGGGGAGCCCATTGTGTCATGTAAAAATGCTACGATTTGTTCCCAAAAGCCTTTTATCCTAGGGCATGCCCAGAGTAAATGGAAAAAAGTGCCTGTCTGTCTCACACATCTGACATGTGGTGGATTGAGTACGCTTGTATCTTGCCACTCTGAGGGGTGTGAGATATGCCCTATGTATAATGTAAAGCTGTGTCAAACGATCTGAAAGTTTAGGAGATACAGTTTTGCAGGCCTCCAGTACCTAGCCCCATTCCTCATCCTCCACCCGTCCTACTTCCCTCTCCCATCTCGGCTTAAGGTCATATGCAATCTTAGTAGCTACAGGGGTTAAAAGCAAGTTATAAAAAGCTGAGATCAATTTATGGGAGTCTGTGCTCTTAATTATAGCTATTAGAACATTAGGTACAGGGCCAGGGTAAGAATCCGGGAATTGTGATCGTATCGCATGACGGATTTGTAAGAATCTATAGAACATCTGATCCTGGATTGTAAACTCTTCTTTAAGTAGGGCAAAGGTTTTAAGTTGTCCATCTTTCAATATATGGTGTAGGTAAAATACTCCCTGTATGGACCATATGAATGTGTCTTTTATTTTATTAAACTCCTGAAGATTTTTTATTGTGCCATAGCGGTGTGTAGACATTAAACTGTGGAATGTTAGGTCTGGAAGCTGCTAAGTTCCATATTTTCCTATAGTGGTACAGCATGGTGTGTCTTCTTTCTCCTAGTTCCATCCCACCCAAATCTGCTGCTATTGCATATCGGGTCTTTGGTGTGCTGCGCCCATTTCGAGCATAGGAGCTTGAGAAATCGCTCGCTGTCAGTTTTATCTAGATGAAAAAGCTGGGATAGCTGTGCTGTGATGTAGTATAGATTAAAATCAAGTAGGGCCGTGCCACCCAGATCAGTCGGGTTTTTGAGGGCTTGCCATGTTAATTTGTGCCTATTATTACCCCACACAAATGACTTTAAGAGGGATTCTAGAGATTTAAAATGTTTCAATGGTAAGTAAACAGGGGTGTGCCATAAAACATAAAGTATCCTTGGGTAGTAGGATCATTTTGATTAAATTTATACGACCCCAGACTCCTAATGGTAATTTGGACCAGACCCGTATTTTATTTTTTACCATGGACATGAGTGGATCTATATTTAGGGATACATAGTCCGCAGGGGATCTGGTTATGTAAACCCCCAGATATTTAATAACATCCGTTCTCTATAGCGGGAGCCTGGTTTGGGATTCTGGGGGTGGGAAGTTGTCAATTGGTAGAATTTGGGATTTATCCCAATTAATTTTCAGTCCTGAAATTGTTCTATCATGCGGAATGCATTGCATAATGATGGGCCCGAGTCTGCTAGGTATAATAATGTGTCATCCGCATACATACTAATTTTTTCAGTCAGAGAGTTCATCTCAAGTCCCTTAATCTCTGGATTTGTTCGAATGGATATTGCCAGGGGTTCTGCCGCCAGGGCATACAGCAATGGGGATAGGGGGCAGCCCTGTCTTGTGCCTCTGCTGAGGTCAAACAGTTGAGATGCCCACCCATTAGCTACTACTCTGGCCCTAGGTGCCTGATACAATAGTTGGACCCATTTAATAAATTTTGAGCCAAATTCATAGCCCTCCAAGCATCTCCATAAATACCTCCACTCTACCGAGTCGAAGGCTTTCGCTGTGTCTAAGGTCACAACAACCCGTGTACCAACTTCCTCGTGGGTAGCCTGTAAATTAATGTATAGTTTCCATAAGTTGAACGAGGTGTTGCGTCCAGGCATGAACCCAGCCTGATCTGTGTGTATCAATGTTAATATTACCTGATTGAGCCTGATAGATAGTACTTTGGCTAGTATTTTGATATCGACTTCTAGGAGTGATATTGGACGATAGGATTCTGGGAATCCCAAATCTTTTCCGGGTTTGGGGATGAGAACTATTGTGGCCTCTGTCATAGATGGGAGTAAAGTCCCAGTTTCAAAAAGATGATTATATAATTTTAATAGTTTAGGAGTTAGTACTTCACTAAATTGGGAATAGAACTCAATTGGGAGTCCATCCAAGCCGGGAGATTTGGATCTAGCAAAGCTAGCTATAGCATTTGATATTTCGTCTACAGTAAGTGGTGCTTCTAGTAATTCTATCTGTTCTTTTGTTAGCTGTGGGAAAATCACCTTTTCGAGAAAACGAGACATAGAGTGGGTCTCATTGGGGGCTGTTGTTGTGTATAAGTCATCAAAGAAATCCCTAAACATTGAGGTTACTGTGGGAGGGTCTGTAACTTTTTGTCCTCCAGGGCCATGTAATGTGATAACCACCGGGGGTCTATCCTCGCTATGCACTAAATACGCCAACAACTTGCCTGCCTTTTCCCCATGTTCAAACATTTTCTGTTTGGAGAAGAACAGTTTTTGTCTGGCTTTTTGGTACTGTAACTGGTTAACCACTCTAGTCTGTAATTAAGTTGATCTGCATTTACGGAAGTCGGGGTGTTGGCATACACTTTTTCAGCAGAGGACAAGTCCTCCAGTGCCTTACCGAGGGCACCGGAAGAGTCCATCTTAATTTTATTAATAGCAGTTACCAATGTATGCCTAGCAAATAACTTGAAAGAATCCCATACTGCGGATGGAGATGCTGACTCATCATTTTCCACAAAATACATTCTCCATTTATCTATAAGCTCGCCATCTTCTGGTAGAAGTGAGAGCCAAAAGGGGTTTAGACGCCAAGTTCGTGGTGGCTTTGCTACTGGAATACTTAACGTGATCCAATAGGGGCTATGATCCGATAGTATTCTAGGGCAAAACATTACCTCCGATAGCCTTGGAGCCAACCTGCGTGAAATAAATATAAAATCTATACAGGACATGGACCCATGAGAGGGCGAGAAGCATGAATATGACCTAACCTGTGGGAACTTGTATCACCAAGTATCTACTAAATGGAAGGCGGAGATAAGTTTAGAGAATTTAGTTTCAGTAGGAATATTATGATCTATTGAAGCCGGTTGTAACCTGTCTAGAGTCGGATTTAAAGTGACATTAAAATCTCCTAACCAGACCGCTGCTACATTTGAATGACGGGTCATGAATGATATACCTTCCTGAACTGTGGAGACATTAAATGGAGGTGGTATATAAAAAGCCATTATGAGCAAAGGTTCACCATATACTTTAGCGTGGATAAAGACATAACGGCCTTGTGGGTCAGTGGTTAACTCACACAATTCAAAATGTACCGATTTGGCTATTAATACAGAGACTCCCCTGGAATGGGACGTGTGGGTAGAATGATACGCCCACCCAACCCATGGCCATATTCTCACGCAGGCCCCTCACATTCCATGTAAGAAACTTTAAAGATGCCATGGGCAAAACTTTTTAATCATTAATAAAGTATTTATGTAAAACAATTTGCTCTCTATACATAAGACACACAGGTTTCTAATTTTCAAACATATCTGTCTTAATCGCATAACATACAACACATAAGTACGTTTCCATAGATCTGGCACATGTAACGTTACCTGTTTTCTATAATAAGTATGCACATCAGAGTGTAACCGAACCATAAACCTTTGAACCCCCACCCCCCTCCCTGCCCTACACTGACCCAAACTTGTGTGGGCATAATCCCTTAACTGGTTGTGAACTGGGAAATATTCTAACTTCTTGTTGATCAATGGAATGTAGAACAATTGGTTGAGTCTCCGGATACTAACTAGAATGAGTGATATCAGCCATATCACTTGCAAAAAGTACAGTATGGTCTCCCGATCTTCTTGTTTCCGTTTGACTGCAACAATTATGTTCTGAAGAGTGTTCCAATGTTCATGGTGCTGCTTCCCAGAACAATGTGGGGTAAAGTCTCGCTGCACGATGCATGTTGATTGTAGGACTTGTCATCTCCGGAGCCCCGGAAGGTACTTTGACTCTTGTACTGTGGGTATCCAGGATTTGTGCTTTAAACTTGCGCTGGTTAGAAACAGTTCTTGGACGCAACTACATTAAGACTGGGACTTAATCAATCAGCTTGTTGAGGATTAGCTCGTCGTTCCAACCAAGAGATCACCTCCGCTGGATCTTCGAAGAAGACCGCACGACCGTCATGCTCCACCCTAAGCTTGGCTTCCGTAAAGCTCTGTCGACGACGTTGCACCTCTGCCGAGAAATCCGGGAAAATGGCCACTTTAACGTTCCCCACCGGGATATTGCCTTTCTCCCTTGCCATTCTTAAAGCAGTGTCTTGATCCTTATAATTAAGGAGTTTAGCTATGAACGTGCGAGGAGGAGCTCCCTGCGGGGGGGGTGTCTTGCTGGCATGCGATGTGCCCGTTCTACCGCAAACATAGGGGAGAAGACTTCTCTCCCATAAGCAGTAATCAGGAGTTGTTCCAAAAATGTGGTAGTGTCCTTACCCTCAGACCCCTCTGGCAAGCCTATCAGGCGTATATTACATCTTCGCAGCCCATTCTCCATATCATCTTGCTTTATAAGGAGTTGTTGTATTTGTCTTTGCACGCGGTCTGAGGATGTTTGTAAGGGTGGAATAGCATCCTCCACCTCGCTCAGTCTGGTCTCAGTTTCTTTCACTCTCTCCCTGAGCTTCTGAAAGTCCTGTCCGATAAGGGAAATATCCATCTTGACTTCTTCTATTTGTGCTGTGAGAGAAGTTCTACAGAAAGTGATTGCTTCAAGGAGTTTGTCGGTGTCACCCGCAGTGCGCTCACCCCCTCCAGCCTTCTCATTAGTTCCATCTTCCTCCATGTCCTCCTTTTCTTGTCGGCGGTATTGATCAAGTTTTGCTGCCGCTGCTTTTTGTGCTTTAGTTGGTGACATACTGTGGAGATCCTGGAGGACACATTAATAGCCCCCAAGCTTAAGTTAGCGAACTGGCTTGCCTGTTGGTCAGAGAAGAGTGCTGTCCAGGGTTTTGTAGTCATCCAGGTGCCCGAGAATAGGAGCTGTTCTTGCGAAGTAGATGTGTGAGGTGCGACCCCCCCCCCTTCCTGAGGTGCTGGCAGTCTGAGAGCGTATCCTGCAAGATGTAGGGGTTCGAGTAGATGCTGTTTAGAGTGGGATAACAGGGCCACAGTCCATGTGCGCAGCACAGGCAGGGGAAGCAGGTGTGCCAAAATGGCCGCCGGTCACCACATGTAGGCCCAGGCCGCAATCTAGGCCGGGTATGAGCGTCAGCTTCCCTGGGTCTCTGCTGGTCAAATAGGCTAGTAATAGGGGGATGAACGCAGTCCAGCTCCTCCAGTACGTTGTCTAATAGCAGGGTACCTGTATTATGCAGCTGTTTCCAGGCAGGGCCGGAGCTGAGGAGGACCAAGATGGCCGCGGCCTCCGGTTGTAGGCCGAAGCCACGGTCTTGCTTAGTTTTTGCCACCGTGCGTCCGATTGCTCCAGGAATCAGGCCAAACTGTCCCAGGTGTCTCAGGGAGGTGATCCAGCTGAAAGATCAGTACAATCAGTCCAGGATTAATATATAAGAAGGAGTAATAGACGGAGCTCTGAATACCCACGTCCTACTCCATGCTGTGTCAGGCCATGCCCCCCAGTTCCACCCACTTTTACAACTTTATCTTAAAGGAAAAACAACCCCTTCCACCTCTCAATTTTGGATAATTGTTTTTTTTTTTTTTTTTTTTCTTACTTACCTTTTATGTAGTACATAGTGTACTTCCGTCCCAGCCTCGCCGATAGAGTTGCCACCTCATCCCTTTTAACCTGAACACATATGAATTACACGGGTTCTGTGGCTGATTAAGGTGGTAATTAAACTCACTTGGTGTCTTATCTGCATTAAACTAGCCTCAGAACCAGAGTAATTCATATGTGTTCAGGTTTAAAGGGATGAGGTGGCAACTCTACTCGCCGCGGCCCAGTGCATCATAACCTCTTCTGCCCCGGTGCCTTCTGTGTCTCAGAAGATGATTATTATTATTATTATTATACAGGATTTATATAGCACCGACAGTTTACGCAGTGCTTTACAACATTAGGGCAGACAGTACAAGTACAATACAATTCAATACAGGAGGAATCAGAGGGCCCTGCTCGTTAGAGCTTACAATCTAGGAGATGGGGCCATTCAGAAAGCGCCACGGACTTGTGCATGTGCAGTAAGAAACTGGCAGTGAAGCCTGAAGGCTCCACTGCCGGTTTCCCAATAGCGCTTTGCTGCTGTCTCAGCCAATGAGGAGGGAGAGTCCCGGACAGCTGAGTCTCTCGTACAACATCTAATCTTATCTTAATGCAGGTCTCAGGACCCGCTTTCTGATTGGCCATGAGGAAAAGCAGGAAGACATTAGCAAATATTCACAAATGTCACACAACTGGGTGGGCGGCTCAGGACACAGTGCTCTGTGCCTTGAGCCCTCCCTTTTTTTAAGCCAATTAGAGCCTTAGGCTCTAATCATGTGCTTCTTAAAAAAAAAAAAAAAAAAAAAACCCATTGAAATCCATGCTTCCAAAGCCCCACATGGAGATTAGGGGCCAGGCGCATGGATTAGGGGGGCGGCGCCCCTGTGCCCCCAATGAAGCGACTGCCACTGATGTGATCTACAAGCCAATGAGACTGGGAAGTCCTCTTCACAGACAATGAAGGTATAATAGTGGCCATCTATTCTGCAACTCATTACCAGAAGATGTGGGGCAGGGAAAAATTAGTTGAGGATTGTGGGATGGATCCTCACAACCATGCAGGTAGTTTCCACGCTCATGAGCAACATGTGAGATATGTTGGTGCCAGTTGGCCAGGCACATAGCTGCCCGGTTGACGGTGCCCCTCCTCCCACTCTGCTACACGGCGTGAAGATGGTGGGCTGTTCCGTGGTGGCGCATATATGGGCGTCTCCCCGGGCGGTCTTTGCACTTGAGGCTCTCTGCAGCTTGGGGTCTCGTTTTTCCCCTCTCCTCTGTTTTTTCATCCACATTACGTAATATTGTGTTCCTTATCAATGCCCCTCGGGCCTTCCACTCCCACCTCCCAGATGCCACTAGTGGGTAACCCCTTCCCTCACTCACACTTCCATCCCATCTAGCACGGGTCCCCTACCCACTTTCTCACCCTCACTCATATCTCTTAGGAGACTTCCCAGATTCACTTCATATTTTCACTTCCTACACAGGAGTGCCTCGTGGTTCCATGCCTGTCCTGGTTGATGCCTGTGTGGGTTGTCTCTGCCAAGTTGTCTGCCACAGCTCCAGGTTGGAGGTGCCCTCGGATGGCTTGCGGTGCCCGGCACCATACCATCAATACATGAACTACAGTAAGTAAGCATGCACCGGGTGTGGGGTCTTCTTTACCCTACTCCAGTTCATGTTTATATATATCAGACTATTCATATATAATAATTCTATTTTAGATAAATTACACGCTTGCTCTTGATGAGTGGCTCAAAATCCACGAAACGCCTAGAGCTACCAGACGCCATGTTTCTACTAATACTTACCCAGACCTTTAAGTCATTATGCATTACCCACCTTTACAGGAGTAGTGAGGCAATAGGTCCTGCAGGCACTATTTTGCAATTTATGGTTTTATACAATCTTGCTATTGGTGAACTATGGAATATTGTGGTTATATCATGAGATACCAATGTCATTACCATGTTTATAGTTATTACCATGCTCATTGTCTATAATTGATACCAGCATTATATGTATGTATATACTATATAATAATCAATTCATTTCCTATATGTTCAACAATTTACTCTATTGCAACCACGTGCTTCATGTAAAGTCTCACTCTCTTGCTCTCCTCCTTATTTTTGATTGTCATGGAAATACATGACCTTACCAGGCCATGGCTTCATTTAAAGTCCCCAGGGATGGAAATACATTACCTTACCAGGCCATGGCTTCATTTAAAGTCCCCAAAAAAACCTCCACTTTATCACATGGATCTGTTTGGTGTAAAGCCCAACTCTGGGCTGAAAGAAAAAAATTAATTTCAGTGCCCCACAAGGGTGCTAATTAGGTCTAGGGGTGGGATGAAGAGGTTGTATTACTTACCTTACCACTGCTCCAGTGCTCTTTTCTCACTTTGGTGCAGGGCTGTTTACTGAATCTGGAACGCTTTTGAAGGCTGCGGGGCACCAGTTGCCCAGCTAGGGTGACAATGCGGGAGTTAGAATAAGGTACTACTGTTTACAAGAAAGCAAAAATGAACATTTGCTTTCTTGTGCCTGGAGCTGGGCTTTAAGAAAAAGGAAGTTTTTCTTGGTAGCCTAGGAGCTCTAGAGGTTGCCCCAATTACAGAGAGGCCTGGTTCACATACTGTATGTGCAAATTGGATGCATGCGTCCCCGCATCCATTTTGCATGACATGCGAGTGTGCTGGGCTCGCAATGGAGCTGGTTCACACAAGTCCAGGGCGGCCACGGTCCACATTCCAAAAGGGTCCTGTGCGTCTTTGGGTGCGGTTTAACTGTGCATTCAGGCAAAAATTTGAACCTGAATCGCACCTGAACAAACAAACAGGGGCGTACCGGACCCCATGCTGGGAACCATGGCTGCACATATGTGAACCCGCAGAATCTGAACTGAGGAATCTGAGCAGGGGTGGCCTTTCTTTTAAGGGTGCATGGGCGCCGCCCCCCCATCCATCGCTGCCTCCCCTATCCATGCATCCGGGCCCTTTCAGCACACTGGGGCATGAATTGCAATGGAGAGGGACTGTTTTTCTGAAGCACCGATTAGAGCCAGAGGCTCTAATAGACTTCAATATAGGGTGGGCTCAGGTTGCAGAGAGTGGGCTCCGAGCCCACCCAGGTGTGTTACAACAGTGAATCAATATTCGCTGTTGTAACACTGATCCTCTTTCCGGCCAATCAGGAAGCAGGTTTTGACACCAGTCACCCGATTGGATGACAGGACAGGCGATCCTATTGGACGCCTAGGAGGAGGAGGGGAGGAGCTGGAAGCCACCATGGAGCAGAGGACTGGACAGCCGAGCCGCTGTACCATGCTGGCTGCCACCTGCCACCCGCCACAATGGGGTAAGTGCCTGACCGACCGGCAAAAAGCGGAGGGGGGGTGGGTGTCACTGGGGGGGGGGGATGGGTGGTTGTTTGTCGCCCCCCCCAAAAAAAACACAAGCCGCCACTGAATCTAAATCCAAAGAAAAAGTCACTAGCATTGATCTTTTCCCCATTTCTGACTTACCATACCTTATTGTGCACTGTGTCTCTGTGTGGAGGCAGGCATCTTGGTAGATGTAGGGCTTTGCTTCTTCATGTCATAGCTGCTCCCCATGATGACTGGTGGATGAATAATCAAAACCGTAGGAGAGATGCAGAAATCACAGATCCATAGAATGGACGAAGCACAGGTAGGGAGATCCCCACACTGCAACTTTCTCTCCAGTAATTGAGCAGCACAGCAGTAACAGCAAGTCAGATCTCAGAAGACTAGCAGTCAGTGGCACAGCACTTTAGATGATCTTACATTGCAGATCTACAGCAGTAAGGCTTACGACAGGGGAGTGTCTAGACAAAGGAAATGCTTTTCTATTTTTTAGAATGAAATAAAGCATATCTAAGCCCAAAAACAAAAATAGATGTAGCGCCCTGTCCTAGTCAAGCTAAATACATTTTTTGGCTCTGCTGCACTACCTCCAACAAAGGCTGCTGTTAAAGGATTTTCCTTTGTTCAACAACATGTCCATTTGTACCTGTTTTGTGTTTGGAGTATCCTGCATGCTCGTCCCTCCTGTTGGGAATGAGGGACACCTATTAGCAAAGGTATGCAGGCATAGGACACACTCCCTGCCACGCCCCCTTAAAGGAAAATTGTACACTGCTATTCCTTTATATTAGCTTTTGGAATTTACAAATGCAGCAATTTAAAAACTGGATGAAAGGTTTATCACTGGGAAAGACTTTTTAATAGATAGGTAGAGCATTTTATATATGTAACACGGCCCCCTAGAGGACTGCTTAGAATTACCTGCTCATCTGCAGGGCCATGACCTGGTGAACTTTCCAACCCACCTGACACTCTGGGTTCAGATATCTTTGTATCACTGTGCGGCAATAATCAAACAACTCAATGTATTTAGGTTATATGAATATTTTACTTGAAACAATAATAGGGGAGGTTGTCACAAGAGAAGGCAATAAATCTGCTGAGTTCTAGGCCACAGCGCCAACTCAGCAAAATAACTATTCCGAAAGGCACAAGACAATATGTTAACAATGACAATTTTATATACCTATATGTACATGTCAGAAGGGGGTACTCACCAAGGGTGAAATGCAGAGAGCGGTTCACTCTGCAACTAAGCGCACTTCACCCCCTGGAGATGGTACAGAGGGTGAATGGCACAAAGAGGCAAAAAGCAGCAGAGTCCAGAACAGGCTGGAGGTTCAACACCAAGCGAAAGTCCGTGAGCAGGCTGGGAGCCAAGGTATTGTGGACTGGAGGCAAGTTCAAGAACTGGCCGAGGGTCTAGGCACAGGAGACCGAGGATAATCCAGGTCACAGGCTGAGGGTAAAAAACCAGAGGAACAAGCAGAGTTCGTAAAACAAGCCAGAGGTCAGGTCCAGGAGAAGATCAAGGCAGGTCAGGGTCAATCCGGGTCACAACAGGCAATCAGCAAACTGGAAACAGGAATAAGTAAACAGGAAGCTGAAGACAGACCAGCGATTTGTCTGAGAGAGGAGGCAGCTTTTATAGGCAGCAAGGAAGTCATGTTATGCGTGCGCTAGTGGCGCTAGTGCGCATGGGCGCGCGCCGCTCAGTGGGGCTGCAAACGTGTGTGCGGCGAAGCACCGTTCCGCCGTGAATGCGCGTGCGCCGTAGCACCGTTCTGCCACGCATGCGCGCAGGGAAACACCAAGGCTGATTCAGATTTCTTCTCTGACAGTGCCCCCCGAGGATCGGCCTCTGGATACCAAAACTGCACATTAACGCCGGGTGATCCTGATTAAAAGCTCGGATCAAGCGTGGAGCTTGTAAGTTACCTGAGGGTTCCCAGGAGTTATCTTCAGGGGGATACCCCTTCCATTCAATTAAGTACTGGAACTGTCGACCCTTCTTCCTGCAGCCTAGTATAGCCTCCACCTCGAATTCGCTTTCCCTATCAATCTCGACTGGAGGATGAGGAGGTTCTTCTCTTCCTGAGAAAGGACTGGGCATTACTGGTTTCAGCAGAGATGCATGGAAAACTGGGTGTATCCTGTATGAGCTGGGTAAGGCAAGTTCAAAGGCCACAGGGTTCACCATTCTTTTAATTTTAAACTGCCCAATGAACTTTGGACCCAATTTTCGTGAAGGGTAAAATAACCTGAGGTTAGTGGTGGAAAGCCAAACTTCCTTGCCAATCTTAAAAACTGGGTTCTCCTTTCTTTCTTTGTTAAAGTATTTTTTGTAGTCATCCTGTGTTCTTTGCATAGTCTCCTGAATCTTCCAGAAATTTAACTGGATAGATGTTATCCGGTCTTGCACAGCAGGGACTGAAATTTCAGGGATGAAATTCGGGAGAAAAGAAGGGTGAAATCTGAAATTTGCCCAAAAAGGTTTATTGAATGGTGACTGAATGTATAGAATTATTGTATGCAAACTCAGCATAGGGCAGGAGGGAGAACCAGTCATCCTGAGAACCGGAACAGAAACAGCGGAGATACTGTTCCAGGGTTTGGTTCGTCTTCTCCGTCTGGCCGTTGCTTTGAGGATGATATGCAGAGACAAACCTTAATTTCTATTGCTTTACAGAGCTCCTTCCAAAACTTGGAGGTGAATTGAACACCCCTATCTGAAATGATGCTGTCAGGTACTCCATGGAGCCTTATTATTTCCTTGATAAAGATATTGGTTGTATCCAGAGTGGAGGGAGTGCCTACCATGGGTAGGAAGTGTGCCATCTTTGAGAGACGGTCGGCGATGACCAGGATGGTAGGGAAACCTTCTGAGGGTGGCATGTCGACAATAAAGTCCATCGAGACTGCCCATGGTCGTTCCGGAATGGGCAAAGGCCTCAGCAACCCCCAAGATTTAGTATTGGATCCCTTGTTTCGTTGGCACAGAATGCATGAAGAGATATAGTTCTTACAGTCCCGCCTCCACCCATGCAACCAAAAAGAACAGGAGATCAGCTCGGAGGTCTTTTGCATTCCGAAATGACCTGCCAGTTTGTGGTCATGGAAAGTTTTCAAAGTTAGGGGTCTTACTTCCAGTGGAACAAAAATTTTATTCTGGGCCCAGAGCAGATCGTCATGTTTCTTCAAGGAGAGAACCTCTGCTTCGTACAGTGACTGGATGCCAACTTGATGGTGGTTGTCAGATCAGTCTGAGTGAGCAAAAAAAATTTTTGCAGGGATAGGATGGTACTAGGTTCCATCGACTGAGGAGAACATCCAGGAGATGCTTTCCCATTTTTGGAACCAGGCCTGTATGAAATGTGGAAATTAAATCTGGAAAAAAAAAAGTGCCCACCGAGCTTGTCTGGGTCTTAAGCGCTTAGCTGTCCTGAGATATTCCACATTCTTGTGGTCAGTGAAGATCATGACAGAATGGGACGCATCCTCCAGCAGATATCTCCACTCTTCCAGCACGAACTTAATGGCCAATAACTCCTGGTCTCCTATATCATAGGAGGAGTAGGTGAGGTAAATCTCTCTTTCAGGTAACATGACAGGGGTAGGTGAGGTCTCCAGCCCGAGAGAGTTAGCTGACCATTCATATCATCTGATGAACTCTGAATTTCCCTGAGGCATCCGCTCTGTCCCTAAGACCAGCTTGGCACTCAGAGTTACCTGCCTGCCTTGGGATAAAGGCCCTGACCGGGTTTATGGTCACAAGCCTCTTTTGCTTGCTGTTTGGTAAGCCTTCATTTCTCATGGTGGTCACTTCTTGGATGCGGTGGTGGATTTGTCACGGAATTATTTCCATCATATTTGAACTTTATACTTTTGCACATTTTTGAATATTTCCTTGATTATTCTTTATTTAATATCTTATTTAATAATTAATTTTTTGGTTTTTCAATTAATCTATACCCCTAGGGGTAAATTTTTTCACGTTATAGATAATGTCAATTATTAATTGAGTGATTCATTTATTAACGTTTAACATTGATGCTCACCAATTATTATTATTATTTTTATTCACATTTTTATCAATCCTAGCGCTGCTATTGTTTCCTTTTTCTCCTACATCATAGTTCCTTTCTGGGAGACTTAGTTTCCGGGATGCAAAGGCTACGGGATGAAGGAGAGCCTTGGGACCCCGTCTTTGGGAGAGGATGGCTCCATTAGCTGTTTCCGATGCATCTACCTCCAATACGAATGGTAAAGCTGGGTCCGGATGCTGCAAGATTGGTGCGGAGATAAATAAGGCCTTCAATTTGACAAAGGCTTCCTGCGCCTCTGGGGACCTCTGGAAACGGTTGTGTTAACGGGTTAGTTGGGTGATGGGTGAAACAATGGAAGAAAAGCCAATGATAAATCTTCAGTAAAAATTAGCAAAAACGATGAATCGCTGAACCCCTTTCTTATCCACCAGGGCAGGCCACTCTTGGATCACCTTGACTTTCTGTGGGTTCATTGCGACCCCTTTGGTGGAGAGGATGAACCCCAAGAATTGAATAACAGTTTTTTCAAATTCACACTTCTCAGCTTTAAGGCTTGTGTTTTCTGAGATTTGTGAGAACTTTTTTCACATGAACCTGGTGCAATTCGATGGTGGCAGAGAAGATAAGGATGTCATCCAAGTAGACCACTAAAAAGTTGTTGAGATATTTTCGAAAGATGTCGTTTACTAGGTGTTGAAAGGTGGCCGGGGCATTGTACAACCCAAATGGCATCACCAAGTACTCATAGTGTCCAAACCTGGATCTGAAGGCAGTCTTCCATTCGTCCCCAGCCCGTATTCGGATGAGGTTATAGGCACCCCAAAAGTCTAACTTGGACAAGATCCGGGCAGTGTGGAAATGCTGAAATACAGTCAGGTCCATAAATATTGGGACATTGACACAATTCTAATCTTTTTGGCTCTATACACCACCACAATGGATTTTAAATTAAATGAACAAGATGTGCTCTAACTGCAGACTTTCAGCTTTAATTTGAGGGTATTTACATCCAAATCAGGTGAACGGTGTGAGAATTACAACAGTTTGTATATGTGCCTCCCACTTTTTAGGGACCAAAAGTAATGGGACAGATTAACAATCATCAATCAAACTTTCACTTTTTAATACTTGGTTGCAAATCCTTTGCAGTCAATTACAGCCTGAAGTCTGGAACACATAGACATCACCAGACACTGGGTTTCATCCCTGGTGATGCTCTAATAGGCCTCTACTGCAACTGTCTTCAGTTCCTGCTTGTTCTTGGGGCATTTTCCCTTCAGTTTTGTCTTCAGCAAGTGAAATACATGCTCAATCGGATTCCGGTCAGGGGATTAACTTGGCCATTGCATAACATTCCACTTCTTTCCCTTAAACTCTTTAGTTGCTTTCGCAGTATTCTTCGGGTCATTGTCCATCTGCATTGTGAAGCGACGTCCAATGAGTTCTGAAGCATTTTGCTGAATATGAGCAGATAATATAGCCCGAAACACTTCAGAATTCATCCTGCTGCTTTTGTCAGCGGTCACATCATCAATAAATACAAGAGAACCACTTCCATTGGCAGCCATACATGCCCACGCCATGACACTACCACCACGCTTCACTGATGAGGTGGTATGCTTTGGATCATGAGCAGTTTCTTTCCTTCTCCATACTCTTCCCATCACTCTGGTACAAGTTGATCTTGGTCTCATCTGTCCACGGGATGTTGTTCCAGAACTGTGAAGGCTTTTTTAGATGTTGTTTGGCAAACTTTAATCTGGCCTTCCTGTTTTTGAGGCTCACCAATGGTTTACATCTTGTGGTAAACTCTCTGTATTCACTCTGGTGAAGTCTTCTCTTGATTGTTGACTTTGACACACATACACCTACCTCCTGGAGAGTGTTCTTGATCTGGCTAACTGTTGTGAAGGGTGTTTTCTTCACCAGGGAAAGAATTCTTCGGTCATCCACTACAGTTGTTTTCCATGGTCTTCCAGGTTTTTTGGTGTTGCTGAGCTCACCGGTGTATTCTTTCTTTTTAAGGATGTTCCAAACAGTTGATTTGGCCACACCTAATGTTTTTGCTATCTCTCTGATGGGTTTGTTTTGTTTTTTCAGCCTAATGATGGCTTGCTTCACTGATAGTGACAGCTCTTTGGATCTCATATTGAGAGCTGACAGCAACAGATTCCGAATGCAAATAGCACACTTGAAATGAACTCTGGACCTTTTATCTGCTCCTTGTAAATGGGATAATGAAGGAATAACACACACCTGGCTATGGAACAGCTGAGCAGCCAATTGTCCCATTACTTTTGGTCCCTTAAAAAGTGGGAGGCACATATACAAACTGTTGTAATTCCTACACCGTTCACCTGATTTGGATGTAAATATCCTCAAATTAAAGCTGAAAGTCTGCAGATAAAGCACATCTTGTTCATTTCATTTCAAATCCATTGTGGTGGTGTATAGAGCCACAAAGTTTAGAATTGTGTCGATGTCCCAATATTTATGGACCTGACTGTAATTCTGGGATGAGTGGAAGTGGATACCGGTTTTTAATCGTTATTTTGTTAAGTTCTCTGTAATCGGTGCAAGGCCTTAGAGAACCATCTTTTTTTTTTCCACAAAGAAGATACCAGCTCCGGCCAGTAAAGAAGATGGGCGAATAAAACCTTTCTCCAGGTTTTTGTCAATGTATGCTTAAAGGGCCTTCAACTCGGACAGCGGAAATATGCGGCCATAAGGAATCTCAGAGCCGGGTAACAGATCGATGGGGCAGTCGTAAGACCGGTGAGGAGGTAAGCAGTCAGCTTTTTTTTTTTTATCAAAAACGTCTTTGAACTCGAGGTACACTGGAGGAACGTGCTGAAGATTATCAGGTACCGGTGCTATAGTCAGGCATGGGGCTGGAACTAGGCAGTGCTGGGAACAATATATGGAGGAGAAGGAGATCTCTTTCTTACTCCAGTCAATTTGAGGATCATGTGTCTGCAGCCAAGGGAGCCCCAAGATGATGGGAAACATAGGGAAACAGATGATGTTGAAGCGCAGGAACTCCTGGTGGCCAGAGTCTGTGATGGTAAGAATGGGTCCTGTTTCTTGTGTGACAGGTCCGGAGCAAGGAAGGGACCCATCAGCCAAATGGACCTGAAGACTTTGTTTCTTAGGCAGGAGTGGAATGTGCAGTCTGAGCTAAGGCAGCATCCAGAAGGCAACTACAGGCCCCCGAGTTAATTATAACTATTGGTAGGCAAATTTCCTTTTCCACCAACTGTAGGGAGACAGAGAGAGTGACATAAGTCTGAGGCAAATCTGCGAGTTGATAGTTCATAACAAATCGTGAACAAGACTTACTGGGCCTCAAAGGACAGTTGCGGAGGTAATGTCCTGTTCTCCCACAGTATAAGCATAGATTAGCTTGGCGTCTTCATTGCCTCTCTTCAGAGGTGAGAGAATGGACTAGTCCAAGCTGCATCGGTTCGGCTTCTGGAACGGGGATGACTGAGGGAGCCAGAAAGGATGGATGGATAGGAGAAGGCTATGGAAGTATCCAACTGGGTTGGGAGGCCATAAGTGCTCGGAACGTCTTTCCCGCATGCGTCTGTCCAGTTTAGTGGCGGTTTGAATTAAGTTCTCCAAGGTAGCAGGGGTCTCAACTCGAGCCAGCTCGTCCCTAAGGGCTCCCGACAGACCCTGGCAGTACTGGTATTTAAGAGCAGGTTCTTTCCAACCAGTGTCAGCTGACCACTTGCGAAATTCTACTGTATAGTTCATTACCGGCCTTCTCCCTTGGGACAAGGTATAAAGAATGGCTTCGGCTGTGGCGGTGCACTGTGGGTCATCATATAATTGAGCCATGGATTCAAAAAAAGTGTCCACAGAGTTTAGCAAAGGACTTCTCTGCTCCAGTAGGCTATGAGCCCAGGCCTGTGGTTCATCGGCCAGTAAGGAGATTATGAATCCAACTTTTACGATTTCAGAAGAAAGTTCTAGCTTGAAGAGCCAAGTACAAAGAACAGGCGTTCTTGAATGCCCTGAATTTGGGTTCAGGAAGGGCAATCACCATGGTAGGATTTGACTGAGACTGAGAGGAGGAGGCCCCACTGGTGGGTGTAGGTACTGCGGCTGCTGGTACTGATGCTCTGGAGAGTTGCTGAAGGCAGTCATCAATTTGGACGTAGCCTTCCTGTAGTTTCTGGACAGCTTCTGTGAGAGCTGTAACCTGCTGGCACAGGACCTCAGGAGGAGAACACGCTCCGTCGGCCTCTGACATGGCTGGTTTGTACTGTCAGAAGGGGGTACTCACCAAGGCCGAAATGCAGAGAGCGGTTCGCTCTTGCGACTAAGCGCACTCCACCCCCTGGAGATGGTACAGAGGGTGAATGGCACAAAGAGGCACAAGCTACCAGCAGGCTGGGCAGGGTTTGCGTGAAGATCAGCGTAGGGCTTAGTAGCCATGCAGGACCAGGTAATATGAGCCCAAAACGGAGGTGGAAAAGCAGCAGAGTCCAGAACAGGCAGGGGGTCTAACACCAAGAGAAAGTCTGTGAGCAGGCTGGGAGCCAAGGTACTGTGGACTGGAGGCAAGTTCAAGAACTGCCTGAGGGTCTAGGCACAGGAGACTGAGGATAACCCGGGTCACAAGCAGAGGGTCAAGGCACAGGAGACTGATGGTAATCCGGGTCACAGGCAGAGGATCAGGGCACAGGAGACTGAGGGTAATCCAGGTCACAGGCTGAGGGTCAAACACCAGAGGAACAAGCAGAGTCCATAAAACAAGCCAGAGGTCAGGTCCAGGAGATGATCAAGGCAGGTCAGGATTAATCCGGGTCACAACAGGCAATCAGCAAACAGGAATAAGTACACAGGAAGCTGAAGACAAACCAGCGACTTGTCTGAGAGAGGAGGCAGCTTTTATAGGCAGCAAGGTTATGCGTGTGCTAGTGCGCATGCCTGCTCGCCGTTCCGTGGGGCAGCGAATGTCTGTGCGCCAAAGCGCTGTTCTGCCATGCATGCGCGCAGGGAAATGGCAAGGCTGATTCAGATTTCTTCTCTGATAGTACACTTTCTTTAGATGCAATGTTACCCCCTAGTGGATGTTTCAGTAACTATACTGCCACACTATAGACGATGGAACCTGGCCATCCTACACGCTATCCTAGGAAGGGAGAGCGGGTCTAGATAAGAGTAATATAGGGGCCTTTCTATAAGTAATGACAATAAAGTCTACGTTGCAGATCTGATGTTCTATACCAGCTAGCCGTAGCTTGTTAACTGTAATCCGTTTGGGTGTGGTGGAAACAGTAGATTCCTTATAGTGAAGAAAGCTAAAGGTGTCTGAGCACAGTGTTGAAATAATGCAGTAAAGTGTTCTTGGAGTAAAGATGTCTGTGCAAAGTGTTTCAATGTAACGGTGGAAAAGAATGGATATGGGTCGAGCAATTTGCTCTCTCATCAATGATCAGACCGTCCCGATGTGCTCCGAACAGGAGCTTGTGTAGCGACACTCATGCAGTGGATCCGCTGTCTCGATCCTGCGACGTGAAGCTTACCACACACACCGACAGACAGGCGACCAGAGTGGTTCCGGAAAGGATGTCCAACAGCGAACACCAGAGCAAGGCCCCTCAGGCCACGGATTGGAAGTAAGACTCCGCGTGGTAGGCCGGGACCTCTCTCTCCCTGTTGCACAGAGAGGTCAGTCTTGCGTCAGGCCCAGGAAGAAGAGAGTCTCCGTGCGGGCTTCTGCTGCTTTAATAGCTACTCCCAGCAATCTTCGGATGGCAGCAAGGATCCCTGGGATATGTAGTCCTGGCACACAATCGTGCAAAGCAATTATCTGATGGGGAACTATTCATCCCACAATCCTTTTATGTGGCACACAGATATGTCACTGGATACATTGATCGCTAAAGGGACAGGCAATACCTCCAAATGCTAGAAGGTACGGTACTTTATGTTTGTAGTCCATATTGCTATATCTACAGCTATATAGATTGGACTTAAATGAGAGACAAATGAGGAGGAAAAAGGAACAGAGGGACATTGTTCCAAATCAGGGACAGTCGTTCGAATTTAGCGACAGTTGGGAGCTATGTCTTAAAGGTGTCTGCAAAAAAAAAATCACACGACATTAGGGGAAATTGTTCTGTAGTACATACTGTAATAAGAACCAGGAGAAATCATTCACACAACAATAGAAGTGTACACAAAACACAGAAAGGATCAACATAATGCTTTCAGTGGTATACTTAATAACCCAAAGGGAGCAAGTAAGAGAACTTCATTGTTTGGGTTTATTGGGTTTATATACACTTTAAGGGGTATATTTATCAAAGATGTACAGGACACTTTGTACATCATTCAGTTGTATGTACTGATCATCCCTTTGACACATCACCTTGCTGATCCTGAGTGTGATCATGTCTGTAGTGGACATTGAACCACAAAGAACTATCTATCACTCTGCTGTCACATTTTATTTACTACTTTTAGGAGAACAGCATCACATCTAGGTACCCTTTAGTGGCAAGATTTTTTGGCAAGATTTTTAACAAAGGACACAAACAGTATAATGCCCTGTACACACGATAGGATTTTCCGATGGAAAATGTGTGATAGGACCTTGTTATCAGAAATTCCGACCGTGTGTAGGCTCCATCACACATTTTCCATAGGAATTTCCGACACACAAAGTTTGAGAGCTTGCTATAAAATTTTCCGACAACAAAATCTGTTGTCGGAAATTCCGATCGTGTGTACACAAATCCGACGCACAAAGTGCCACGCATGCGCAGAATAAATTGAGACGAAAGCTATTGGCTACTGCCCCGTTAATAGTCCTGACGTACGTGTTTTACGTCACCGCATTCAGAAAGATCGGATTTTCCGACAACTTTGTGTGACCGTGTGTATGCAAGACAAGTTTGAGCCAACATCCGTCAGAAAAAATCCATGGATTTTGTTCTCGGAATGTCCGATCAATGTCCGACCGTGTGTACAGGGCATAAGTCTTTCGCTGACACCTATACACAATATGTAGTTCACAAAATTTGGAGTAGCTCATAAGACTGAAAGGATTTCACTGTAACGTTTTAAGGTTCAGCTTAACAATTTTAATATATTCTTTTTTTTTTTTTTTTGATTTTACATATCCTTTTAATGAAAAGAAAAATACAGTGCAAGAAATATTTACCGTTAACATATTACAAAACAGGCATATGAAACAATAACATAAAAAGGTTTTAAAAGTAAAAAGAAGAAATCTGCAAGGTAAACTGGATTCCCAGCACCAGAAAACCAGTGGGGGCTCATGCTCATATTGGTGCGTGTGTGCATTGCTCACATGCTCATACTTCTAAGCAAAGAGGCAATGTTAAACATACTATTCCAGTTCATCGTGCTCGCGTTTGTGCGTGCACGTAGCGCCCAGTTGCCTGGTCTGTCGCCATGAGCAGTTGCTGAATGGTTTTCAGCTTATACCTGTATTGCTGAGACCTGACTCATTGAACCTGCTTACCTATGTATGACCCAGCTTTCCTCTGGACTTCGCCTTTGCTTTTGCCTCAAAAGTTCACCTGATCTCTCTGACCTCGGCCAGTTTACTGGACTTGTCTTTGTCTGCTGATTCTGTACTATGCTGCCCTAGTGTTAGCGACCTTGGCCTGCTTCCTGGACTTGCTCTGCCTGCTGACTCAGTCCCTGGTTGCCCAACTGTTGCAGGTTGCTGCCTGCATACCATCTCCACGACCACGACTCCTCCTTCTGCTCTGGTGCCAAGCAGCTTCAGTATGCTGTCCTGAGGACTGCAACCCCCAGCTTCATTCACCTAAAGAGCAAACTTCACCAGCCAGCTATTCCGGCAGTCGCGCCACTCTGTGCCCTCACACTCTCTCCACCTTCAGGAGTGTTGGTCAGAAGGTGCAAGAGAGGCCTCCACAACATTCCAGTCATCACCAGGTACATGATAAAATTGAATAAAAATGTTACACTTTTATTTAATTTCCCATACATGCATATTCACTTGCTCCCGCTCTGATAAAGCACCTCTTTATTTATGTTAATGCTGACTGTAGCTCAAAACCCACCCTGAAGTCCAATTTATGGGCATTCCTGTGGGTGGAGGTACAGTCAGCATTGAGCCCCCACCCTCTCTCCAAGCCCACTGTTATTTTACTATTATGAATGAACAGTCAGTGTTGTCAGGGTATGTAATAAAGCTGCCACCAAAGCTACCGGGCACCAGCAACCCTATCACACATGACAAAGGCCCATAGTTTATTTATAACAGTAAACCATCATTCAGCACCACGGGGCTGTGTAATCCATCTGTGAGGGCTAATTACAGATTTCAGCTGTGTTTCTGGAAGAAGACTGGCAGCAGCATTAGTGCCAGGAGTGAAGCAGGCAATGCAGATGAGGGCTGGGAGGTACTGGACGCCCAGTAGGTGTTTTCATGAGATGCAGTGTGCAGGGCCCTTGGCTCTACCATCTGAAATCTTCAGTAGGTCGAGCAACCTGTACCACCCACCAGATCCCATTGTAGTAAATGGAGCAGGGGTGATGCTGAATGAATGATTTGGGGATGGTACTAGTGCCATAGGGGGGGTGGGGGGGCGACTCCATGGCAGTGATATCATAAGGGGAGTGACAGGTGTCCGGACTTTGACAGCCCACAGCTGGCTGCGTGATCTTTTGTGAATGGCAGCGCTAGTCACGAGAGCGGCCCCTACTGCCAGAAATCTGTCTGTTTTGTCAGACAAAACTGCTTAGAAATGGCAGGATGGTACATGCACTTGTGAGATTAAATTAAAGTTTACAAACTTTTGTGAGACTTCTACTTTAACTGGCACCCTTCTGGTCAGATCACTTGCAAATATTGATGGGCAAACGGTTTATCCCAAGCATAAGTTTGGATGTTCGGCGAACAATGAACATTATGCGGTGTTTGCGGCAAATTCGAAAGCCGCGGAATACCGTTAAAGTCTTTGGTACACTAACATGAAAAACCAAAAGTGCTCATTTTAAAGGCTCATATTCAAGTTATTGTCATAAAAAGTGTTTGGGGACCCGGGTCCTGCACCAGGGGACATGTATCAATGCAAAAAAAAGTTTTAAAAAACTGACGTTTTTTCAGGAGCAATGATTTTAATAATGCTTAAGTTTTCACTGGGGAGAACCATTAGGGAGACAAAGCTCAATTACTCGTTGCCACCATCCCAAAAAATAGTATATCTATAAAAGCGAGTACCCCCCGGTACAAAAGGGACTTTAAGGGCGAACTTATTTATATCAAAACACAAATATTAATCCAAAAATAGAAAGGTAGAAAGATTTATTAGATAAAAAACACTGAGACTGAGACAAAAATAACAGTGATGCATAGAGTAATGTACAATATCCAATATAATGTATAAACCGTTAAAGCACTTCTCCTATAACCCAACGCGTTTCAGGAAATTCAAGATAAATCCCTTCTTTAGGGGATTGAGGGAGATAGTAATTGGAGATGCTCTGCAATATAAAAAACAGACAAATTCTAGATTTACAGAAAAAGGCAAATGTCAAACATAGAAAACATCATGGCCATAAAAACGTTCATACCAATACTGTTTCATGGAATAAAGTATTAAAAGTTTTTCAGATGATACCAGATAGGGTTTGAGACATGGCAAATGTCAAACATAGAAAACATAATGGCCATAAAAACGTACATATCAATACTGTTTTATGGAATAAAGTATTAAAAGTTTTTTAGATGGTACAAGATAGGGGTTGGGACATATATCCAGGCAAGGAAGATGATTGCCCAAACATGGGACGTTAAAACAAAAATAACCAGGAGTGAATAACTCAAAAATATTTTACAAAGAGGGAAGGAAGACAAAACAGGAACATGAGATATACAAACATGTTCCGAGCATTGCTTCCATTTTATCAATATTTGAAATATCATGGTAATAAAGAAATTAATTAAAGATCCTAGTTATTATAGAGAGACCAAGAGGGAAAAACAAAAATTATATAGTAGTTGACATTGTATAGGATGAGAAGTTGCTTTTAGTTACCTTGGTGGATAAATAGCGACATCTGTCTCACACAGGAACCCCAGAAGGTAGCATCCGCTCAGAGCAGGTGCGCCGTCTGGGGTTATATAGAGACGTCGACACATGTGCACTAACAGAAGGCGCTGGCATGACATGTCATCACGGCATGACAGAGTGCCGGCGCGTGCGCAATACAAAGCGCGGTGACATCACACGAATGTACGGCGCGCGTCATCGCGGTCATGTGTTATAAACAAACGTCTGAAGGTAAATAGGAAAAGAAAGTTACGGCACTAGGTACCGAAACAAAGGGGCGAGGGTGCTACAAGCTAAGCAAATGAAGCATCCACATGCACCCTAACTACGAACAAATAAACCATATTGTATTACAAAAAATTGGGGAAAAACAAAAGGATAAAAACAAAGGGGGCAGGACATGGGAAAAGCTGAAAAATTATACAAATGAAAGGATTTAACAGAGGACAAACAAAGGAGGGGAAACTCAGAGCAGGGATTGCACGGCACAACCCCAGAACATCCAACTAAAAAAGTGGAGGGCTGGAGGAGCGTTGTGCAAACCAAGCTCACCAGCGCAAAAAAGGGAGGAGGTTACCAAATGCAGAAGAGCGGGATGCTGGCGGTAAAAACCGGGACCAGACCCAAATCAACTGCGGTGCTCCACACATCGGAGGCCCAACCTAAAAAGGGGAGGGTCTCCATGTGCTGAGTGGGGAGCTGACGAGTCGAGGAAGAGAAAGGGCTGGAACAAATTTCATCCTATCTTTAGAAAAAAACTTGATTCAAAGATGATTACAAAAAGTATATATAGAAAAAGAGCCTCAGGTATGCACATAGATAATCCCAAGATGTATATATGTTCGACTTACATGTGATGATCAAAACCAGCAAATGGACTATAAATACAAAACATAATGTGAAGTAATAACTAAAATACTGAACAAAAGAATCCAAGATGGAAAGTTCACATTTGAAAAGTCATTCATAATCACAACTGTAGCATACAAATAACACAGTATATCAAATACATGTATATCTCATGATACTGTTTTGTCTTCCTTCCCTCTTTGTAAAATATTTTGAGTTATTCACTCCTGGTTATTTTTGTTTTATAGGATTGATCTTTTTCAACAAGTGTAGCTATAGCAGCTTACACGCCCCTGTTGTGAGGACTCACTTTGTTTTTGGAGACCCTTGTGAGGGATCTCTCAAGTCTTGAGGATTACCGTCCCATGTTTGGGCAATCATCTTCCTTGCCTGGATATATGTCTCAACCCCTATCTGGTATCATCTAAAAAACTTTTAATACTTTATTCCATGAAACAGTATTGGTATGAACATTTTTATGGCCATGATGTTTTCTATGTTTGACATTTGCCTTTTTCTTTAAATCTAGAATTTGTCTGTTCTTTATATTTCAGAGCATCTCCAATTACTATCTCCCTCAATCCCCTGAAGAATCGATTTATCTTGAATTTCCCAAAAGGCGTTGGGTTATAGGAGAAGTGCTTTACTGTTTATATATTATATTGGATATTGTACATTACTCTATGCATCACTGTTATTTTTGTCTCATGACAGTGTTTTTTATCTGATAAATCTTTCTACTTTTCTATTTTCAGATTAATATTTGTGTTCTGATATAAATAAGTTCGCCCTTAAAGTCTCTTTTGTACCGGGGGGGGGGGGGGGGGGTACTAGCTTTTATACAATTAATAATGCTTAAAGTGAAATAATAAAAATGAAATATTCCTTTAAATATCGTGCCTGGGGGTGTCTATAGTATGCCTGTAAAGTGGCACAGGTTTCCCATGTCTAGAAAAGTACCACAGCAAAATGACATTTCTAAAGGAAAAAAAAGTTATTTAAAACTGATCGCGGCTGTATCGAATTGTCGGTTCTCGGCAATATAGATAAAACTCATTGAAAACCGGCATGGGTCCCTCCAAGTCCATTACCAGGCCCTTCAGGTCTGGTATGGAAATTAAGGGGAACCCTGCACCAAATTAAAAAAAAAATGGCATAGGGGTCCCCCCCAAAATTCATACCAGACCCTTATCCGAGCATGCAACCTAGCAGGCTGCAGGAAAAGAGGGGGGGAGAGAGCGCCCTCCCCTCCTGAACCGAACTAGGCCAGTAGCCCCCCAAAGCACCTTGTCCCCATGTTGATGGGGACAAGGGACTCATCCCCACAACCTTTGCCCGGTGTTTGTGGGGGTCTGCGGGCTGGATTCCCAGATCCCCGCCTCCCCCCTATGTGAATTGGTAACGGGTACATTGTACCCCTACCATTTCACAAAAAAAGTGTCAAAAATAGTAAAAAAAGACAGGAGACACTTTGGGACAAGTCATTTATTAAAAGATAAAAAAATAAAAAATGTCCCGCGATGTAGATCCATCTCACGCCGCCGACTAGCCGAAAAAAGAAAAAAAAAGCCGCAACAGCTCCGTCTTCATGGGGAGCTGAGGGCAGGGTCACTGGGTGACGTAAACGGGTGACCCCGCCTTCCTCTGACGCCACTTGGCGTCAGATGGGGCGGGGTCATCCATTTTTTTCAATGAGTTATATCTATATTGCCGAGACCCGACAATTCATTACAGATGAGTTTTAAATGACTTTTTTCCTTTGGAAATTTATCATTTTGCTGTGGTACTGTTCTAAACACAGTAATAATGCGCCACTTTACAGGCATACTAAGGACATCCCTCAGGCACAATATTTAAAGGAATATTTTATTTTTCTTGTTTCACTTTAAGCATTATTAAAATCACTGCTCCCGAAAAAACGTCAGTTTTTAAAACTTTTTTTTGCATTGATACATGTCCCCTGCGGCAGGACCCGGGTCCCCAATCACTTTTTATGACAATAGCTTGCATACAAGCCTTTAAAATTAGCACTTTTGATTTTTTCATGTTCGTGTCCCTTAGATTTTAACCACTTCAGCACTGGAAGATTAGGCTGCTTAATGACCAGAGCACTTTTTTACAATTTGGCACTGCGCTGCTTTAACTGGTAATTGCGCGGTCATGCAATGTTGTACCCAAACGAAATTTGCATTCTTTTTTTGCCCACAAACAGAGCTTTCTTTTGATGGTATTTGATTGCTTCTGAGATTTTAATTGTTTGCGATATAAATAGAAAAAGACCAAAAATTTTGAAAAAAAATATATTTTCTACTTTTGTTATAAGAAAAAATCCTATAAACTCAATTTTAGTCATACATTTAGGCCAAAATGTATTCGCCCACGTGTCTTTGGTAAAAACCAAAAAAAAAACAAGCACCGCCTTCAGGATTTCTAAGGGCGTAAATTTTTGATTTCACTCCTCACTACCTATCAGTTTTGAAGGCCATAAAATTCAAAGATAGCACAACCCCCCCCCCCCCCCCCCCCCACCCCCCAAATTACATCATTTTGAAAAGTAGACACTCCAAGCTATTTGCTGAGAGGCATGTTGAGCCCATGGAATATTTGATATTTTGCCACAAGTTGCCGGAAAATGACAAACTTTTTTTTGCACAAAGTTGTCACTAAATGATATATTGCTCAAACATGCCATTGTTATATGTGGAATTACACCCAAAATACATTCTGCTGTTTCTCCTGAGTATAGAATACCATATGTGTGAGACTTTTTGGGAGCCTAGACGTGTACAGGACCCCGAAAACCAATCACTGCCTTCAGGCTTTCTAAGGGTGTAAAAGGGTGATTTTACTCCTCACTACCTATCACAGTTACAGAGGCCCTGAAATGTCCAGATAGCACAACGCCCCCAACAAATGACCTAATTTTGGAAAGTAGACACCGCAAGGTATTTGCTAAGAGGCATGGTAAGTATTTTGCAGCCTCATTTGTTTTTGAAAATGTATTTTTTTTTCTTTTTTCAATTTTTAAAACTTTGTGACAAAAAGCGAGATCTGCAAAATACATACATAACAACATACTCTCAGCAAATAGCTTGGGGTGTCTACTTTCCAAAATGGGGTAATTTGGGGGGGGGGGTTGTGCTATCTGGAATTTCATGGCCTCCAAAACTGTGATAGGCAGTGAGGAGTGAAATAAAAAATTTACACCCTTAGAAAGCCTGAAGGCAGTGATTGGTTTTCGGGGTCCTGTACGCGGTTAGGCTCCCAAAAAATCTCACATATGTAGTATCTCCATACTCAGGAGAAGCAACGGAATCTATTTTGGGGTGTAATTTCACATATGCCCATGGCATGTTTGAGCAATATATCATTTAGTGACAACTTTCTGTAAAAAAAAAAAAAAAAAAAAATTTTCCCCGAAACTTGTGGCAAAACATAAAAGATTCCATGGACTCAACATGGCTCTCAGCAAATATATTGAAGTGTCTTCTTTCCAAAATGGGGTCATTTGGGGGGGGTTGTGCTATCTTGACATTTTATGTCCTCCAAAACTGTGATAGGTAGTGAGGAAGTGAAATCACCATTTTACACCCTTATGCGCGTACACACGATCGCACGTTCCGACAACAAAATCCATGTTTTTTTTCCGACGGATGTTGGCTCAAACTTGTCTTGCATACACACGGTCACACAAATCTTGTCGGAAATTCCGATCGCCAAGAACACGATGACGTACAACACGTACGACGAGCCGAGAAAAATTAAGTTCAATATCCAGTGCGGCTCTTCTGCTTGATTCTGAGCATGCGTGGAACTTTGTACGTCAGAATTGTGTACACACAATCGGAATTTACGACAACTGATTTTGTTGTCAGAAAATATGAGATCCAGATCTCAAATCTTGTCGGAAATTCAGACGGAAAATGTCTAATGGAGCCGGTCAGAATTTCCAACATCAAGCTCCCATCGAACATTTCCCGTCGGAAAATCCGACCGCGTGTATGCGGCATTATAAAGCCTGAAGGCAGTGCTTGGTTTTAGGAGTCTTGTACACGGCTAGGCTCCCAAAAAGTCTCACAGATGTGGTATCCCCATACTCAGGAGAAGCAACAGAATGTATTTTGGGGTGTAATTTCACATATGCCCATGGCATGTTTGAGCAATATATCATTAAGTGACGACTTTGTGCAAAAAAAAACAAAACATTTTTAATGTTCCCGCAACTTGTGGCAAAATATAAAATATTCCATGGACTCAACATGCCTATCAGCAAATAGCTATCCAATTTCCAATTGGGTCATTTGGGGGAGTTTTGAAATGTCTTGGCATTTTATGCACAACATTTAGAAGCTTATATCTAACCACTTGAAGACAAAGCCCTTTCTGACACTTTTTGTTTACATGAAAAAATATTTATTTATTGAAAGAAAATTACTTTGAACCACCAAACATAATATATTTTTTTTAAAGCAAAGGCCCTACAGATTAAAATGGTAGGTGTTGCAATTTTGTTTTCACACAGTATTTGCGCAGCGATTTTTCAAACGCAATTTTTTTGGAAAAACGCACTTTTTTTAATTTTAATGCACTAAAACACACTATATTGCCCAAATGTTTGATGTAATAAAAAATATGATCTTATGCTGAGTACATGAATACCAAACACGACATGCTTTAAAAGTACATGGATACCAAACACGACATGCTTTAAAATTGTGCACAAATGTGCAGCGGTGACAAACTGCATACATTTTTAAAAGCCTTCAAAAGCCTTTACAGGTTACCACTTTAGATTTACAGAAGAGGTCTACTGCTAAAATTACTGCCCCTGATCTGACCTTTGCGGTGATACCTCACATGCATGGTGCAATTGCTGTTTACATATGACACCAGACCGGCGCTTGCATTTGCCTTTGCTTTATGCATGGGGGGGACAGGGGTGCTTTTTATTTATTTATTTATTTTTTGCTTTTTTTGTTTTATTTTTAAACTGTTCCTTTTCATTTTTTTTAAATCATTTTTATTGTTATCTCAGGGAATGTAAATCTCCCCTATGATGGCAATAGTTAGTGACAGGTACTCTTTTTTGAAAAAAATGGGGTCTATTAGACCCTAGATCTCTCCTCTGCCTGACCACACCAAGATTGGTGTGATAAAATGCTTTCCCAATTTCCCAATGGCGCTGTTTATATCTAGCAAAACCTAAGTCATGAAATGCTCATAGCTTCTGGTTTCTTAGGCCATAGAGATGATTGGAGCCATTCTGGTCTCTGATCAGCTCTATGGTCAGCTGGCAGAACTACCGGCTGCATTCTCGGGTTCCCTGTTGGGACAGGAGAGCCAGAGAAAACCATGGAAGATGGGGGGGGGGACATTCCTTCCCACTGCTTGTAAAAGCAGTCTAGAGGCTAATTAGCCCCTAGGATTGCTTTTACATGAAAGCTGACTGCTGGCTGAAAAGAATGATACCAAGATGATACCTAAACCTGCAGGCATCATTTTGCTATAACCACTCAAAGTCCAGCAATATACCAGTACATCACTGGTCCTTGTTGGACATACATTGTAATGTTCTTTTTTTCATGCAGCCTGTGGGCTGAACGAAAAAAAAATTGGTCGGTGGGTATGCCCACCACTAGAATACTGCCCTTCATCCACCCACTTCTAATGATGGGCATACATGCACCATTTTTTTTTTTAACTGTGGTGGTGAAATCACCTCCTACAGCGCTGGAGTTGCTGATTCACGTATCGTGGGAGCAAATGCTGTTGCTGTCAAGATGAATAAATCAGTTTTGCAGCTTAATGTCGTACCTGCTAAGCAAATGATGGTTAACAATAAAACAAAGTAACATTACAGTATAACAGTAGGACATACCATACCTGCAAAGCAAATACAATAAAACATAGTAAAAATAAAACAATTTTTAACGCCTGTGCCTAATCTGTGCCTAAAAAATATATGCTGAAGCATGGGGGCAATCCGCCCCTAATGTTAGGAGCAAATCGCTCCTCCACCCCTGCCCCCATGCTTCGGCATATATGCTATTTTTTTAACTGTGGTGGTGAAATCACCTCCTACAGCGCTGGAGTCTTGGCTTTACGTATCGTGGGAGCAAACGCTGTTACTGTCAGATTAAATAAACCCGTGCTGCAGCTGAATGGTGTACCTGCTAAGCAAATGATGGTTAACAATAAAACAAAGTAACATTACAGTATAACAGTAAGACATACCATACCTGCAAAGCAAATACAATAAAACATAGTAAAAATAAAACATTATAGTTCTAAAATACAGTAACAACAGAGAGAGAACAATAGATATAGAACAATAGTGAGCGAACAAGAGAGCAGACAATAGAGAGCGAACATAAGAAAGAGAACAATAGAGAGAGAAGAAAAATAAAACCACAACTATTTTTGGCTTTTTTATTTTATTTTTTTTTTTTTGTGTTTTTGTGTGTTTTTATTTTATTTTATTTTTTTGCACTTTTATAAAAACTGTGAACTGTGAACGTTCCAGATTAGGGTCTCTCAAAATGTGATGGCCATCTCATCTTCTCGAGACCCTGTGTTAGTGTGCCCTAGGACTGTGCAGTGCTGTACCCTATGATATTACTCCACTAGTGTGTGGTAGCGTTTGAAACAGTCACAGGTGCAGAGACCAGGTTGGTCAGGACAGGAGGGACAATAAAAGCGGATGTCAGGCCTAAATCAGCATTTTCTGCATACACGACATCTTCTTTGGGGTGTTCTTTGGACAGGGGTACCTGGGAGGACATACGGAAAATGCCTCTCATGCAGCTGGCTCACTGCATTTGCGTTGGGAAGGTGGGGCATAGCACCGTCTGGAAACAGAAGGGCTGTGACGATCTCTTCCTGGAATTTTAGGAAGGATGTAGTTCGTATAACACAAAAGCGTTCAGCAGAGCCAATTGAAATAAGTATACAGACACTTTTTTGTACCAGCGTCTGGCCTTATGGGAAATTAGGTACGGCGCCAACAACTGGTCGTTGAGGTCCCCCCCTCCCATGTTAAGGCTGTATTCGCGGACACAGAGGGGTTTCTCCACAACACCAGTCGCCATAGGAATTTGGACTGTCGTATCTGCATGAAGGAAGGACAGAACAAAAACATTCCGTAAATCCCTCCACTTCACTGCTAACAATTTATTACACTTCAAGCAGGCTCTCTCCCCCCACCTAAGTTGGGATTCTACAAGCCGTTGGGGGAAGCCCTGGTGATTAGATCGCACGGCGCCACATGCGCCAATTCCACAAACAAAAAGGTGACTAAAAAGTGGCACACTTGTGTAATTATTGTCCACGTACAAGTGGTACCCCTTTCTGAATAAGGGTGACACCAAGTCCCACACAATCTTACCAGCGCTCCCTATGTAGTCTGGGCAATTATCCGGCTCTACGTGATTATCCATCCCCTTGTAAACCATAAAACTATGTATAGTGTGTTGCCCTGTCACAGAGCTTATACATCTTGACCCCATATCACGGCACGCTTGCTGGGAAGATACTGTTTGATAGACAAGCGGCCAGAAAACTTAATCAGGTACTCATCAACGCAGACAACTTGATCGGGAGTAAAACAAGGCTGCAAACTGTTGGTTGAAGCGGTTTATGAGGGTCTGAATTTTGTAGAGCCAATCAAATCCAGGGTCACCCCGAGGACGACAGTTCATTATCATTGAAGTGCATGGACCGCAAGATCTGCTCGTATCGTGTCCTGGTCATGGAGGCAGAGAACACGGGCATATGGTGAATTGGGTCAGTGGACCAATATGACCGCAACTCATTCTTTTTAGTAATGCCCATGAGGAGGGATAGACCCAGGAAGGTCCTAAATTCGGAATCCGTAATATGTTTCCGATCTCTGGAAGGATCAACTGGAGATTAGCGGCGATTAATTGACTAGCATACAAATTGCTTTGGTCCACAATAGATCTATAGAGATCTTCTGTGAAAAACAGCAGATAAAAATCAAGTGACGTAAAATCAACTGTTTACACCTGAATTCCGGGTTGGCCAGTGAATGGGGGAAGTACGGGTGCTGGTGGGCTCCCAATTCGGATAGGCAACTGCAGCAGGAAGGGCACTATGGGATCGATGGGCCTGTGTTTGTTTTCTTCTTGGTAGCTGCGGGACACTACTCGTGCTAGCCACCTCACCAGCTTGAACTGCACTTATGGGACTTGCCACGTCACCACGTGATACTGCAGTGCAGGATGTACGACCAGGATGTACTAGACTGCTGGCACTTGCCAGTTCACCAGAAGGATGAGCGGCACTAGTACTGGCTCTCTGCTCCATATGAGAGCCCTGCGGTTCTTGCACCTCAATGACAGCAGAAGAATGGGGTCGGGTACGCCTGACCTTGGCAGGGACCACTACTCTGTCGTCAGAGCTATCTGTCAGGGTGCCGCTGCTGTCTACCGGTTCGTATTCTGAGCCTGAATCTGACAGATGGGTGACTTCCTCTTCACTATCTGTCATGCTCAGAAACGTGTAGGCATCTTCACTACTGTACCTTCGATTTGACATTTTGGACTCACAGGAAAAAGAGCTCCTGACTGTCAGCGACTGCTTCAAACGCTACAAAAAAAAAACTGTTAGCATTCGCAGAGATCAGGCTTGACTCTGCAAATGCTGCAGTTATGTGTTTAGTGTTTTCGTAAGTGACAGTGATCGATTTATACTGCACTTGGGTGGGCAAGGCTGGACGGTGGGGCTAAACGCAGGTGCTAGCAGGTATCTGGGCTGATCCCGCTAACACTGCATTTTTGGGAACCCTAAACTGCTGGGGACGCTAGTATAGATCTGATCAGATATCAATCCGCTCAGACCCTATACTACTAAGGGAGGTGTATGGTGCGCGCGTGGGTGTTAGCGCTACTGGCACTAATCTGACGCTGCCTGGGGTGACGCAGACCCTATCTGACACTAAAACCTAACTGACATCACCCGCCAGGTGATCAGGGGGTTACACCTTTATTTAGGTAATATATGGCGGCTGCCCTGACGCTATAAAAAAATAACTAGCTAACTAGCGTCACCCGTGACACTAATACAGTGATCACTGGTGACGGAGTGATCAAGGGGTTAAACCTTTATTAGGGGGGGGTAGGGGGGGTCCCTAGACCTATCTGGGCCTACACTAAGTACCCTAACACTGATTTTGTCACTAATGACACCAGTACAGTAATAAAAAAAAAAAAATGAACACTGCACTGGGTGACACAGTGACAGGGGGTGAAGGCGTTAACTGGGAGGGGCGATCGGGAGGGATCAGGGGGTGACAAGTGTACCTGCGTGAACTGGTGTCAGTGTAGTGGATACACTTACTCTGAGATGTCTTCTCCCTGGAACGAAAATGATTCCATGAGGAGAGATTACATAATTTCCCCTGCTGAGTTTATACTTGCATAGACAGGGGAAGGATTTCATTCGCCAGGATTGATCACTAGGTCCAGGCCAGAAATCATTGGCCTGGGCCTGGAGACTGATCGGTTCTGAAAGTAAATCCAATCCTCGCGGCCAACTAGGGGGCGCACGCCCCCCAGGCGGCCGTGCACCCGACGTATAGCTACGACGTTTCACCCAGCCGAGCTAACCTGCCGCGGTTGGTCCGGAACTGGTTAACGGTGTTTGTCTGAATTTTTTACCTGTTTGCATGTTCTGGTGCGAAACGAACTGGGGGGTGTTCGGCTCATCCTTAATGGCAAAGTAAGCCCGATCTGATATCTTATTATCCATGGTAGTCAAAATGCCAAACGAGCACTAGCTGCCAAATCACAACTGCTTTAACTTGACATGTAAGAAGCTGTTGCAGATCCAATTCCACCCCATCAAGGGGATCGAGGGGTGTGCTGAAAGTATTTTAATATGTTCAGCAGACACATCCTTAATACCAACTGCCATAAATAAATTTATATTTCCATCTGACACAGATTCACAATCAAATATCAAATATCACAACCAAAATATTTTCAAGCACAATGAAGTTCAAATTTTTCGATACCAAACAAATTTCTCATGTATGTTTCTCCTAAAAGGTCTAATGTGTCTTATTAGCCTTCTGGACCATGTAATATAGGTACGTTTGGTAACTAGCTGTTGGTACTTGTTTTATATATTATTGCAGCCACTTTTTATATAGGTAAACTCCATTACAGTGAGAATAATGGAAATTGTATAAAGCCTAACTCTGCAGTTCTGCTGTAGGTCAGTATAGGAAAAAACAGACTGTTTATGACTTGGCTATTTATGACTGGGCCTCACTAAGAGTCTTTTGATGACCCTGGACTTATTACGGTTTTGAATATGTCTGAATTCCATCTAACTTGTCTGCTTTTCATCAAATGTGTCCTAAGCTGGCCTCAAAGTGGTTGTAAACCCTTTTTGTTGACTTCTACCTATAGGTAAGCCTAGAATAAGGCTTACCTATAGGTAGTGGAAATATCTCCTAAATGTGCGCTGTTTAGGAGATATTTCACTTGTAGTAGGCACATGCGCTGTGAAGAAACGGACCACCACGCCGGAGTGACGTCACGTGACTCCGGCCAGTCACAGAGCCAGAGTCCGTGGCCCTGGAAGGAAGAGGGGCGAAGATGGATGCGGCCTGCTCAGGGGACAGCGCGGGGCTTCGTTTGCAGGTAAGTGTCGTATAAAGGACTAGTATGCGATGCATACTAGCCCATTATGCTTTGCATTTGCAGGCCTTGTGGGGAGCAAAAGAGGAAGTAAAACCCATCGTATGGTTGCTTACAAACAGGCATGACAATGAAATCTGACCATCCTTGTTACCATAGGTGTGCGCAGCCTATTGCATTAGGGTGTGCACCCCAAAGCTCAAACACACACTACTCACTACTACTCACATCACTCACCATGTTCATTCAGAAAGGGAAGGGGCTGATAAATACATATTTACCGGCCCCTTCCCTCAATCATCCAAAAACATCTCCACAGCAACAGCCAGAAGGAGAGGAGAAGAGGAAATCCAGAAGTGCTGCAGAGGGAAGGAGTGGGGAGCCAGGGCAGTAGGGGGAATCTGTGCTGCACAGGGTGATTAGGGTGTGCCTGGGCACATGCGGCACACCCGGCACACCCTGTGCGCACGCCTATGCTTGTTACTGATTTGCAAAAAATGGGGGAAATTAGGGTGGTATGGTGCTCAGTATGGCTCCCCTTTCTCTCCACATGGTTTTAGGCTTGTCAGACTTCACAATTGTCACACTGAAGAATCCAGGGCCCTCAGGCTAAGCTATATATTTAAAAAAAAGGTGTGACCCCCCCACCCCCAGAGCTGACAAGCCTGTCATTCGGGCTAGTAGCCCATCGCAAGGGAACTGCTATGCTGATACCTACCCATATGCCCCATGGGGGCCTCCTGCACTTTCTCTGTCCCCTTACAGTTTTTTAAACGTGTACTGCTTTCAAGTCTAACGGGTCAGCAGGAGCATCAGCGGTGTGGGGGAGGCTGCCTGTTACACTCCCCTCTCATTTAAAGCGGGGTTCCACTCAAATTTTTAAATTAATCTTACCCCCTTCAGTTAATTGCATAGATGTTCAAATGCCGCATGAAAATTTTTTTTTAACGCTGTAATTACCTTTATATTGTAATTTATTGTGGCACTTCCTGTCTCTCCTCCCATGGGAGTAGGTGTGTTTATTGCCTTTCCCTGGCGCCGCACTGTCTCCTGGGAGCTTAGTGTCAGGCTTCCCAAGATTCAGTGCGGAAACAATGATCATGCGTGTGAACAAGCTGTGAATGAACAGCATTCACCGCATCCAGGAAATCAATGCTTGTGGGCTTCACGTGCCCACAAGCAAGATGGAAACAGCCAGTATCACTTTTTTAAAGTTATTTTTCAGTACGAAAGCAGACAGAGGCGGAAATATTACACCCAAACTGTGAGTATTATTTTGGGGTTAGCAAAGTGTCTCAATGACCTAAAAAAAAAAAAAAAAAAAAAAAAGATTGGTCGCCGGACTCCCACTTTAACCACTTCAGCCCCGGAAGGATTTACCCCCTTCCTGACCAGAGCACTTTTTACAATTTGGCACTGCGTCGCTTTAACTGCTAATTGCGCGGTCATGCAATGCTGTAACCAAACGAAATTTGCGTCCTTTTCTTCCCACAAATAGAGCTTTCTTTTGATGGTATTTGATCACCTCTGCTGTTTTTATTTTTTGCGCTATAAACGGAAAAAGACCGAAAATTTTGAAAAAAATTATATTTTCTACTTTTTGTTATAAAAAAAATCCAATAAACTCAATTTTAGTCATACATTTAGGCCAAAATGTATTCGGCCACATGTCTTTGGTAAAAAAAAATGTCAATAAGCGTATATTTATATTTATTGGTTTGCACAAAAGTTATAGCGTCTCCAAACTAGGGTACATTTTCTGGAATTTACACAGCTTTTAGTTTATGACTGCCTATGTCATTTCATGAAGTGCTAAAATGGCAGGGCAGTACAAAACCCCCCCAAATGACCCCATTTTGGAAAGTAGACACCCCAAGGAAATTGCTGAGAGGCATGTTGAACTCATTGAATATTTATTTTTTTTGTCCCAAGTGATTGAATAATGACAAAAAAATAAAAAATAAATTAAAAAAAAAAAAATTACAAAAAGTTGTCACTAAATGATATATTGCTCACACAAGCCATGGGCATATGTGGAATTGCACCCCAAAATACATTCAGCTGCTTCTCCTGAGTATGGGGATACCACATGTGTGGGACTTTTTGGGAGCCTAGCCGCGTACGGGGCCCCGAAAACCAAGCACCGCCTTCAGGATTTCAAAGGGCATAAATTTTTGATTTCACTCCTCACTACCTATCACAGTTTTGAAGGCCATAAAATGCCAAGATGGCACAAAACCCCCCCAAATGACCCCATTTTGGAAAGTAGACACCCCAAGCTATTTGCTGAGAGGCATGTTGAGTCCATGGAATAGTTTATTTTTTGACACAAGTTGCGGGAATGTGACAAATTTTTTTTTTTTTGCACAAAGTTGTCACTAAATGATATATTGCTCACACAGGCCATGGGCATATATGGAATTGCACCCCAAAATACATTTAGCTGCTTCTCCTGAGTATGGGGATACCACATATGTGGGACTTTTTGGGAGCCTAGCCGCGTACGGGGCCCCGAAAACCAAGCACCGCCTTCAGGATTTCTAAGGGCATAAATTTTTGATTTTACTCCTCACTACCTATCACAGTTTTGAAGGCCATAAAATGCCAAGATGGCACAAACCCCCCCCAAATGACCCCATTTTGGAAAGTAGACACCCCAAGCTATTTGCTGAGAGGCATGTTGAGTCCATGGAATATTTTATTTTTTGACACAAGTTACGGGAAAGTGACAATTTTTTTTTTTTTTTTGCACAAAGTTGTCACTAAATGATATATTGCTCAAACATGCCATGGGCATATGTGGAATTACACCCCAAAATACATTCTGCTGCTTCTCCTGAGTACAGGGATACCACATGTGTGGGACTTTTTGGGAGCCTAGCCGCGTACGGGGCCCCGAAAACCAAGCACCGCCTTCAGGATTTCTAAGGGCATAAATTTTTGATTTCACTCCTCACTACCTATCACAGTTTTGAAGGCCATAAAATGCCAAGATGGCACAAAACCCCCCCAAATGACCCCATTTTGGAAAGTAGACACCCCAAGCTATTTGCTGAGAGGCATGTTGAGTCCATGGAATATTTTATATTTTGACACAAGTTGCGGGAAAGTGACAACTTTTTTTTTTTTTTTGCACAAAGTTGTCACTAAATGATATATTGCTCAAACATGCCATGGGCATATGTGGAATTACACCCCAAAATCCATTCTGCTGCTTCTCTTGAGTACGGGGATACCACATGTGTGGGACTTTTTGGGAGCCTAGCCGCGTACGGGGCCCTGAAAACCAAGCACCGCCTTCAGGATTTCTAAGGGCATAAATTTTTGATTTCACTCCTCACTACCTATCACAGTTTTGAAGGCCATAAAATGCCAAGATGGCACAAAACCCCCCCAAATGACCCCATTTTGGAAAGTAGACACCCCAAGCTATTTGCTGAGAGGCATGTTGAGTCCATGGAATATTTTATATTTTGACACAAGTTGCGGGAAAGTGACAATTTTTTTTTTTTTTTTTTTTTGCACAAAGTTGTCACTAAATGATATATTGCTCACACAGGCCATGGGCATATGTGGAATTACACCCCAAAATACATTCTGCTGCTTCTCCTGAGTATGGGGATACCACATGAGTGGCACTTTTTGGGAGCCTAGCTTCATACGGGGCCCCGAAATCCAATCACCGCCTTCAGGATTTCTAAGGGCGTTAATTTTTGATTTCACTCCTCACTACCCATCACAGTTTCGAAGGCCATAAAATGCCAAGATAGCACAAAACCCCCCAAAATGACCCCATTTTGGAAAGTAGACACCCCAAGCTATTTGCTGAGAGGCATGGCGAGTATTTTGCAGCTCTCATTTGTTTTTGAAAATGAAGAAAGACAAGAAAAACGTATTTTTTTTTTCTTTTTTCAATTTTCAAAAGTTTGTGACAAAAAGTGAGGTCTGTAAAATACTCACTATACCTCTCAGCAAATAGCTTTGGGTGTCTATTTTCCAAAATGGGGTCATTTGGGGGGGGGTTTGTGCCATCTGGGCATTCCATGGCCTCCGAAACTGTGATAGGCAGTGAAGAGTGAAATCAAAAATTTACGCCCTTAGAAAGCCTGAAGGCGGTGCTTGGTTTTCGGGGTCCCGTACGCGGCTAGGCTCCCAAAAAGTCTCACACATGGGGTATCCCCGTATTCAGGAGAAGCAACAGAATGTATTTTGGGGTGTAATTTCACATATTCCCATGGCATGTTTGAGCAATATATCATTTAGTGACAACTTTGTGCAAAAAAAAAAAAAATGTGTCTTTTTCCCGCAACTTGTGTCACAATATAAAATATTCCATGGACTCGACATGCCTCTCAGCAAATAGCTTGGGGTGTCTACTTTCCAAAATGGGGTCATTTGGGGGGGTTTTGAACTGTCCTGGCATTTTATGCACAACATTTAGAAGCTTATGTCACACATCACCCACTCTTCTAACCACTTGAAGACAAAGCCCTTTCTGACACTTTTTGTTTACATGAAAAAATTATTTTTTTTTGCAAGAAAATTACTTTGAACCCCCAAACATTATATATTTTTTTAAAGCAAATGCCCTACAGATTAAAATGGTGGGTGTTTCATTTTTTTTTTCACACAGTATTTGCGCAGCGATTTTTCAAACGCATTTTTTGGGGAAAAAACACACTTTTTAACATTTTAATGCACTAAAACACACTATATTGCCCAAATGTTTGATGAAATAAAAAAGATGATCTTAGGCCGAGTACATGGATACCAAACATGACATGCTTTAAAATTGCGCACAAACGTGCAGTGGTGACAAACTAAATACATTTTTAAAAGTCTTTAAAAGCCTTTACAGGTTACCACTTTAGATTTACAGAGGAGGTCTACTGCTAAAATTACTGCCCTCAATCTGACCTTCGCGGTGATACCTCACATGCATGGTGCAATTGCTGTTTACATTTGACGCCAGACCAACGCTTGCGTTCGCCTTTGTGCAAGAGCAGGGGGGGACAGGGGTGCTTTTTTTTTTTTTTTTTTTTTCCTTATTATTTTTTTGCTTTTTTATCTTATTTTTAAACTGTTCCTTTCATTTTTTTTTTTTTAATCATTTTTATTGTTATCTCAGGGAATGTAAATATCCCCTATGATAGCAATAGGTAGTGACAGGTACTCTTTTTTGAAAAAATTGGGGTCTATTAGACCCTAGATCTCTCCTCTGCCCTCAAAGCATCTGACCACACCAAGATCGGTGTGATAAAATGCTTTCCCAATTTCCCAATGGCGCTGTTTACATCCGGCGAAATCTAAGTCATGAAATGCTCGTAGCTTCCGGTTTCTTAGGCCATAGAGATGTTTGGAGCCATTCTGGTCTCTGATCAGCTCTATGGTCAGCTGGCTGAATCACCGGCTGCATTCTCAGGTTCCCTGTTGGGACAGGAGAGCCAGAGAAAAACATGGAAGACGGTGGGGGGGGGCATTCCCTCCCACTGCTTGTAAAAGCAGTCTAGAGGCTAATTAGCCACTAGGATTGCTTTTACATGAAAGCCGACCGCTGGCTGAAAAGAATGATACCAAGATGATACCTAAACCTGCAGGCATCATTCTGGTATAACCACTCAAAGTCCAGCAACATACCAGTACATTGCTGGTCCTTGTTGGGCATACATTGTAAACTTTTTTTTCATGCAGCCTGTGGGCTGAACGAAAAAAAGATCTTGATCGGTGGGTATGCCCACCATTAGAATACCTCCCTTCATCCACCCACTTCTAATGATGGGCATACATGCACCGTTTTATATATGCCGAAGCATGGAGGCATCCTCCCGCAAAAGGCAGGAGCAAATCGCTCCTCCACCCACTGCTGCCCTCACGCTTCGGCATATATGCTGAAGTATGTAACTGTGGTGGTGAAATCACCTCCGACAGCGCTGGAGTCACGGCTTTATGTATCGTGGGAGCAAACGCTGTTGCTGTCAAGATAAATAAATCCGCGCTGCAACTGAATGGCGTACCTGCTAAGCAAATGATGGTAAACAAAGTAACATTACAGTATAACAGTAATACTTACCATACCTGCAAAGCAAATACAAAAAAAAAAACATAGTAAAAAATAAAACATTTAACGCAACCTGTGCCTACCTAAAATATATATATGCCGAAGCATGGGGGCATCCTCCCACAAAAGGCAGGAGCAAATCGCTCCTCCACCCACTGCTGCCCCCACGCTTCGGCATATATGCTGAAGTATGTAACTGTGGTGGTGAAATCACCTCCGACAGCGCTGGAGTCACGGCTTTATGTATCGTGGGAGCAAACGCTGTTGCTGTCAAGATAAATAAATCCGCGCTGCAGCTGAATGGCGTACCTGAAAACAAAAAAATGGTTAGAACACATTAAACTATAAAAAAATTACATACCTGAAAAGCAAACATGATAAAACATAACAATAAAACATTGCAGAATAGAATACAGTAAAAAAGAGCAGAACAATAGAGAGAAAATAGAGAGAGAGAGAACAATAAAACGACAACTATTTTTGGTTTTTTTATTTTATATTTTTTTTGTGTATTTTTTTTTTTTTTTTTTACATTTTTTTTTATAACTGTAACTTTTAAAACTGTAACGGTTCCAGGTTTGGGTCTCTCAAAATGCGATGGCATCTTGGGAGACCCTGTGAAAGTGTGTCCTAGTCTGTGCAGTGCTGTACCCTACGCTAAAACTCAACTAGTGTATGGTAGCGTTCAAAACATTCACCAATGCAAAGACCAGGATTGCCAGGACAGGAGGGACAATAATACCGGGTGTCACGCCTAAATCCGCGCTTGCTGCAGACACAACATTTTCTTTGGGGGGCTCGTTGGGTAGGGGTACTCGGGATGGCATAAGGAAAATGCCTCTCATGCAGCCGGCCTACTGCATTTGGTTGGGGAAGGTGAGGTGGAGCACCGTCTGGAAACAGAAGGGCTCTGACGATCTCTTCCTGGAATTTAAGGAAGGATCCAGTCCGTCCTGAAGCTCTGTATAGCACATGAGCGTTCAGCAAAGCCAATTGAAATAAGTATACAGACACTTTTTTGTACCAGCGTCTGGCCTTACGGGCAATTAGGTACGGCGCCAACAACTGGTCGTTGAGGTCCACCCCTCCCATATTTTGGTTATATTCGTGGACACAGAGGGGTTTCTCCACAACACCAGTCGCTGTAGTAATTTGGGTCGTCGTGTCTGCATGAAGGGAGGTAAGAACGAAAACATTCTTATTGTCCCTCCACTTCATAGCGAGCAAGTTATTACACTGCAAGCAGGCTCTCTCCCCCAGCCTAAGACGGGAATCTACAAGCCGCTGAGGAAAGCCCCGGCGATTAGGTCGCACAGTGCCACATGCTCCAATTTGATGATCAAAAAGGTGACTAAAAAGTGGCACGCTCGTGTAATAATTGTCCACGTACAAGTGGTACCCCTTTCCGAATAAGTGTGACACCAAGTCCCACACTATCTTGCCAGCGCTTCCTATGTAGTCAGGGCAGTTTGTCGGCTCTACGTGACTATCTTTGCCCTCGTAAACCATAAATCTACATGTATAGCCTGTGGCCCTGTCACAGAGCTTATACATCTTGACCCCGTATCTGGCACGCTTGCTGGGAAGGTACTGTTTGAATGACAAGTGGCCAGAAAATTTAATCAGGGACTCATCAACGCAGACAACTTGATGGGGAGTAAACAAGTCTGCAAAACGTTGGTTGAAGTGGTTTACGAGGGGCCGAATTTTGTAGAGCCGATCGTATTCAGGGTCTCCACGAGGACGACAGAGTTCATTGTCGTTGAAGTGCATGAACCGCAAAATCTGCTCGTATCGTGCCCTGGTCATGGAGGCAGAGAACACGGGCATATGGTGAATTGGGTCAGTGGACCAATATGACCGCAACTCACTCTTTTTGGTTATGCCCATGTTGAGGGAAAGGCCCAGAAAGATCTTAAATTCGGAGACCGTAATTGGTCTCCAATCTCTGGCAAGGGAGGACTGGGGAATAGTGGCGATGTGTTGACCAGCGTATAAATTGCTTTGGTCCACAATAGATCTATAGAGATCTTCGGTGAAAAACAGTGAATAAAAATCCAGTGGCGTAAAGTCAACTGTTTCCACCTGAATGCCGGGTTGGCCAGTGAATGGGGGCAATACGGGTGCTGCAGAAGTGGTGGGTACCCAATTCGGATTGGCGAATGCAGCAGGAAGGGCACTATGGGCACGACGGGCCTGTGTTCGTCTTCTTGGTGGCAGCGGGACCCTACTAGTGCTTGCCACCTCACCAGCTTGAACTGCACTTATGGGACTCGCCACGTCACCACGTGATACTGCAGTGCTGGATATACGACCAGGGTGTACTAGGCCGCTGGTGCTTGCCAGTTCACCAGAAGGAATAGCGGCACTAGTACTGCTCTGCTCCATACGAGGGACCTGCGGTTCTTGCACTTCAAGGACAGAAGAAGAAGTTCGGGGTCTGGTACGCCTGACCCTAGCAGGGACCACAACTCCGTCGTCAGAGCTATCTGTTATGGAGCCGCTGTCCTCTACAGGATCGTATTCTGAGCCTGAACTTGACAGATGAGTGACTTCCTCTTCACTATCTGTCATGCTCAGAAACGTGTAGGCCTCTTCACTAGTGTACCTTCGATTTGCCATTTTGGGCTCTAAATTTAGGGGTACACTAGTGAGACTCACAGGCAAAAAAGCTCCTGACTGTCAGCGACTGATTCAAAACGCTACCAAAAAACTGTTAGCGATCGCAGGGATCAGGCCTGACTCTGCGAACGCTGCAGTTATGTGTGCTTAGTGTTTTGTGACAGTTATCGATCGATACTGCACTTGGGTGGGCTGGGCAGGGCTGGGCCGAGGAGCAAAACGCAGGTGCTAGCAGGTATCTGGGCTGATCCCGCTAACACTGCGTTTTTTTGGGGGACCCTAAACTGCTGGGGAGTATAGATCTGATCGGATCAGATATCGATCCGTTCAGATACTATAGCACTAAGGGAGGTGTATGCTGCGTGCGTGGGTGTTAGCGGTACTGGCGCTAACCTGACGCTGCCTGGGGCGACGCAGACCTTATCTGACCCTAAAGACTTAACTTATATCACCGCCGGGCAATTAGGGGGTTAAACCCTTATAAGGTAATAAACGGCGGGTGCCCTAAAACTATAATAAACTATAATAAACTATAAAAAATTACAAAAAACAAACCAACTAACCAGCGTCACCCGTAACAATTATATGGTGATCACTGGTGAAAGGGTTAACTAGGGGGCAATCAAGGGGTTAAAACCTTTAGAAGGTAGTATATGGGGGTCCCTGTCGCTATAAAACACTGACGGCGAACCTATATACTTACCTCCCTAACTAGTGTCACCTGTGTCACTAATACAGCGATCAGAAAAACGATCGCTTAGTGACACTGGCGACGGGGGGTGATCATGGGGTTAAAACTTTATTAGGGGGGGTTAGGGGGGTACCCTGGACCTAAGGGGGGGTACCCTAGACCTAAAGGGGGCTAACCTAACTGCCCTAACACTTATAACTGACACAAACTGACACCAATGCAATAATCAGAAAAAAAAAAAAAACTGCTATTGGTGTCAGTATGTGTGGGGGTACAGGGGGGTGATCAGGGGGTGACTGGGGGGTGACAGGGGGGTGACAAGTGTGCCTGCGTGTTCTACTGTTAGTGTAGTGTTGGTGCACTTACTTGGATGTCTTCTCTCCTCGGCCCCGGATCAAAAAGACCGGCTCGAGGAGAGATGACATCACTTCCTCCGCTTCTGTTTACATTCACAGAAGCCGAGGAAGCCCATCATTGGCCAGGAGCGATCGCGAGGGGGGAGCCACGAATGAGTGGCCTCCCCCTCACCTTCGATCGACCCTGACCTGAATCCGACCGCCGCTGGCACCGGGGGGGGGGGTCCGATCGGACCCCCCACCCGCGGGCAGGCAAGGACGTACCTGTAAGTCCTTTTGCCTGCCCGTGCCATTCTGCCGACGTATATAGTCGTGCGGCGGTCGGCAAGTGGTTAATCACGATAGACTCTTCAATATATCCCGAGGCAGCCCGAGTTGGTGGGTGGAGCCGGGGGTGTGGCTGCCTCCTCCACTCCTCCCAAACACTTGTTCACACAGGCTGAGGAGCAGAGACTACAGCAGCCAAGGGAGTGTCCATATCTAGGAATGCAGTAAGTGACTGTCACTGCATACAGCACTAAACTATTTCACCCTACCTAATCCTGTCACTATACCTCCCTATACTATCCAATCCTGTCACTATACCTCCCTATATTATCCAATCCTGTCATGATACCTCCCTATACTATCCAATCCTGTCACAATACCTCCCTATACTATCCAATCCTGTCATTATACCTCCCTATACTATCCAAACCTGCCACTTTACCACCCAATACTACCCAAACCTGACACCCTACATAACTTCACCTGATACTGTACACTCCTGACCTCCCCTCTAATGTGTCCTATAACCCCCCTGTACTGTGCCTTCCTGCCCCCACCCCCCATACTGTGTACAGTCATACATAAATACAGGTCTCTGATAGGCTGGGAGAGGCATTTATGACAGGGGGGCAGTGTGTATAGGGAGGGAGATAGTTTAAAAAAGGAGTGGGAGCAGTGTGTACAGGGAACAAGAGCCAGTGTATATGAGGGGGCAGTGTGTAGAGAGGGCAGGACAGTGTGTATAGGGCATGAATTTATTTAAGATAATTCCCTAGTTGTCTGTATTTGTTGTTTCTAATCACACTAAAAAGCCATGCCCAATATGTAGCATTATTTAGCCACACTCACTCCATGCCACCACGTGCATAGCGTGCCGTAGGTCACCATCTACCTGGTAGGGGCCCTAGTGCATTACTTTGCCCAGGGGCCCATGATGTTATTAAGATGGCCCTGATGGGCACACACAGTTTTTCTGTACCCCTTGTGCATTTGAGAGGTTGTAGGCTAAGTGGAGGGGGTGGGGGGCTTGTCCACCTTTCCTAGTGAACATGTTTGAGGGTTTCTAACCAATCAACCACTGTGTGCAAGTTAATGAAAGTTATTAAAAAAGGAAACCATACTATAGAAAAATTACTTTATTTATTAACATTTACCTTTCCAGGTTCCAGTGATGTCTCAAGACACCTTGTATCATCAGAACCAGGTTGGCAGGTCATGTAGTCATCCTTACTTGCTGCTGAAACTCCTATCTGAGCACTTTCTGATTTTCAATTCTGGTTATGATTTTGTGTGCCCAGGAAACTGCTCACATTTCCCTAGCTTGCATTGAGATGGGAATGTATCATAATTTTTTTTATCTATTAGCAGGAATTGTACAAATGTAATGGGATTTTTTTTGTAATGATACTATTAAAAATGTACAAAATCATTTATTAATTCCATTAAAATAGTTTGGTAAAAATCAATACGCGTGTTATGGTTTTCTTTCATGTTGGCTAATCCAACTTACACACATGGGGGAAAGGAAGCCTATCAGAACATATCAGCTACAATAACTGCTGAAGTAATGGCCTTTGGTGCCCTCCAGTGGCGAAAAACATATGTATGGTTCTCATCCAGGACCGTTGTCTCTGCTATGGTCACCTATAAGCCGCATCCTTTTTGTGCACACATAAAAGGTCAAAAGTTACAATATACACACAGAAGTTTTTCTGGTACAAAAGGAATGGTCCTCAATAAATTGTTATCTTGCTACAATAATTCCTGAAGAAGCATTGCTTGTTGTGAAACATGTAGAGAATGTAACATCTGTAGCCTCAATACACAACACCAAAGAGTTACCCTGCTAGGTCCTAAGGATATGAGAACTTTTGGTAAGGGAACCCTCTACAATCAATTTAATGCAAAAGAAAGCCAATACACAATGGAGGTGGGCTCTACCTGTCACCATACTCATTAAATTGTCAATTATGACTATTGCATGAAACATACAATGTATACCTCTCTAAATATATAATTCAGCTCCCAATTGTAATATAAATCAAAATCTTTATTCCATATAAATTAAAAATTATTCCACATACAACATATAACACATATATGGTTAAAAACAACCTGCTGTCCACCTTGATGTTATTGCTTTGTTAATGTCCTCATTTTGTTATACTCAGTAGTTTTGTTTAAAAACCAAAAGCAGAGACTATCACAAACTTTGTGGAACCATGAACTTTTGTATACCATTTATTTGATACTACCAATTTACTGTTGCATACATGTTATATTTGGTCTTTCAATAAAATCTGATTGAACTAAAATAACCTGCTGCCCCAACTCCACCCATCCAACCTATAATATTAAGTTACAGATGCATACATAAAGTCTTCAAAAGACATATAATAGCTTCAACATTTCTTGAGGTGGCCATCAGAGAAAATATATATAAAAAAAAAAAAAATTTAAAAAGTATAATGAAAAAGATAAACTTTCCAGAGTACTAATAAATTTGGTGGTGAAAGCCCACCATAGCTGTATCGAACTGGCTCTGCTTCAAAGATGAAAATGATGAACATTTTGTCTTTGTAGGTAAGTGGATATAAATCAAATTTGGGAACAGAATGTACATCCTTTCAATATATGCTGCTCAAAAAAAAAATTAAAGGAACACTTTTTAATCAAAGTATAGCTTAAAGCCAATTCAATTCCTGGGATATTGATCTGGTCAGTTAAGTAGCAGAGGGGGCTGTTAATTTCATTAACACCAAAGCAAAACTAATTAACAGCTGGTGCACTAGATGGGCAACAATGGGACAACCTCCAAAACAGGAATTGTTTTACAGGTGGAGGCCACTGACATTGACTGAGTCCAACTCCTCCAGGATGGCAAATCAATATGTACAATTGCCAGAAGGTTTGCTGTGTCTCCCAGCACAGTCTCAAGAGCATGGAGAAGATTATAGGAGACAGGGAGTTACTCTAGGAGAGCTGGATAGGGCCATAGAAGGTCCTTAACTCATCAGTAGGACCGGTATCTGCTCCTTTGTGCAAGGAGGAACAGGATGAGCACTGACAGAGCTCTACAAAATTACCTCCAGCAGGCCACTGGTGTGAATGTCTCTGACCAAACAATCAGAAACAGACTTCATGAGGGTGGCCTGAGGGCCCAACGTCCTCTAGTGCGCCCTGTGCTCACTGTCCGGCACTTGCCAAATGCCATTGAACTTGGCATTCGCCATTGAACACCAGAATTGGCAGGTCCGCCACTGAAGTCAGGGATCCAAGTAGAGGAACAACAAGCAGGAGGAGCCAGAAGGAATGTCAGCAAAGCCAGTCTTTATACAGGCAGGAATGAAGTGAGCTGGAGATCTTTAAGTAGGCAGGACTGACGAGCAGATCCACAACAGCTGGTTAACTGTGGAGAGAGATGAGAGCTGGCAATTAGCCGACAGCTGAGCGGCCAGCTCAGAGAAGGAAGGGCTGAGCCAGCCCTGACACACATGTGGCAGACATGAAAGGGTCTGGAGGAGCCATGGAGAACGTTATGCTGCCTGTAACATCTTTTATGATGACCAGTTTGGTGGTGGGTCAGTGATGGTCTGGGGAGGCATATCCATGGAGAGATGCAGTGACATCTACAGGCTAGACAATGGCACCCTGACTGCCATTAGGTAACAGGATGAAATCCTTGGACTCATTGTCAGAACCTACACTGGTGCAGTGGGTCCTGGGTACCTCCTGGTGCATGACAACGCCCGGCCTCATGTGGCGAGAGTATGCAGCCAGTTCCAGGGGGATGAAGGAATGGATACTATTGAATGGCCCCCATGCTCTTAGCCTGACCCAAATCCAATAGAACACCTCTGGGACATTATGTTTCGGTCCATCTGACGCCGCCAGGTTGCACCTCAGTTTGTGCAGGAGCTCAGTGATGCCCTGGTCCAGATCTGGGAGGAAATACCCCAGGACACCATCATTCGTCTCATTAGGAGCATGCCCCAACGTTGTCAAGCATGTAGGGGCCATACAAACTACCGAGTACCATTTTGAGTTGATGCAATGAAATTTCAGCAAAATGGACTAGCCTGTTGCATCATTTTTTTACTTTGATTTTCGGGATGACTTCATTATCATTTTCATTTCTTTCAAACGATGAAGCATCCTTTCGTTCCTAACACATTACCCAGTCCATATCAGTATAGATATCCAGCATGATATTTTTTTCCCTATTGAGATCTGATGTGTTTTCAAAGTGTTCCTTAAATTTTTTTGAGCAGTATGGTTAACAGAAAACCGATGGATTTACCAAACCGTGGTCTAGAGGAGGTAACACAGGGGGATGTGGACACACAGTCCTCTGATGCTCAAGAATTGTTCACACTGCTCAACCCCAGTCAACTCCCTCACACTGATTAATTAATTGGTGCTGGTCTAGAGGAGGTAAATGAACTTGTAAATGAACTTGTATTAACAAATAAATAAACTTTCAAAGCATATGACATCCACTCATCAGCAAGATTTATCCAGGATTACTCAGCACTTGAAAATCCATAGAGGTCCATAAAGCCTCTATTCAAAACAGATATATTTCTCATACAGCCAATGCAAAAGAGTTTAAACTTCAGTAGATAGAGTATAAGTCCCTTGTGAAAAGCGTGCAGTATAAGAAATCCTCATAAAGGAAAGTTCAATACTTTTCAAACAGTATGCAATCCATTTCATCCACTATATATCCTTTGTTTAATAGATGGAGGAGGACAGCAGCAAAGCCATGTTGTATAGTTTTTGCCGGCTGCTTCAGAAACAAACAAATGTGCATGGGTGTTCCTTATACCATATACGCAAAAAATCAATCAGGAATCAAGAGAATCGTTTGTGGGAGGATATTGGTAACGTGTTCTCAATGGACACCACTAGATGTCTCACTAATGTGTGTGGCTTAGACTTAAGTGTCTCTCTCCATTGTAAAAAAAAAGTAAGACTCAGCCCAGGTTCACACTGCTGCTGGTTAGAAATCGTGCAAGCTCAGCTGAACTCGCACGATTTCAAACCGGCAAAGCAGTCCGACTTTGGGGGCGATTTGACAGACATCTGTGTGGGTTCATGCACAGATGTCTATTCAAATCGCCCCGAAAGTCAGCGCCACACTGAATCAGACGGTACCATTCCCGGCAAAAGCCGCCAATTTGGCATGCGATTTGACATGTCAAATCGCATGCCAAATCAGCCCAATGTGAACGTGGACTCAATCCTACACTGTGACAACCACTCCCCTTGATTTCCTCATGCCACATTAAGCATAAATGATTTATACAATATATACAACATCCCGGAGCTGTCAATTTTTTAATATAACACTTCCTAATATTCCTTATTTTTAACGTTTTATTAAATAAAAAATAAAAAAAGGGAAATAAAGGTGGGAGATGAAAGAAGAAAATTCCTTACGGTAAAAACAAAGTAAAGATTAAGCTATCATTGAGGCCAGGTGGTTTAGTTGCCTCCAGCTCCAAAATCTACCTGGCTTCATGTTGTAAAAGTATATGGTCAAAATCCCCTTCCTGGTACTGGAGGGGACTACTTCCAACATCCAGCAATTAAGGCACTTGGGGTTTCTGTTGTGTTGTAAGCACACATAACGAGCAATAGGAGCTTTTAAATGACAAGTGCCAATTTCATAGATATGATCTTGTAAATGTCTCCTAACCGTACGGACGGCCTTCCCATTATAGAAGGACCCACAGGTTCAAAGGATGACATATACCACCCCAGTGGTGTCATCTGTAGCTTGATCAAGTATTGATTTAATTAAACCAAATACTGTTGTATGATACCATACCGTGATTATCGGTTTGACCGAACATCTGTAACTTCATCCAAGTTGAATGGATTTGCTAACGTGAAAGAAAACCATAAAACATTTATTGATTTCATCAAACAATTTTAATAAATGATTTTGTAAACTTTTATTGGTGTTATCCTTTGTGCACCCTAAATAAGTAAAAAATAAAAAATACGTAAAAAAATCCTGTTCCATTTGAACTATCTTCTACCACTATATACAGCTTTTTTCCTATTACCAGTTAAAAACAATATGAAATCCAATAACAAAAGTGCAATATATTTCAGATTACCATCCTTAAATGGGGTGGCTGCATTTGTTTTCATTTTTAGGCTTTTTTTTTTCCAGATTCTAGATCATCTTAATCTGGCCAGTAAAACACCTCCTGTCCGAGGGTGTCTCCATTCTGGATGGTGGAGCAGGGTTGGATAAAGAGAATCATTGGCCTGGTGCTGAGGATTTTGGTGGGGCTTAAAAATAAATAAATAAATATATAAAAAAAGCAAACAATTTTTAACAAATTAATTTAAATAGAGAGAGAGAGGATGAGAGAGAGAGAGAGAGAGAGAGAGAGAGAAAGGGGATGAGAGAGGGGTAAGGGAGGGAGGATCAGAGAGAGAGAGGGGGGGGATGAGAGAGAGAGAGGATGCGCATGAGCATGTGTGGGAGTGACATCAATGCAGCCCGGCCAAGGTATGTGACCAAAGGCACAGAACTTGGCAGGAAGACCGGGTGAAGATGGAAGCGCTCGGGACCCATTGGATTGATCACAGCGCAGCGCTTGAGGGCTCAGTCTGACAGGTAATTGTACCCTAATGTGCTAATATGCTGTGCATACTTGTTCATTATGGCAAAACCTACCTTAGGGCCTCTAAAAAGTAGTAATGTTAGCGAAGTTTACTACCACTTTAATATCACAGGATCCCAGGAGCTTCTTATGGGGCCCCCTACTGACCCGGTGGCCCTTGGGCAGTGCCCAAGTGCATAGTTGCCAACATTTCAAAAATATTTTCAGGGACACTTTTTTACCAGTAGTATATTTAGAGTATACCACTTACCCAGTTTTTGTGGGTAAGAGGCATAGGGGAGGAGTATGGATGGTATAAAAGTGGGAAGTATGTGCAGGTGAGGGAGAGGAATGTGGAGGGTATAACAGTGGGCACTATGTACAGGAGAGGAGTGTGGAGGGTATACCAGTGGGTAGTATGTACAAGAGAGGAGTGTGGAGGGGATGACAGTGGGCGGTATGTACAGCAGAGGAGTGTGGAGGGTATGATAGTTGGGCAGGATGTACAGGAGAGGAGTGTGGAGGGTATAATGGGGGCAGTATGTACAGGAGAGGAGTGTGGAGAAAAAGACAGTTGGCAGTATGTACAGGAGAGGAGTGTGGAGGGTATGATGGGGGCAGTATGTACAGGAGAGGAGTGTGGAGGGTAGGACAGTGGGCAGTATGTACAGGAGAGGAGTGTGGAGTGTATGACAGTTGGGCAGGATGTACAGGAGAGGAGTGTGGAGGGTATAATGATGGCAGTATGTACAGGAGAGGAGTGTGGAGAAAAAGACAGTTGGCAGTATGTACAGGAGAGAAGTGTGGAGGGTATGATGGGGGCAGTATGTACAGGAGAGGAGTGCGGAGGGTATGACACTGGGCAGTATGTACAGGAGAGGAGTGTGGTGGGTATGACAGTGGGCAGTATGCACAGGAGAGGAGTGTGGAGGGTATGACCGCCGGCACTATGTACAGTAGAGGACTTTATGAAAGTGGGCAGTATATACAGCAGAGCAGTGTGGAGGGTATGCCACTGAGCGGTATGTACAGGAGACAAGTGTTGAGGGTAAGACAGTGGGCAGTATGTACAGGAGAGGAGTGTGGAGGGTATGAGAGCAGGCAATATGTACAGGAGAGGAGTGTGGAGGGTATGACAGTGGGCACTATGTACAGGAGAGGAGTGTGGAGGGTATGACAGCGGGCAGTATGTACAGGAGAGAAATGGATGACAGTGAGTAGTATGTACAGGAGAGGAGTGTGGAGGGTATGACAGTGAGCAGTATGTACAGGAGAGGAGTGTATGACAGTGGGTAGTATGCACAGGAGAGGGATGTGGAGGGTATGAAAGTGGGCACTGTGTACAGGAGAGAAGTATATGACAGCGGGCACTATGTATAGGAGAGAAGTGTGCAGGGTATGACAGAGGGCAGTATGTACAGGAGAGGAGTGTGGAGGGTATGACAGTGAGCAGTAGGTACAGGAGAGGAGTGTGGTGGGTATGATAGTGGACACTATGTACAGGTGAGGAGGATGAAGAAATCTGGGAAGAAAAAAATTTAAAGGTTTGTGGAAGGATGTTTAAGGACTGGGTAGTGGTTAAGCGGGCCATACATGGGATGAAATTAAGCCAATTAAGCAGAGACCAGCCATAGTCGATCTATGTATGGGCTAGCTGGTTGTACACAAGTCAATCTATTAAATGAACTTGAGTACAACCAGCCTGTCAGGTTTTTCCCAAAACAATCAGTGCTGCCAGCTATAGTTACCAACACTGATCATTGTATTCTGTGGGTAGGGAAGGCTCCCCACTTGCAAAACACAAAAACACTGTATGAGTGATTCCCCCATCCACAGGTCAGCAGGTGAGAAGGTGTGTGGGGGCAGGCTGGGGAGAGAGGTCTGTCAGCAGGGGGGTGTGAGGTGGTCATGGAGCGATATTAATCAGTGGGTGGGGGGAGTAATTGGGAGTGATATCTTTTGGAGTAGGGTCTGTCATCTTCAGATTGGGAAATGGTCACCTGTGAAATAAGTTAAAGGGAGGTGGCTAACATGAGAAGTGGCTGGGGAGTGACCTGGTTGGTGGCGAGTGTGAAATGGATGATGTGTTTCAAGTTTCTTTCACGTTTGTGGTAATGCTTGCTGCCCTCTGAAAAGTGATCTGTGGTGGATTGCTTTTCAACGAGTGGTATAGCAGCAGCTGACAGGCATTCATGAGGTGCTACTTCCGCCTCCTTTTTTTTTTTACATTGCTGAATGGTATTTTTACATTGTTTGACTATGTTGCTACTGCGAGTGAGTTTGGCTTGCAGTTGCAGAGTGGCCCCATTGAAATCAATAGGCATGTTTGACAGGCAGTGCTGCCTGTCAAACTCTGCAGGCTGAGTTAAAGATGCTGCAGCTAAAGAAAGAACAAAAAAAAAAAAGTTGCAGCTGTGAAGTAAAGCATTACAGCTATGGCAATCGTACAGCCCTGTCTAAATGTATTTTCAAGATTTGGCTCAGGAACGTGCGGTGAGGTCAGTGGGTGGTGAGGAACTGGCTAGTATCAGAGCTAGATACACACAGGTTACATACGCCGCGAATGTTAGAGCGAGAGCAATAATTCTAGCACTAGACCTCCTCTGTAACTCTAAACATGTAATCTGTAAAAAAATTTAAAGCGTCACCTATGGAGATTTTTAAGTACCTAAGACTATACAATTAATTATTATATAATGTTTTTAAGGTAATTTACTATATTTTCAAAAAATGTACTCAAGCAGGTGGCTTAACGGACAAATTACCGAGGTTTGAAGTTATAACTTCAAACCAGTAATTTCACAGTAAATAGATAAATAATAAATTATCATCTTATAACATATACCATAATAATATATGATTTAGCTTGATTAAAACTGTACCCTTTCAGCAGCAGAAGATTCTTTTTCTCCCTCTTAACTGTGTGAGAAAAACATGGGATTATGGGTAAATCTAATACACATAAAAACATGTTTTTTTCCCTCTAATTAAGAGGGGTGGGCTGGAAGGGAACATTTGTCTTTTAGAAACATGCCACCTTCTATGACACTGCAGTGAGAGGACAGCCTCCACTGCAGCATTCATATTGGACAGCTGGGGCCAATGGTACTTTATAATTGGTCCAAGACTCCAAGCTGTCCATTGAGCTCAGTGCCTCTGACAAGAAGTGAGAGGCACTGTGAGCTCATCCTTTCAGTCTGCTGCAAACAGAGTGTACCAGCTTGTATTTAAACTGGCCGCACTGTATGTAGATTTGACAGGCTGCACAAGGAGCCCATATCTCTGGAACCGTAGGTCCTAGGAGCCCCAAACTTGGGCAGTGGTGGGGTATGTCTTCGGCTACCTACCCCCGCAAACCCCCCCCCCCACATTTGGGGTCTCTATGACCCTCGAAACGCAATTTTTTTTGGGGGGGGGTGTGAATTTTTTTTTTTTGCAAATGGGCCTATCTTGAGGTAAGGGGCCTGGAGCTGCAGCTCCAATAGCCCCATGTTAATCCGGCCCTGTGGGGGAGCAACAGAGAAACAAAGGTTTTAAATAAATAAATAACAGCTGACCATTGTACACACTCCGTCAGTGTTAAATGGTTTGTCTCAGCCCCCTGCTTTTCCTGGACAGCTTGGTCTGTTAACCTTTAAGACCAAGATGTGGCTTCCAATTTAGAAGTCTTGACTGAGAGCTGCCAGAGACAGCTTGGTCATACAACCACCTAAAGTTGGGAACACATATGTGCAGTAGCTGGGCATTAAAGCCCATCTTTTTCATCACCACATATATGTGTTATGCGGTCAGCAAGAGGTGAAGTTGAAAAATAACAGCGAAAAATAGATGTAGTCTGAAGCACCATGAGTGATGAGCCTCCACCCCTAAATATATAAACAATAAAAAGACACATTGGTCGTGGATCTTTAAATGAGGCAAATCACTTTGAAACATTTGTCTCTTTTTTGTCACATGTCACACGATAGGGACTTAAACAGATATTTTGAATCCACTTTTTTTTACTTGGATCCACATTATATGTACACACAATTCTTCTTTATAGATCACTGTTGGCCACAAGTGCCATCACCTTCTCACATAAGTCATGGATTCACTGTAATAGAAACTTAGTCCGCCTCTATTTGCCCTCGAGGTCCATTTGGGTCATGTCGCCACAGCCCCTGGGGCAGACATCCCTTGGTACCCCCCTGTAACGAAACATCCCACACTCCGCTTGAGTGCTTTCGTCATATACCGCTTCTTCCCTGTCTGAATATAGATATCAAAAATTCCAACCGCTGACAACCAATAACTAGGCAGTACTCATTTTGGCTGCTCAACATGAACTGTTTATTTTAACACAGGCACACAGAGATATTCAAACTTCTCATCAGTAGACTGTCCCAATCAGCAGGGAGAGCTGTTGGAGGAACCCCCCCCCCCCCTCCCCACAGCAAATACACATAGACATAAGCATCCCATAATAGGTTGCTCCCAAGGCTCCCAAGGCAGACAGACAAAATAGAACAATGGGATACATCCACACCTAACAAACACATAGCAACCCCCTCCCCACCTCATATTATCTAGCAACGGTCTCTGATGAACGGTGGATTTTATCTTCACATATTCTTGAGGTCAGACTGGGGTTCTCGGTCAGCCTGTGCCCCTAATAGACACAGGGTGACTTACACATAAGAGGGGCTGGGGGAGCTGGACAAGGAGCCTCCAATGCTCTCCAAGGTAACCTGGATTTCCCAAGCCCTCTGCCCAAAGTGACTCCCGTCACACCTCCCCTTACAGGGCTGCTAGGTTCCCCCCATTTTTGAGCTGACCTGTAAGTAACAGGGCTACATGTCCACATTTTTCCCCTTTTTTCCCTCCCTGCATTGGGAGTCATCTATTTTGTACATGTTATTATCATTCTGGCATAGATAATTTTCTTGCATCTACTCCTGAGGAAGTGGACAATGATCCACAAAAGGCATAGAGTTATAAGATGCCAAGAAATGTGTGGATCGCTATCTACTATGCAATCATGTATTTCCATTTGCCAATAATCATGTATCATCTGTTAAAATATCTTGTATACAAATATCAAGATTTTTTATGAATTTATATTATTATGGTAACCTATTATGGATCAGCTTATTATATTTCTTTTGAATTATTATTTTTTTGTGTTTATAAACTGTGAAAATGAAATCTGCTATCATGTAATAAATTTGTAAAATATATATATATATATATATATATATATATATATATATATATACATTTACATATATATATATATATATATATATATATATATATATATATATATATATATATATATATATATATATATATATATATAACAATGTAGATTTGTTAATTGTTTTGGTCATGTTTTTTTTTCTAAGCTCTCAATTTCAGTTCATGTAAATACCTAGAGGACTCAGACTTGAGTACAGTTCAATTTAATTTCAGCATTCGATACTAATCAAGGTAAACAGGTTTATGAAATTTGCAAGCTAGTTAGTGAACCAAAGGTGAAGGAAACAGGCTAGACAAGGAAAGAAGAGAATAATGGTTAGATAATTAAAAAACAATGTTATCTGAAAGTCATGAAAAAAAATAAACCTTACTTTTCGAATGTTTAAGGTGATACCCTTGTCAGTGCTCCCTTTTGTGTTTATGTTAGATATCCTGCCATATCTTTTATGTGTGTCTCCCCTATGCACAGCATTACCAAGGCAAAATCTTACTGCATGAAGAGGCAGATGGCACTTTCTCTCTGTTACCTCTTCTGTTCTCGCCACACTACATGACTACAATAATATAATAAAACTGAAATTGTGCTTAAAAGTTTCAGGACCCATACATACCAGTGCACGCAGCATGTGTATTTTCAGTAGCACATAAAAGCATTTTTTTTTTACGTTCTGCTATTAAACATATCCAATTAAAAAAAATCAAATTTCTTCAAAAATGTAGGCCAAAATGTATTCCGCTACATGTCTTTGGTAAAAAAAAAAATCCCAATAAGTGTACATTGATTGGTTTGCATGAAAGATATAGCATCTACAAACGATGGTATATATACTGAAATTTGTAGTTTTTTATTTTTATACTAGTAATGGCCGTGATCAGCGACCTATAGTGGGATCATAATAGTGCGGCAAGCAATCTGACACTAACTGATGCTGCTTGGGAACTGTCACTAACATCACCAGTGACAGTAATACAGTGCTAATACTATCTGTCACTGTACTAATAACACAAGCTGGGAAGGGGTTAACATCTAGGGGTAGCAAGACATGCCGGCAACTCGATTGCTTCTTCTTAAATCTTTATTGAGCACTAACAGCAGTGTGACATCTAAGGTGCTAACATGTTTCGGTCGGAGCCTTCTTCATAGCCATCTAGGGGTAATGATAGGGTTAACTGTGTGCCTAACAAGTTTAATGTGTGCAATAAGTTCTGCTTTTACTAGTAGATGTGGCTGATTTTTCTCCCTGCTTTGCAGGGAGAAAACACAGCCACATCTCTGCTCTGTGTACAAAGTCCTGTGTTGTTCATAAACACAGGGCTCTGTACTGTGATTTGCTAAGCTAATCAGCAGGTCCTGGACATAAATAATTGGCTGGGACCTGCTAACTGACTTGTGCTATAGCATATAACTGCACAGATGGGGCTGCGCGTGCGTACTCCCTACCCTGAAATGCTGCATTATGTACATGTACGTGATTCAGCGCAGAGCGGCCGCCCCATTGCTGCATATGTGCATGGGGCAGTCCACAAGCAGTTAAAAACAAATACAATATATTTCTGCAGTACATGCACATGTTTTATCTCTTTAGATACCTGTTGATCTGCCAAAATTGCCCTTAGCTCCTAATTCCTGTTGTGGACTGACAACACATGTGTTTTTTCAGGACTGACATCTCAATAAATGGTGTCAGCCCTGCTCAGTTGTCTTATGTTAAACCACAGAAACCCCCTCTCCCCATCATCAAAATATAGCGGATAATTTTTTTCTAGTTCACATTAAAGTGGTGTTCCGGCCGAAATTATACATTTTAAATAAAAATACTCCTATAATACACAAGCTTAATGTATTCTAGTAAAGTTATTCTGTAAACTAAGGGCTGTTTTGTTAGTTTATAGCAGTAGTTTGTTATTTTATAAACTTACAGCAGGCCGTGGCCATCTTAAGTCTGGGCATCTGAAGCCAGACTGTATTTCTTCCTGGATCTCATCCTTGCAGATCTCGCACATGCTCAGTGCAGCACAAGCAGTGTAATAGGTTTCAGGTCAGGTTTCCACAGCAACGGCAGTTTCAGAGGAAGTTGCCTCCCCTTCCCAGAAAGCATTGCAAACAGGAAATGATGCAATGGGCCGCGGCCAGGGAGGAGGAAGTGAAAAATGAATACAGCAGATATACAGTAAGTGCTGAGAAAAAAAATTAAAAAATATCCAATTTGTTTACAGTGCACAGTTTAGTGAGGGATGCTGAAGAGTTGTAAAAGTGGGTGGAACTCCACTTTAAGAACTGGGAGAACTTCTTCAGAAAACATATGAAGTGTACAAAGAACAAAGGTCAACTCTAAATTTATGACAAGATCAACACGTATTTTGATGGGAATATATCAGTTTTTTTTTCTGTTACTAGTTTAAAGTGGAGTTCCACCCACTTTTACAACTCTTCAGCATCCCTCACTAAACTGTGCACTGTAAACAAATTGGATATTTAAAAAAAAATTTTCTCAGCACCTACTGTATATCTGCTGTGTTCATTTTTCACTTCCTCCTCCCTGGCCGCGGCCCATCGCATCATTTCCTGTTTGCAATGCCTTCTGGGAAGGGGCGGCAACTTCCTCTGAAACTGCCGTTGCTCTGGAAACCTGACCTGAAACCTATTACACTGCTTGCGCTGCACTGAGCATGTGCGAGATCTGCAAGGATGAGATCCTGGAAGAAATACAGTCTGGCTTCAGATGCCCACACTTAAGATGGCCAGGGCCTGCTGTAAGTTTATAAAATAACAAACTACTGCTATAAACTAACAAAACAGACCTTAGTTTACAGACTAACTTTACTAGAATACATTAAGCTTGTGTATTATAGGAGTATTTTTATTTAAAAAGTATCATTTCAGCCGGAACACCACTTTAAGTAATTCATGACCTATAAAAGCAAATGAAAGTAGCTAATTGGCAAAAAACAATTATGTGCCAGAATTATACATTGTTAATACTATATACGCAATGCCTTGAAAAAGTATGCAACCAAAAACATAAATTTTTTTTTTTATTGGGATTTTTTTGTGATAGACCAACACAAAGTGGCACATAATTGTGAAGTGGAAGGAAAATGATAAATGTTTTTCAAATTTCTTTACAAATAAATATGTGAAAAGTGTGGCGTGTAATTGTATTCAGCCCCCCTGAGCCAATACGTTGTAGAACCACCTTTCTCTGCAATTACAGCTGCAAGTCTTTTTGGGTATGTCTCTACCAGCATTGCACATGTAGAGAGTGACATTGTTGCCCATTCTTCTTTGCAAAATAGCTCAAGCTCTGTCAGATTGGATGGAGATTGGATGCAGTAATATCACAAGTTTTTCGGCTGCAAGAACATCTCATTCCCATCTCTCCTGATTACTGAGTTTCTCCATACTCACATTGTCATTTTTATAGACTTTGCTTATATATTTTTGATCACTTAGATACACTCACCTTAATGGATTTTGTATATATCAGAGTAATTTTGCTTTAGGTCCTTGTAACAGGTTGATGGTGCACACCACTCTTCACATGGCCGTTTTTTGGTAGCATTTTTTGGTAGCATTTTTTTACTTTATTGTATCACTTTTGCACAATACTATATGAGTTTGTATGGTTGTGTTTTATCATCTTCACTGATTATTTAATGGTTGCGCGCTTGTTTTTCGGAGATATATGTTTTTTAGCTTTTTTGTATTTAGGCTTACACAAGCAGCTGCACTTTTTTCACTTAGTTAGCGCAGAAATTTCCTTTATAGCTTTCTTCTAAGATTGCCATGTATTTGGCTCCATCCATCTTTCCAACAACTTAGACCAGCTTCCCTGTCCCTGCTGAAGAAAAGCATCCCCACAACATGATGCTGCCACCACCATGTTTCACAGTGAGAATGGTGTGTTCAGGGTGTTGTGCAGTGTTAGTTTTCCACCACACATAGAGTTTTGCTTTTAGGCCAAAAAGTTCAATTTTGGTCTCATCTGACCAGAGCACCTTCTTCCACATGTTTGCCGTGTCCCCCACATGGCTTCTCGCAAACTGCAAACAGAATATCTTATGGCTTTATTTCAACAATGGCTTTCTTATTGCCACTCTTCCATAAAGGCCAGATTTGTAGAGTACACGACTAATAGCTGTCCTGTGGACAGATTCTCCCACCTGAGCTGTGGATCTCTGCAGCTCCTCCAGAGTTACCATGGGCCTCTTGGCTGCTTCTCTGAATAATGCTCTCCTTGCCCGACCTGTCAGTTTAGGTGAACGGTCATATCTTGGTAGGTTTGCAGTTGTACCATACTCTTTCCATTTTCGGATGATGGATTAAACAGTACTTCGTGAGATGTTCAAAGCCTGGAATATTTTTTTTTATAACCTAACCCTGCTTTTAACTTCTCCACAACTTTATCCATGACCTGTCTGGTGTTCTCCCTGGCCTTCATGATGACGTTTGTTCACTAAGGTCCTCCAAGAAACCTCTGAGGGCTTCACAGAACAGCTGTATTTATATTGAGATTAAATTACACACAGGTGGACTCTATTTACTAATTAGGTGATTTCTGAAGGCAATTGGTTCCACTAGATTTTAGTTAGGGGTATCAGAGTAAAGGGGGCTGAATACAAATGCACGCTGCCTTTTTCAGATATTTATTTGTAAAAATGTTATCATTTTCCTTCCACTTCACAATTATGTGCCACCTTTTTTTGGTCTATAACATAAAATCCCAATAAAATACATTTACGTTTTTGGTTTTAACATGACAAAGTGTGGAAGATGTAAAGGGGTATGAATACTTTTTCAAGGCACTGTATATTTATAGACATGCTTGTTCATGTTTCTTTCTAAGCTCTGAATTTCAATTCAGGTCAATGCCTAGTATACTGTATATAAGAGGCCTCAGACTTGAGAACAGTGGATTTGATTTCAAAAATTCAGTACTAATCAAGGTAAACAGGTTTCTGAAATATGCAGACTAGTTAGTAAACCAAAGGTCAGGGCAACAGGCCAGACAAGAAAAAAAGAAAGAGGATAAAGGTTGAACAACTAAAAGCCAATGATGTCTGAAACTCAAGTAAAATTAACTTTTCAAAGATTTGAGGCTATGGGCCCTCTCTCAATGTCTCCTGCTATGTTAATGTCAAATGACGTAGTAATTTCCAAAGGTAGTACAGCACATTATTGAAACACACCTCCAATGACTATCATACCTTTTGGAGCACAGCCATAGAAAAAGATGGTGCGTGTCTGATGCTTAGTATTCAAAGTATTGGGGTTGCTTTAAAATATTATATGCATTAACAGGAAACATCACGTGCTTTAATGTGCCACAGTGTGAATGGGCCCTCAAAAGTTAGAGTCCCAAGGAAAAAAGGGGGGAGAGGTTTTTGAAAAGTTTTAGATGTGAGTAGGTGAGGAGAGTGAAGGACAGGATCAACTTTTGCAGATGTTGCACCAAGTTCTTTTTTGTGCAAAAAAATTTCAGTCTATGAAATTAAACTCTATAAAATATAAAAGAGGAATTTGCAGTACACCTGTAAAAATGTATGTCAAGCCTAAAAAGTGTTTTCTAGTTTTGGATAGAGTGGAAAAAATTAGAACTCCTGTCTGTGTTTTACTGCTAGATCGTTTGGGCTCTGTTAGAAAGATTTACCCTCACTTCTTGTCCTGCTGGCAAAACTTCTACAAGCCAGGAGGTGAAGGAAAACCAAGAAGGCTCATTTCACAGTTACTGCCCTACTGAAAAGCTATCTGCAGTGGATCTCTCTTCAAAGGAAGATGAAAGGAGGTTTGCAGTCACTGCCTTTGGATGCCTGTTTTTTTCTGGCTAAGGGTCACCGTCACGCTATAATGCCAAGTGGCCACAGCCCACCCCAGATAGTCGGCACTCAGTGTGGACCACACCTTTTTGGTCCCCCAACTACGACACTGTTTGTGCTGCTTTTCCATTTACTAGACTGAGTTTTGCTGTACAGGGGATTACAAAGGCCAATACCTAGCCAAGTTCAGATATTTAAACTGCTTGCAATAAAAAATATACATTTCATTAGGTATTAAAGTGGAGTTCCACCCACTTTTACAACTCTTCAGCATCCCTCACTAAACTGTGCACTGTAAACAAATTGGATATTTTTTTTTTTTCTCAGCACCTACTGTATATCTGCTGTATTCATTTTTCACTTCCTCCTCCCTGGCCGTGGCCCATCACATCATTTCCTGTTTGCAATGTCTTCTGGGAAGGGGCGGTAACTTCCTCTGACACTGCCGTTTCTATGGAAACCTGACCTGAAACCTATTACACTGCCTGTGCTGCACTGAGCATGTGCGAGATCTGTAAGGATGAGATCCAGGAAGAAATACAGTCTGGCTTCAGATGCCCACACTTAAGATGGCCACGGCCTGCTGTAAGTTTATAAAATAACAAACTTCTGCTATAAACTAACAAAACAGACCTTAGTTTACAGACTAACTTTACTAGAATAAATTAAGCTTGTGTATTATCGGTGTATTTTTATTTAAAAAGTATAATTTTGGCCGGAACACCACTTTAATCAATGCAAAGCTATATTAATTTGTATCCTGTTTAATCGGTCTTGAGTACAGCTTTCATTTTCATTTTCAAAAGATTAAAACCAATATTATTTAAATAGAACATTTTAATTGTTTCAAGATTACTGAATAGTAATTTAAGGCATTGGACTAACGATATTTCATAACTGATCTGTCCCACATCTTCCCTACTCTATTAAAGTGGTTGTAAACCCTCACATATACTCAGTGAAGTGACTGGCCTCAGGTGATACACAGAGATGAAACAAATCCTTCTACATGGGTTGCACCTGCTTATCTCTAGGTGTCTTTCCCCTACATGCATTCAAAGTGCAGGATTTACACAGGATCTCTCACCTCTAAAAAGCAGGGGGCAGAGAGCTGAAGTTACATCAGTGAGGAGAGCAGCGAAGGCCGATTGGAGGGAAGGGACACACCCTTCTTCACACAGCACACAGGAACAGAGCTGAGGCTGTCAAACAGCTGTAAGTCCCTCCCCTGTCACCATTTTTCTCTTGGTGTCAGGAAAACTTGTCAGAAGTGACTCATGCTGATAGCAGAGGAATGAGGCAAAAAGCAGAATTGACACTTAATGCTCTGAATTGAGACAAGCACACACAGAGTATGTTCTGCAGAAGGATATGCTTTGTTCATATTTCAAGTCTGAGGTTTACTACCACAGCAACAGAAAGTCATCTTGAGGCACATAGTTTCAGTATACCATTTGCAACACACTTCCATCAGATACCTTCTGTTTTAGGATGACTCTACTGTTTTTTGCACTGATTAGTTGCAGGGCTTTTTTTGGTTCCATTTATCTCACCCCACCATAACATGCTTGGTTATTGTGTAGTATGTGGAAACACCAGCCATTGCAGATTACCTAATTTTTCCCATCAGTAGAAAGCCATAAAGGTGAAACTGTACACCTTCATGCTCCCCCAACAAGCAACTCCAAGTTTTTCCAAGTGGCAAATCACCAGGCCCCAGTACAGTTACATTAGGGCAAACAATAGTGTGTACAATCCTCTGTAAATTTCTGGGGGCTCCAGCGGCAGATCATGTGGCAAGGAAGTGCAGGTGGGCAAGTACAGCTTGCTTATTGTGCCTGCTTCAAATGAAACCTGTTATTTGGGTAGCATGAGCAAAGTACAGATTATTGAAACATTTACAATCTGTGTGCTAAACCTACATAAAATAAATATATGACCTCAATGTATGTAAGTTTTTTTTTTAATTGGAAAAAGCCAACTTTATTTGTATAAAAGTATTTTACAAAATAGTTACTTATGTGAAATAATAAACAGTACATTATAACAGTCGTTTTGTGTGAGATTCTTTGTACATACATGTTAAGGTACAAGTTTATGATGGTGTATACATCCAGTATATAAAAGACTTCATGTCATTCTACTACCAATAGATTTCTGATAAAGATTTTCATGGTTTAGACTTCCATAGGATAGGCACCTTCTAGTTTTATCTAAGTAGGTCTGTCTGCGAGGCATTGGGGTATTTTAAGCACATGTTTCTCCATCCTCTAGCCATCTATCCCACACCTTTGAGTACTTATGTGTGCATTTCCTATGGGCATAGACCAGCTTTTTAAATGGCAGTGCATCATTAATGTCCCTCTTCCATTGGTGTATGGAGGGAGACTGAGCCTGCATCCATACCTTGGCTATGCACTTACGCGCCATAAACATCATTTAGAAATGTAGCTTGGTATTTGTCAATTTCTACGTCTGGCAGAAGTCCCAAAAGACACAGTTTGGGGTCCAATACTACTGGGGATCCCATATTGTCATGTAAAAATTGGACAATCTGCGTCCAATACGTCTGAATGTTTGGGGAGCTCCATATGAGTACCTGGTGGTGCGTGGCACAAATGGCATGTCAGGTCATATGTACGGAGAAATTTTGCCTTTTTAAGAGGGGTCAAGTAGGCTTTGTGTATAATGTATATTTGTGTCAGTCTGTCAGATAACTTGGGGGACGTCAATCTGGTCCTTTCCATTATTTCATCCCAGTCTTCCTCCTCTATGGGGTCTATGTCTTTTTCCCATTCCATTTTTGCCTTTTGTGCAGTGGCATTTGACCTACGGTTTCTGATCTTTAGATAGAGGGTCAATATGAGTTTAGAGGTTTGCTCTCCCAGTATTATATCCAGGACCAGGGGAGAATCTGACACTACTTCTATATTTGGTAGTTGTGTTTTTAATGCATGGCGAAGTTGTCAGTACTTAAAAGCCATCTGGTTAGGAAGTGTATATTCTTCCTTAAGCACTTGAAACTGCTTGAGTCTGGAGTTAGATAGCACCTGATGTATATATATTATACCATGTGTAGCCCATACTGTCGAGTCTGAGAGATATTCTAACTCAGGTAGGTGTTTGTTGAACCATAGTGGGGTATGGGTGTGAATTTTCCCAGTGTTTTGCTTTTTCAGCCTGATTTCCCATATTCTTTGATGATGGAGTAGCATTGCCATATTATAACTTGTTTTTTTTTTTAGTAATGTGTTTCCCTCTAAGGATAGCTTGGAGCGGGGTAAATGCTGGGTGACCCGGTTTGTTACATACTAGGGATCTGTAGCGTTGCATTTCCACTTTATTAAAGTGGTATATATGGAAGAGTTGAGCTGCCAAGTAATAATCTTGTAAATCAGGAAGGGACACTCCTCCCTTATCTGTGGGGTTCTTTAAAACATGCCAGGCCAGTTTGTGTCTGCCATTTCCCCATACAAATTAGTTTAGAATGGCTTCCATTTGTTTAAAGACTTTTAAAGGGATATAGAGAGGAGCGTGCCAAACCATATATAGTATTTTGGGTAACAAAATCATTTTTATTATATTTATTGTCCCATCACCCCTAGTGGCAGCCTGGACCATGTCTGGGTTTTGGACTTTATCAAGTTAAATAGGGGTGTAACATTTAGGTGTGTGTGGTCCGTCAAAGACCTAGTGACCTCCACCCCCAGGTACTTAATTTTGGATACTCTGGATAATGGAAGAGTTAGGTTTGTTTTAGGGGGGGGGATATGTCCAGCGGGATGATTTGATACGCAATCCCGAGTAGCTACCCATTTTTTCAATAATTTCAAGTGCGGCCTGTAGAGAAGGTCCTTGATCTGCCAAGTATAAAATAGTGTCATCAGCATATAGACCTATTTTATCTACTGTATGTCCTTTCCTCAGTCCCTTTATATATTAGTGTCTGCTCTGATGGCAATTGCCAGCGGCTCTGCTGCCAAGGCATATAGTAGGTGGGACAGGGGGTATCCCTGTCTTGTACCCCTTTCCAGAGGGAATTGCTCCGAAAGCCAGCTGTTAACAAATACCCTTGCTTTGGGTGTCTGATATAGAAACTTAACCCACTGCATAAACTGTGAACCAAAGCCATAGTTGCGTAGGCACTGAAGGGATATTTAGCTTAACCACACCCATTTTACAATTTAGTTTCCATTTCGTGTTTTTCCTTACTTCATTGCACATATTACTAGGTGCGTATTGGTAATCTAGTTTCGTTTCTCATGCTCCTGTTATCTTCTTTTGTGTTTCGTTTCCTGTAAAGCACGTGATTTCTTAAAAATAATTAGTTTCACTTTTGTCATAAAATGTTTCTGTATTTGATTGGATAATTTGTATGACACGGTCAAGGGGCGGTAGTTTCTGAAAGCCCCCTTTAAATATTCACACCAAAGAATAAAAAGATTAGATTTGCTCGGCGAGACTTTGTCAGTTTTTTATCATTGTCTCAATGGGCTAATCTCACAGGCCTGTGGGGATTGTAAGGTACACCTTATGCAGACTTATCGAGGGTCTAAAAATATCCCTAGACAATCTACATTTGCCAACAGATGGTGGCTCGTCCAGAATTGATAATAATACGTCCGGTAATCTAGATTTATATCTATTTTTCTCTTGCCGTGATTTATTTAGAGATCGATTCCTTTTAAGGGACCTGTAATTTGTTTTTTAGACCTCGATAGATAAGCCCTGGGTGGGCTTCAGAGAAACTATTCTGAGAAGCAGTAAGATAAGCCCTGGGTGGGCTTCTAAGAAAATTGCTCTGAGAAGCAATAAAAAACCCTGGGTGGGTTTTAAAGACTTTAAGGAGAAGTCCATAGAATAAGACTAAATATATAAAGTGCGTATTATAATATAAGTGTGGGACACTGGTAGTAGTAACTGCTGCTATTAATGCTAGGATCGCTGATCTCTGTTTTGCATTTTGATGATCGCTACTATTTACCAATATAGTGATGGTATTCAAATAATTGCAATTAAATACTAAAATAATATAAATACCACCCTGTAATCAACGTAAATAAATAACGTGCATAAAAAAAAAAATAACAATTCCTTGTGAATAAGAAACAATGAAATCTTCTAAAATCAATAATCAAAATGTGCAATCCCCAATACTGAGTATACCAGAGCGGAGCTACATAGAGGGAATGTTGGAGAAAAAATAACAAAGAAAGAAAAGGCTGCCAGAGACCACTCCCACACCTTAAAGACATACTACTGAATGCCTGATTACTACTAACTGAAGGTGAGGGTTCTGTGAGACCACACTAGGAGACACCAGCAGCAGAAGGATACATATTCATTACATCTTATTTATCAAGATTAAATAGAAGAATTACTTACAGACTATTTATATGCCAGCACCCACCTACCTCCTTTAAAGCACTTTTTTATCTGAACACCTGCACTTTATTATAGCACCAAAATGGACTATTATCACATATTTTTATGATCACTATTTTTATGTGTACTTTTCTATGACATTATTTATGATTGATTGCACATTTTGATTATTGATTTTAGAAGATTTCATTGTTTCTTATTCACAAGGAATTGTTATTTTTTTTTATGCACGTTATTTATTTACGTTGATTACAGGGTGGTATTTATATTATTTTAGTATTTAATTGCAATTATTTGAATACCATCACTATATTGGTAAATAGTAGCGATCATCAAAATGCAAAACAAAGATCAGTGATCCTAGCATTAATAGCAGCAGTTACTACTACCAGTGTCCCACACTTATATTATAATACGCACTTTATATATTTACTCACACGTTTTTTATTTCTAATATTGCGCAAAATTAATTCAATTATTGATGTTACTAAGTGTTGGTGTGAACACCCCCATTTTGCTGCAATATTATCACTTGTTTACCTATTATCACCTACACACATAACTATTTGGCGACTTCACTTTTTATTATCCACCAGCACGAAGGACACTTTTCAATCATAGAATAAGACTGCAGCGACTGTTTCGGGTAAACAGTAGAAAAAACCTTCGGGAAAGGTTGATGTATACAGTACTGTAATTATAAGAAAAAGTCTGATAAGGTGTGCCAGACAAAACCCGATCTCTTTGCTTTATCTTCCTGTTGCTAGCTAGCTGTCATAAGATGATTTGTAATCTGTGTAATGTTTGTCTGTGTGGAATTTGTCGGGTGTCATAAGGTAAGATGACACCTTTTCCACTGCACTGTTTATTTTTAATGATTTATATATGAATGCTTTGACTCTAACGTTTAAGATATAACCTGTACCGTACTGTAGTCTGCAGAATGATTCTGGTATTGTTTCAGTAAGTAAAAATATTTTCTTTTCCTTGCAGTAATCAGACGTTCAGTGTCATTTTAGAGAAAGAACTAAAAAGAGAACTAAAATATTGGGTGGTCTGACAGAACTAAGTCTTATACCGGAATTATCGTTTTAAGGTTTATTGGTGTTTAGTTTCTGCTGATTTATCTGTATAGAGTTGAATAAGAATTTTAGAGTTTATAAGGAACCCTGGATTGGTGAGTATCCAGGTTAATTTCTTCTTATGTACTAACAAATGTCTCAAAAGTGTCCTGATTGTATGAAGGTTTAATTTACATAACAAATTTGTGTTTTAAGAAGGGTTGACAGTGAAGGGAGTAATATCACTTATTCGAAGAGCAGGGGAGACTTATCAAGTCTGTCCCAGGTCTTTGATGTATTGTGACATTAAGGACGTTTTTACCAATTAAAATATGGGTAGAGCGTTAATAACACTTTATTAAGGTAATACATAAATTGGCGAGGCTAACTTTTAATTAAAACATGCTATTTGAATAATTCTTTTTGCTACTGACATTTTTTGCGAAGGGGAAGTCAGGTGCAAAATTTGGACATTTGGCTTTTTGCCAACAGGGTTCAAGTGCAAATATCTCACTGACTGTAATAGATAGTGGGGAATTGTTTGCGGCATTAGTGCTACCGCAATTGAAGGCACTGTTTGAACTTGTTGGCACTCTGCCAAAAATTTGAAATGTAAATAAAAATTGTTTGGTTATAAACATAGGAAAAGTAATAATATACAGAGACTCTACAAGAATTTAGAATGTTTAGAAAGAAAAATAAAGTTGAAAATAAAAATGCACGCTGTGGAGATCCCCCGGCTGGACTGCGGCTCCCTATAGCATCCTAGCCCAAACATTGTTCACGATGGATTTAGCAGAGTCATAGGATGGTAAATTTAAGGGTTAAATAAACCTTCTCTATGCTTGTACTGTGTGCCCCGCCCCCTCCCCCCTTACATTCCACAACCAGATAAGGACCTCATCACATAAAGACACACAGCAACAATTTTTTTTTTTTTAACAGCTTGCAAGCAAAAGTTAGCAGAATCTGTGTTAGAATTCTGGAAAAAAAGATTTATAGACATTTGGACACAAGAGGCAGGATTTGTTCAGTATAACATGCACAGTCTCTTAATACAGACATGCCTCAGCAGCCTTAAACATGCACTTATAGTAAGACAGCAAATATCGGATTGCGCTACAGGCACTGTAACTGATTTTTGCAAGAAGCTGACAGAGAAGGATGCTGCAGGATGTTTTGACATTCCTAAACAAACACCAGTGCAGACACATTATCAAAATGATTTCTCAGGAAATAAAAAGGGGAAACTTTTATACAAAGAGGGAAGGGGCAAGGACAAAGAGGGAGTTACATACAGAGAAAAAGAGGAGAAAGGAATCTTAAGGGAAATTGTCTCGCCCTACAATACTCCCATTAACCTGGTAAAGAAGGCAAATGGTGACCATAGGTTTGTACAAGACCTGAGGGCCATCAATAGCCTAGTGGTACCGATTGCCCCAATAGTGCCTGATGTGCCATCAATACTTACCGCCATACCATACGATGCAGAGATTTTACTGTGATTGATTTAAAGAATTTTCTTTTTCTCCGTCCTTGTAGACGAGGAGACACAGCCACTTTTTGTTTTTACTGTGTCGATTGTCCAACACAGTAGTCAGTTTATCTGGTGTAGAATGCCGCAGAGTTATATAGACTCACCTGTGGTCTATTCTATAGTACTCCAAGCCACCCTCGGACCTTGGACTGCCCCTCATGGTTCTGTACTGTTGCAGTATGTTAATGAGTCTTTTGATTTGTAGTTCTTCAGAGGAGGACTGACGAGCTGATAGCCTATCCTTATTGAAATGGTTACATGTATGTTGTCACAAAGTGTCTAAGAAAAAGTTACAATGGTGTAAACAGGAGGTTGAGTACCTAGGGTTTGTGCTGTCTCCGGGAGTAAGGAAAGTCAGTCAAAAAAAGAGCTTTCGCTCTTGTGGGTTTGCCCCACCCACTTACCAAGAAAGACATGCTTGCCTTTCTTGGAATGATTCGTTACTGCCGCCAATGAATACCTGACTGTTCTTTCTATGACAATATACTGAGACAAGCAACCCTCTCTGAAATGTCTGATAATGTAAAATGGTCTGATGAAATGTTAAATGTTTTTGCCATGTTGAAATGTGCAATGGTTACCAGCCCGAGCCTCGGCCTCCCTGAAATATGGCAAAATGTATAACTTGTTTGCCAGGGGAAATTGCAGAACCATGGCGGGAGTACTGGCCCAGGAACATGGTGGGAGACTGCGCCCTGTAGTTTTTTTTTTTTTCTCTCAAAGATGGTCCCGGTGCATGTTCAAGGCATGCCCGCGTGTCTCAGAACTCTAGCGTTCTGTGTAATGGTGGTTGAGATGGCCATTTCTTTCACTCTGGGACACGACACCACACTTCACACCACCCACAATGTGTCAATCCTGTTGAAAAATGTACATACACAGCACATGTCTGCTCAGAGGTTGAGCGGATATGAGGTGATTTTACTGTCCAATCCAAAATTGCACATCAAATATGCTTCTCCCACTGCAGGCCCAGCACCAATTTTAAACGCCCTTTTAGGATTAAAAGGAGAACAGGATGAGGTCGTGCCACAACATGACTGCATAAACCTCATTCACCAAGACACATCACCCAGGTCTGATTTATCTTCCACAACACTACCAGACACACAGAAAGTTTTTTGTGGATGGTTCTTGCTCTAGGCCAAATGATCACACATACCATGCAGGGTATGCAGTTGTGCAGCTTCCAGATGTTATACTTGAGGCCAAGCCTATCTCATATCAATCAGCACAGGCTGCTGAATTGCACTCACTAGAGCATGCCAGCTCTTTGAAGGTCAGGATGTAAACATTTACACTGACTCGAAGTATGGGTACGGCGTGGTACACAACTTCGGTATGATATGAAGTAGGCGTGGCTTCGTGGCAGCAGATGGAAAGAACATTTCACATTCCTCTTTAGTAATGTTACTGCTAAAAGCTATCCAGCTACCTAAAACACTGGCTATAGTACATTGCAGAGCACATACAGGCCAACAGACAGAGATAGCCAGGGGAAATGCTCTGGCTGACCTTGCTGCTAAACAAGCTGCTATCTCACAGACAGCAGACATCCAAATGGCTATGCTGATATCTGACCTATCACCATTTGAACAGTCACTTGCAGATCTCCAGGATTATGCATCAAATCATAAATATATATATATATATATATATATATATATATATATATATATATATAGTTAAGGGACTGGGATAAAAAGGGTGTGCAGAAAGATCCAAAAAATTGGACTTCTCTGCAAAGAAGGGAAAACATGTATACCAGCGGCAAGTGCATCATTCTTCATCTTACAGTACCACAGAATAGGCCACGGCTGATCTTCTGAGTAGAGATTTTAATATTCTCAAGATGGGTCGAACTTTTTGTGACCACAAAAGAAGATGCACAAACAGTAGTGAGGATCCTCACTCAGGAAATCATTCCTCGATGGGGATGCCCACTTCAAATAAACTCAGACAATGGTCCAGCTTTTATGGCCAGGTCTGCCAGGACTCGGTAAGATAGAATGGAAGTTTCATATTCCCTACCACCCTCAAAGCTCAGGGATAGTAGAAAGAATGAACAGAACAATAAAAGACAAGATAAGAAAGGCCACAGGAGGAACCTTTGCCAACTGGAAAAAGGTCCTCCCAGCAGTCCTGGCAGAAATAAGAATGACCCCATCCAAAACAATAGGGTAGTCACCTTTTGAAGTTTTGATGGGTAGACCTTTCCCCACCCCATGGGCCAGAGCACCTTTAATGGTAGAAAAGGGAGATTTAGACTTAATACAGGAAGAATATGTAAGAAAACTGGTTGAAACATTGGATACAGTCGAAAGAAATGTTGCTCGCACCTCTCCTTTTTTTTTTTTCACAGGAAGCTTCTCACCCTTTCAAGGTGGGAGACACCGTGGTGGTCCAACAGCTGAACAGAAATAAGAAGCAAGAGTATCCCTTTGGACCTCCTACCACAGTGATTGCAGTGACCAGAATAGCCATCCTAGTGGAAAACTGCCAGTCCTGGATCCATGCCAGCCGAGTAAAAAAGGTTGCCCAAAGCTCCAGGAGCAGGAAGGAGACCTTGGATAAAGGAGGCCCTCAAGCAGAAGTCCAAGCAGACGAAAGAGGAGTTCCTGGGAAAGCAGGTCCGGCCAGAGAAGATGACCTCACTTATTTCACCACAGACTTCTGGCAAGGCATTTTGCATCCTGATCCTGATCTCTCTGATAGTGTCCCTGCCCACTTGGATCATCACTAACTGTATCTACCACCCTGAAGATTTCGGTGCAATTAAAAGTATCTGTGGGAACACACACACACACACACACAAGAGAATATTACAGTGACACAAGCTGGAACAAAGAGAGAGATTGGAGATAGTTTTACTGATAAGATGCTTTTGCTAAAATTTAAGTATGCTTATGCTCAAAAATCAGGGTATGAAGCATGTTGGATATGTAGCAAATTACATCCTAGTACTGCCCGAATTCCTTTTTGGCTGTACCTTTAAATATTTCCTCCTTTCTCAACGAGACTCCTCCTGTCTTCTTAACTAACATATCCATTCTGTACATAAATAACACTGTTACCTTTTCAATAGCAGGTAAAAGTCATTCCCCCTATTGGTGTTTTAATTTAGGGAATGAGACACAGACTAACCCCTCCATTTGTAGCAGGTCAATATTTAACATCTCCCTGTGCCAACCTAGAGGCCAGTATACACCCCAGATACCCCCTCAAACACCGCAACAAAGGGGAATTGTTCTATAAACAAGATATTGCCTGGGCATGGTTTCCTTCTTAGACAGGATGGGGTATAGACATGATGAAAAGGCTGAACAATTATTCAAGTATATTGGATGAGATAATGGAGAGGAATGCAGATGACATTGCTATGTTAAACATAACTAGAGCAATTAGAAAACAGAACTACATGAGTTAGCTATAGAAAGCATGAGTGCAGCTCTCGCAGGTTTGTGAAATGACTGAGAACTACGAATGCTGTACTTGGATCTCTAACACAAGTGCTAAGGTGCCTGACTGCTATGATATTATTGCACAACACCGAAAAGAAGTAGGCCAGCTCCAGCAGGAAGCTAGGGACATTGCTAAAACATGGAGTCCATTTGACAATGCAGGATTTGGGCTTGGAGGTATATTTTCATGGTTAAAAGACATTGTCCTTGTTATGATATTTATTCTTGCTCTGATTTTTTTACCTCTGCTTTAAGTGTTGTATTTGCATAATTGTACGCATTCAATCTCCTGATCATAAGGTACATACTCTCGGTGCGCTATAAACGCTAGGCCCTCTGTAACTACATCAGATTTATATGGGGGGGATGTAACTGGCTATGATTATCAAGGGGGTTCCTCCAACAAGAGCATTTATAAAGATATATCTACCCTGCCGGTCAGTCTCCAGAGCAATCAATTCAAACGGGGTGAATTTGGCCACTAACATCGTGACCCCCCTGGAAAAATTTGTATGGGTGCTGTGATATGCCCATCCCACCCAGGGGTGCCTCAGCGCCGCCTGCAAATGCCCAGTAACAGGTGTCTCCACCAGTGCAATAATATCTGCCTTTTGTCTTTTAAGGAATGTTAGTATAGCTGTTTGTTTAATTTTACCTCGCATACCTCGCACATTCCATGTCATAAATTTAATATCTGTCCCATTGGTCATGGCTTACTGGGGGTATATATACTGGCAGGGTAGCGTCTCCTATTAACATATATTGCATATTCATTTTAAGAACATCACTACAATTCACACAATAACCATGTACTTTTGGGCTCCTTTTCCAACATAAAAACTTGCGCACAACGGTGCAACATTTCCCAATGCTCTGATCTGCTGATCTGGCATTTTCCTTCCCTCCCAGCTTTTCACCTCCCCAGCTTGGTGAAAGCATACTGTACCCATGAACCAAAGTTCGGATTTTCTTCCAGCCTTCCAAACTGACTGGAGGTGTTCTACTTGATCCAGCAACCTTTATATGAATTAGCGTCCAGTTATCAACGTTGGCTGGAGGTGTAGTACTTAAGGTGTTACGAGCTGGAAAGTTCAATATAAAAAAGAAAAGGAAAAAAGAGGGGTTGCAAACAAAACGGGGGCGATTATTCACTGTGTGAAGCATGGAAACGGCACGAGGGATGTCCTATGTGTCTCTGAGTGAGACTCTCGCTGCAAAGATTCACAGTCATCCTGGTGTGCTAGAGTTTTGGGGCCTCAGCCCTATGATATCCCCATAATTGTGCTGTGGGGGCAGTACAGTACCCAGGGTGATACTCTCTGTAGTCCAAGTAACTGCAGGTCCAAAGCCGTGTACCCAGGAGTATCAGCAAACTGAGGGTTCCCCCCCCCCCCAGAGATACAGTAAGAGGAACGGACCCCCTAACCTCAAGAGGGGGAGTCTCCAGTCTCACATTCAGTAATGTGTGGGTTGTAAGGATAGGGGGGAAGAGCAAAAACAGAAGGGGGGGCTCTGGATTTTTTGTGTGAAGAAATAAATGATGATGGTGAAATTACCCCCCACAACGAAGGGGACATTTAGAAGAAAAAAAGGGCCTGTCATCTTCTGCCAATGGCAACAGTACTCACAGTATCCGGCTGCGTGCCCGATCATCCATCCGGACGTCCGCGTTGGTCCAACCAGTGAGCTGCCGCCTTCGGGTCTTCAAAAAATAGGGCTTTGCCATCCTCCTCCACTCTCAGTCTGGCTGGGAACAACATAGCATATTTAAGGTGTGCCACCCTGAGTCGTCTCTTGACATCTTGGAACTGTGCACGCTTTCTTTGGACTTCATTAGAGAAGTCAGGGAACACCACGACATGGCCGTTGCCCAGGGTGATGTTACCTTTCTCTCTGGTCAGCCACAGGATTTTATCTCTATCTTTAAAGTTAAGGAACTTGGCAATGAAGGTCCTGGGGGGGCTCCCACCGGTGGAGGTTTAACCCGTTCCACTGCAAACATGATTGAAAAGGCTTCTCTTCCAAAATGTTGGATCAAGAGGGATTGCAAATATTCAGTAGGGTTGGTACCTTCAGCCTTTACAGGTAAACTGATGAATCAGAGGTTGCCAATGTATGTAAGTTTAGTGGGGATTCTTGTCCTAAAGAGGAGCTTCAGTCCTCCCTGTACTGGCACCAATATTATTGTGCATACACAGATTTGCTGAAGAGCTCTGCCAGGCCTTCGAGTCCTGGAAGAGCCCTTTGGCACATCTGAGCAGGAGATTTTTGGCGCATGTGCAAAGAAGCCAAAGTGTCAGAAAATGCTCTGTAGAAGGAATGCTGCTGCTGGTGCATGTTTGCGTGCGCGCACGAGTCTTGGCACCAGAGGAGCTATTTAAACAGGGCTTGTAAACAGAGCCAGTGCTGTCTAATCTGCAGCTTTCCCGTGACCCCTGCTACCTGTAACTTGCTCAGAGATCTGTTCCTGTGTCTGACCCAGCTTGCCTTTGACTCTTCCTGCCTTCTGCCTGCACCCGACCCCGGCTTGTCCTTGACTTTGATCCTGCCTGCTCCTCTTGTTACCACGCTGTCTGCCTGTTGCCGACCTGGCCTGTACTCTGACCTGTCTTGGCCTCTGCACTTGTCCTGGCTTCTCAACCCTGTGTGTGCCTGTGCCTGTTTCTGCTCCACATACCTTAGGGCTGATCCATTCTTGCCCATGCAAGAAATGTGTCAGTGCTGCTTTGCAAAAAAATATATTTAAATCCAAATGTGAGGGAGGGCGGGGGGAAGCAGCATGGCACTATGACATGTACACTAGAATGAAAGTCTGCTTTAAATGGATTTATTGTTTAACCACTTGCCGCCCGCCATATAGCAGAATGACGGCGGCAAAGTGGTTTCAAAATCCTGACTGGACATCATATGACGTCCGCAGGATATTGAGCAGTTGCGCGCCCCCGGGGCCGCGCATCGCGGCAATCGTTGTTGCGGTGTGTCAGTCTGACACCCCGCAGCACCGACCTAGGTAAAGAGTCTCTGACGGAGACTCTTTACCACGTGATCAGCCATGTCCAATCACGGCTGATCACTATGTAAATAGGAAGAGCCGGTGATCGGCTTTTCCTCACTCACGTCTGAGAGACGCGAGTAGAGGAGAGCCGATCGTCTGCTCTCCTGGCAGGGGGGGTCTGCGCTGATTGTTTATCAGCACAGCCCCCCCTCGGATCCTACCCAGGACCACCAGGGAAGCCGCCCAGGACCACCAGGGAAGCCACCCAGGACCACCAGGGAAACCAGTCACACTGGACCACCAGGTATGCCCCCTAGACCCCCAGGGACATACTAATCAGTGCAAAGGCAGCTGCCAATCAATGCCCAGGCAGCTGCCAATCAGTGCCCACTCCAATGCCTACCATTGCCAGTGCCACCAGGAATGCCTATCGGTGCAGCATATCAGTGCCCATCAGTGCCACGTATCAGTGCCGCCTATCAGTGCCCAGCAGTGCCACCTGTCAGTGCCCATCAGTGCCACCCATAAGAACCCATCTTTGCAGCCTTTCAGTGCCCAGTGTCGCCTATCAGTGCCCATCAGTGCCACCCATCAGTGCCGCCTACCAGTGCCCATCGTCAATGCCCGCTCATTGGTGCAACCTCATCGCTGCCGCCTTATCAGTGCCCATCAATGAAAGAGAAAACTTACTTATTTACAAAATTTTTTAAACAGAAACAAAAGCAAAACTTATTTTTTTCTAAATTTTCGGTCTTTTTTTTATTTGTTTCGCAAAAAATAAAAACCCAGGAGGTGATCAAATACCACCAAAAGAAAGCTCTATTTGTGGAAACAAAATGATAAAAACTTAGTTTGGGTACAGTGTAGCATGACCACGCATTTGTCATTCAAACTGCGACAGCGCTGAAAGCTGAAAATTGGTCTGGGCAGGAAGGTGTATAAGTGCCCTGTATTGAAGTGGTTAAAGAAAACCTGTCATGAGAAGAATGTAGACTGCCATTGCTGAACTCCCTATGAAAATGCTAATCGATTTACTGATCCAGTATGTATATGAAAATCAGGAGTTCTGATTTCACTTACTGCAAATTTGTTCTGGGTCAGTGATTAAGAAAGTGTTGAAGCCATATTATATGAGGTCATCAATGAAAGCCATTATATTTATTTTATGACACATTTTCTTTAAAGAGACCCTGCCACCTTGCCCATTCAGGGCAAAGTGGCCGGGTCTGTTAAAAGCCAACTTCCTAAGCTAGTTATACTAACCTTCACAGTGATCACCTAATGCTCCTTCCTCTGTTGAAGCTGTTGTATAATGCCATGTGTACGCTGGCGTTGGAGCTTACAGGGAGTGATGATACTATATTCTCCATTAGTGTTTGAGCCTAGTGGGCAACAATGATTCATAAAAGGGGATTGCAGATACTCGGAAGCATTGATTCTTTTTGGTTTTATGGTGGCTGCAATAGAAGAAGAAGCACTGGGTTGGGGCTTGGCTTTCAAGAATTATTTACCCATTGCCCTGAATAATATAATCTGCCCGTAACCTCCAAGATATCTTGCCTGTTTTCTTACAACTGTAAACTAGAATTTATAAATCATATCTTCTGATTTTAAAACTATTCAGTAACTCATGTGTAAAACCACAAGTAGGCAATACAGAGCCAAGAATATAAAAGCTTGTGCTGCACAGATGTCAGCCACATATTCATCCAGGTTTTCTTCATCTTGATCAAGCCTTTTCATTTTTATTATTCTCTCAAAAAATGTGTATGTTTGAAAGTATAAGACATGGTCTGGTACTTTTTTAGAAGAAGAATACTGTACAGGGACTGCATAAAGCAGATATTAAAGCATAACTTTGCTCAAACAGTGAAGTGCCGCTGGATCGCTCCCTCCCCCCGGTTTTGTGAGAAAGTACCGATTTTTATTGGGAGCTGCTCCCACTTTTGAAATCCTTGTCTAGGCAGGGATAGTGTCTCTTGCCCCACCCCTTCCTGCAGCCTCCTGGGACAAAGGCAACATTTTCAGGGTACTGCTTTCAAATCCCCCTGCAGGAGGTGTGTCTATGATGTACAGGACTCACAGAAAGAGGATTTAATGACCCTGACATTTAACCCAAAAGACAGATCACAGAAAGTGGGTTCAGTGACGCTGGACATTATTCACCCTTGGAGAGCATCATCAGGAGGATCACAGAAAGTGAATTCAGTGACACAGGACATCATGCACTCCAGGAGAGCATCATCAGGGTGGTTCATAGAAAGTGGGTTCAATGATTTTGGACATCATTCATCCCAGGACAGCATCATCAGGAGGATCGCAAAAAGTGAACTCAGTGACACAGGACATCATTCACTCCAAAGTGGGTTAAATGATGTTGGACATCATTTACCCCAGGAAAATATCATTAGAAGGGTCACAAAAAGTGGGTACAATGCAGGGTGGATTTGATTTAAATCACTAATAAAAAGACTTCAATCTTCACTTTGTGGGGTTCCCTGAGCTTTCAGAGGGGGCCTGCCCTAAAAGCTTCCTTCACTCCTGGCTGCTAGATGTATTTTGGGATGGAGGTGTTGCCCCATGCCTTCGTGATTGAGCGTGCACAACACACCCCCCCACGTCCTCCTCCCTCGGCCCCCCCCCCAAGATCCCTGATTACAAAAATCCTCAATTTTCAAGACAAAGTCACCATCCTGCGCCTTGCTAGAGAAAAGGGCCCACTCAAGTTTAATGGTAATAATATCTCCATATATCCAGATTTCTCAGCTGAAGTTCAACACCAGCACATATCCTTTCCTGCGGTGAAAGACTGCCTCCACGCTGAGGGCCTGCCATATGCGAGGCTACCCGGCCCTCACGGCTACATAGTCGTAGAGAATATTAGCTCTGCCTCTTGGACCTTACTATAAAACGTATGCTCTGTCACTCAGAAGTCGTTCGAGCACGACAATAAGGCAGGTCGCCTACTTGCATATCTAACTAGGCCGGATCATACTTCCATCTCTATTCCTAGGATACTAACTTCTCAGTATAGGGTTAGCAATGTCCCTCAGGAGATAACAGACGCCTTCTATCGTGATTTATACACTACTAGGGCCCACTACTCTGATGCTGGATGAACTGGATGACTACTTGACTCAGACGGTGCTTCCCTGACTTTCTGACCAAGACCGGACTGAATTGGACAAACCTTTCTCTGTTGAAGAGCTCTCCCTGCCAATTTCGCAGCTCCCGACTCATAGGACGCTGAGCTTGGATGGCTTTCCAGCTGAATGGTATACGCAATTTTGACACCTCGAGTTCCATCTTACTCAATACATATAATGAGGCGCTGAAAGATGGAGTGCTCCCTCCTTCTATGAGAGAGGCTTTAATTATTTTGATACTCAAACCACGGAAAGATCCGCTCAAATGTGACTCTTATATAGACCTATCTCTGTCATTAGAGTGGAGGTTAAAATTCTGGCCAAGATCATGGCTAATTTTCTGAATGGGATTGTTGCGAAATTGGTTGGGAGTGATCAAGGGGGATTTATAAAAGGCCGTTCAACCAGAATGGATATTCGTAAATTGTTCCACAGTTTGACCTATCCCCATGACTGTACCTCTACCCGTGTGATTGTGTCACTAGACACCTTATATAGTGTAGAGTGGCCTTATCTATTTCGGGTATTGCAACTGTATGGGTCTGGCCCTCGACTCATGCATGGATATGGCTACTCTACACATGACCGCTTGCCCGACTGAGAATTAACTCTCAGGTCACTGAGCCCTTTCCGATTACTAGAGGCACCAGGCAGGGGTGTCCCTTATCGCCCCTCCTGTTTACTTTGGCTATGGTGCCCCTTGCTGTAAGGATCTGTAGCTCTCCAATTATTAAGGGACTTCCTATAAATGACATTGAAGAGAGTATATCTCTCTATACTGATGATATTCTAGTTTATCTAACGGACCCTCATACATCTCTTGATAACCTCTTGTCTGAAGTTAACACGTTTGATGACTATTCCAGATTCCATGTGAACTGGGCTAAATCTTTCCTATTTCCACTAGATCAAACTGTACTCCCGCTGATTCACTCAAACTCTAAACTGCAAGTCGCTACCTCTTTTAGATATCTAGGGGTTATAGTTCAGTTACCACTATCCTTGTATATTGCCAATAATCTACGCCCCCTACTGCTACAACTACACAGACCAAACAGTGAAAAGATCTGCCCCTGGATCTCATGGGGAGAGCCAATGTCCTTTAAAATGATTTACTTACCTAAACTACTGTATGTTATGGCTAATTCACCTTGCAAAATTCCCAAATCCATTTTTAAAAGCATTGACTCCACCTGTATTGAGTTCCTTTGGAACGGGCAATCCCCTAGAGTTGTGTTAGAAACTCTGCGCCTCCCCTCACATATGGCAGGTCTGACATTCCCTAACTTCTACCTTTACTACCTAGCATCCCAGCTGGTTAACATTCATGATTGGCTCCACCCCAACTCTGATAATGCCTGCACCACTACTGAGGGAGCAATAGTTTCCTTATTTGAGACACTCCTTAACATTGTCTATAGGGGATGCACACCACCTGGACCGGGCATGTTGATAATCCAAACCTCCCTATTCCGAACGGTAGTTGCGAAAATGTCCACTGATCCACGGCAGACCTGCAGACCTCCCCCAAAAGTCCCTTGTGGTTTAGCCCTAACCCTAAGGAGTTATGTTCTATACCTGACCCCATCAGATGGACATCAAAGGGAGTGAAATACCTATGTAATCTATATTACCCCCCCCCCGGGTTTTAAATCCTTTTCTCAACTACAGACTTTGACATCCCATCGACATACCTATTTTACTATTTCCAACTCAAACATGCTATATGTACTCAGTTTGGTTCTCTGCTCAGTCCTATTAAGACACCTGACCTGGAAAAACTTCAGAGAGACCCAGACCAGACAAAACTTATATCAAGGTATTACTCCACTATCATGACAGGCACTAACCCTAGGTTTCAGAGGACTCAAGAAAGGTGGGCCTCCTCTAGCACAGAAGAGAATTGGTCTGAGTTCTGTGATACGTTTAAAACCTCTGTTATCTCCTCGAGGGACAGGGTGATTCAACTAAAAATTTTCCATCATTCACACCTCACCCCTGATAGACTGTATAAAATGGGACTATCCCTCTCTGCTGACTGCTTCTGCGGTTGCGGACAAACTGCTGATTTTCTCCACTGCTTTTGGACTGGTCCACTGGTACACGACTTCTGGGTTGACATAGGCTCCTTCATATCTTCTGCACTGGGTTTGCCATATAGTGCACCCTAAAAACTGTCTGCTGGGCATATTTGGTGACCTCGCTGTCCAGCCTCAGGCTAAGAGACTACTTCGCATCCTCTATTTCTATGCAAAGAAGTCCCTCCTGCTGAAGTGGAAAGGGTCAGAGACCCCAACGCGGAATATGTGGCTGAAACTTGTCAATGATTCCCTGCCTCTATATAAAAACTTACCTTTGACATCCGTAAGAGGACTAAAGCGTTCCACAAAATATGGGGCAGATGGCTGGCTAGCCCACTAACCCTCTCCCCTGTACTACCATGACAGGGGTTCACCTTGTGAGTGTTGCATTAAACACTAACTTCTGTTACGCCCAGGATGTTTAAAAACCATATCGCTTACTCCTCTGTTGATGTTTATATCCACTGGTAGATGTAATACCTAGTTTATTATTGCACTCTGCCAGGATTTTCATGATATGCTGGATTAGGAGCATTCTGTTATCGGTGTTGTAGTTTTTGTTTGTGCCTTTTGTTTTCTGTCAGTATTGCAGCGTACACACGAGCGGACTTTTCTATCGGACTGATCCGACGGACCAAGTCCGGCGGACAATCCGATCGTGTGTGGGCTTCATCGGACCTTCAGCTGACTTTTCCAATCGAAAATCTGATGGACTTTAGATTTGGAACATGCTTCAAATATTTACGTCGTAACTCCGCCAGACCCAGAAATCCGCTCGTCTGTATGCTAGTCCGACGGACAAAACACTGACACTAGGGCAGCTTTTGGCTATTGGCTGTCAACTTCCTTATTTTAGTCCGGTGTACGTCATCACGTATGAATCCGTCGGACTTTGGTGTGATCGCGTGTAGGCAAGTCAAAAGTCAGTCGAAAGGCCGCCGGAAAGTCCATAGGACCAGTCTGGTCGAAAAGTCCACCCATGTGTACGTGGCCTATGTCGTAAAACTGCAATAAAAATATCTTTAAAAAAAAAAGTAAAAAGGCTTGATTTAAATCAACTCAATTTAAATCATAATTTTTAAAGAAGTGTCATTTCTGTCCCGCAGGAGCTCCTCCTCCTCCGACCCGCTGTTGACTCATCGACATTCCCATTCACTTTAATGGGACAGCTGATGATGAGGTAGTGACACAACAAGGTAAGGGACGTGGAGGCAGCAGATGAGTGGATGGTCGCTAACAGGTGTTGCCATGATGGATCAGAAATTACAGGTGCTCTTTAAATGTAATCCGATTTTTTTTTTTAAATCATTGATTTTTTTTCCACCCTGGTTCAATGACGTTGGACATCATTCACCCAAGGAGATATCACAGAAAGTGAATTCAGTGACACAGGACATCATTCACCCCAGAAGAACATCATCATTAGGATCACACAAAGTGGGTTTAATGACGTTGGACATTCACCCGAGGAAAGAATCACCAGGAGGATAACAGAAAGTGAATTCAGTGACAGTCACAGAAAGTGGTAAGAATAAGTAGTGGGTGTGGCGCTGCTCTGTGGGGTAATGCGTAAAGATAAAAATAAAAATAAGTATAGATAAAGATAGCCTCAATGGATTCCTATGCGTTAATAAATTAAACTCTATAATTGTCCAGTGTTATAAATCATATGTCAGTGTTGGAAACCTATTTGTCATTGGTGTGCAACCACTAGATATTGCTAGACAATCCTACATATGATATAAATTCATAACTATGTGCAAAAAAAACTTTCAAAAGAGACAATTGAAAAGAAAAAAGTCCATCAATAAAAATTGAAGTGACAGGTGCTGGCCTCATGTACACTGCTGCCCGTAAACGGATGTTTAGGAGCAGTTAGGTGTTTTTTTCAGCTGCCCCTGAACTTTATTTTTGGCTATTTAAAAAAAAAAAAAAGCCCCTTCTAAATGCAAACGCAGCATGTAAACGTGGCAAAACGGACGTTTTAAACGTCGGTTACTGTCTGTCAAGTTAAATCATTCAGGAGAGGTTGTAAAAACATCCCGTGTACATGAAGCCTTAAAGTGCTTCAAACCATAAACTATTCATATGGAACAAATTCATAAACGTGTTGAAAAAAAAAAATCTCCTCAAAATTGGCACGTTAATAAGTCCATCAGTAACTAATAGAGTGGCAGGTGCTTCAATATCTATATATACACTAAATTCATGCGTTGTGCTGGTGCTTCAATTCAAGTGCCTCCTCTCTTACTGCATTCACCAGAGAGCTCTCCCCCCTATGTGGTGGACTGCATTCACAGCGCACAGGGACTCAAACAGCAGACCTCAGATTCACAATCAGTGTAATGTTCCTCTCTCCTTTAACTTTCTTGCCCCATCATTTCACATGTGGAGATACTAAAAAGGCAAGACGCCATAGTGTAATACTATATAGTATACACTAGTATACTATATACTCTATATTACCGGGGTTCAAGGATGTTGGTCATTATTCACCCCAGAAGAGCATAACAGGACGGTCACGGAAAGTGAGTTCAGTGACGCTGGATAGCATTCAACCTGGAAGAGGTAAGCCACGAGACTTGGGCACGCTGGATGATGTCAGAGCTGCGTCCGGATGTGTAGGGAAGGAGAGTGCATATGGAGTGGTGAACCGCAAGCTTAGGTTGCCGTGACTAACATGTTTCGCACACATGCGCTTTATCAAAGTCACGGGAATAATGGCAACAACAATTTCACACTTGTTCACAAGTGTGTTCATGGATACTGGACATCATTCACCCCAGAAGAGCATTAGGAGAAGGATAACAAAAAGTGAGTTCATGGACACTGGACATCATTCCCCCAGTGAGAATTAGGAGGATCACAGAAAGTGGGTTCATGGGCGCTGGACATCATTCACCCCAGAAGAGCATTAGAAGGAGGATCACAGAAAGTGGGTTCATGGACGCTGGACATCATTCACCCCAGAAGAGCATTAGAAGGAGGATCACACAAAGTGGGTTCATGGACGCTGGACATCATTCATCCCAGAAAAGCATTAGAAGGAAGATCACAGAAAGCGGGTTCATAGACGCTGGACATCATTCACCCCAGAAGAGCATCAGAAGGAGGATTGCAGAAAGTTGGTTCATGGACGCTGGGCATCATTCACCCCAGAAGAGCATTAGAAGTGTAGCAGGCACCTACTTTTAAGTATGTGACCTTTTTGCTAGTTTATAGTTTCAGGTAAATTTAGGCAGGCTTGTACCATTATAGCAGGCCGTTTGTTCATTTGGGATTTGAGTGGCAAGTAGTTTGTATGCGAGTCCCGGCCAATCATTAATTTGTTTGACAATGCCCCGGGACTCTCGTATAAAAGCCGGGTCACATGGTCAGTCAGGGGTTTTCCTGTTCGAGCTTGGAGAGAAGCCCAGCCTGGTTCCCGGAGGGGAGAGGTTCCCCCTCCGGGGAACCAACGGAGCTCCCCTTGCGAGGAGGGTGGGGGAACCGGCATCCGTAGAGGAGTAGATGACACCGTACAGCATGTAGTCACTGGTGTCATTGGCCGCCCCTGCGGGGAAGGGAGCGTGCCATAAAGGAGGAAAGGGATCAAGGAATCATTGCTGAAGAAGTAGCAACTAAGCGGTGGACAACTGGGTGATCGATCGTTTATGAGTGGCACATGGACTATTGATCAAGTGAGTGAAAGCCCAAGGGAAGGGTACTGCCAGAGGCTGAGGGATGTTGGTACGCAAATCAGTGAGATCAGTGGCCTGTGACTTTGGGTTCAACAATGCCCCGGGATTCCAATCAGTCAAGCGGGAGGAGTTATTCAAAGTGACTTTTCTTTAGCTCAACTTGGAAGTACCATGCAGATGGGAAGTAGTGGTAAAGAGGTGGCGGTGAAGCTACTAGTACACATATAGAGATACAGACTGTCCTTAAAAAGTTCTGCAGATGAAGAAGTTATTCAGAGTGACTCTTTATCAATTATTCTCTATCAAATCTACTTCCATCTTCCCTGATGAAGAAATCGCATAGAGTGATTTCCTATTATCCGCAGTGATTCTAGGTCCTTGTATGAGAGGCAGAGAAAAGATGATAAAGCAACAAAAGAGCATCTCAGAGAACCCTTCTCCTATCCCAGTTCATGTTACTTAATAAAGCAAGAGAAAAATGCAATATGGGCTGTTTCTAATTCTATGGGCTGCGATGGGCTAGGTGGAAAACATGATTTACGAATATAATATCTAATCAGCAGCTCCTTCACGGGTAAGTGCTACAGAAGGATCACAGAAAGTGTGTTCATGGACGCTGGACATCATTCACCCCAGAAGAGCATTAGAGGATCCCAGAAAGTTGGTTCATGGACGCTGGACATAATTAACCCCAGAAGAGCATTAGACAGAGGAACACACAAAGTGGGTTCATGGACACTGGACATCATTCACCCCAGAAGAGCATTAGAAGGATCACAGAAAGTGGGTTCATGGACGCTGGATCATTCACCCCAGAAGAGCATTAGAGGATCACAGAAAGTTGGTTCATCGACGCTGGACATCATTCACCCCAGAAGAGCATTAGAAGGAAGATCACAGAAAGTTGGTTCATGGACACTGGACATCATTCAAATGCTCTTCTGGGGTGAATGATGCCCAGTGTCCATGAACCAACTTTGTGTGATCTTCCTTCTAATGCTCTTTCTGGGGTGAATGATGTCCAGTGTCCATGAACCAACTTTCTGTGATCTTCCTTCTAATGCTTTTCTGGGGTGAATGATGTCCAGCGTCCATGAACCAGATTTTCTGTGATCTTCATGGACGCTGGACATCATTCACCCCAGAAAAGCATTAGAAGGAAGATCACAGAAAGTTGGTTCATGGACGCTGGACATCATTCACCCCAGAAGAGCATTAGAAGGAGGATCACAGAAAGTGGGTTCATGGACGCTGGATCATTCACCCCAGAAGAGCATTAGAGGATCACAGAAAGTTGGTTCATCGACGCTGGACATCATTCACCCCAGAAGAGCATTAGAAGGAAGATCACAGAAAGTTGGTTCATGGACACTGGACATCATTCACCCCAGAAAAGCATTAGAAGGAAGATCACAGAAAGTTGGTTCATGGACACTGGACATCATTCAAATGCTTTTCTGGGGTGAATGATGCCCAGTGTCCATGAACCAACTTTCTGTGATCTTCCTTCTAATGCTCTTTCTTGGGTGAATGATGTCCAGTGTCCATGAACCAACTTTCTGTGATCTTCCTTCTAATGCTTTTCTGGGGTGAATGATGTCCAGCGTCCATGAACCAACTTCCTGTGATCTTTATGGACGCTGGACATCATTCACCCCAGAAAAGCATTAGAAGGAAGATCACAGAAAGTTAGTTCATGGACACTGGACATCATTCACCCCAGAAGAGCATTAGAAGGAGGATCACAGAAAGTTGGTTCATGGACACTGGACATCATTCACCCCAGAAGAGCATTAGAAGGAGGATCACAGAAAGTTGGTTCATGGACGCTGGACATCATTCACCCCAGAAAAGCATTAGAAGGAAGATCACAGAAAGTTGGTTCATGGACACTGGACATCATTCAAATGCTTTTCTGGGGTGAATGGACACTGGACGTCATTCAAATGCTTTTCTGGGGTGAATGATGCCCAGTGTCCATGAACCAACTTTCTGTGATCTTCCTTCTAATGCTTTTCTGGGGTGAATGATGTCCAGCGTCCATGAACCAACTTCCTGTGATCTTTATGGACGCTGGACATCATTCACCCCAGAAAAGCATTAGAAGGAAGATCACAGAAAGTTGGTTCATGGACACTGGACATCATTCAAATGCTTTTCTGGGGTGAATGGACACTGGACATCATTCAAATGCTTTTCTGGGGTGAATGATGCCCAGTGTCCATGAACAAACTTTCTGTGATCTTCCTTCTAATGCTCTTTCTGGGGTGAATGATGTCCAGCGTCCATGAACCAACTTTCTGTGATCTTCATGGACGCTGGACATCATTCACCCCAGAAAAGCATTAGAAGGAAGATCACAGAAACCCAAAACCTGGAGCTGTAGAGAAGAATCTTTTCCAGAATAACTGCCTACGATTTTTTTTTTCAGTACAAGTTTTCCTTTAAATCCCCGGACATCAAACATGTGAGCAGAACCCAGCACAAGTGTGCACCAATCTTTCTGTAAAATGCTTCCTGTGTTAGGAAATGTCACGCAGCCCATCTGCTCAGGACGCCGCTCTGGTTAGCTCCCGCACAGTGGAACGCAGACATGGAACGCGTTAACAAACATCTGTCCGGAAGAGGCGGGGCTTATCACGGGGCTTGTATACACACTGAACCAATGAGAACAGCGTTCGGCATAGACGCCCATCTTGGAGACCTTGTGCTGACAGTTGCCGCTTCCGCTCAGTTTAGGAATTGTATCCATTGCCCTCCAAGTCTCCGCACTTGTCACCGATCAGACAGCAGAGATGGCGGCGGCGGTCGGGTTGAGGGCGTCTTACCATCGGGCTCTGGGTAAAATCGAGCTCATGCTGCCTCCCAGATTGAGACCTTTCTACAATCACCCGGCAGGTGAGATGGATCTCACAAGGACATGACTGTTCTGTATGTCTTACTGAGCCCTACCAATCACAGCAACACAATAATACCAAACAATAGGATTTTCTGATTTTTTAAATGGAAGGACACACTAAAGGTCACCTTTTATGATGGACATACATGTAATAATCTGATCCAGCCATTCTTCAGACAATTGGATAATATGATTGGATTCAGGAATTATCAGAAAGACACATACTGTGTTATTTGATTTCATCAACTTTTTTATGATCAACCTGGACAGAAATCCAGTCCTACGAAAGGTCATTCAAATTGGTTATTAAAGTGATTGTAAACGATCACCTTGTAAAACAACCCATTCCGTTTAAAATAGAAATGAAAGGCAAAACATTTTTGTGTATATGTGTGTGTAAATATATATATATATATTTTTTTTTTTTCCCCCTTTTTTTATAAGTGATCACATTCCCTCTGTTCTCAGCTGCATAGGAGCTGGGGGGAGGAGAAGCAGCAGAACCCTGAGCTTCCCAGTGAATGGCTGTGGGGGGGGATGTCAGGACTTATCATTGGAGCAGAGCACACAGAGATCCCAGCACAGCTAAAGAACTGACCATGCTGTGTTCTCCTGCTTAGTTTTTAATAGGAAAGTAGAGGGACTAGCAGGGTCACCAGGGATTTCACAGGAATATGAAATGTAGGGGTAACAAACGCTTTAAGCGTATGAGACCTTGAACAATCTTTTTGATCATATGCCCAATCAGAAAAAATGATCAAAAATATGGTTGTATATAAAATTGTTCATTGTATGGCCACCATTAGAGATGCGCTCAGGCACATGCGAAAACCCCCACATGCCCGATCCCACCAGGAAGCCGACACGGCACAGGGCTAATCACAGGCACCGAGACATTTCCTGGTCCGTAGCTGCAGAGATCGGGAAATGTCTTGTGATTAGCCCTGTACTGTGTCGGCTTCCTGGTGGGATCGGGCATGTGGGCTTTTTGAATTCGCCCGAGCCCATCTCTAGTCCCCATCAGTATCGTTAGACAGTGTAAGCAATGGTGGACGCACAAACTTTTATTGTATTGACAGGTACTTTTAGATGTATTAAGCTCAATTTACAAACCAGAAGCACAGTGGTGTGTGTGTGTGTGTGTGTGTGTGATATATATATATATATATATGTGTGTATATAGTGTTCCCCCTGCAGGTTAATGTCATAATGTGCTTGTTGTATGCAGTGTAAAAGGTTTCCTTTCAGTGAAACGCTGACAGGGCTTCCATCTTAATATGGTCTTTCTTCCAGGTTCGTGCGCTTTGGCCATTAAATGGCTGGACCACAACAATGTCACTCCAACACATGCGCATGGAAGTCAAAATCGCAGCACAGTGCTCCAGAATGGAGGGCACACTTGAGTGTGCCCTCCGTTCAGAGTGCAGTGCGCATGCGCCGCTGACATCACCGGCCGCTACAATTCTGAATATCTTCTAAACTGTGCAGGTTTAGGAGACAGTCACTGTACCTTCAGGTAAGCTTTATTATAGGCTTGCCTGTAGGCACAAGTGAAAAAGCAGATTTTAGTACTGCTTTAACACGGGTGGCACCATTTCCTATCAGCTGGGAATCTTTGATCAGATCTTTTGTTGAACCCTAGCTGAGTGGTATGGATGTCACTTTTGTGACATCCATGTCCATTCAGTTTTTTTTTTCCTCAGAGAACCTAATGGATCAATGTAACGTCACCTTTAATTCTGAAAAAAGAAAAAAGGATTCCATCCTTTTCCATTTTTTATTTTTTATACCCAGGTGATATAGAGTTAAGTGGACATTAATTGACGCACATCTGTTTACATCCACCTGCTTATAGACTAATGTGGATCAATTCAAAACTGCCTGAACAACTGACAGAAATCGCCCCAAGTCCAATGGGACCTGAAAATTACAGTCACATGGCTAGAATAAACATTGCTTGTTGAATATTTATATATTGAGCCTATGGTGTCGGAAGATTGCCTTTATTTAAAGTGTATCTCTCAGAAAAATATATTTTTTTTTCAGTATTGGACAGAGCGGGGAAGGGTCAGGCTTAATGTACATGGGACGTTTTTATAACCTCTCCTGAATGATTTAATTTGACAAATAGTAACCCATGTTTAAAACGTCCATTTTGCCGCGTTTGCGTTTAGAAGCATTTAAAAATAATGAAATACGACTGTAACCGAAATGCAGCTAAACGCGTTTAGAAGCGCCTCTAAACACAGCTTCTGAATACATTTTTTTTTTTTTTTTTGGGTTCCAAAAAAAGCCTCTAAACATAACTGCCTAGAAACGACTATAAACGACCCTGTGTATGTGTACTGATAAGATAACATAGAGGAGAGTTCAGGAGAAATTGAAAAAAATGCCCAACTGCTCCTAAACGTCCGTTTACCAGCAGCAGTGTACATGAGGCCTTAGACTCTGTCAAGTTTTTATTGCTGTGTCCTCATTGGGGAGATTTATTTGCACTTGTGATCATTGTCTACTCATAAAGTAAGGTGAGTAGTTATTGCTGTCCCCTAGCTTAAGAGGTAAGGGATACATCTTCCAATGGGGGCAACAATACTACAAATATATGGCGAAAGAGTGATGTGGACTAGGTGGGAAGATAATGAGTTCAACGTAAAATTCCAGACTGGAATATCCAGGGTAACTTCTTTGCTGGTCTCAGGATACTTGATGCAGCACCTCTCAGAGACTGAAGTATCTCTAAGGCTCGGTTCACACAGGGGCAACACGATTTCAGCGCGACTTTGTATGGCGACTTCAGCGTGACTTTAAGCATATTACAACGCGACTTCAAGTCGCCTCCAGGACAGGCGACTTTGGCTGTGGCCAATCACAGGATAATCAGCTCTCTGGGAGGGAGGGGTTTGCCTGGGCAAACTAAATTTTTTCCCTGCAAAGTCGCTTGACTGTAGAGAGAGATCCGACTTGGAGGCGACCTCCATTGATTTCTATGGTACAGGTCACCTACCAAGTAGGATCCAATAGTACAGGGAGTACGCTCTGAAGTCGGAGCGACTTCAGTAGTGACTATTAAGACGCTCCCATTCACTGTAATGTGAATCTTTCTGGGGCGACTTGGGGCGACTTGAGGGCTTACAAGTCGGATCCCAAGTCGCCCTAGTGTGAACCGAGCCTAAATGTGACTGATAAGGAAAGAGGGCGTGATCTGGGTGTAGTAAATTACATATATATTGTAGTGAAAGACAATTGGCAACTCGCATGTAAACAGTTAAAACACTTGCTCATCAGTAGAATGGGTTCTCTGGTGGGGAACTTACAACAACAAGAAGCAGCGCAGGTTACAATGCAAACAATAAGCCTCAATGCACATTTAAAAGAAAGTCCTTTGAGCACTGAAAGCTCTTCGTGAGATGTGTACGGTCTGTTGTCAGGGCAGCCTTATCAGGGGAGGTGAAGCCACTCCAAATATGTAAAAGAAAAGGAAAACCGCAAAGATACCTCTTAGTAAGATCGTAAAATTTAATGTAACAATTCAATTAAAACACTCGCATATAAAGACTGTGTAGTCCGGCATGGGTATGTTCAGTAAAGGCCATATGCGTTCTTAGATGAAAAGAAGCCTAGTTCCTCTCCGCTGCCGGCTGGTGTATTCAACACGAACTTCTGGGATTAGATCGTAGTCCAAAGCGAGGCTTGGGAATCCGCCAGGCAGTTGAATGGAGGGCTGGAACGCAGATTCGATGGAGGTGCTGTACTACCATAAAGCAACGCGTTTCAGAGCATGCGCATTGCAGCACGCTCCTTTTTCAAGCTAGCTGGTGGGGAACACTCAGCCCAACAGGCAACCACAGTCCAGGCAGTGAGACACAAGGTTTGTCAGTTGGATACCCGTAGAACTGCCGAGACACCAAGTGCAGCAATGCACAGTAATGGTAAATGCATATAATTAGGCAATTTGCAAAAACATGAAAAAAATATGGAGCTTCGACTTAAAGTATGTAGGGGAAAAATCTGCGCTGCCTTCAACTATCCAATATTCAGCAAGAACTAAGTGGAAAAAACAATTAAGATCCAACATACAGGGTTAAATTCTTAACCGTGATAAAAATGTGATTGCGTGTAGGTGCTGCAATTCAATTAGCCTGAAAAGCGCTTAAAAGTCGGTCTGCGGTGTAATGGTACATAGATGTGGAGTCCCAGCTAAAAACTTGCAGTCTAAGCAGGAAGCTGGTGGAGGGCACTGTTGAGTGCAAAGCGGGAGGTATGTGATGTCAGTAGAACATGGGGGGGGGGGTGTTTAAGGAAGGGGGCATGGTTGTGCGTTTTGAGGCCACCCAGGCACCTTGTCAAACAAAAAAAATGTTTGGCTAGAAAAAGAGGCTGGGTTGCCTAGAAACACATAGCCACAGCCAATGACACTTCACTGACATCACATCTGGTCCTCTTTGCGCTCAACAGTTCCCTACACCAGCTTCCTACAACCAAGCCGGACCCTGGCTGGACCACTTTGGCTGCATCACTTAGGCTGCACCATCACTGTTTGATCATTCCTTTGACTTTTTTTATATATCGCTATATTTTTTCCACACATTATCTGGTAGATTCGAACAATGGATTTTTGTATTTCTGACATTGCGCATTTATTAGTTGAGTTGCGCTGAACTAATCATTGTTATCTATATTGTGACACTAAGCCCGGGTTCGCACCACTGCGATCAGACATTGCATGTGATTCGCACCTGCGGTACTGATCACATGCGATGTCTGTGGGATGAACTTGTAATAGATTCGCACAGAAAATAGTGCAGGGGCTTGTTTTTCCCTGCACTAGAATACTATGCTCCTGTGCGAGTTCACACTGAAATCTGTGAACCGATCTGGGAGTGTCATTAACAATGTAATGACACCCGCAGAGGTTTGCAGAAGGCAGTGTGAACTGCCTGCGGAAGAGGTGCGAGGCGGGAACCAGCTTTGTAATAGCACTGGTTCCTGCATCGCATCAGTGTGAACCTAGGCTGAGGGGTTGATTTACTAACTGGAGAGTGCAAAATCTAGTGCAGCTGTGCATGGTAGCCAATCAGCTTCTAACTTCAGCTTGTTCAGTTAGCCTCGGTTCACACCAGAGGCGGCACGACTTGCAGGTCGCCTCACCGAGGCGACCTGCACACGACTGCCCGGGCGACTTGCAAAACGACTTCTGTATAGAAGTCTATGCAAGTCGCCCCCAAAGTCGTACAGGAACCTTTTTCTAAGTCGGAGCGAACTTGCGTCGCTCCCCTTAGAACGGTTCCATAGCACAGAACGGGAGGCGACTTGTCAAGCGACTAGGTCGCCTGACAAGTCGTCCCTGTGTGAACCGAGTCTTAGGCTTTGACAATAAAACCTGAAAGCTGATTGGTTTCTGTGCAGAGCTGCACCAGATTTTACACTCTCCAGTTTTAGTAAATCAACCCCTGAGTGTTGTGAATGTGAAATTACTTCTTTAGTGCCTGCTGGCAACTCAAGTGTGGTTTTAACATTATTATTGTATATGTCTTTTTTTATTATTATTATCTTTTTTTTTTTTTTTTTTTTTTAATATATATTTTTGCTTGCACTAATTGACAAGAGCCCAGGACGGTATTATGTGATGTATGTATTGTAAACAGACTCTGAAAAAAATTGGTTTTCTTTGTCCATGCCTCTTACCTGCATAGAAAAGAATGCAACCAAACACACAGCAGTGTTTCTAATGTGAATGGGCACTACAAGAAGTGGATATGCAGAGCTGCACAGTGGTGATTACCCCACATTATGTGTCTGTCATTCTTTTATGCTGCAGGTGAGCACTTCCAGTCCATGGGATTAACAGAATATTTATACCCTTCCCTGGGACACGTTGCCTAGTTTCCAACCCTTTTTATTATAATGTTTAACATTATTGTTTAGAACTGCTATAGTGTGTGTATCCAATAGATTTTTTTTTGTCATGCGTATTCTAAAGCGGGTAGAATACATGGACTACAGGAAATTTTATTGTTTTCAATAGTCTGTCCACAACCATCTGTTTAGTACATTGCAAAAAGACCCAGCGTGCTGCATTTTGGGTACATTGACCTGCATTTTGCCCCCAAAAAAGTGCATTAATACATGTATTGTGTTGGGAGCATAGGGTCATTATCTGTTAGATTGGGAGCCACATCCTAAGTGGCTGGATCTCAGCTGTGCAGTAATACCAGACAGATATGGGTAGTATGTATTGTAAATTTTGCATACTCTTATGACTAGATAAGTGTCTTGTTGTACAACATATCTGGAAACATGATTAAAAACACTTTGTATATGAGTGACGTTTAAATGATACTAAAGGTTATTTTATTTATTTATTTTTTTTATAAAAAGTATTTTCTGCTCTGTGCAACAATATTGCATATACATCTTCTGGCAGTCCCCTGCCGGTGCTGCTGCTTCTGGGGCCAACCCTTCTCTAAGATATTAAAGTATTTGTTTCCTAATTACTAGTAAAAAATGTTTGGAAATGTAGAAGGTGCCATGGATTAAAGTGGTTCTAAAGCCTTAAGGGCTTTTTTTACTTTAATGCAAAAAAACTTCCTGTGCTGCAGGATCCCCCAGCCCCCTTTATACCTACTTGAGCCTGATCTTGACCCAGCCATGTGTCAATCAATCAAATTCTGTGAAAAGGAAGCAACTATTGCAGCTCTGCCGTGCCCCCTATGTCTATAGGCATAGACAGGATGGCTTGGGAGCAAGCTCACTTGAGTGCCCCCATAGAAAGGGGCTTTCTATGGGGGCACTCACTGAAAAGGAGGAGCCAGGAGTGTCTGCAGAAGACCTGACAAGAGGAGGATCAGGGCTGCTCTGTGCAACACCATATAGCACAAAAGAGTAAATGGTTGGACTTTAAATACCCCTCCCAGTGAACACGCAGATGCATTCCTATATAGAAACGAGGGTTTCACCGATAATCGTATCGGTGCCGATACCAAGCATTTGCCATGAGTACTTGTGGAAATGCTCTGATGCTTAATCCGATACCTCCAGCAACGAAGAGGCGTTGCGCAAGAGAGTTGAAGAAAGAGGTTGGGGAGCCGCACATCGCGGGGCCCAGGAGTATTGGGGAATCAGCTGGTGACTGAGAGCAGAGCCAGGCATCGCTGTGGTCTCCATTCCTCCGCAGGACCAGGATAACTGAGCTAAGGCAGAGGCTGGCCCGGGAGGCAGAGGAGAAGGTAGATCAGGGCTGTGCAGGGGGACTCCCCGGATCAATGGGTGACATATGATTGTCTACACTGTTATAGCCCCGGCGGGAGGGACGGGGCCTGCTGGGATCATCCAATACATATGGGGGGGGGGGGAGGCGGGCACAGGGCTTTACCACATATTCCCCACCACCACCAGTGCTGCAGGGCTTTCCATTTCTACTTCCTCCCCCTTCCAGGGTCATTCATTAATTGAAAGTCCTTAATGAGGATGATGGAGATTCCAGAAGCAATCATTGTGTCTGCAGGGACTGTCCAGCCTGCTGGACAATGTTTGTCATAGAGAAGATTAGGAAAGTGACATTCAGCCCTGACATGGGCATACATTGTGTATTCTTTTCTTTGTAGGGAAAAATATTCTGCTGCAGAGAAGTAAATGCTGCTTATTACAGCTATTTATACCCCGACCAGCCATAACATTATGTCGTATGTATTTTCCTATGTTTCTATATATGAATGTATCTGCGTGTTCACTGGAGGGGTATTTAAAGTCTCCTACCGTTTACTCTTTTGTGCTATATACTTTTAACAAGTATGACACCCTCCACTGGTACAGATTTAGTCTAACACCCCCCCCCCCCAATACACATCCAACAAATAAACGTTTGTTAATCTGTGCAACACCAGTGAAACAGGTAAGTATGACATGGTTTTTATTACCTTAGTAAAAGCTTACATTTTTTTTTTTTTTTAACTATCCCTTTTGGGGTTGCTTTACTAAAGGCAAATCCACTCTGCACTGCAAGTGCACTTGTAAGTGCAGTCGCTGTCGATCTGAAGGGAAGCTCTGAAATTAGGGGAAGCTCTGCTGATTTTATCATCCAAGCATGTGCAAGCAAAAATGCTGTTTTTTTTTTTTTTTTAACCACTTCAGCCCCGGAAGGATTTACCCCCTTCCTGACCAGAGCACTTTTTCCAATTTGGCACTGCGTCGCTTTAACTGCTAATTGCGCAGTCATGCAATGCTGTACCCAAACGAAATTTGCGTCCTTTTCTTCCCACAAATAGAGCTTTCTTTTGATGGTATTTGATCACCTCTGCCGTTTTTTATTTTTTGCGCTATACACGGAAAAAGACCGAAAATTTTGAAAAAAAATGATATTTTCTACTTTTTGTTCTAAAAAAAATCCAATAAACTCAATTTTAGTCATACATTTAGGCCAAAATGTATTTGGCCACATGTCTTTGGTAAAAAAAATGTCAATAAGTGTATATTTATTGGTTTGCGCAAAAGTTATAGCCTACAAACTAGGGTACATTTTCTGGAATTTACACAGCCTTTAATTTATGACTGTCTATGTCGTTTCTTGAGGTGCTAAAATGGCAGGGCAGTACAAAACCCCCACAAATGACCCCATTTTGGAAAGTAGACACCCCAAGGAAATTGCTGAGAGGCATGTTGAGCCCATTGAATATTCATTTTTTTTGTCCCAAGTGATTGAATAATGACAAAAAAAAAAAAAATTACAAAAAGTTGTCACTAAATGATATATTGCTCACACAGGCCATGGGCATATGTGGAATTGCACCCCAAAATACATTTAGCTGCTTCTCCTGAGTATGGGGATACCACATGTGTGGGACTTTTTGGGAGCCTAGCCGCGTACGGGGCCCCGAAAACCAATCACTGCCTTCAGGATTTCTAAGGGCGTACATTTTTGATTTTACTCCTCACTACCTATCACAGTTTTGAAGGCCATAAAATGCCCAGATGGCACAAACCCCCCCAAATGACCCCATTTTGGAAAGTAGACACCCCTAGCTATTTGCTGAGAGGCATGTTGAGTCCATGGAATATTTTATATTTTGACACAAGTTGCGGGAAAGTGACTATTTTATTTTTTTGCACAAAGTTGTCACTAAATGATATATTGCTCACACAGGTCATGGGCATATGTGGAATTGCACCCCAAAATACATTCTGCTGCTTCTCTTGAGTACGGGGATACCACATGTGTGGGACTTTTTAGGAGCCTAGCCGCGTACGGGACCCTGAAAACCAATCACCGCCTTCAGGATTTCTAAGGGTGTACATTTTTGATTTCACTCTTCACTGCCTATCACAGTTTCGGAGGTCATGGAATGCCCAGGTGGCACAAACCCCCCCCAAATGACCCCATTTTGGAAAGTAGACACCCCAAGCTATTTGCTGAGAGGCATGGTGAGTATTTTGCAGCTCTCATTTGTTTTTGAAAATGAAGAAAGACAAAAAAAAAATTTTTTTTTTTTAATTTTCAAAACTTTGTGACAAAAAGTGAGGTCTGCAAAATACTCACTATACCGCTCAGCAAATAGCTTTGGGTGTCTACTTTCCAAAATGGGGTCATTTGGGGGGGTTTTGTGCCACCTGGGCATTCCATGGCCTCAGAGACTGTGATAGGCAGTGAAGAGTGAAATGAAAAATTTACGCCCTTAGAAAGCCTGAAGGCGGTGCTTGGTTTTCGGGGTCCCATACGCGGCTAGGCTTCCAAAAAATCTCACACATGTGGTATCCCCATACTCAGGAGAAGCAACAGAATGTATTTTGGGGTGTAATTTCACATATGCCCATGGCATGTTTGAGCAATATATCATTTAGTGACAACTTTGTGCAAAAAAAAAAAATTTTGTCTCTTTCCCGCAACTTGTGTCACAATATAAAATATTCCATGGACTCGACATGCCTCTCAGCAAATAGCTTGGGGTGTCTACTTTCCAAAATGGGGTCATTTGGGGGGGGGTTTGAACTGTCCTGGCATTTTATGCACAACATTTAGAAGCTTATGTCACACATCACCCACTCTACTAACCACTTGAAGACAAAGCCCTTTCTGACACTTTTTGATTACATGAAAAAATTATTTTTTTTTGCAAGAAAATTACTTTGAACCCCCACACATTATATATTTTTTTAAAGCAAATGCCCTACAGATTAAAATGGTGGGTGTTTCTTTTTTTTTTTTCACACAGTATTTGCGCAGCGATTTTTCAAACGCATTTTTTGGGGAAAAAACACACTTTTTTACATTTTAATGCACTAAAACACACTATATTGCCCAAATGTTTGATGAAATAAAAAAGATGATCTTAGGCCGAGCACATGGATACCAAACATGACATGCTTTACAATTGCGCACAAACGTGCAGTGGCAACAAAATAAATACATTTTTAAAAGCCTTTACAGGTTACCACTTTAGATTTACAGAGGAAGTCTACTGCTAAAATTACTGCCCTCGATCTGACCGTCGCGGTGATACTTCACATGCATGGTGCAATTGCTGTTTACATTTGACGCCAGACCGACGCTTGCGTTCGCCTTAGCGCGAGAGCAGGGGGGACAGGGGTGCTTTTTTTTTTTTTTTTTTTTTTCTTTATTATTTTTTTTGCTTTTTTATCTTATTTTAAAACTGTTCCTTTTTCATTTTTTTTTTTTTTTTTAATCATTTTTATTGTTATCTCAGGGAATGTAAATATCCCCTATGATAGCAATAGGTAGTGACAGGTACTCTTTTTTGAAAAAATTGGGGTCTATTAGACCCTAGATTTCTCCTCTGCCCTCAAAGCATCTGACCACACCAAGATCGGTGTGATAAAATGCTTCCCCAATTTCCCAATGGCGCTATTTACATCCGGCGAAATCTAAGTCATAAAATGCTCGTAGCTTCCGGTTTCTTAGGCCATAGAGATGTTTGGAGCCACTCTGGTCTCTGATCAGCTCTATGGTCATCTGGCTGAATCACCGGCTGCATTCTCAGGTTCCCTGTTGAGACAGGAGAGCCAGAGAAAAACACGGAAGACGGTGGGGGGGGGGGGGGCATTCTCTCCCACTGCTTGTAAAAGCAGTCTAGAGGCTAATTAGCTGCTAGGATTGCTTTTACATGAAAGCCGACCGCTGGCTGAAAAGGATGATACCTAAACCTGCAAGCATCATTCTGGTATAACCACTCAAAGTCGTGAATGGTGTACCTGAAGACAAAAAAATGGTTAACAATAAAGCACAGTAAACGGTAAAGTATAAAAAATTGCATACCTGAAAAGCAAACATGATAAAACATAATAACAATAAAACATTGCAGAATAGAATACAGTAAAAAAGAGCAGAACAATAGAGAGAATAGAGAGAGAACAATAAAACGACAACTATTATTTTTTATTTTATATTTTTGTTTGTGTTTTTTTTTTTTTTACACTTTTTTTGTAACTGTAACTTTTATAACTGTAACTGGTTCCAGGTTCGGGTCTCTCAAAATGCGATGGCATCTTGGGAGACCCTGTGAAAGTGTGCCTAGTCTGTGCAATGCTGTACCCTACGCTAATACTCAACTAGTGAATGGTAGCGTTCAAAACATTCACCAATGCAAAGACCAGGATTGTCAGGACAGGAGGGACAATAATAGCGGGTGTCACGCCTATATCCGCGCTTGCTGCAGACACGACATCTTTTTTGGGGGGGTTCGTTGGGTAGGGGTACTCGGGAGGACATAAAAATGCCTCTCATGCAGCCGACTGCATTTGGTTGGGGATGTGAATGGGGGAAGTACAGGCGCTGCAGAAGTGGTGGGTTCCCAATTAGGATTGGCGAATGCAGCAGGAAGGGCATGATGGGCACGACGGGCCTGTGTTTGTCTTTTTGGTGGCAGCGGGACACTACTTGTGCTTGCCACCTCACCAGCTTGAACTGCACTTATGGGACTCACCACGTCACCAAGTGTTACTGCAGTGCTGGTTTGACTACGACCGGGGTGTACTAGGCTGCTGGCGCTTGCCAGTTTACCAAAACGCTACCAAAAAAACTGTTAACGATCGCAGGGATCAGGCCTGACTCTGCAAACACTGCAGTTATGCGTTTAGTGTTTTGTAAGTGACAGTGATCGATCGATACTGCACTTGGGTGGGCTGGGCTGGGCCGGGCGGAGGGGCAAAACGCAGGTGCTAGCAGGTATCTGGGCTGATCCCGCTAACACTGCGTTTTTGGGAACCCTAAACTGCTGGGGACGCCAGTATAGATCTGATCGGATCAGATATTGATCAGTTCAGATACTATACCACTAAGGGAGGTGTACGGTGCGTGCGTGGGTGTTAGCGCGACCGGCGCTAACCTGACGCTGCCTGGGGCTGGTGCTTGCCAGTTCACCAAAACGCTACCAAAAAAACTGTTAGCAATCGCAGGGATCAGGCCTGACTCTGCGAACGCTGCAGTTATGTGTTTAGTGTTTTATAAGTGACAGTGATCGATCGATACTGCACTTGGGTGGGCTGGGCTGGGCCGGGCAGAGGGGCAAAACGCTGGTGCTAGCAGGTATCTGGGCTGATCCCGCTAACACTGCGTTTTTGGGAACCCTAAACTGCTGGGGACGCTAGTATAGATCTGATCGGATCAGATATTGATCCGATCAGATACTATACCACTAAGGGAGGCGTATGCTGCGTGCGTGGGTGTTAGCAGTACTGGCGCTAATCTGACGCTGCCTGGGGCGACGCATATCACCGCCGGGCGATCAGGGGGCTAAACCTTTATTCGGTAATAAACGGCGGGTACCCTGACACTATAAAAAATAAACGAACTAACCAGCGTCACCTGTAACGGTTATACGGTGATCAGTGGTGAAAGGGTTAACTAGGGGGCAATCAAGGGGTTAAAACATTTATTAGATAGTATATGGGGGTCCCTGTCGCTATAAAACGCTGACGGCGAACCTAAATATTTATGTCCCTAACTAGCGTCACCAGCGACACTAATACAGCGATCAGAAAAATGATCGCTTAGCGACACTGGTGACGGGGGGTGATCAAGGGGTTAAAACTTTATTAGGGGGGGTTAGGGGGGTACCCTAGACCTACAGGGGGCCTAACACTCACTGCCCTAACACTGTAACTGTCACAAACTGACACCAATACAGTAATCAGAAAAAAAAAAAAAAACCTGCTTGGTGTCAGTTTGTGACAGGGGGGGGGGTGATTGGGGGGCGATCGGGGGGGGGGGGATCGGGGTGTTTTGTGTGCCTGGCATGTTCTACTGTGTGTGTGTGTGTGTGTGTGTGTGTGTGTGTTGTGCACTCACTTTACAGTCTTCTCTCCTCGGCCCGGAACGGAAATTACCGAGCCGAGGAGAGATGACATCATTTCCTCTGCCTCTGTGTACAATACAGAGGCAGGGAAATTATCCCATTGGCTGGGAGCGATCGCGAGGGGGGGGCCACGAATGGATGGCCTCCCCCTCACCACCGATCGCCGGGGGAGATTTGCCGACCGCCGCAGGCACCGGGGGGGGTCCGATCGGACCCCCCACCCGCGGGCAGGCAAGGACGTACCTGTAAGTCCTTTTGCCTGCCCGTGCCACTCTGTTGACGTACATCGTCGTGCGGCGGTCGGCAAGTGGTTAATTAAGTGTTCTTGCATAGCAAGACCACTTACTGTTATCTCACATATATATTATTATTATTATAGCCAAATTTACCACCCTAACTCCTCCCACAGTTTTTACACTACATAGACAAGTAATATACCGAAACGTGCAGATTGTTCCCGATTGGTGTGGGAATTACCATCACTTTGTGGAACGTTTCGCCGAAATGGTTCACGAAATATCGTCGTTTTTGCAGTGAAATTGGTCCCATAGGAATGAATGGGGAAATGTTCAAAACTAGAGTGGGAGGTGACAAAAGCTGAAAAATCAGGACATGATTTCTAAACTGCCGCCACTCCCTCATTTTCAAGCCCACCTACACAAATCTTATATCAAAACGTTCAGCTATCCCTGCTGCCACTAAACATGTCCACGGCTAAGCCATAGTCCTGATAGTTTTCACAATATGACCATTTGTTTGCAACTCACACCATCCATTGACATTCATTGAAACTACACTCTAGCCCCCTCCAAATTTGAAGGGCAATATCTAAACTGCGACTGTGCCTTCATTTTTAATATTTCAGAGACATACTATGTATCAAAATCTAGGTCTGGGTCTTGTGATTCTCACAATATAAAGATCTTCGCTGTAGGATTTATAGTTTTTAAAATACGACTGTTTGAAGTACTGCACAGTTATTACAGCTATCATGATCCTGTGTATTGTGTATTGAGCAGTGGTTGGGAAGCATAAACAGGGCATGAGCGTTGCTAGGAAACAGTGAATGTAAACACTGATTATCATCAAACTGATAGCACACCTTCACCTCCATTCTACATCAAGATGCTGAGACCCCCCAAATGCATGTGGTCATACCTTCATCTGCTAGGCTTGATAATGCTTGTAGACTACTGGTGGAGGCAATAACACTTCACACAATTTCCCCAGAAATTGTAGCTTTTCTAGTTTTCCTTGCAGTGCAAAATGGATTTGCCTTTCGTAGATGACCCCCTTTATGTCCAAAGGAAGACCTTTGTTGCCTAGAGCAGCTGTTCAGTCTTCTGGAGGGAGTGTTGACCTCCAATACCTTCCCTATGTAATATGTTTTATAGCACTTCTTCTTCTTCCGCCTTTTTTTTTTTTCTAAAGTGCCTTCTAGATGTTATGACTTTCTACTGCTTATTTGTCCATTTTACTGATTTTTTTTTCCCTTAGGCCTCTTTCACACGGGGCAGATCAGTGATGATCCCCCCCCCGTGAACACCCGCTTGCTCAGCGGGGATCGCTCCGCCGATCCCCGCTGAGCAGGAAGATGACAGGTCCATTGCTGCACACTGTGCAGCGACGGACCTGTCAGAGCGCCGCTCTCCCCTATGGGGGATCAGGTGATGACGGACTGTAGTGTCCGTCGTCACCCGTTTCGATCCGAAAACAAATGGAAAAGTAGGGTTTTCCTCCGTTACACTTTTCGGATCGGAGCGGGTCGGATGTCAGCGGACATGTCACCGCTGACATCCGACGCTCCATAGAGATTCATGTATGTCCGTTTTTCATCCGAAAACGGAAGGATGAAAAACGGACATACGGATCCCTTGTGTGAAAGAGGCCTAAGGTATTTAAAGGGGATATGTCAACTTGTGGAATGAGACTAACGTGTAGCTCTTGTCTGTCTACATTTTTCAGTTATTTTTTTTTCCTTCAATTAACTTTTAAAACTATTTCATTTGGCTGGGAGCAAGATAAACCCAGACCTCCTTTACAGTGCGACAGAGCATTTCCTTTATCTTTGTACATCAGAATGCATACTGGACCAAGGTGAACCCTTTCTTTGCCCAGGAAGGAAGTTTCTCTGGCTAAAGGTGGCCACACATTAATTCCTTCTATCAATCATTCACGGCAGCGAAAATGACTGAGCTGACTAAGAATGGTAAACCATGGACCCTCCAGAAAATCAGTTTGCTGAGCATTTAAACAATTTCAACGCTGACAAGTTGATCAGCCTTTGGCCGAATTTTATTAGTCATTTCTGATTGATCGTCTGAATATCTGTAGGTGTGTCAGACCACTGATCTGAATACAGATTGGTTTAAGGTCCAATTCAAACTATCTGTGGTGACAGACGTTTTACCGCATGGTAAAACATCTGTCACCGCAGGGACAAACAGGAAGCAATTGTTTCATATGTGCCCCATTCACACTGCAACACGCTGTGCTAAAAATTGGACATGCTGCATTTTATCGCACCGACCCGAATCACACTGCAATGTCTGGCAGCGCAGCGAATGTCAGACATTGCAGTGAATGAAGTGTACATTTTGTACACTTCGTATACAGCTCATACAAGGGAAAAAAGGGAGTAGTGTGAAGAACCGCACACCACACTGCCCCCCCCCCCCCCCCCCCCACGCAGGCAGCAACGCAGAATGGCCAGAGGGTTTTTTTTTTGTTGGTTAGGCTTTCCCACTTGTTTTCACCTGGTGATCCTGCCAGTAACACACTTTGTCTAAGGGATTGTTCACATGTGTTGATTATAAAGAATGAAGCAATGCTCCATTAATGCACCTTTTTCATTGCGTGTTTTTGAAGCATTAAGGCCCCTTTCACACTGGAGCGGTTTTCAGGCGGTATTGCGCTAAAAATACCGCCTGAAAACCGCCCCTAAACAGCCTCCGCTGTTTGTTCAATGTGAAAGCCCGAGGGCTTTCACACTGAAGTGGTGCGCAGGCAGGGCGGTGAAAAAAGTCCTGCAAACCGCTTTTTTGGAGCGGTGAAGGAGCGGTGTATTCACCGCTCCTTCACCGCTCCTGCCCATTGAAATCAATGGGACAGCGCGGCTTTAACCTCCTTTTTCCGCCGGCGGGGGTTAAAGCCGCACCGCTAGCGGCCGAATACCGCTGCAAGAACGACGGTACAGCAGCGCTAAAAATTGCGCTGTTGTACCGCCGACGCCCCCACCGCCCCAGTGTGAAAGGGGCCTAAAAAAGGACCAAGAATGCTTGATAAATACCCATGGAAGTGTTGCTTTTCTAGTGGAAGTGATGTAGAGGTAATGATCTACTTTGAGGCATGGTTAGGTTGTGGTGTGATAGCAGATGTTTTTTTGATAAATTTTTTTTTTTTTTTTTTTTTAAGGAAGATGGATTCTTATATTTTGATCTTATTGACACTTGGCTTGGTCCAGCTCAACTTTGCTGACTAAAAAAGCACTGGCAGTAATGCTCAATGCCTCTGCTCCTGTCTGGCACTGTCAGCATTGCTAGCTGGCTTGCTTGATGTTGTTTTTTGTCTGCAAACAGAAGAAAATGGTGTTACCACACAGCTACTATGTACAAACAGGAAGTGGCCTGAAGCTGCTCTGTCCAAGTTCTCTATTTCCCCAGTGCATTCTGGGATACAGGAAACTCCACTGACTCTCCCCCAATGCCCAGCTAACACTTTATAAATGCTTTACTAACATGCCATGAGTGCTCTAGGTGTTAGGTGCGGTTATAGAGCATTGAAATCAATGGAGCCAACCGACAAGGGTTTATACCTCATGAAAGCTACCTACTGAGGATGTTGCTAAGAAGCTCAGCTGTTACTGTTTACCTTCCCCATCACAGGAGCGAGCTCTGAAATGCTATGTTAAGAGCTACTGCATCATGGAAGAGAATGCATGTGAGGTGGTGTGAATCCGAGAAAGAGCTCACTCCTGTGATGGTGGAGATGAACAGTAACCGTTGGGCATGTCTTAAAAATGTCCTGGCAGCTAGGCAGGACAGGATGATGCAATCTCCGGGAGTTTTCAGGTCAGGCTTCATGAGGTACGGAAATGTCCTAAACCTATAGCAAGGACATTATTGAATTTTGGTCAAGGCAGCACAGCTTTTTTTTTTTTTTTTTTTTTTCTATCTATCTATCTATCTATCTATCTATCTATCTATCTATCTATCTATCTATCTATCTATCTATCTATCTATCTATCTATCTATCTATCTATCTATCTATCTATCTATCTATCTATCTATCTATCTATCTATCTATCTATCTATCTATCTATCTATCTATCCAGACACCCCTTACCTGCATAGGCAGTTTTTTGGTAAAGGTGAACTATGCCTTTAAGTATTTAAATCCGCAGTCTCAGCTAGTGGTTTATAAACCATTTATGGCTCTCAGCCAGCACTGGAAAAAATTCATGTGACTAGAAGCATAGAGGTCAGATTTTTACAATGGCAGTCGAACAGGCAGAATTTTCCTGAAGGATATTGACAATGTCAAGCTACTTTGATTCTTTTCTTTTGGGTTATGTACGTATATATGCTGTTGGTTGGTGAGGACTGGGTGGCTGAATAGCCTGTCTGCTTAATTTCCCAAAGGCTTGCAGGAGTTAGACATTGAAGTTGACCTTGCATTACCCATTATTAACACAATCGCTAGAGCTTTTGTACTTTTTCAATGATAAACATACACTATATTGTCAGAAGTATTGGCATGCCTGCCTTTACATGCACACAAAATTTAATGGCATCCCAGTCTTATGCCCCGTACACACGGTCGGATTTTCCGATGGACAATGTCCGATCGGAGCGTGTTGTCGGAAATTCCGACCGTGTGTGGGCGCCATCGGACATTTTCCATCGGATTTTCTGACACACAAAGTTGGAGAGCAGGAGATAAAATTTTCCGACAACAAAATCCGTTGTCGGAAATTCCGATCGTGTGTACACAAATCCGACGGACAAAGTGCCACGCATGCTCAGAATAAATAAAGAGATGAAAGCTATTGGCCACTGCCCCGTTTATAGTCCCGACGTACGTGTTTTACGTCACCGCGTTCAGAACGATCGGATTTTCCGACAACTTTGTGTGACCGTGTGTATGCAAGACAAGTTTGAGCCAACATCCGTCGGAAAAAATCCTAGGATTTTGTTGTAGGAATGTCCGAACAAAGTCCGACCGTGTGTACGGGGCATTAGTCCGTAGGGTTCAATATTGAGTTGTCCCACCCTTTGTAGCTAGAACAGCTTCAACTCTTCTGGGAAGGCTGTCCACGAGGATTAGGAGTGTGTCTATGGGAATGTTTGACCATTCTTCCAGAAGAGCATTTGTGAAGTCAGGGACTGATGTTTGATGAGAAGGCCAAGCTCGCAGTCTCTGCTCTAATTCATCCCAAAGGTGTTCTATGGGGTTGAGGTCAGGACTCTGTGCAGGCCAGTCAAATGCAGCCCCAAACTCGCTCACCCATGTCTTTATGGGCCTTGCGCACTGGTGCGCAGTCATGTTGTAACAGGAGGGGGCCATCCCCAAACTGTTCCTACAAAGTTGGGAGCATTAAATTGTCCAAAATGTCTTGGTATGCTGACGCCTTAAGAGTTCCCTTTGGAACTAAGGGGCCAAGCCCAACCCCTGAAAAATAACCCCACACCATAATCCCCCCTCCACCAAATTATTTGGACCAGTGCACATAGCAAGGTTCATAAAGACATGGATGAGCGAATTTGGGGTGGAAGGAGGAACTTGACTGGTCTGCACACAGTCCTGACCTCAACTCCATAGAACACCTTTGGGATGAATTAGAGTGGAGACTGCGAGCCAGGCCTTCTCATCCAACATCAGTGCCTGACCTCACAAATGCACTTATGGAAGAATGGTCAAACATTCCCATAGACACATTCCTAAACCTTGTGGACAGCCTTCCCAGAAGAGTTAAAGCTGTTATAGCTGGAAAGGGTGGGCCAACTCAATATTGAACCCTACGGACTAAGACTGGGATGCCATTAAAGCTCATGTGCGTGTAAAGGCAGACGCCCCAATTCTTTTGACAATCTAGTGCATCTACAAGCCCAATTAATTCAGCATTGTCTTCTCACCTGCTGCTCCCCCAATGCAGATTCTGTCCTGAGCCATCATCTTGGTTTCCTATGCAGCATTCTTGGAGCCAGCCCCCTAAAAAGCCTGCATGCACTGTACATTCTAATTCCGCATACACACGGTTGGATTTTCCGACGGGAAATGTTGGATGTGAGCTTGTTGTCGGAAAGTCCGTGTGTATGCTCCATCGAACATTTGCTGTTGGACTTTCCGCCAACAAATGTTTGCTAGCAGGTTCTCAAATTTTCCACCAACAAAACTTTGTTGTCGGAAAGTCTGATCGTGTGTACACAAGTCCGTTGCACAAAAGTTCACGCATGCTCGGAATCAAGCAGAAGGATCCGCACTGGCTATTGAACTCTCGGCTCGTTGTACGTCTTGTACGTCACCGCGTTCATAATTGTTGGCCAACATTTGAGTGACCGTGTGTATGCAAGACAAGCTTGAGCCAACAACCTTCGAACAAAAATCCACGGTTTTGTTGGCGGAAAGTCCGATCGTGTGTACGGCATAAGAGTACAACTATGGGAGTCAATGGTGAAGGATCTTGGTGTTGTCAAAGATTGCAGACTTTAATAGTATGCAATGCCAAGCTGAAATTTCGAACAGCTAGCAAAATACTTTCTTTTATTAAGAGGTTTGGCCTCCATAGAGATCATTTTGCCCCTGTACAAATCATTAGTAAGACCTCATCTGGAATATGCAGTTCAGTTTTGGGCACCACTTCCCAAAAAGGATACCGGGGAACTGGAGAAAGTGCATGCATTTCTGGATGCACAGAATATAATATTTACAAGTAATAACAGCAGTGATTTTTTGATCCAGGGAATATCTAACTGCTTTAGGGAATCAGGAAGGAAAAGTTTCCACTGGTGCAACAAATTGGACCACACTTTAAGGTGTGTGTGTGGATTTTGTTTTGTTTTTTGTTTTTTTTCTTCCTCTTGATCAACTGTGGGTATAGGATTTTGTTAATGGAGATTTTCAGTTTACGTAATCCTTCTTTCTTCTTCCTTTTTTTTTTTTTTTTTTTTTTTTTGTTTTTTTTTGTTTTTTTTTTTGGTTTAACCGTAGACGGACTGGTGTTTTTGTTTGTGGTGTTTTTGTTTTTTTTCTCAACCATACTATGCAACAATGACACCATGTCAGATCACACATGAGTGCAGACAGATATCTGGCTCCATGGCATTTTGTTTGTAAGTAGAATGAGAGAGTGCGCTATTTTTGACCCTCCTTGGATATGTGATCTAAATTACCCTGTAGGCTGCACTGAGGAGTTTCATACATCACCCATACCTAGGTGAGAATGGAAGGTGCAAATACTAGGTAATGGTAATGACCTTATGTAATTTGTGGCGAGAAGTCCGCTTTAAAAAAAACAGTAGACATATACTTCCAATGAAAATAGAAGAGGCCAACACTTTTTTTTTGGCACTTTGTCCATTTTAGATCATGTGGTTTGGTCACCTCTGCCACTTTTCTGCAGGGTGTTACCACTGCTCCAGATGCCTGCTGCATTTTTTTGGTTCTGCGGCTGCCTACTTTTTGAATAGTATTAAAATTCTTTATATGAATGTTAGACTGTTTTGTCCACTTTTTCTTTATGTTTAGTATTTTTAGCATAGCTCTCTCGCAGTTTTGCATTTCACAGTGTAAAGCTGTGATTTTTCATTTCAGCATGCATTATAAAGTATTGTGTATGGAAGTTATTATAAACCATTCAGGAATTGTACAAGTATGTGGGTGATTTGTCATGTTAATGATGCTAGTGTGGGCATGACAGATTTGATTTCATGCCCTGGTAAACCTTTTAAAAGGAAAACAGTGATTTTCACTAGAATGGCCTCTGTTATGCCAGAGTGGGACATTCATCAACAGATCATTAGCCAGTGCTCAGAACGCATACTTTCTGCCAAATCTGTGGACAGTGGGGAAGGTTGGATTTTTCTTTATTTTTTGTTTGTTTTTACCATTTCCATAGATTTTCCCAAAACGTCTTTCAGGACAGCACTCGGGAGATCATAGCTCCTCCTCCCACAGGAAACACCTCACCAATTAAATCTTTATCAGGAGGCCTCCATGTTGCTTCCATCAGTTTTTTGTTTCTTCCAGCCGGAGGAACACCTGGTGGGAGCCATGATCTCTCAGGGCTTTCCTGGGAGATGAAAGGTTCTCCCCTGTCAGTTTTTTTTTGCTAGGAGAGTGCTCCTCCCACTTGCTGCTTGCTGAATGGTCCCTTGGGCTCCTTCTCCCCTTTCAGTGCTCGGGGAGAGCCTGTACTGCCTGGGAGTGCTGTCCTATTTTTCTTGCAGATAGGCGGGTTGCAGTGGTCCCCCGCTGGGCGGCGGCGGTGCAAGGCTAAGCAGCTGCCATTGTTCTGGTGGCCGAGGAGAGTCCTCTGCCATGTCCAGTGCAGTGTACAGAAAGAGGAAGCACTTCCGGGTCGGGCGCGCTGCGTCATTTCCGGGTGCAAGCGCAGGGGGAGAGGGCATGTTCACCTGGTGCCTTCTTAAACTTCCGGTTTGGGGCAGCGGCGTTTTTGAATCCGGAAGCGGCTTTCTTTCACCACGCGACCACAGTGCACTCTGCTATGGAGGACAATACAGCGGATAAGGATGTGAGAAACAGAAGTAAATGTGTGGGGATCTTCACAAAAGTAAGACTCCATTCACACCTTGGTGTTCCGTCTTGCGGGCGGAATCGGCATGCTTCTGCCCGTGATTCAGAAATGCCGCAAATCGCAGGACGCCCTTCCGATGCCTGCTATTTTGAATGGCACCAAATAGTGGCGTGATTTTGTCGCAATTATCACCTGACGAATCGCGGTAAAAACACACACAGAATCGCGGGACGCTTGACGCCCAAAAGAAGTACAAGAAATTACCACCCAATCTCCCTGATTAACATAGATCTAAAAATAATGACTAAAGTACTAGCCCTTAGATTAAATTCTTTCCTCTCACAATATATTCACCCAGACCAGGCAGGCTTTGTCCCAAACCACCAAACATCGGACCAGACCCGTAGGATTATAGATTTAATTTTGGCTATCCAATCTGATTGGGACAGTGAGGAACCTAGACAGGGCATGCTGCTTTCATTAAACATCCAGAAGGCATTCGACTCCCTATCTTGGGATTATTTATTTGTTGTGTTACGTCGTTTAGGGTTTGGCGAGCGCTTTCTGCCCCTCCTTCAAATGCTGTATGAAAGCCCCACAGCATCCTTGATGCTCAGAGGATATTTATCCCAACCCCTTGATATTAGGAGGGGAACTAGGCAGGGATGTCCATTATCTCTGTTATTTGCCCTATGGAGCCTTCGTTTAAAAACTTCAGAATTGTTCAGATTAATAGGAGTAGGCTCGAAATAAATGAAATACAATGTGGACCTGTCTGGCAGAGAAGGAGACCTAATTTTTCTCTGTTGCACTTTAAAAGAGAAGTAAAAGAATTTTTTTTTTTAATTTATTACAGTTTTATACTTAGGTGGGTGCAGCATTGGTCCGATGCTGCATCTGTACCCCAATGCCTCAAACTGAGCGATCAAACTGAACGATCGAACATCGCCGATGGCTCGGATGTCTCGCCTCCCCGAGCAGAGAGCTGCTGACTGTCAATCCGCTGCTCTCCGCCCCGGAACCCCCCCCACTGGAGCGCTGAGCTGTGGAGGGGCTGGGAGCGGCCGTCTCAGTAGCTCGCTGAGAGCCTAAGACATGCATCAGTCCAGGCACCTGGCGGATCCAAACTTTATTGTCGGGACTGAACTTGGTGACATCAGCAGAGAGCAGACTTCAGACCGCTCTCTGAAAACGGGTCACAGGAGTGCAAAACTAATTGCACTCCTGTGACCCTTGGGAGAAGCCCAGCCAAACGAACTCAGGCTGGACTTCTCCTTTTTAATTTACACTTTTTTTTAAGATCTTATTCCTCCCCTAGCCTGTGACTGGGGCAGTAAAAGACAAAGCAGCAGACTGATTAGCTCCCTCACATTCTGCTCCCTTTCTGTCAGTATGTGCACCACTGATTGGCACCTTGTGCCCGCCTCCCAGTCTGAGCTCTGTTCTACAGTGGATTGCAAGAGGCTGATGCTAAGTCAGACTGCAGTACAATGCTTGGATAAAAAAACATACGCTTAATTTTTGGAGAAATACAGAGCTGCATTCATTTTGAGTTTGTAAATGATTGACTTGCAAAGTTGGTTAACAGATGTTGTTTACTCAATTCTGTGCATCTGGTGAACATCTGTAGTGCACTCTGTCCTGAATCTGAGCCTGGTTGTTGTGAAGTCTGTGTTAATCTATCTATTTTATGACTTCTGTCCCGCTGACTTTTTGCCACCTTGATTTTCCCATGGTAATGGCATAGAGAAATTCAAAGCTGGCACTGCCTGGACAGCTAGGGAACTCACCGCAATTCAGACAGACCCAGGAAAAAACACTGGGGGTTATTTACTAAGGCCCCTTTCACACTGGGCGGTTTGCAGGCACTATTGCGCTAAAAATAGCGCCTGCAAACCGACCTGAAAGTGCCGCTGCTTTGTCTCCAATGTGAAAGCCTTGAGGGCTTTCACATTGGAGCGATGCGCTGGCAGTATGGTAAAAAAAAGTCCTACTAGCAGCATCTTTGGAGCGGTGTGTATACCGCTCCTCCACCGCTCCTGGCCATTGAAATCAATGGGACACCGCCGGCAAAGCGGTAGTTTTTAACCCTTTCTCGGCCGCTAGCAGGGGGTAAAACTGCCCCGCTAGCGGCCGAATACCGACGGTAAAGCGCAGCTAACAATAGCAGCGCTTTACCGCCGACGCCGCCCCAGTGTGAAAGGGGCCAAAAGCTGGAGAGTGAAAAAACTGATGCAACTGTACCTACTGCCTAGAAACCAATCAGCTTCCTGGTTTCCTTGCCCCAGTGGTCAGTGCAGCCTTGCCCCAGTGTCCATTACATGATCGCCACCGACATACACAAAGCGTGTAGATTTAAATATGGCGTTGCGGAGTTCGGAGGGACTCGGTGACTGGGCGGAGCCAAGATACACATAGCCGAGTGTACTCGGCTCTTTCCGGTGCCGCTCACAGTCCCGCCCTATGATGGACATAACATAGGTCCATCGGCGGAACTGGGCGTGATTGTGAGCGGCGCCGGAAAGAGCCGAGAACACTTGGCTATGTGTATCTTGGCTCCGCCCAGTCACTGTGATCTCGGCGGCGCTAGTTCAGCTCTGCCGAGTCCCTCCGAACTCCGCGGCGCCATATTTAAAACTACACGCTATGTGAATGTTGGCGGCGATCACCGCCGATAGATCACAATTAGCGGGGATCGGCATATAACACGCACCCACGATTTTCCCCTGATTTTAAGGGGAAAAAAGTGCGTGTTATAAGCCAATCAATACGGTAATTACTAGAGGCATGTGTATTCATAATTGAATCTTTCTGTGCTGTGTATATTTCTTCCAGATCTATGCAGTGTGTAACTTTGCCTCTGTGCAAAAATGTCCTGTAATAATTAAGACCCATCACTGCTGTTCCCTCTCCTAGTGCAGGGTGATTGGTCTTGTCTCCGCCCTTTCCTTCTGCAGGCAGCCTGTAGTGGGTGGGCTTGTTGGGCCCCTCCCACAGCTCTGTTTATAATACCTTGGTTTGCAAAGGCATTTGGTGCACCCAATGTGGATTAAACTCCTTTTGTGGTTTTGAGGAATATTTTGAGTGGTTTTGGGCTCAGCTTTTGATAATGTAGTAGGTACAAAGTGAAGAAACCAATGGCGGTGTTCTGCTGAGAAAGTTCCCCCTCGGCAGATAAGGACCACCCTCTACTGCGCAGGCGCAGCGCTTGCGCAGTAGGAACCGGCGGAAATAGCCGAACCCGAATAGAATAGAAATCAGCTGTACACGGCGCCTGTAAGAGGGCCCCTTCGCTCGCCACGCTTCGGGCACGGCCTCGCTTCGCTTTGCACTTTTTTTTATTCTCCCTCTAGGTCCACTTGGATGGTGGGGCTTTAACCTGGACCCAGGGCACAGGCGCCGTGTACAGCTGATTGAAGTTTTTCAGCTTCGGCTATTTTCCGTGGCTCCTAGTCGTTCGTACTGCGCCTGCGCAGTACAGGGGGGTCCTTATCCTCTGGGGGAACTTTCTCGGCAAGACAGCGGCCAACCAGATTTATTTTTCTTGTAGCTTTCATCTTGAGGGCAGATCTTCTTCTTTTTGTTTCATTCTTTAATTTATGTTGATCCCAGCATGTCAGAGCGAAGTGCCAAGCAACTTGTTGGTTTTAAATAAAGGCTAACAATTCACAATAGTAAGTTTTCTTTATTATGCAGATTATTTGTTGCTTTACTTTACCTTAGTTTGTGTATTGTTTGTTGCTTTATTTAATCTCCTAATGACTTGCAGGCAAAGGATCTACAGCCTAAAAAGAAAAGCGTTCCTGCAAAAGGCTGTAGATTGGCTGCACCTCCTTCACCTGGGGTGGAAGTTCTGGCGTCAGGACTAGGACGTTTCTGACAACCTGTGCCCCTGAAATCTATTTTTTTTTTTTTTTTTTTTTAGGAGCCAGTTGGAGCAGTTGCTGGGAACCAAGCTGGCTAGCGATTTTTTTATGATATATAAATGTTATGAAAAAAACTGTTTTCTCTATGCTTCTGCCGCTTCATTCATAGAGCTGAGGGGGGACTATGGGATTCATTTATAACATGTGGATATCTCAAGCATAACAGTCTTCACAAATAATCCCCATATTTTGCGTAATATGTTTATTTGGTATGATCATCAGCTCCATTTAGTGACCACGTGAAATACCTCATTCAAGAAAATATCACATTATCCCCTCTAGATGGAGCTGATGATCAACAAATAAATTAGGCTAAATATGAGGATTATTCATGAATGCTTGAGCCATTACCATAGCAGGTTGTGTGTGTTTTGTTTTTTATAAATCTCTAATGTGTTTCTTTGCTTTGTGTGGATATTGTAATAAGTGTGAACAGAAAAGTGGTGTGTTTTTTTTTTTTTTTTTTTTTTTTTTTTTTATTACATACATAAATTTAAACCTGCTTTTCAATTTTAAATCTGAAATGGGGGGGACCACACAGGTCTGGTATCCATAAAATTGTTGCTAACAGAAAAAGCTCTTAAAGTTTAGGAGATATTTACCATATACGTGTGCGCCGACGTCATCAGTGCATGCGCTGTGTGGAAACACACACCCGTGCCGTTTCTTAACTAGCGAGTGCCGTGACTGACGGCTCATGCACAGGAGTGACATCACGCGACTCCGGCCAGTCACAGAGCCGGAGTCTGCAGCCCCAGAAGGAAGAGGGGCAAAGATGGATGCGGGGACATTGCGAGCTTCGTTTTGAAGGTAAGTGTCACTTAATGGGCTGGTAGACGATGCATACTAGCCCATTATGCTTTTACTTTGCAGGGGAAAAAGAGGAAGTAAAACCCATCAGGGTTTACTTCCTCTTTAAAGTGGTTAAACAAAAAAAATTCCCTGCAAGGCAATGTCATAATGCTGGTATGCATCACATGCTAGCATATTTTGAGAGACTTTCCTTAGAACAAAGCCCTCCAGTGCTGCAATGTCACCGCTGAGAGGGCTGACATCTTCCTTCTGGGTTCGCGGCCTCCGGCTACAACAGTGCCCAGGGTTGTGGTGATGTCACTGCCGCGCATGTGTGTGGGGGCCGCTGTTTACAGCACGGGCGCTGAAGGTCTGGCACTGTACAAGTTTAGGTGATATTCATAGTACCTACAGGTAAGCCTTATTATAGGATTACCTGTAGGTACAAGTGAAACAGAGTTTACTACCACGTTAAGAGGGGTGTGTGTGTATATTATTATATAATTTTTAATATTTTTTTTGATTTTTTTTTTTCCCTCTATATTATAAAAAAAGTTTTTAATAGCACAAAAATAATATTTTAATTTATCAAGTCATGGTAATGAAAATGTAATTTTTGTGTTTTTATATATAAAGCAGCTCAAAAGTTATTAGTAGTTGAATGTAACATTGCAAAGCATATATTCTGGTCATAAAATATGAAATAACCCCAGTCATGAAGAGGTTCATTAGCCTGCAAAATTTGCTGCATGCTTAAAAACAAAACTACAGTATTAGGCTTAATGTACAAGGGACGATTTACAATCTCCCTTGAACGATTCAACTTGAGAGCTAGTAACCGACGTTTAAAAGCAGCAGTTTAGTCGCGTTTGCATTTTTAGAAGCGTTAACCTCTCCCCCCTCCCTCCCTGCAATCTTCTGTTGTTCACAGGTCCCAGAAGAGTGCCCGGCCATTCACAGTGCGCAGCGTGGCTCACGCATGCGCAGTGCGTGCCCAGCTGTGAAGCCACAGCCGGGGCGCCCACAGAAAGAATGCAGATGCCGCCGAGAGGAAGGGTAGAGGAGCGGGGCTTCGTACGCACGCATCGCTGGACCGCGGGACAGGTGACTGATTATTAAAAGTCAGTAGCTGCACTTTTTTTGTAGCAGCTGACTTTTTTTTTTTCCGGCAGAACTTTGCTTTATCATAATAACCTTGTCTGTACTCTGCTGGTAAATTTTTACTATTCGTTGTAAACTAGGTGTGTACACTGTCTAGCGCCTAGCAAAGGTTTAAAGATTGGAAGGGGGGGTGTGTCCGGGATGACGCTGGGAGCAGACGTGTGCTAGCTGAGCTCCCGTCTCCAGCCAGTAATCCTCTCATGATCCTAGTGTGGAAGATCGAATTACAAACGTTATTAACCCCCGGACCATCTGAGGGAGGACTGGGCGATGCCCGCAGGCAAAAAATCGAACCAGGGCAGGTACAGCAACACTCCGATCAGAACCCGCTCTGGGCCGAACACAGCGGCACACGAGGCGTCCAAGATGGCATCGCAGGCAGACCTCCCTCCGGACGGAGCGATACAAGCGGGCTCGGCGGCGTTCGATGCCCTAATGCTGGCCATAACCACATGCCAGGCCACATTGACTACAAAAATCGACCATGTGCAGACAGAAACAGCCCTTATCCGGAGAGATATGGACAAATTCAGAGACCGGGTGTCCGAAGCAGAGCGCCGAATCTCTGAGGCGGAAGATATACAGAGGGAACACCATGCGGACATTCAGGCCCTGAAGTTGAAAGTTAAACACCTGGAAGGCCGGGCCGAGGACGCCGAGAACCGCAATCGGAGAAGCAATCTGCGGGTTCTTGGCCTTCCGGAAGGTGCAGAGGGGGCAGACCCGGTGTCATTCATGGAGGGGCTTTTGCCTAAACTGCTGCCCAGAGCCACCTTCTCTCCTCACTTCTCCATAGAGAGAGCTCACCGGATGCCAGCATCTAGAGGCCCTCCTGGCACACCGCCGCGTACTTTTATATTCAAACTATTGCATTACAGAGATCGGGACACTATCCTAAGAGAAGCTAGACTCCAGGGAGAACTGAAATTTAACAATGCAACCCTCCTGATATTCCCGGACTATTCGGTGGAGACACAGCGTCGCCGCAAATCCTTTGATCAGGTAGGAGCCATGCTGAGACAAAAGGGGGTGAGATATAGTATGCTCTTCCCTGCCAGGCTGCGTGTTCAAGACGGGGAGAGAGTGCAGTTTTTTACCTCTCCCAGAGAAGCTACAGCCTGGGCTGAAACACTCCGCAATTGAACCCAAGATAGAGCCAGATCTATACTCTTTCTCTGATCAGCCTTAAATCTTATGACCCAAATGCTCTATGAATCCCAGGACCTACTGTCCCTACTGAGTTTTTGCGTGACTCTGCCCATGCATAATTTTAAGTTGGAAGCAGCGAAAAACTTTTTGCAGCAGTTCTTTCCAGTAACCAAGGCGACCGTCGCTGGGTCTCGATTTCACCTGGAGAAGAACATGAGACAGTCTGCCGCCCTAGGAGGCGACTCTCTAGTTTCCCTCCTGAATGCACTACTGACTCCGGGCCGAGGTGAGGAGATGTGGTTTTCCTTCCTTAAACTGTGAACCGAAGGACTGCCTGAGAGACCCCGATGTTGACTGTCCATACCATCTCCTTTATAGCCACACTGTATGCATCGCGTGGGGGATGCGGTAACTGAACCGGGATCAACTCCCGATCCCCATCCCTTCCCATCCCCCCCCCCCCCCACCCCCATTTTCCTGTTTGATATCCGCTCCCTAGATCAAAGTGAAACGATGGAGACAGAGCGGCTAGGAATCTCCTATTGGAGACACCTGTCCTGGACTTCCTATGTTAGTTCTTGGTATAGTAATGATACATAGCTCAAATCTGAGGAGCATCTTATTGATGTTAAGATAGTTGTACAGGGGTTTGCCCTCAAAAAAGTTTAAGTTTGCGCCCCCGGGGACCCGGGTGATCCACACTAATTATCCATGCCGGATAGCAAAATGCATTGGCGTAGGGGAAGGCGGAGCGCCATACGCACACTGCCCTCACATTAGGCCTTGAGCCTTCCTTTTGTTGGCTGGGAATGAGGCCCCTCTTACCGTGTTGGGGGGAGGGGCGGGGTGGGGGGGGGGATGTTTGGTTTATCTGGCCTGCGGTTGCAGACCCGTTCTTTTTGTTCTTTTCTGCTCTTATGTTTTTTAGTTATGACAGTACAGCAGGCCGACTGCCTGAATATCATTCCATGCCGCTTATTGTGACGAATAGCCTACCCGGGCCCAGACCTCCAGGCAAGGAGCCTACACCTCTCATAGATCCTACTGCAATTTCGGACCTTCTAGATGACCTCCCTTAGACTGCCCTCCTGGAACACGAGGGGTCTAAACTCCCCGGTGAAACGCTCACTGGTATTTCAGTTTATCAAATCATACCAGCCCCATCTGTGTGTGTTCCAGGAGACGCATTTAGTGGGGAAAAAGACTCTCAGTCTCAAGAAACCGTGGGTAGGGTATCACTACCACACAACACATTCCACCTTTTCAAGGGGAGTGAGTATAATAGTCCTTAAGACACTACCATTTAAACTCCTTGACCTGGCTCTGGACCCGGGCGGCAGATATGTGATAATACATGCTCTGCTCCATAATATACCGTGGGTTATTGTGGGCCTCTATCTGCCACCCCCGGCCTCCCTTCAGATATTAAACCAGATAACTGCAAAAATAGCGGAATTCTCTACTGAAAATGTAGTAATCATGGGAGATTTTAATCTGGTACCGGATGCAAGTTTAGACAGACTAACCTCCACTGGTGTGTCTTCCCAGGGGCTTGCGGATTGGGCGGACATTTATGGAATGATTGACCTCTGGAGGTGGAAACATCCACGGGTGAGGGTATATACCTGCCACTCGGCGTCGCACAGAACCTTCTCGCGTATAGACCTGGTCTATGCGGGGAGTTCTGTCCTACCCAGAGTCCGGGACATTACAATTCTCCCCCGGGGAATTTCGGACCATGCCCCGCTTCTCCTTGATCTAGATGCCTCAACGGCCGCATCGGATAGAGTCTGGCGGTTGTCCAGGTACTGGATCTCGGACGTGGAGCCGAGGTACAGACAAGAACTGGAAACATATTGGGAAACCAATGAAGGGTCTGCTTCGGCGGCCTCTGTCTGGGATGCTTTTAAGGCATGCACCAGGGGACAGTACCAGACCATTATCTCAGAGACCCGTAGGGACAGGAGAAGGAAACTTACGGACCTGGAGGCTGAGGCAGAGAGACAGGAAGCTAAGTACGTTAGCTCCCCCGACCCCCAGTTATACGAGAGACTACAAACTGTGCAACACGAAGTCCTCATGCTACGGACCTCACTGACCCAAAAGAAATTATTGCACCAAAAACAAAGAATATTTGAACAGGGGGAGAGGACGGGTCGCCTGCTGGCGTGGTTAGCTAGGGAGCAGCCGGGGGGGATGTCGATAGGGCAAATTCGTGGGGATGGGGGGTCCACTCTTAACTCCCCGATAGACATCAATAGGGAGTTTGCCTCTTACTATCAGAATCTATATCGTTCTAGAGTAGATTATGACCCTGCAGAGCTGAAGTCTTACTTAGACAAAATAGACATACCAACCCTTACTCCTTCCTACGCTAATAAATTGGATGCCCCTATCAGCATTGAGGAAATCCTAAAAGCACTAAAAATGATGCAGACGGGCAAGACACCAGGCCCGGATGGTATTCCGATCGAATTTTATAAGATGTATGCTGAACAGTTGGCCCCTAAACTTCAATCTTTATTGGCTAGGTCCATGGATGAGGGATCCATTCCTGACTCTATGAATGAGGCGGTGATTGTGGTCATCCCCAAGACAGGAAAAGATCCGATGCTATGCCCGTCCTATCGCCCCATTTCCCTACTCAACGTAGACACTAAGATCCTTTCAAAAATTTTGGCCAATAGAATAAATACGGTGATCACAGCCCTAATACATCCAGATCAGACGGGCTTTATGCCTGAAAGGGGAACAGACATCAACCTTCGACGGCTACATACGCACATTGCACTGGCCTCGGGTGGGAGTCCGGGGGTGGTGGCCTCACTCGACGCGGAAAAAGCGTTTGATTTGGTCGAGTGGGGCTACCTGTGGGAGGTTCTCACCAGGTTTGGGTTTGGGCCTAGACTTTTGACCTGGATCAAACTTTTATACGCCAAACCTACAGCCCGTATTCGTACTAATGGTACCCTGTCGGATAGATTTTCCCTGGAGAGGGGCACGAGACAGGGATGCCCGCTTTCCCCGGCCCTGTTCGCTATGGCACTGGAACCGCTCGCCATCTCACTTAGAGCGGATGAGGCGGTTAGGGGTATACGGGTCGGTGCGATCACGGAAAAAATCTCCCTATACGCCGACGACTCATTATTATACTTGGCGGATGCCTCGGACTCCCTGAGAGCAGCCTTAGCCCTTTTTGATTTGTTCGGTCGTTTCTCGGGTATCCGTATAAATTGGAATAAATCGGTGCTCTTTCCCCTCTGCAGCTCAGTGCCTCCTACGAATACAAACACCCCCCTGAAGTGGGTAGATGAGTTCACGTATCTGGGAGTTAGGGTAGGAGGCGACTTGAAGGGATACCTAGACAGGAATGTCTATCCACTACTCTCTCAGCTTCAACAAAAATGTTCCACCTGGAAATCCCTCCCCCTGTCCCCGGTAGGCAGAGGGAACCTGCTAAAAATGATATATCTACCTAAATTTTTGTATTACTTCAGACACACCCCGGTCCCCATACCAAAATCCTTTTTTCGTAGGCTGGAGGGTGTGGTGATAGCTTTTCTCTGGGCAGGGAAATCCCCACGAGTGGCTAAAGCTATTTTATATCTTCCGCTGTCCGGGGGTGGCCTTGCGCTGCCGAACTTTTTAATTTACTATTGGGCAGCCGTCTTGGTGACGGTGAGGTGGTGGTTTTCGCAGCCTCGCCAGAACCCGGCGGTCACCTTGGAGGCGGCAGTCACGGGTTCTTATGCAGCGCTGTCCAACCTTCCGTATAGGGGAATGAAGGCTACTCCTGCGGTCACAGGCCCCATGAAGACCACAATCCAAGTGTGGAAAGCCTCTAGAGCAGCGCTCTTACAACCACTCACGGTGTCCCCACACACCCCGCTGTGGGCAAATCCGATGCTCCCACACCTCCTTAGTTTGCCGGACCCGGCGGCATGGGCCAGTCGAGGTATCACTAAATTAAAACAGGTGATGTCAAGGGGAGTAGTACAATCTTTTAGAGAATTACAACAAGCCCATAACCTACCAAACTCCTTTCTTTTCAAATACTGGCAGCTAAGGCACGCCCTCAGGGCCCAGTTTCCCCACCAGGTGACGCTCGAACCAGATTCAATCGAGCGCCTCTTGATCTCTGGGATGCTGGAGAAACCCCTATCCTCCCTTTATTTATATTTAACAGTCGCTCATGACATTAAAACTGATAGAACTAGGGCCAAGTGGCAGGCGGATATCTCCTCGCTGGGGGAGGATGAGTGGGAGGAATGTCTGACTACGTTTATCCCGTCCATGATTGCTGCCAAGGATAGATTTATTCAGTTAAAATTTATCCACAGAGCTTACTACACGCCCCAACGTCTAGCAAAAATTTACCCCGAAAAGACTTCTGACTGCACTAGATGTGGGGCAGAGGTGGGCTCCTTCTTTCATATGGTCTGGTCCTGTCCCAAACTAGGTCCGTTTTGGAATGCGGTAGCAAACAAACTTGAGGTGGTATGTGGTACAGAGATTCCAATGGATCCTTTAACTTTTTTGCTCAGCTACTTAGGAGAGATTGAGGGAGACCGCTATACCAAACAATGCCTAACATATTCCTTATTTTATGCAAGGAGAGAAATACTCCTTAATTGGAAGAAAAAAGAGGCACCCACCGTGGAGGCTTGGGAGGCGGCGGTAAATAATGTTCTGCCGCTATATCGCCTGACCTATGAGAGCAGAAACTGTCCTCAAAAATTCGATAAAGTGTGGTCGAGTTGGGTGGATGCATGTGGCCGCCCCTGAGATGGGGTGGCCCCACTTGTTCACCCTCCCCCCTCTTCCCCCTCGTTTGGGAGGGGGTTTGGTATATTGGATATCTTACACCTTGAAGTAGCGTCTGATACTTCCCTAGAGACTTATTTACTAATACTGTATCACTCCAGTAAGATGTCACACTTCATGTACTGTATATATTTCGTCCGTCGCCACAGGTTGGAGTGGAATGGAAGAACCCTTTTATGTGTATGATTGCATATTGTAGTCTATCGACTGCTGTTAGATCCTAGTATAATGCTGAAAGTGTATGTACTGTCTTATATGTTTAATAAAATAAAATTCACTGTTAAAAAAAAAAAAAAATTGGAAGGTTTGGGTGGTACATTGTATGTTAATGCACTTAAAAAACAAAAAAAACTGACCTTACAACTGCCTATAGCAGGGATGTGCAATTAGCGGACTTCCAGCTGTTGCAGAACTAAAAGTCCCATGAGGCATTGCAAGACTCTGACAACCACAAGCATGACACCCAGAGGCAGAGGCATGATGGGACTTGTAGTTTTGCCACAGCTAGAGGTCTGCTAATTGCATATCCCTGGCCTATAGGGTCATATATAACACTGCTCCAAAAAAAAACCCCAAAAAAACAACTAGAATGAAAATGATGTCTAGGTATGCTGTGTGAATGGGAACATAACATATTTAGTGGGGGTTTCTAAAATTTGACAGCAAAAGCCTAATTACACTTCAAGAGAAGCTTGATTTAAGATGGATTGGCAGATGTGATAATAGACTCGTACTGAACTTCTCTCTCCCAACCCCCCCCTTTCTTTTTTAGGACCCAAGACTGTGTTTTTCTGGGCTCCCATAATGAAATGGGTAAGTCTCTGTACTGGATATTTAACTTTTTATTATTCGCTCTACTGTAGGTATAAGTCGCATGAGAACACATCGCTGTAATTAGGAAAAAAGGAAAATTGTCAATACAGACAATTATCCCAGAATCTTTAAATGATGGTGCATTGGTTATATGAGCTGACTTGGGGGTTTAGGAGAGGCAACCTTTAGGGAGAGGCAGCCAATCGACAGCTGATTCTTTAGCAGGGATTGTCCAGCAGAGAGAAGAATTTAGAATTCTGCAGACCATACCTGGCTAGTTGCATTTATGATAAAGGTCTGCTTTAATTGCTGTTAATTTTGTCCACTAAATTATGTACTCTAAAGGCCAAGCTTACCAGAGCATGAGGTAAAAAAAAGTATTGCAATTGCATGCAATTCAAATAAAAGTCTGAATTGTTGGTGCACTAAAGAGGCAGCTGAATGAGACTGCTGCCAGCATAAACTGTCCTCAGTTACTCCTTGCCATTTGCATGTTCCCCCTACAGCACCACCCAGTGTATCAACCCATTTCATTATTTTGGGTGGTGTTGAACCTATATTCCCCCACTCGGCTATGCCCAGGGCTTGAATAAATTGGCAGGCTTGCACATATGAGGACAGTGGTGTGCAAATTATGAAAAAAGCAACCATCAGAATGTCGCTAACTGCATATTAAAGCTGAACTCTGGGCTCCCCCTAACCCCCACCCCATCTAACTAATTCCTCTCCAATTTAAAAAAGAAATGTAAAAAATGAAGCCCTCTTTTTACTCCTCTAAATCTGTGGTTATGTAATGCTCCAGTTCTTATTTGGATGTCCAAATTGCTACCTGGCCTACTGGCCTTCTCAGTTGCTTGTTAATAATGCTTGTTAATAAATTAAGCCAATCCTGTTTAAACCTCTAGAATGCCACATTGTTGCCTTGCCTTCATTGATCACTTAGTTTAACTAATCAAGGTGAATGACAGAAAATACATTTTTACCTAAAGGATTTTTGACAAAGGGCCAAAAGTTTACGTATTCTAGACCGTATGGGTGGAAGCGCAATGCTCTTCCAAATATAAATGGAGCAGATGTTGCTAATTAACAAAGTGGCACAAGACCCTTTTGTTAGCAGTGATCAGTTCTCCGTTCTGTGGCTGTGACACACAGCATACAGACCATAGAGCTTAAACTGCATGCTCTAGTCTTCCTGCCCACCCTCACTTCCCCGCTCAACTCAGAGCAGAAAGGAGAAGGAGGTGTGTTAACCCTACAGGCTCTGCTCATGTAATTTAATCACTGCACAAGCAGAGAGGGATGACCTGAGACATTTCTCTCTGCTTGGTTAAAGTGGTAAATGCCATTTCAGACAGTTTCTGCGCAGGGAGTTTAGTTAATTCCCCGGAGTGTGGGGTGTTCCTTAAACTGGGGTGTTGAGTGGAACACCTGGCCAATCAACTGAAATGTTTAACCTGGCTTGATCTGTTGGTCCTCTGGGGAAAACCCTAGGTGTATTGATCCTCTGGGATTCCAGCCTAGCCACTTTACATATCCTCCTTGAGATTGGAATCAGGATGCACCTCCAAAATGATCACCTTTTAACTCATGCTAGATGTAATTACTTTATGAAAACATTGTCTAATTTAATTATTAACTGTTGAAATTCCAGCCAAAACTTTTCTACAGGGAACACAGACAGAAAAAAAACAAAGGGGTTTAACCCTTCCCTTTTTCTCTTATTCTATTTAGAATGAAAGGAAATGTCTTGGTTGGAGTTGTACTTTATTTTGCCAGTAATGATTGACTGTACAGAACTTTGATGTTCTACATCCTGCCTATAGTAGACCCCAAGGGGTTCCAGTTGTGTAAAGCACTCTTAAATCTTGCATAAGCTATCTTGACTGAACATTTCCATTAGTCAGTGAGAGAGCCCATTATATTGACTGGCCAACAGGAATGAGTGTGAGGCGCAAAGGCACAGGCTAGTTTCAACACTACCATAAAGTGCTAATGCCTTTCCCAAGCAGAACAGAATTGGCAATGGTGGGTACTGCAGCCTTCTACAAGTATGTGCAAGCTTTTAGGGACCTATTGTTTGCTTTGTACCTTCAGTGTTTTTGTGGTTTATTTCTTTATTACTCTTTAGGGCCCTTTCACACAGACGTGTACGGGCTCCGCTTTGCTCAGCGGGGGATCGCTCCGTCGATTCCCGCTGAGCAGGCAGATGATAGGTCTGTCTCTGCACACTGTGCAGGGAACGTCCTGTCAGAGCGCCACTCCCCTCTATGGGGGATCGGATGAAGACAGACCGTAGAGTCCGTTTTCATCTGTTCCGCCAGACCGATGGAAAAGTAGGGTTTTCCTCTGTCACACTTTAGCGGATCGGAGCTGGTGGGATGTCAGCGGACATATCACCGCTGACATCCGTCGCTCAATATACTTGTATGGAGCGTTGTTCAGGTCTGCCTAAAAAAACTGACAGTCCGCCCGTGTGAAAGGGGCCTTAGGCTCGTTTGACACTGCTGGGGATGGCAAAGTCGTACGACTTTACCCGCGACTTGATCTGACTTGGATGCTACTTAGGAACCTGTCCAAGGGCTGAAATCGCACCCAATTCGGACCAAAGTAGTGCAGGAACCTTTTCTAAAATTGGAGCAACTTAAGTAGTATCCGTTAAGATGGCTCTCATAAGGAAAAATTTAATTGCAACACACTCCAATAATGCCTGAAAAAGTGCTCTTTGGACGTTTTCAGTAACTTCCATTTTTGTTCTAGTCAGTTTGTGTTTTTTATCCCATTGACTTGTAGGGGCTGGTGGTTGCTGGATTAGCTGACATGACAAGACCTGCAGAAAAATTAAGTCCTGCCCAGTCTGGTGTACTAATGGCTACAGGTAAATGACATTGCTGAAATGTACATTCTGTTAAAATATATATATTTTATTCATGATGTATCTGCCTGGTGACTTTACCATGAAAGCCATTCATATGCATTTTTTTATTAACCATATTCCATTCTGTGGTGATCACATACAGCCAGGAAGCCTCACCGTAAAGAATGAAAGCCTTTAGCTTGCTAATGAACACTGCTACCTTCAGGCTGTATTGTTTACTTGTAAAGTTTATTTAATATTGAAATTGTCAGGTACAAATATATTGAGTTATTGTTTGCACATTTGTCAGCCTGTAATAGAACCAGAACAAAGGTAATTTTATTAAAACAGTGTATCCAATAAAAGCCTTACACATCCCCAAAAAACAAAAAAAAAAAATGTACGAATTGTTTAGGTGTACATGCTGATGTTGCTAAATTTGGCTTGGAAATCTAGGCATCAATGACTCCTGGTCACCAAATGGTTAATAGTGAAATTTTGAACCCCTACTTTACCAGGCTTTTTTTTGTTTTGTTTTTTTAGAACATGGAACCTGGTACTGGTGCATAATTTGCAGGGCATTATTAAAAGTGGAGTTCGAGTCACTTAGTTAAATTTTTTTTTTTTTTTTTAAGACTCCGCTCTAACTTGCTCCGCTCTAACTTGCTCCGCTCTAACTTGCTCCGCTCTAACTTGCTCCGCTCTAACTTGCTCCGCTCTAACTTGCTCCGCTCTAACTTGCTCCGCTCTAACTTGCTCCGCTCTAACTTGCTCCGCTCTAACTTGCTCCGCTCTAACTTGCTCCGCTCTAACTTGCTCTGCTCTAACTTGCTCTGCTCTAACTTGCTCTGCTCTAACTTGCTCCGCTCTAACTTGCTCCACTCTATATGCAATATTTTTAGTGTTATTCTAGTAGTCCATTTTTTTTCAATTCAAACATAAATAAAAAGGTCTGGATCTTAGAAACTGGCAGGGTCCATCTCCACTGTGGGCATCTGAAGCCCTCTTCTATCCATTTCCGGGAATCGGTGCAGCTGGATACCCAGCATGCACCTCCCAGATCTTGTGCCTGCGCAGTAATGTCATGGCGCTCCTTCCTCTTTAGTCCTGACACGTTGCCATAGCGGCGTCGGCAGATGTTGCCATCAATCATCGCAAGATTTCGTCACTAGGAGACTCGCAAGGACCCCTGGAATACATGACGCCTCTATCCCAGGGGCCCTTTCGAATCGCCTAGTGACATAATCGCCTAGGCGGGGATTGCTGGAAATGCAGGAGAAAAAAGATAATTAAGGTGTTTCCCTTTTCTTTTAAAAAAAATAAATAAATAAAAAATTTGCATGGCAAAAAGGATGCTCAAAGGGGATACCAGAGTGAGGAAGTGTATGAAATGGGTGGAACTCCACTTTAATACACAGGTCATACACAGAAGGAGGAGGAGATGAAGGGGTAATGTACAGGTCACTTATAGTGGGGGGGGGGGGGGGATAAAGATGAGGCAGTTATTGTGATAGGATACTGGCACTACAGAGGCAGGAGGGAGATGAAATGAGGATGGAGTAGAGAAAAAATTTAAAAAATCCCACGATAACCTTTAACCCCCCCACCACCACCACCTTAAATATGCTGCTGGCTACCTCTCTAAGATCATTCCATCTAATTTATGAAATTCTTCTTCCTCTGTTATGGGAAGGAGGGGAGGACTCTCATATGTAAACCATAGTGGCGTTTATATTTTGTGATCGCTGTAATTTGGCTGTTGTGACCACAAGGCACAGAGCCTCTCATAATGGCTCTGCTCATTTTTGCCTGGGATGACCAATCACAACCGACCACATGGCAATTGTACACAATGGATGGTTTTCATTCATGCCATCAATTCTGTACTATTGTGTTTTTATCTCTGTGGATGGTCACCGTGATCACATTGTACAAGGACAATCTCAGCCTGTCTATACCATGTGATTAGCTGTGGCCAGTCACAGATAACCTCAATAGTAAACAAGGAATCCAATTTAATCCATTAAAAATGTTTGCTTATAGCAGTGAAACTCGCTGGTATAAGTAATTTATAATATGTAAAAAGGAAAATAAAAAACTGATCACTTCCTCAGAGTAGTACAGTGTTACTTTTGTAACGCTGTATTGCTCTGGTCACAGCGTGTTTGAAAAAAAATTTAATAAAGAAATGACCAGTCAGCTTCTGATCACCGCCACACCAGATATGATGCTGGTCATTTTGGGTGGATATTTGTACTGTCCTGGTGTGTGGGGTTTTGTTTTTTTTTTTTTTTTGTTTTGTTTTTTGGTTTTTTTTGGGTCTCACGAAATTCCTAAATAAATACTGATTTGGGTTATTTTTGCCAAAGAAATGAAGCAGAATACAATTTGGCCTAAATTTACGAAGAAAGATTCTTTATTTGCAAGTTTTTTCCAACATTATCAGTCTTTTCCTTTTTATTTAGCAAGGAAAAAAAAAAAACAGTGGTGATTAAATACCATCAGAAGAAACCTCTATTTGTGTGAAAAAAAATAATTAACATTTCATATGGTTACAGTGTTCGATGACCACGCAGTTGTCATTCAAACCTGAAAATAGGCCTTGGCAGGAAGGTGGTGAAAGTGCCTGGTACCGAAGTGGATAAAGGGCCAAGAGGTGGCGGTGGGAAGGGGTTAAAATGGCATTACAGAATACTATGTCCACCCTTCCTCCCTTTTTTAAAAGTTTGGTGGCAGACAAATGGTTACTTGCATTTTATACCACTAAAATTACATAGCAAAGGTCTAAGGTCATAGCTAAGTAATTTTTTCAACTTTCCGTCTATTAAATCTTTTGCCCTTGTTTAAACGTTGGAAAAAAATCATTTTTTTTCTGCCAGTAAATACCTAATACAGCCCACTTCCTGTTTCTTGACTGGTAAAAAGCCTTGACTTATGACATCATGCACAGCTCTCTCACTCTCTTGTGAGAGTTTGCCAAGGAGGGGGGAAGAGTCATAAGAGGGCCAATGAGAGCTTAAGAGCTGGAGGCATGCCTCTGTGTAAATCCAGGAAGTGAACAGACAGCAACTTTAGCTGCCCACAGTTAAAGTGGTTTTAAACTCTCAAAAAAAAAAAAAAAACAACCTGCAAGACAGACACAATGAGCTAATATGCATCGCATACTAGTTCATTATGAAATACTCGCCTTAGAACGAAGCTGTTGCAGCGCTCCCCGTACACTGCACAAACGAGACATTTCTTCAGTGCGCACGTGCCGATGACATTGGCACATGTGTATACAGTGAATATATCTCCTAAACTGTGCAAGTTTAGGGGGAATTCACGGTACCTACAGGTAAGCCTTATTATAGGCTTACCTGTAGGCAAAAGTGGCTGTAAAGGGTTCATTTAAAATGGATGCAGCCAGACTGAGTGGAGGGAGATTTCTGCAGCATATTTGGCAAGTACAGAATCAGCTTCAGAATGGCAAAGATGTTTTTATTACAAATTATGTGTGCAGACTGCAGTTCCTCTTTAAATAATAAGTTGGGAAGAGGGCTAGGGTAGGAAGGAATTAAAGTGGAACTTCACTCCAAAAGTGAAGTCATGCTGGTTCTCTCCTCCCCCAGCCCCCCCCCCCCCCCCCCCAGATTTTTTTTTTGGGGGGAAGGAGGGGAACAAGGTCCGCTTAGGTGAGAATGATGTCTCGCCCCGGTGCCCCCTGGGATAGGACATATGCTCAGGAGGCTGCAGAGCCATTCAGAAAGTGCCATGCAGTGGGGAACTGGCTGTGGTTCCTCAGGAAGCCACAGCCAATTCCCATATCCAAGATGGCGGCACCCACAGCTGTAACAAGGACCGAGTGTGGGAAAACAGCGCTGGACCCTAGACGCTGTTTGTTTGTTTTTTTTTTTTTTTTTTTTTCAGCACTCTTGCATCTTCTATAAAAAAAAAGTTACTTTTTGTAAAACGGTTATAAATCATATCAACATAAACCTGTTACTTGCAGTTATGAGAACATTTTTTTGCTTATGTGTAAAGGTTTAGTTTCCTCATACTGACATTTTTCTGTATATTTTAAAATGTTCTGACAGGGCTGATATGGTCACGATATTCTCTAGTGATTATACCGAAAAACTGGTCTCTGTTCGCTGTTAACTTCTTTGTTGGCTGTGCAGGAGGTACCCAGCTGTTTAGAATATGGAGGTATGTATTCAAATCAATTGGTATAGGTAAAGTATCATTACTAATCCTTTTAAAAACTGGATGGAGTGTTTGCTTACCTGTCATGTGATATAATATTGTAATTAGCTTTCTGGTTGTAAATATATAGTATTTCAGTGTATCCAGGGCACCTTTTCACTGTAGTGGTAGAGCGACTTTCTGCTTTCTTTTGCACCAATGTAAACAGTTCTTCTTTATTAGGTTAGAGATTAAATTAAGTAACCAGATTGTACCTTTTTATTATAGCTGACTCGACACTGATTCTTTTTTTATAGGAATCTAGAAGATTCCTCCATCCACACTAACCTTGTGTGGATGAATTGCTCCCACTAGGTTATTGTATTTTGGCAGCTGCCGGAATACCTAAACAGCGGCTGCATCTGATTAGATATGGCTGACAGTTTTCTGCCTGACTCTTTTGATATTTTAGTTGAAGTGTGGGCTGACAAGGCCACCCATGAAGCAAATTGTGTCCGGTTCATCAGGAACCAGCCGAAATTCACAAAGGGTTTGGCCAGCGATAATCTAAAATGTGGTTGCCATAAGTTACTGCACTGTAATCATAGTAGTCGTGGTGCTTCATTAGCATGTATTTGTTGTGTTTGTTTAACCTGAAGCGGAATGATGCTAATCATCCTTTTTACGCTCATCAAGCATTTTAAGTTACCTTAAAATGATTTAGCATTCCTATGAATTTTAAATGCACTGAATTTCAATTTATTTGGAATCAACAAGAACAGAATTTACCAAAGCTATCTCTGCATAATATAAATATTCTAATACATTGCTTCTAAAAAGTTCTGTCAGTAAGTTTCTGTTAGAGTGCCAGAAAAATAGGCAAGTCTCTTTCTGAGGAAGACTGGGTGAGAGATCTGACAAGTCTTCTACAAGATAACTGCAGAGATAACAACATAAGTAATGTACTGACACAACCAGAAGTCTCCACAAAGACAGCATCGGTGCCGTACTGACACAACCAGAAGCCTCCACAGAGACACAACCAGACGCCTCCACAGAGACACCATCGGTGCCGTACTGACACAACCAGAAGCCTCCACAGAGACACAACCAGACGCCTCCACAGAGACACCATCGGTGCCGTACTGACACAACCAGAAGGCTCCACAAAGACACCATCGGTGCCGTACTGACACAACCAGAAGGCTCCACAAAGACACCATCGGTGCCGTACTGACACAACTAGAAGCCTCCACAGAGACACCATTGGTGCTGTACTGCCATAATAACCAGAAGCCTCCAGAGACACAATCGGTGCCCTACTGACACAACCAGAACTCTCCACAGAGACACGAACGGTGATGTACTGACAACGCCAAAAACATGTCTGCAGTGCCACAATTAGTACTGGACTGACACAACCTTCACAAAGACACAATCTTTACCATAATGACACAACCAGAAACTACTTTTGAACAGTGGAGAAACTTTATTTCAATTGTATGCAGGACCTTCATAAGCTTCCGTTTTTTTTTTTTTTAAGGTCTTACTAATTTGGGTAAAGCAAAATAGAAAGTGAGCACTATGTGAACGGCAGCAGCTAGCACACAAGAGTGATTATACAACTCCCTCAAGTAACAAATGGCACCAATGGTGTGCAGCGCTCTATATAAATATTGAACAGTATATAAGAAAACGTATGCGTAAAATTCCAAAGTAAGATAATATAGTCCCAAAATATTAATGCAAAAACAGTCAGTAATGTAAATTTGGTAACCACCGTGTGTAAAAGGTCATCCAGTGGTTCAATGTAGTACATCTATTCGCTCACCAGAAATAAGTAAATGTACAGCCTTAAACTACCATTGCACTCCACCCAGTATTGTAAAAATTGAATTAACATCCATGAGCCCCCACCAATACAGTGCCTTGCAAAAGTATTCAACCCCCTTGGCATTTTTTTGTTTTGTTGCCTCATAACCTGAAATTAACATGGATTGTTTGAGGATTTGTATCATTTCATTTACAGAACATGCTCACAACTTTGAAGTTGCGTGTTGTGTTTTTTTTTTTTTTTTTATTATTATATATATATATAAGCAAACAACAAATAGGACAAAATAACAGAAAAAGTCAATGTGCATAACTATTCACACCCCTAAAGTCAATACTTTTGTAGAGCCACCTTTTGCGGATATCACAGCTCCAAGTCGCTTTGGATAAGTCTCTATGAGCTTGCCACATCTTACCACTGGGATTTTTGCCCATTCCTCCTTGCAAAACTGCTCCAGGTCCTTCAAGTTGGATGGTTTGCACCTGTGAAAAGCAATCTTTAAGTCTGACCACAGATTTTCTATTGGATTGAGGTCTGGGCTTTGACTAGGCCCTTCCAACACATTTACATGTTTCCCCTTAAACCACTCAAGTGTTGCTTTAGCAGTGTGTTTGTGGTCATTGTCCTGCTGGAAGGTGAACCTCCGTTCTAGCCTCAAATCACACACAGAGTGGTACAGGTTTTGCTCAAGAATATCCCTGTATTTAGCACCATCCATCTTTCCCTCAACTCTGACCAGTTTCCCTGTCCCGACTGCTGAAAAACATCCCCACAGCATGATGCTGCCACCACCATGTTTTACTGTGGGGATGGTGTTCTTTGGGTGATGTGATGTGTTGGGTTTGCGCCAGACATAGCGTTTTCTTTGGCCAAAAAGTTCAATTTTAGTCTCAATAGACCAGAGCACCTTCCTCCATATGATTTGGGAGTCTCCCACTTGCCTTTTTGCAAACTCAAAATGTGCCATTTTGTTTTTTTGCTGTAAGTAATGGCTTTCTTCTGGCCACTCTGCCTTAAAGACCAACTCTATGGAGCGTACGGCTTATTGTCGTCCTATGTACAGATACTCCAGTCTGCCTGTGGAACTCAGCAGCTCTTTCAGGGCTACCTTAGGTCTCTGTGCTGCCTCTCTGATTAATGCCCTCCTTGCCCGGTCCGTGAGTTTTGGTGTGCGGCCGTCTCTTGGCAGGTTTGCTGTTGTGCCATATTCTTTCCATTTGGTTATGATAGATTTGATGGTGCTCCTAGGGATCATCAAAGATTTGGATATTTTTTTTTATAACCTAACCTGACTTGTACTTCTCAACAACATTGTCCCTTACTTGTTTGGAGAGTTCCTTGGTCTTCATGGCAGTGTTTGGTTAGTGGTGCCTCTTGCTTAGGTGTTGCAGCCTCTGGGGCCTTTCAAAAAGGTGTGTATATATGACAGATCATGTGACGCTTTGATTGCGTGCGCACACAGGTTGACATCATTTCACTAATTATGTGACTTCTGAAGGTAATTGGTTGCACCAGAGATTTTTATGGGCTTCATAACAAAGGGGGTGAATACATACGCACATGCCAATTATTTTTTTCTGAAAAATAGTTTTATGTATATATTTTTCTAATTTTACTTCACCAACTTAGACTATTGTGTTCTGATCCATCACATATAATTCAGATTAAAAATACATTGAACTAAAGGCTGTAATGTAACAAAATAGGTAGAAAGCCAAGGGGGTGAATACTTTTGCAAGGCACTGTATATACACTCACTAGAAGCAAGGAAAAAATATGCATCTCTCTGCTCTGGGGAATCTTAGCCTTTCTTGCCAATTAGATAGGAATCTGGAAAGCTATTAAAGTATTTGTAAAGGCAGAAGGTTTTTATCTTAATGCATTCTATGCATTAAGATAACAAACCTTTTGTGTGCCGCAGCCCCCCTAACAGTTACCCGAGGTCCGCAATGTCCAGGAGTGTCTCAGCCATCCGAGATTCTCCTTTCTGATTCGCTGAGAGACAGCAGAGGTGCCGCTGTGACTGTGAAGCTGTGACTTGGCTCGGGTGCCCCCATAGCAAGTCGCTTGCTGTGGGGGCACTGACCAGGAAGGAGGGGCCAGGATCACAGAATAGGAACCTGGAGAAGGGGAAGATCCGAGCTGCTCTGTGCAAAGCCACTGCAACAGAGCAGGCAAGTATAACAAGTTTGTTATCTTTATAGGGGAAAAAATAGACTTTACAATCACTTTAAGCTCTATAAAAAAGCTCACCAGCTGGAGCCCAAAAAGGTTTTCTTCCCGTATGGAAATATAAACCTTCTCCAGGTAAAACAAACTTTGTCTTGTCCTCTATGAATCTCAGGGTAAGTTTTCCTCCTGGAAATATCAGTCTCGGCAATGCTTTATCTTCATAACATCCACCATGGAAGTCTGTGATGGGATGGTGGCCTGGATGCAGATCAAGATTGGGAAGGTCAGGCCAGACCCCAAAGGGGGATAAAACAACAAGTGGAGTCCCAGTAATGGGGAACCAACGCTCTGGAGGATCCACACAGGTAAAAAGTAATCATAGATGGTTTTATAAACTATTTATGTAGCATGTAGTTTAAATGAGGTGAAAGATGATATATTTTAACTTGTGCCAAGCAGCTTTGCATTGTTCCACATCTTGCATCACTAAGGGACCCTAGTTAGATGCTAGCCTCTTATCTTCTACTCATTTAACAATGTAGTAACTGACTGTATCCTATGTGACTTTCCACCCGACAGAAAGCGCTTTGAGCTACAAAACGCTCAGGTGTGATTGGGGCCTTGGAGGTTACGGCTTTTTCGCATTTTTTTTTTTTTTTTTTTTTTTTTTTTTTTGTGATCAATACAAAGATTGGTGTTATTTCTTTCTGTTCCTGTTCATTTATATTACGATATTATGTGTGGTTCTATCTGTTAATAACAGTTTTTGCATTATCTAGTTACTGTCCCTTGTAGACCTACACGCTGCATGATATGTTTTTACAAAATTATGTAGTATGTACGTACACTACAGGATTCCAAGGGGATGGTGTGTTAGATTTACTCTATTTGTTTTCCCTTATTTCCTCTTTTTAGGTACCATCAACAACTAAAATCAGGTGCCAATGAAGAACAAAAGAAAGCAGAGCCTTGAACAATTTTGCCTACAAGTCATTTTAATATCTAAGAAGACAAGCAGTAGATGTGTTATCAGTTTAGCCAAACATTTTGCTGTTTTGACGCACAACAAAGTGTTCTATGTGTACTGATAAAATACTAAATGGTTTGTTGGACTGATTTTTATAAACCTTGATGTTCCTCCTTAAATTAATAAACTTAACTTTTAACAGTGGCAAGATTATTTTTTGAAGATTAGATTCTCTAGTATTAAATAGAGGTTTCAGATGCCTCTGTCGACAGATAACTTTACAGTATTCCAGCTGCAAACATACAGTTTAGGGCCCTTTCACACAGGAAACCAATCGGATTCACCTGATTGGACACCCTCCAGTCACTTCTATGGAGCCGCAGGTGTCAACGGACACCTGCTGACATCGGATCCTGTTCTCTAAAAACAGACGGATGAGGATCTGTTCCCCCCCATCTATCGGATCAGATGGCAGTCGGGTATAAACGGACAGGCGGTCTGTTTACATCCGATCACCCATAGAAGAGAGTGGTCTGTGTCCGTTCTCTAAAAACAGACGGATGAGGATCTGTTCCCCCCCATCTATCGGATCAGATGGCAGTCGGGTATAAACGGACAGGCGGTCTGTTTACATCCGATCACCCATAGAAGAGAGTGGTCTGTGTCCGCTCTGCATAAGCGGAACAGACATGTACCAGCCACCCGCCTGCTCAGCAGGGATAATCGGACAGATTCCCCGCTGAGCAGGCAGACTTCAACGGAGCCCTGCTTCTTGTGTGTAAGAGGCCTTAATTATAAGATGATCAAGAATTCCCTTCTGTAGGGTGATATACAGTTGCCTTAAATATAGCAGCAGTGTGTTTTAAAAAAGTGAGTAAACTCAAAATCCTTATAATAGCCTTTATTTCCATACACACAAATGCATTGGGAACACTGCACAGTCTATTCCAAATCAAACCGTGAAGAAAAGTTTTTCAAATTTTTGTTATTATTTTACAGAAAGTGAAGAAAAAGGAATATCAGGCTTTTCCAAAAAATAGCAGTGTCTGCATTTTTCGTTTACAAACTCAAACATTTACTGAATAAACTGAAAAATGCTTCAAGTTGAACTAATAATTTAGTTGTATAACTGCTGTTTCTGAGAAATGCTTCACATCTGTGTTGCATGGAGTCGACCAACTTCTGGCACCTGTGAACAGGTATTCCAGCCCAGGATGATTGCACTACATTCCACAATTCCTCTGCATAACTTGGTTTTACCTGAGAAGCAGCATTTTTTATGTCACCCCAGATGTTTTCTATTAGATTAAGGTCCAGGGATTGGGCTGGCCACTCCATAACGTTAATCTTGTTGGTCTAGAACAGGGGTCTCAAACTGGTGGCCCTTCAGCTGTTGCGAAACTTCAAGTCCCATGAGGCATTGCAAGGCTGAAAGTTACAAGCATGACTCCCACAGGCAGAGGCATGATGGGACTTGTAGTTTCGCAACAGCTGGAGGGCCACCAGTTTGCGACCCCTGGTCTAGAACCAAGTATCAGCTCGCTTACTGGTGTGTTTGGGGTCGTTACCCTTGAAATAGGTGTTTCAACAAGACCTTTCCTCTTCCGCATTAGGCAACATGACCTCTTTGAGTATTTTGATGTATTTGAACTGAGCTATGATCCCTGGTATGCGATATATGGGCCCAACACCATAGTATGATAAACATCCCCATATCCTGATGCTTGTGCCACCATGATTCACGGCCTTCACAATGTACTGTGGCTTGAATTAAGTGTTTGCGGTTGTCTGACAAACTGCGGCCCCTAGACCCACAAAGAACAATCTCTTGCTTTCATCAGTCCACAAAATGTTGCACCAATTTTCTTTAGGCCAGTCAAGATGTTCGTTGGGAAACCTCTTCTAGCACATATCGTTTTTTCAACAATGGGACTTTGCAGGGGGCTTCTTGCCGAAAGCTTGGCTTCACATAGACGTCTTCTAATTGTTACAGTACTCACAGGTAACTTTATACCTTCTTTGATCACCCTGGAGCTGATCATTGTTTGAGTCTTTTTTTTTTTTTTTTTCCCCTGTCCAACCAACGTCTTAAAGTATGTTGTTCTTCTGAACAATGTCTGGAACAACCTATTGTACTCAGATTTTCAGAGAGAAATGTACATTTTGCTGCCTTTGTCTTTAACACTTGTCTACTGGCCGAAGCCATAAAAGTATCCCATAGTTTGGTTTCCGCAAAAATGTTATCGCATCTACAATCATACGCTTATTGGTATTTTTTTTTACCAAAAATATGTAGTAGAATACATATTGGTCTAAATTGATGAATACATTTTTTTTTTTTTTTTCCATTGGGTATGTTTTATAGCTGAAAGTAAAATGTATTGATTTTTTTTTTTTTCCAAAAGTGCTTTTTTTTTTTTTTTCTGGCGCAAAAATAAAAACCGCAGAGGTGATCAAATACCACCAACAGAAAGCTATATATAGTAATATATAGCATATGCAATTGCAACTCAAGTCTTTTTGTAATTAAATGTTATTAAAAATGTCCTTTCCTTTTCAATTTGCAGCTCTGTAGTTTTCTGTAAAATGCAACGCAATATGGCTACCTGGAGCTGTTCTGTACACAGAATATGTACAGAATTCCCCCCAGAAATATTCCAGCTTGTGTGATTTGGCTCACTAATTTTCCCAGAAGTCTACACTAAGATACAAGTCAGATTTCTGGCATTCCCTACAACAAAAATTTAATTCATAGTGAGATACTCCCAATAAGAAATTACATCTAAGGGCAAGCCGACCCGGCAATTTTCCCCATGTCCAAGCCCTGGGGGTGGAGTGAAGCGTGTTGGATGTGTGTCCTGGTCAGCGTCCAGGCTGAGGTTACCACTCCATTAATTGCAGTAAAACACCGTAGATTTGCGACTTCCAGGGTTTACCATTCCTTCTTTAAACCTTTGAGCTAGGACGGGCTCCATCCGCTGTCAGCACTCTAGCAGCAGCTGCGGATGCACTTGCCCACATACCCCTCTTCCTATGAATCCTGAGCAGCCCACACACTTTTCCCAGGTCCCTGCAATTTTCCTCACAAGAACCCTGCAGGTGCAGCAGCAATGGAATGTGTTTTTTGTTGGGTAAAAAAAGTGGGGCCACCTGTTTGACACTTATTTATTTATTTATTTATATATATATATATATATATATATATATTTTTTTTTTTATTTATTTATTTCTTCAGACTGAATGACCTCACTAATTGAACTCCACACTACTAGTTTGAACACTCCCCTTTCAATTAATCATTCAATTACACAGAATCAGAGGCATGCATGTCATGACTGTTGGGTCTGTTGGTTTTCTATTACTCTACTACACCTACTAGTAAATTATTTGCCATGTGGAAATATAATTTATACCATAAACGGTTATTGATCTGGTTAATGATGTTGGACCGCTATTATTTTGAACACATTATAGCTATGTAGTCTATACAAAGCTTTTCATATTATGATATTCTTAATTTCAAAGCATGCTGTGTACATAAAATATTTAGTGCCCATTTTCAGGAAGTGAAGAACAATCTCTCCAACAGGGATGCAGCAATAAAAATATATTTATTCGTCTTACTTTGTTACATAAAGTGCACAAAGCTAAGACACTCTCTATCACATGTATTTCCCATTGTCTACTGTTCTGGTGGCAGCTGTTCAACAATACTATTAATGTTTAGAACATAAATAAATGTAAAGAACTCTATAAATTATAGTTTACACCTTCTGGTTCTTACCACTGGTATTTGCTAAGTTGTGGCAAAGTGATTGTTCATTAGGCCTGGATCAATATGGTGGATATGCTGAATCAATAAACTGGAACTAGTTCCACAGATTTGATGGTTTCCTAAAACTGGTATATTCAGGACATGCCTTGAATGATAACTGTTAGTTACTAGTGTGCTTATGTGTTGGCTCTCAACTAAACTGTTAAGCTATGTTTGCTCCAATGTCAAGCATTTCTTAGATAATGATGGGGCGTGGCCACCGGATGACATCATCTGGAGGCCCCGCCCCTACTGACGTCACCGACCGGGCATGATGAGTTAGTGACGTGCAGATCAGCAGGATGCAGCATCGGAGGAGGGTTGTCGGCGGGAGCGGTGGAGGAAGGAAAAAAACGGAGACAATGGACCAACGAGAAGACCAGAGGGAGAAGCTCGGAGGAGGAGGAAGAAGACCTTTTTAATAAAGGACTTGTCAAAAACTGTCTATTGTGTTGTCACACTACACTACTTTTTTTTTTGGGTGAATTTTTTTTTTTTTTAGCTGGCAATTCTTTTTTCTTTTTACATTAAGCTGTCAGCAGGGAAGCCCGCTGACAGCTGATGACTCATCGGTTGTTAAGGATGCAACGGCTGGCTTTCCAGCCCCCTCCTTAGCAACCAGCTATATGCAGTGTAAAAAAACGCAAATCGCAGTAAAAACGTGTGTCCAAAGACGCGCCAAGTACCTCAAAAAGCACTGCAGAAATGCTCAAAAGCAACATGCATAGATGTGAATCGAGCCTTAGGGGAAAATCCTGAGGATTGTTTTTGGACATGGGACTGTTAACATTCTTCTGGGGGATGTTGGGACTACGAATACTTATCGCTCTTATTTCTCATCTCTCCCTTTACACTTGGACTGCTGGAATCCATAAGGTTTGTGCCACTATCCCTATGGGTAGCTGAAATGTTACACTGAATGCATACATTCAGTATACAAAATAATTTTTGTGCATGGGCAACTTTCTTCCTTTAGGCTGGGTTCACACCTATGCAAATTGGATGTGGGTTTCTCCGCATCCAATTCGCATAGCAGGAGAATATGACCGGCTCTCTATGGAGCCGGTTCACATGTCTCCAGGGCGGCTGTGGAGCGCACTGCACAGAAATGCTGTGCGTCTGCCTCCGTTTCAGGGCCGAATTCAGGCAAAGATTCTGTCCCGATTCGTCCCTGAAATGGAGAACAGGGACGGATAGCGTTGCTGTGCGATCCGTGGCCGGTTTAGGTGTGAACCGAGCCTTAATCTATATAGAAATATCATGGAAATGGCCCCTATGCACTGGGGTCACAGCAGAATTCATTGCCAGATCAGCCTGAAACAGTTACCAAAGGAGTTTGCTAAGTACTGGTTAGGCCAGACTGGGTTGTCCTGAAGACAAACACTAATGCCGTGTACACACGAGCGGACTTTTCGAACAAACTTGTCCGCCGGAACAAATCCGTTCATCGGACTTCCGACAGACCTTTTCAGTTGAAAATCAGGCAGACTTTAGATTTGAAACATGTTTCAAATCTTCCCGGCGGAACCAGTTTCTATTGGTAAAACCGTTCGTCTGTATGCTGGTCCGACGGACCAAATACAACGCAAGGGCGGCTACAGCACCTGCCCGCGAGAATGTTTTCAGGTAGGTCAGTGTGGGTCAGGTAGGTCAGTGTATGTAGGTCAGTGTGGGTCAGGTAGGTCAGTGCGGGTCAGGTAGGTCAGTGTATGTCAGGTAGGTAGGTCAGTTTAGTGGTCAGCATTGATGGGCACTGGTAAGCCAGGCAGCAACCAGCAAGTCAGCCTACCCCCCTGCCACAAAACCACACAACCCCTCCGCCCAACCAAAAAAACCCAGCGCCACTAGAGGCCCCCCCGTGCCAGCCTTGGACTTCGGGCTGAAGGCCCTGGTCTTTTTGCCACCTAGCAACGCCCCTGGTTCCAATCAACATCTTCTGCCAGATTGCGGAATTCAATGGCGTAATTGGCAACAGTTCTCGTACTCTGATGGACATGAGGCACTTGGCAGCAGAAGCGGAGTGTGCAGAAACGTCAAATACCCTTTTAAAAGAAGTCACAAACTCAGGGTAACTCAAGACAACGGGTTTTTATGTCTCCCATAGAGTTTGCCCAGGCAAGGCTCTCTCAGAAAGCAAAGATATCACGAAACCTACTTTGCTTCTGTCCGGGGGAAACGCCTGGGGCAGCATCTCAAAGTATACCTCAACCTGGTTGAGAAACCCTCTGCATTGGACTTGATCGCCCCTAAATCGCTGGGTAAGCGGAGCGGAACCAGACATACTTTTTATAGAGTTAATACTCAAGGCAGGTGCCTGCACAGAGACTGGAGCAGCAGCAGGGATGGCCTGCAACACAGGTTGTACCAGAGCAGCCACAGTGGGACATTCCAGGTGGGCCATGCGACTCAGGTGTGTTTGCAACGCCATGGCAAACTGATTCATGCGGTGATCCTGCTCATCCAATCTGGAAAAAACATTACCAACAAGTGGATTGACTGCATCTTCTGAATTCATGGCCTTCTCCTACTGTCAGAAACCATGAATCAGACGGAGACAGAAGTACAGTTAAATTACACTTGTTTAGTAATAATAAAAAAAGGTAAACAGAGTAAACATAGTCAAAACATAGCCAGAGTTCAGGAACAGATAGACAAGCCAAAACGTCAGAGAGCCGGAGATGAGCGTAGTAGAATAGCAAGAAGGATCTGAAGCCAGAAGAAATGTCAGCCAAGCAAGTCTTTAACAGAAACACATGAGAGCGTCTCTAGAGATGTGACCAAGGCAAAGGCAGAGATCATCTGGACTGGACGGCTTAAGTAGGCAGGACTGATGAGCAGGATATCATCAACAGGTGAGTCACTGTGGAGAGATAGGAGCTGGCAATAAGCTGACAGCTGAGCGGCCAGCTTTGAGAAGGAAGGGCTGAGCCCAGCCCTGACAATAAGGTATTTACTGGCAGAAAATCGTTTTACCATCCAAAAGGTAAAACAACAAGGGTAGAAGATTTAATAGATGGAAAGATGAAAAAATGACTGAAGTTCCGCTTTAAGCTTTGACAATAAACCCTAGAAGCTGACTGGTTTTTATGCACAGCTGCACCAGATTCTGTGTGCACCAGTTTTAGTAAATCTCACCCATGATGTCAGACATAACTCATATGCACATTTTTTTGGGTGCTGTAGGGCTTCAGGTTAAAGGGTCAAAAAGCTTATTTACCATGTTTTTTTGTGTGCGGGTAGCCCATTGAGATGACAACACACAAATGCGCATGTACATGACACCCAATGCTGCTCAACATAGTGAGAATGGGGGCTCATGCATAAGCATGTCATCCATTTCAATGGGCTGTCCTATACGTGACAAAGATGGCACCTTATGGAGCTTTAAGCTTTGTGTTTTTTTTAACCACACATTTTGACTTGCATTATTTGCTCATAAATTTGGCATCTTGCTTGCCACATTTGGGGTGCCATTAGCAATAAATGGTACTGCAAGCAAGGCACACATTTTTCTTTTTTGTTCATGCGCTTCTGTAGTGTGAATGCAGTCTTGAGTAGTGAGCAGTGATTCTGCAGTTTGATGGTGGTTACTTTATGAATGTCTTGCAGCTTTTTTCTGCTTCTGCAAATAAGTACATGGCTGCCACCACCTGGTGTATTGATGGTACAGCTTTTGGGAATTAAAGTAATTGTAAAGGATCATTTTTTTTTTTTTTTTAAAATAACAAACATGTCATACTTACCTCCACTGTGCAGCTCGTTTTACACAGAATGGGCCCGAACATCCTCTTCTGGGGTCCCCTGGCAGCTCTCGCGGCTCCTCCCCGCATCAGATAACCTCCTAGGAGAAGCGCTCTCCCGAGGGGGTTACCTTGCGGGTACGCTCCCGAGTCCAGCATTTGCGTCCACATACACGAATGCCGGACTCGGCCCCACCCCCCGGCGCCCAAGTCATTGGATTTGATTGACAGCAGCAGGAGCTAATGGCTTCGTTGCTATCAATCTAGCCAATCAGGACACAAGACACTGGCTAGAGCTGGTGTGCTCGTCCCCAGCACAAGAAAAAGAGGGTTCAGGTAAGTAAAACGGGGGCACTGGGGGGCTGCTGCACTGCAAGACATGAATGCATTGAGGTGAAAAAACAAGAAAGGTTTACAACTCCTTTAAGCTTGCTTATTGATACAGAGCCATATTACATACATAGTAATAATTGCAAATCTGTTGCGCTTGAGCTTTATAATACACAAATAGCAGCTAACACAATATTGCTGGGTACAATGAAAGACATGTAAAGAGAGGTGCAGTGCTTATTTAAATAAAGTCCATAAAAATAAAATAAAGTTCATGATGAGTCAAAGTAATCTTGAAGTGAATACTGGCACGCTGGATAGAAAAGCCGTCACCAACACCCAACAATACTGACTTACCCTGAAATAGAGGGATATGCACAATGGATAGCCAAATGAAACAGCAACTAGATCCATTTAACCCGGGGTATGTTAATCACAGTACACAGGTATGGACATCAGTATTCAAACTTCACCATCGACCGCCAAGAATGGCAATAGAAGATCCTCACCTCAGCAATAGTACTCCCAGGGATGACCAGAAGAATACTCATTGCGCAGGCATCCAGTAAATGTGTTTATTTAGTAAAAAATGTATATAAACTCACATGTTCTCAGTGTAAGTCAAGCAAATGGAAATAAGCAGCGTTCCCAACCAACAAAATGGCCGCTGTGTCTCGGTCCACATTTGCGTCACGTGCCCAAGCTCCTCCCCACGCGTTTCCTCATCAAATGACGTTGTCAGGGGCGTGGCTTAGGCATGTAATGCTGCTGTCTATAAAGGGTAGGACTTACATGAATTCTGGATATTGGCTGCATTCCAGGGAACCACAACCACAGGCCACTCACACTTAAGGGCGGCTCATATACATAAAATTCTCATTTGTAACATATAAAAAACATCTATACAAATTGAATAAAAAACACTATTGAGCGTGCAGGACAATATTAGTAATTAAAACCAATCTGTTCCTATGATAAGCGAATGGGACCGGAAAGCAGCGCCATCTTGTGGTAAAAAATAATAATACATCAAAAACGATACATAAAACTAATATGATGATGAGACAAAGCAATATAGATATATTAAACTCATAAAGAGATAACAATAAATCTAAAAATAGACAAATAGACGCATCTTATATGAAATAGATCTCAGAATAGAATAATAACATTAGCATCATATTAACTATTATTTATAAAGGAATTAATGTCCCACTCAATGTTCATTCCAAATGGGGCATAAGTTTGGGCTTGATAGATCCATCTCGTTTCTGATCGGGAAATCTCCCTGACAGTATTACTGCTACTCCAATGGGCAGTAAATTTATCTATCTCTAGGAAGGTGGTACTCTCAGGATTACAGCCATATTGCAAAGCATAATGCTTGGACAGGCTGTGTTTGGGAAATCCCTTTATAATATTATCTACATGCTCGGCCAATCTTGTCTGCAGCATACAGACAGTGCATTCTATGAACTGAAGCCCACATGGACAACGAATAACGTATACAACATTTTTGGTCACGCATGTAAAGAAAAGTTTCATGGGAAATGTTTCTTGAGTGGAGGTGGACTGAAATGACTCAGTCCTCCTGCAATTATGTGCATTTATTTGGCAGACTGGACATTTCCTACAGGGAAAAAAAAACAACATATTTTGAAAAAACAAGAGGCGTTTGGTTGGGTCAACAACATTGAGTGTTATCTGTAGTTTCAATGGGGGAACCCCCCTATAAACTTCCCGAGGGTTATTGGGAAAATTTGGCCCTAAAACTCTGTCATCCTTTAGAACTTTCCAGTGTCTCTGAAAAATTTGTTTAATCTCATAATGCTGATTTGAGTAAGTAGTAAGGAAGGCAAACTTAAAGCCATCGTCCTGGTTCTTTGGCCTAGGGATTAACAGGTCATCCCTGTTCCTATCAAGAGCTAGTTTCAGTACTCTTTCCTATTCATCTGTCTCATAGCCTTTCTCCAAAAATGTATTTTTAAGAATGGAGGCTTCACACAAAAAATCTTCTTGATTTTTACAGTTCCTCTGTAATCTCAGAAATTGGCTTTTAGGAATGGATTTTGACCAAACTTTATGGTGGCAACTGTTGGTGTTAATGTATCCATTGCTAGCTGTTTCTTTAAAATAGGTTGATGTAATAATACCATCATCGACAACTCTGAGTTTCAAATCGAGAAAGTGTATCTCAGATTTACTTGCCTCATGCTGTAAGATGATGCCTCTATCGTTACTTTTCAGCATAGACATGAAATCATCAAGGGATTCAAAGTCTCCATCCCATAGGAGGAGGATGTCGTCTATATACCTTTTCCAGAAGTTCAACTCTGGTCTAGGCTTATGATAGATGACATCCTCCTCCCACTTGGCCAAGAATAGGTTAGCCATGCTTGGAGCAAATTTTGCACCCATGGCCACACCCCTAATACGCAAATATTAAGAACCGTCAAACCAAAAATAATTGTGCCCCATAGCATAATCCAAAAGGCTTAAAATAAATTCCCTCTGACAAACAGAAATGATGTTAGATGCTTGTGTGAAATGACTGTATACAATGAAAATACATCAGCAGTGATGAAAATGTAACTTTCCTTCCATTCCACAAGTTTGAGAGCATTCATAACTCGTGTAGAGTCTCTCAAATAGGAAGGAGTTCTTTGCACTAGAGGCTGTAAAAAGTGATCTATATATTTGCCCACCTGTATATTAAGAACCGTCAAACCAAAAATAATTGTGCCCCCATAGCATAATCCAAAAGGCTTAAAATAGATTCCCTCTGACAAACAGAAATGGTGTCAGATGCTGGTGTGAAATGACTGTATACAACGAAGATACATTAGCAGTGATGAAAATGTAACTTTCTTTCCATTCCACAAGTTTGAGAGCGTTCATAACTTGTGTAGAGTCTCTCAAATAGGAAGGAGTTCTTAGCACTAGAGGATGTAAAAAGTGATCTATATATATGCCCACCCTGGACGTAACCGAATCAATGCCACTTATGATCAGGGGGACAAACAGGATCCTTGTGCATTTTTGGTAGGTTGTATATTACCGGCACTCTAGGAGCCACAGGTACCAGAAAAGCTTTCTCTTTCTTAGAGATGATCCTTCCTTGAAACCCTTCATCAACCAAAGCTCTTTTTTATACTTAATGGTGGGATTCCCTTTTAAAGGAACATATGTTTCTCGGTCTGACAATAGCCTCTGCATTTCTGCTTTATACGCTTCCCTATCAAGGATGACAATCCCCCTGCCTTTATCGGCCAGGCATACAATGATGTCATCACGTTCTTTCAGACGCTCCAAACCTTTCTTAAAAATAAACTTCCTCCTGTTTTTTTTTAATCTGTAACTGCTGCAGATCTTTATTGACCAAATCCCTAAAGATTGAAATTGCAGCGGCCAAATGGGCTGGGGGATTAAACAACGAAGCATTGAATAGAGATGAATTCCTCACACTAGTGGAAACTATGTTATTAGACCGAAATGGATTCAAGATCATATACCGCTGAATGTTAACTTTTCCTATGTATTTTTGAATGTCAATGAAAGTCTCAAATATATTCAATGCCCAAGAAGGAGCAAACTTTAAACAATGATTGAGTACGTGTTTTTCTTCAACTGACAAACAAACTGAACTAAGATTGAAAATGCCGGCATCCTTCTGACCTGCCTTCTTTTTAGAGCGGATCCGCCTCCCCCCTCTGGAACCCCTTTTGGGTCTATGCCCCTTTTGTTGTTTTGAGCCTTGGGAAAAAAAATGATCTTTATTGTAATTACCATCAGATGGGCCGCCTCTTCCAGCATAATTAAACTCGGAAGCGCAGTTCTGTTGGTGCCAATAATTACCTCCCGAGGACACCCTCGGGGAATAATCGTCCTGTTGTTTATACTGAGGAATCCAATTGTTTGGATGTTCAGTAATGTATCTTTCATCACTGTGAAAATTATCTCCACCTGCTAGTGGGTCAAACCGGTTGTAAGTGGTGGTGGAATACGGATCTGGAGGGGGGGCAATTAACCTCCCCTTTTCCTACCCCTTCCTCGGAAACCTCCTCTGGATGGTGTACGGGGGGCTGAGGGTAAACAGAAATGGGGTACACTTGTGGGGTGTGAGGCGTGACGGGGTTCCCCCCGACCAACCAACCCCCCTCCCCAAACCCGTGAGGCATTGCCTGCTGGGCTATCTTTAGTTTGCCATTTGAAGACACATTTGTTATTATAATCTGAAACATCCCTAAGATATTTCTTCTTTTTCTTACTCCTTTGTTCTATCTTCTGTTTCTTATGGCATCTGATCTTCTATTATAGTCATCACTACCTTTATAGGGATTCAGTTTTTCTCTAAGAGCATAAATCTCCTCACCAACTTTAGCCTAGGTTCACATTGGAGCGATTTGTCATGCGATTTGAGAGATCAAATTGCATGACAAGGCGCAGCCTATTTGAGGCAAGGGCACTGTTCCAATCGGTGCGACACTGATTTTGGGGCACCGCACCGATTTGCAAAAGTAGTTCCTAGTAGTTACTACTTTTGCCGATTTCAGAAGTGACTTCAATAGGCATCTGTGCATGAAGCCACATAGATGTCTACCAAGTAGCAGCTGAAATTGCGCTGACCTTGCTACTTTGAAATCGCACTACTTCAAGTGACGTAGTGCGATTTCAAAATAGCATCAATGTAAACCAAGGCTTATGGAGCTTTTTTTTGTGCTATAAAAAACAAAACAAAAAAAAGAGCGAAAATTTTGAAAAAAAAACAATATTTTTTACTTTTTGCTATAATAAATATCCAAAAAAAATATATATTTTTTTTAAATGTATTAATCAGTTTAGGCCAATATGTATTTTTCTACATATTTTTGTTAAAAAAAAAAAAATCACAATAAGCGTATATTGATTCGTTTGAGCAAAAGTAATAGCGTCTACAAAATAGGGGATAGATTTATGTAATTTTTATTTTTTATTTTTTTACTAGTAATAGCGGTGATCTGCCATTTTTTTTAGCGGGACTGCGTCATTGCGGCGGACAGATCAGTCACTGACATTTTTTTGGGAGCATTGACATTTATACAACGATCGGAGCTAAAAATAGCCACTGATTACTGCATAAATGTCACTGGCTGGGAAGGGGTTAACACTAGGGGGCGGTCAAGGGGTTAAGGGTGTCCTAGGGGGGTGTTTCTAACTGTGGGGGCAGTGTAGTGACTAGGAGTAGAGAGACATCCTGTTTCTAATCGCTAGAAACAGCAGATGTCTCTCCTCTCCCTGACAGAACGGGGGATCTGTCTGTTTACATTGACAGAGCCCCAGTTCTCTCTCTCAGGAGCAATCGCGAGTGCCCGCCGGGCACGTGCATCAGCTCCTACGTCTATTTAAGTCTATTTAAAGGGTTGACGTACAGCTACAGCGATTTGCCCAGGAGAGCCAACCCACGCACCGTAGTATAATGATGGCAGCACGTCGGCTAGTGGCTAAAGAAACCTTTCAAAGCTTACAAGGATTCAGGCTCAATGCACATATTCTTAATTATTCGTATTTGTATATAGTTTTCACTGTATGTATCTTTCGAGCAAAGGTTTCTGTACTACTACTTTTCTTACATTGGAGTGGCTGATGTTTCACAATCTATAAGGTTCTCTTTTTGACATTCATAACTTGCAGGCTTAATGGCTCATCCCAGTTCTGATGTCTGCAGAGCTGAGTATAGCAGTAGAGACCAAGCCACTTGGTTTGGAATCAGTCTTTCTGGGATTTCTAAGTATTATAGCTACATTGATGAGCGCCTAGATGGGGACTTGTGGAGATCAGTGCCAAGACAAGCAATAAACAATCCTGCCTTAATATGAGACATACAGAGGCACAATTAAGTTTGTAAGAATACATGTTTTTCAATTACAGTGTGAACAAGTGCAGACACACCAATGGATTGATGTGTTGATGGATTCCACTGATGAGGCTTAAAGGATAGCTCCACCTTGAAATGGCAATAAAGCAGTTGCCCTTGTTGCTAGGCAGTCTTCCTAATCGCCTCTTCCTATTCCGCGACGTGTTCTTCTCCTCCATGAGCGGCCCCGTTGTCTTCTGGGAACTGTGTGTGTTCCCATAACACCACGGGGCCATTCACAGATCGCTGCGCCGCTCGCGCGTGCACAGTAGGAAACTGGCAGTGAAGCCGCAAGGCTCCACTGCCTGTTTCCCTTACATAGGATGGCAGTGACGGGACCCGAGAGCTGAGGGACGGTTTGGCCTCGGGCGGCCGACATCGCGGGCACCCAGGACAGGTAAGTCTACTTATTTAAAGTCAGCAGCTACAGTGTTTGTAGCTGCTGACTGTAAAATTTTTTTTTAGCTGGCCGGAATCCCACTTTAATACTTCCTTTACCCCTTTCACAGCTCGTCACATGGGGGTAAGATTTACTAAAACTTGTGCACACAGAATCTAGTGCAGCTGTGCATAGTAACCAAATGGCTTCTAACTTCAGTCTGCTCATATAATTTGTAATAAAAACATATTTGCCATTCTGAAGCTTCCCTCCAACCACTTTGCATATTATTTTATATATACTGTGATTCTGTACTTCCCAAATATGCTGCAGAAATCTCCCTCCACTAAGTCTGGCTGCATCCATTAGAACTGTGGGCAGCTGAAGCTGCTGCCTGTTAACTTCCTGGATTTACACAGACACACAGAGGCACACCTCCAGCTCTTCAGCTCTTATTCGCCCTCTTATAACTCACCCCCCCTCCCTTCCTGGCAAACTCTCATGAGAGCGATAGAGAGAGCTGTGCATGATGTCATACTCCTAGGCTTTTTTCCAGACAAGAAACAGGAAGTGGGCTGTATAAGGTATTTACTGGCATAAAAAATGTTTTACTATCCAAAGATAAAACAACAAGGGCAGAAGATTTAATAGATGGAAAGATGAAAAAATGACCGAAGTTCCATTTTAAGCTTTGACAATAAAACCTAGAAGCTGACTGGTTTCTATTCACAGCTGCACCAGATTCTGTGTGCACCAGTTTTAGTAAATCCCACCCATGATGTCAGACATAACTCATATGCATATTTTTTTGGGTGCTGTAGTGCTTCAGGTCATAAAGTAGAAGAATATCGGTAAATGACAGTTGGACAAAGAACTCTGGTATAGGAGATTTTATTCCATCTTTCTGGCCAGAAAAGAATGGACACTCCTGACCCGACTCGTGTCTACACGTTAAGAGTGAATACAGTGTAGATATATATTTTCAGCATATTGCGTCACAAGCGAACAGGCGGTACACTTCTGTTTTAACAGACATTCTAACCTTTTAAAAATCAACCTAAGCATCCTAAAACCAGACAAGTTCCGCAAAACCATATATATTTTTAGCTTTATACAAAACTCGTCTCTCTGCAGTATGCTCTTGTAGGTTCCTTCATCTGTCTTAAATGATGTCAGCAAGCAAGCTTTTTGCACAGAAAGAGGAATGTAGCAAATTGATGGGGAAGTCACAAGTAGCTTCAACATAAAATACAAGAAATATGATTCTTAGCTGAAATTCTAAATCAGTCTTACTATGCACATAACTATGGCCATATAAACTGACCCCTGTTCCTACTTCATTCCCCCCTTTGATCATAATCATAGCGATTAATATGAGCGAGATTAAGCATCACTAAATAGCATAGTTTTGTTTTGTTTTTTTTTCTATGGTGACCTCACTAGCAGGCACAAAACATTCTTCTACCGAGATTATTCCCCATTGTCGGCTCCAGCCGGGTCTCTCATTAACTTATAAAACACTGGGATAGTGACCCTTGGCCCATGGTAACAATAAGAATGCAAAAAGAGTAAAAATATTAGCACTCCATACACTATAGGGAGAATCAGAAAAGAATTAAAACTTGTCTCTGCAATACTTGAGTTGGTGATCAGGGTATGGTTTACCAGCTTACCGGTGGAACTAAAGCTCCGAATGGTTAGCCAAGTTTATAGGGAGCATAAGTAGGGTTATAACAGGTTATCTGATTTTCAACGGATCACATTGAATAGGTAGTCCCATTATGTATGCAGGTACCAGCTTCTGTGCCCTTGCATTGATAATGAGAGTGCCACAGTAACATCTTGGTAGCTATGGATCCTATTCTGGTGGTCCTTATACAAGGGTCACATGAATTACCCTCCCCCCTTTTTAGCTCGGCCAGTATCACTGCTATGGCTTTCAACAGTCTCATTATAAAGATTTTTGTAAACATTACACCGATAAATATCCTCAGGCTTCAGCTTATGCGTAGACCAACCAGCGTCCGGGGTGTGGTTGGAGCAGAGCTTAGTAGATATCCTTTATCTTCCGCCATGCGTTGAGCCAGCAGCTTCCAGGAGTGTGTTGGCCGCAGGGCTGCAGTCTGTCTATCTTCTGCCGTGCGTAAATTCAGCAGCTTCCAGGAGTGTGCTGAACACAGGGCTGGAGTTCTTCCTTCTGATTTCTCTGGTCAATCTCAGTCTCAAAGGATCTTGGGGATCTACTGTACTGTGCCAGGAGTCTGTGAGGTCAGCAGCTCGTTTTACCCTGGAGTGGTGTATCCAGGGTGTCACCTAAGCTACCTCAATGGCTGTTGGGGTAGATAGCAGAACAGTGTAAGGACCCCTCCATTTTGGCCCTAGTGGGGTTAAGTTCCACTCCTTTACCCACACTGTGTCTCCTGGTTTAAAGGGGTGTACTGGGTTCGACAAGCTCACGGGAAGTTTCTCTTGAACCCATTTCCCTATGTCTTGCTTACTCTCCCCAAGTCTCTGTATCAGTTCACAGTTAACTACCCCTCCTATCTGATGCAAGTCTCCTCTTATCCCTCTAATGATGGGTGGGGGCCTACCATACAGTACCTCAAAAAGGGACAGATTTGTCCTCTTTGTTGGGGTACTCCGAATTCTCAGTAAAGCAATGGGCAACATCAAGGTCCATTTCATTTGGATTTCCTGACAGAGCTTGGCCAGTTGTGACTTCAGCGTGCGGTTCATTTGTTCAACTTTTCCAGAGCTTTGGGGCCTATATGCAGTGTGTAGTTTCCAAGTAATCTTAAGTGCTGTTGCTAATTCCTGGAGGCACTTGTGGACAAAAGCAGGGCCATTGTCTGAGTCTATATCTGGGGATAAACATCTTTTACAAGACTGCTTCCGTCAGTAAAGTACTCAACATTTGGACTTTCCAAGGGGCTGTCTTTCAAGTCTGGTCGGCTTGCATATCCATTACCTGGAGACTGTCATGAGTTAGGGGTTCCTGTGAGGTGGGGAGCAGAGTGGCTGGGTTTAAAGTATTTACAGTCTCTAAGTGGATATGAGGATTTTCACACAGCATAGCTTGATATTCAACTATTCGACTGTTAATGAACCAGTGATTTCCCTTGTAATCCATTAATGCCTGTACTTGGTGTGGGACTCGGACATAAGTCTCCTGACCTAATGACAACTTGTCAGCTTCGACCACAAGGAGGGCTGTTACTGCGATGGCCCGCAGGCAGGATGACCATCCCTGAGCTACAGTGTCCAGTTGTTTTGAAAGGTATGCTACAGGGCGCTGCCAAGACCCAGAGTATTGTGTCAGGACTCCTACTGCTATTCCTTGTTTTTCACTGACATACAAATAGAAGACTTTTTGGCTATCTGGCAAGCCTAGCGCAGGAGCCTGCATTAGGGAGACCTTAATGTCTTGGAATGCTCTGTTTTGTTGTTGTCCTCATTGAAAAGGTTGCTTTTCTCCACCCTTTGTGGATTCATAGAGGGGTCTGGCTTTTGTGGCAAAGTCCGGTATCCAGATTCGGCAGAATCCTGCCACCCCCAGGAATTCACGTACTTGCCGTCTGGTAGTTGGGGTGGGAATCTGACAAACAGCTTCTTTCCTGCCTTCTCCCAATTGTCTCTGTCCTTGTGATACTCTCAATCCCAGGTACTTTACAGTCTCTTGTCAAAATTGCACCTTTCTCCGGGACACCTTATAACCTGCCTCCCACAGTAATTGTAATAGTTCATTAGTGACCGCTGGGTGCATGGTCATTACAGCCTGATTGACCGCTCTGAGGTCTTGAACAGGACGACAGTGAGCTGTTTCGGGTTTCTGTACTGGGAGTAGAGGTGTATTCCAGGGAGACTGACAGGGTTTTAGAATGCCATAGTGTAGGAATTTGTTTAAGTACTTTTGTATTCCTAATAGGGCTTTTAGAGGGACTGGGTACTGTTTCAGGCTGACTGGAGTGGCTCCTGATTTTAATTCAATAAGGATTGGGGAAATGTGTCTGGCTAATCCTGGTGGGTTGTCTTCTGCCCATAGTCCCGGAATGTCTTGCAGTATGCGGGCTTCAAAGGGATGGGGCAATTTTAGGATAGCCTGTCCGTCAGATTGGAAGTATATGTATGCTCTGAGTTTATCAAGTAAGTCTCTGCCCAGCAAGGGAATAGGGGAATCCGGCATGTACAGGAACTGATGTTGGACTTGATGCCCCCCCCAAAACTACAAAGTCTTTCTAATAGGAAGGGTCTTTTGCCTTTGTACTTCTGCACTGCTTGGTTAATTCTGTGTCTCTCCTCAGTATTAAAAAGGGTCAATAAAAGTTGCTGGCAGTCCGACCAAGTGGGGTTATGGGTCTGAGTTATTGATCGGAGCAAATCTGTGATGGCTTGGGGCTTCTCAGAGTGGGCAGGGTTATGAATCTTCCAGTTCAGTAAATCTGTTGTGGTAAAAAAGGGGTGTAAACTAGAGTCCGATGTTCCTCCACCGCCTGTTTTCTTAGGGGCATTTGCAGAGGTATGTTGAAAGACGGGGCAAGGGTCCAGCTGTTTGCATCAGGATTTCTCGGAGTGGAAGTGGACACTTGATTGGGGAGCCCATTGACTACTACTGAGTTCCCTATTTCTGTCCTGCCTATACCCAAAGTGTTACGGTTCGGAGTATATTTACTGAGATTTGGCATTGACAAACTTGCTGAATCTGATGTAGGTGGACAACAACTTGAGTCCCCTTGTTTACTGGACGGGGCATTTGGACATGGCTCTGACCTGTCTGTCTGAAGTCCGTTCATCTACATACGGGGGAGGCTGATCTGTCTCTTCGGGTTGAGAATATATGTGTTTTGTTTGTTTTGTCAGTGGTACTACTCTTGTCATAACCATAATGCTACACTGTTCCTCTTTTTGTGGCTTCTATCCACTGCAGGTCTTTATCTCCCATTTGTCCAAAGGATGCACAATCATCCAGACGGACGTTTTCTCCTAGCTGACTGACTGACTGACTGAGGATTTGTCCGAAAGATGCACAATCATCTGGACGAACATTCCTCCTGACTGACTGGCTGAGGATTTATCCGAGAGATGCACAATCATCTGGACGGATATTTCTCCTGACTGGCTGGCTGAGGATTTATCCGAGAGATGCACAATCATCTGGACGGATATTCCTCCTGACTGGCTGAGGATTTATTCGAGGGATGCACAATCATCCGAAGGAACAGTTCTCCTGGAAGGTGCGTCTTGGTCATGTTTGTGTGAGTCTGACATAATATTCTCAAATAATCAGTCAATGGTCTCTAAGTCAAGGGTTCCCTGTGGGGGCCACCGCGCTCCATAGCAGGGCCAATCTTTTTTTTTTTTTTTTTTTTAATTTTTTATTTATAACAGACAGAGCGGGCCCACATGGACCAAACAATACATCCAACAGTATATCTCCACCACGGATTATTACATGACACAGCGCATTCAAGGCCATTATGTTTGAGGAATCATGGCGAATTAATTAGTACAGTCCCATGTGTTCCCCCTCTCCTTTTTTCCTTTTTCCAAGAAGTTGTGGAGAGGTCCTGCGAGCAGGAAAAGAAAGAGGTAGCAAAGAGAAGAAGAAGAGAAGAAATATAGTGTGGGGAAATATACGGGAAAACAGGGGTGGGGGGAGGGGGTGGGGAGAGAGTCCCCTGGCTCATGGATCGAGTTGAGAATATGATGTAATGCAGCAGCATCACTGAATTCCCTGTGTCCAGCACGCGGCAAACCGAGTTAAGTCGGTATAGTTGCTTGTAAAGCCTGTCCTTCATTGGAATATATAAACATGTTCCACAACTGCCATGTTTTGGAGAATTTCTCTTGTCTGTTTTGTGCTGTATGGATGAGATCTTCCATATGTTTAATCTCTTCTACTTTTTTAATCCATAATGCTATGGGTGGTGGAGTTGTGGACTTCCAACGTAATGGAATACAGGCCTTAGCTGCGTCTAGTAGATGGCGCAGCACTGACTTTTTATATATTTTCATGGGAATGTTTGCCGCATGCAGGAGGAAGAAGGCCGGATCATCAGCTATAGTGTATTCTGTAAATTTCTGTATGGTCTGCTTTAAAGTTTGCCAGAAATTTGTCAGACCAGGACACGACCAAAAGACATGTAATAGTGTCCCTTTTTCCGTTTGGCATCGCCAACAAAGGTCAGATGTTGCCGGGAAGATTCTACTTAACTGTGGGGTTCTGTACCAGTGGGATAGAATTTTATAGTTCGTCTCTTGAGTTTTGGCACATATAGAGGATTTGTGTGTGAACTTCAGAATCTGTTGTTTCTTGGCTAGGCTAAATTTACAGTTCAGTTCTTTTTCCCATTTGGTCAGTCCTGGTGGGACAAAATCTGTTGGGGGAGTATTGAGGATATTGTAGGTCAGGGAGAGTGTGTGTGGTAGAGCCCCCGGGGTTGAGCAGATGTCTTCGAATGTGGTGAGTATCTGTCCGTTCATTGGGGGTTAAATGGTTTTGAGGAAATGACTCAGTTGAAGTGCTCTCAGGAAGTCCAGTCTGTATGTGCCTGTTGGGTCAGTGAGTTCTGCGGTTGTTTTCCATTGCCCGCCCGTACTAAAGTGGGAGGCTTGGTAAAGGTCCAACCTAGCTAGGTTCCCGAATACCATATCTTGTAGTCCTGGTGTGAACAGCGGGTTCCCTAGTATTGGGTATAAAGGGGAGTTCAGTGAAGACAGGGTTGTCCTCGTAAGCAGTCTAGCGCAGACAAGTATGGTGTTTCCTATTAAAGGGTGGCTCTTGGTCTCCGCCGGGATAATCGGGTGACACCAAGGAGCTCTCCGGAGGGGGACTTGGCTTTGGTTTTGTTCCAAACTAGTCCAGAGCTTGGTCTCTTGGTGTCGACACCAATCGATCAATCTACCCAGATGAACCGCCTGGTAGTAGGCACGAACGTCTGGTAGTGCTAGGCCACCGTATTGCTTGGGGAGGACCAAAATTTTGTGAGCTAATCTCGGTTTTCGTTTAGCCCAAACAAATTCCGAAAACGTCGATTGTACTTTCTTGAAAAAAGGTGTAGGTATGTTCACAAGTAGTGCTTGCATAAGGTAAAGGAATTTGGGGAGAATGGACATTTTCAGTATGTTGCACCTTCCCACCCAGGAGTGTAAGCCCGCGCCCCATTTGTTTAGAAGCTCCCTTGTCGTTTTAAGCAGTGGTGGAAAATTTAGTTCATAGAGCTGTGATAGGTTATGGGGAATCTGTGTACCTAAATATTTTAGGGTCTTGTTATTCCATTTCAAATGAATACTGGATTGGAGGTGCAACAACTGTGAATGTGGTATTCCAACTCCCATCGCTTCCGATTTGGCGAAGTTTATCTTTAGATTGGAGAGACTGCCGTATAGTTCGAACTCTTTCAACAGATTCGGTAGAGAAATTGTTGGGTTTGTAAGTGAGAACATGAGGTCATCCACATAAGCGGAAACCTTGTATTGGGTTTGGTTTATCTCTACCCCTTTAATGTTGGGGTTTAATCTTACATGGCATAGGAAGGGTTCGAGAGATAGGGCAAAAAGGAGGGGGGAAAGTGGGCAACCCTGTCTCGTTCCATTGGTAATCGGGAACAGGTCTGACAACATCCCGTTGGCTCTAACTCTGGCAGACGGTGATGTGTAAACTGCCATAATCCATCTTAGCATCTTTCTACCAACCCCTACATGTCGGAGTGTTTCGAACATAAAGGCCCAGTTTACACGGTCGAATGCCTTTTCAGCGTCTGTGCTGACAAAGACACTCAGTGTTTTTGTGTGGTTGGTTGTATGAATTAGGTTCAACACCTTAATGGTGTTGTCCCTCGCCTCTCTAGTGGGCACGAAACCTACCTGATCTAGATGTATTAGGTGTGGGAGGTGTAGCTGTAGTCTAGATGCTATTATTTTAGTGAATAATTTGATATCCGTATTGAGCAAGGAAATTGGCCGGTAGCTTCCGCACTGGGTCGGATCTTTCCCTTCTTTAGGGATGACCGAGATCTGAGCCTGCAAGGAAGAGTCGTGGAACCCGCCCCCCTCTGTGTGGCTATTAAACAGCTCCACCATGTGGATCCCCAGGGATGGTAGAAGAGTTTTATAGTACTGTACTGTTAGACCGTCTGGGCCCGGGGCCTTCCCCGGTTTGGTGCTGCCTATTGCTGCTTGTAGTTCAGGTAATGTTATAGGGTCCTCTAGTAAGTCGCGTGTTTCGTTGGACAATGTGGGCATTAGGGAGTTAGTTAAATATTCCCTCATTCGCTCTGTTGGTGGGCTTGTCGTGGGGATGTTGTAAAGTTTTTCGTAGAAAGATTTGAATTCATTTGTAATTTGTTGAGGAAGTGTCATTTTGTGGCCGAGGTGTGAATAAATATGTGGTATATAGGATGCCGTCCTTTGAGTCTGTAGAGATTGTGCCAGCATTCTGCCACATTTGTTGCCCAATTCGTATACTCTTTTCCTGGTAATTTGCATCGCAGCTTTGGCTTTATAATGAAGTAGATCAGTGATCTGTGCACAAACCGTATCCAATTCAGTCCCCAATTGTCTGGTCTGGGTCTGTTTATGTGCAATCTCTAGTGTTTGTAATTTCTTTATCAGTAGGGTCATTTGTTCAGTCCTCTGTTTTTTAAGTCGTGAACCATGTTGTATAAGGATACCCCTTATCACTGCCTTGTGGGCTTCCCATATGAGGCCCTTGTTATTGTCTGTGGTGTGGTTGTCTTGGAAATAGTGTGTTATCTCTCTGGTGACAGCTGTAAGCGTCTCCTGGTCTTGCAGTAGGCTCTCGTTCAATCTCCAAGGACTCTTTGTTCCCTGTAGAAGTCTGTCAAAGCATAACGCATCATGACTGGGGCATGGTCTGACCATGTAATGGAGCCGATGGTGGTATTCCTGACTGCATGTAGTTGTCTATGGGGGATCAAACGATAGTCTATACGTGAGTATGTTTGGTGTGGGCGGGAGAAAAATGTATAGTCCCGTTCTCCGGGGTGCAGAAGACGCCAGGTGTCTATTAATTGTGTCTCATGCAGGGCTGAGTAAATAGCTTTGCGCGTGCTTTTGTGTGTGGAAGATGTTCCCGTTGAGGTGTCCTCTGAAGGGATGAGGGGGACATTTAAATCTCCTCCCACAATGAGTTGGCCTTCTGTGAATTTTTGAAGGAGTTTCAGATGTTTCCTGATAAAAGCGTCTTGGTGACAGTTGGGGGCGTATAAATTGGCTATAGTCACCTTCACGGCACCTATCATGCCCTTTAGGAAGAGGTATCTTCTCTCCGGGTCTGTCTTTATAGCAGTCAAGGACCAGGGTATTTTAGCCGATATCTGGATAGAGACCCCTCTAGATTTAGCCTCCGAATATGTTGAGTGGTATACCGTCGGGTAGTGTCTGTTTTTCAGGATGGGAAAAGCATTTTCCGGGAAGTGGGTCTCTTGTAGTAGAACTATGTCTGCTTTCATGCGTCTCATATCATTTTGTAGCATTCTTCTTTTTTCTGGGACATTAAGTCCTTTTGCGTTTAAACAATTACAATGTGGAGTTCGTCCATGGTCCTGGGGATTGGGGGGTAAAGAGATAGTAGATGGGGGAGGTGTGAGCAGGAAGGTAGTAGGGAAGTAACAGATAAGTGTGAGAAATCAGAAAAGAGATAGAGATGAGAGTAAGAGACTCTCGATCAGAGTCTCAAATTTCTATTTAGAGTAGCAAAAACTTGCTAATACGCTCTGCAGGGAAGCCTGCGTATTGAGCGTGTGCCTAAGTGGGAGTGTGATCAGCGAGGGACCTGGGAGGTATCCGGGCACCGTCCACACTCCCCCAACTCTGGTGTGTATGTAAGAGCAGGCAGGTAGAACAATGGCAGTCATGGCTTAGACAAGAAATAAACAGGTATAATACCCTCATAGAACAACCATCCTACATAACAGTTCTTACATGTCTTAGTACAAACTGCAGTACTTGTATGGTAATATAGGAAAGCAGGCTAGGCATGTAGTTGAAACAATAACTAGAACAAATCTCCGGTGGGGCATCCCTTCTCCCCCTCCCCCCGGGGCCAAACCAACCGCCCGCCGTCTTCTCCCTCCCTCCCTTGGCAACGGGCAATCCGCGCGTCAGTGGCCAATGGCGGGGTGAGGGGTCCGCACCTTGGAAGAGTCCCCGGCTACCCCCTCCCACATCGGCTTCCTAGACACGACCACCTCAGCAAAGCTTTACCCTCCCATCTGTAACCGTGCCAACGTCCTAACATACACGTTCTTGACAGGGATGTTGCAAATCGACAGTGTGGTGGTCCTTCCTTGTTGCGTATGTCTTAGACTTTGTAGTTAAACATCTGCCTGGGTTAAGTCATTTGAGCAGGAACCAATCACCGACGTTACCCATTGGCATTAGGCGTAAAAGTTCCTTAACGGTCTGCAAATTAAAATATTGATAAGTTTTGGGGTGAGGGATTAGTTGCCGGGTGGAAGGATTCAGATCTTCCGCTTGTGCCCCTCCGTTATACGTCATGTGTTGGCGTGGGCCCTTTGGGCATGTTATCATTGAGGATTTCTATCTTGACTCGCAGTTCGTGTGAGGGTGGGAAAAGTCCCTCTGGCGGGTTAACTGCGAGTACTTTGTTCTAGTTGCAGTGTCTCGTTAGATATTCCTTAGATGGTCCTTATGTGGGAGGGTGGGGAGGGACCCCTCCTGCTCACCACTGACTGACCGTGTGAAGTTGCACAGGCCAACCTTAAACTGTAACTTGGCCCTGGTGCAGCAACAGACACGTGGTCTACTCAAAACTAAGGGTGACCTGACAGTGGTATAGGAGGATATTGGCTTTAATCAGCACTTTGGTCTATAGTGCACGTATTGGAGCTGATAATAAGGAGGGGCAGCCCCTAAACCCCTCCATTGCCCCGTGTTCATAGTATGCAGGCCTCCCGCCCCGTCCAGGTCTGTGTGGTAAGCAAGGTGGGTGCCGGGTAGGTATTCCGGAGAACTTGAGACCGGGGAAACACCCCCATGGTTAAACAGAGAAAGGTGCCATAGTAACTATGCCTACTTCCCATGTCTTTTTAACTGGTTATGTACAAAAGTCAAGACTCACGTGTACCGTTATTGTTGGAGGCTCTAGAACGGCCCCGATTCCTCTGGGATCTGGGCGGCTGGCTGGATCCGGGCGGTAGAGGACCTGAACGGCCCATCGGTCTCGGTATTTTCAGCAGCCAGTTGGGTATTGGGATCGGGTCCAACCCCATAAAAGTGAAACAGGCAGGGAGATCCGTCGGCGATCGCAGTGTGAATGAGGACTGGTTGGATCGGAAAATCACTGCTAGAGGATACCCCCATCTATAAGTGTATCCACGTTGCCTTGCAGCTTCCAACAGGGGTTTTAGCATCGCTCTGCGTTGGAGGGTGGCTCTGGATATATCCGGTAAGATTTGAATTTGTGCACCGTCGAATTCTATGTCTCCGTTCCCCCAGGCGTTGCGCAAGATGGTTTCTTTTTGAGCATACCGGTGCAAGCGGCATAGGACGTCTCGGGGTCTAGCCGGGTCTGTAGATTTTGGTCCTAGGGTTCGATGGACCCTGTCAATTTCCAAAGAGGGTGCGGGGTTTTCTAGAAGTCTATGGAATATGGCTGTTACTGTCTCCGCCAGGTCCTCCAGTCCCGTTGCCTCCGGTATTCCCCGCAGCCGCAGGTTGTTGCGGCGGCTACGGTCCTCCATTTCTTCGATATGCAGCTGCATCTCTTGTAATTCCATATTGTGGGATTTTTGGGCTTGTTCCAGGGATAGAACCCTGGATTCCAGTGTAGTGGTCTGAGTTTCCCCAGCGGACACACAATGGTTAATCGTGTGTAACTCTGACCTGATCTCCTGTATGTCTTTGTTATGTGCTTCCTCCATGCGTTGGATCAGGGTCTCGATATCAGCCCTTGTAGGGAGAGCCTGCAGCATGGCGCGGAGGTCGTCTTCTATCCGCATCTGGCTGTGTGGGGAGGTTGTCGGCTCGGATCTGAATGCCGCTGGGGTCCCCATGTGTGGATCTGCTTCCATTGTGTTAGATGGGGAGAGTGTCTGTGTCACAGGGGGGATCCTCTCCGTATAGTGTGCACGCGGCGCGGCTACAATGGCGCCTGGGGATATCTCCTGCCTGTCTCTGAGGAATCGTCTTATCCCGTGCTGTGGGTTCGGGGTCCCCGTTCTTCTAGTCATCGCTCTTGTCTCGTAATGTTTAGAGGTGGACATGCCGTGTTCACCTGCAGTAGAAGTGAGTTGTTTGGCCGGCGAAGTGCGGATCGGGCCCGGAGCTCCTTCAGCTCACGTCTTTACTCGGCCATCGCTAAGCCACGCCCCCCCAGCAGGGCCAATCTTTCTCACACAATGTTATCAATTTCTCAGGGCTAAGTTTTAAATTGCAGTTCTTAGCAAATCCCTTCCTAAAGTTGGAGATCATGGATTGTAGGGGAGATTCAACACTATGTTTCCCACCCATTCTTATAACCTAAAGACACCAAGACAGACACAGAGGGTAGGGTAGATGATGAGAATTCAGTTAGGGGTCTGAATCCTCGACACAAATAGGAACAATAGACAACGCTTCCCTCGGTCAGTGGCCTGGGCGCGGTCTCCCGTCCAGGAGCCGCACTTAGAAGAGGACCACGGTCACTTCACCACAAAGTGATGTCTCATACACACATCAATCATACCAGACACTCCCACCCAAAAATTACTGACTGACTGAGGATTCGTCCGAAAGATGCACAATCATCTGAACGGACGTCTCTCTCGGAAGGTGATCAGGCTTCCCTTCTCTCGATCCGTCGAGAGGCTGGCTGGCTGTCTGACTGTTATCCAAAAACAGAAGTAAAAAGACTCTCACCTGTTCCCGTTGGAGCTCCAGCTATCTATTTCTCAGATTCCCAGGTCCTTTTGACGCTACGAAGGTCGTCCACAGCAGGCCACCAAATGGGACACAGCGCAGTCTCCTAGATAACAGTTCTAGAAGGCGCCTTTTGAGACTACGATATAGCCCGCAGGGCTGGCCTCTCGGACCACTCCTTGTAGGTCTGGTGGAAAACAGTGCCACCTGCCTCAACAGGTCACACCGATATTCCCCCCCTCACGGCCAAATGCACCAAATAAAGTAGCAGAATATCGGTAAATGACAGTTGGACAAGGAACTCTGGTATGGGAGATTTTATTCCATCTTTCTGGCCAGAAAAGAATGGACACTCCTGACCCGACTCGTGTCTACACGTCAAGAGTGTCAGATACAGTGAATACAGTGTAGATATATATTTTCAGCATATTGCGTCACAAGCGAACAGGCGGTACACTTCTGTTTTAACAGACATTCTAACCTTTTAAAAATCAACCTAAGCATCCTAAAACCAGACAAGTTCTGCAAAACCATATATATTTTTAGCTTTATACAAAACTCGTCTCTCTGCAATATGCTCTTGCAGGTTCCTTCATCTGTCTTAAATGATGTCAGCAAGCAAGCTTTTTGCACAGAAAGAGGAATGTAGCAAATTGATGGGGAAGTCACAAGTAGCTTCAACATAAAATACAAGAAATATGATTCTTAGCTGAAATTCTAAATCAGTCTTACTACACACATAACTATGGCCATATAAACTGACCCCTGTTCCTACTTCAGTCAAAGGGTCAAAAAGCTTCTTTTCCAGGTTTTTGTGTGTGCGGGTAGCCCATTGAAATGACAACGCACAAAAAAAATGCGCATATACATAACACCCAATGCTGCACAACATAGTGAGAACGGGGGCTCATGCATAAGTATGTCATCCATTTCAATGGGCTGTCCTATACGTGACAAAGAAGCTTATACACCTTTTCAGGGCCGGCCCAAGACATTGTGCTGCCTGGGACCAAGAATGAAATGCTGCCCCCCTTAAAAAAAAAAAAAAATCACGCCCACCAAAACGCCCCCACATTTATTATTTTATATTATGATAACTAAAGGGGACTGGTCATGGCGGTCTACATGTAAAGGAGTATTAAGAGGACCTGTCATGGCACTATACATGTATACAGGAGTATAAAGAGGACCTTCACTTTATTCTGCTCTAGCCAATGACAGGTCGACTTGGCCTTGTGTTTTTATATCATTGTCATGTTGGAATGTCCAAGTACGTCTCATGCGCAGCTTACTGGCTGATGAATGCAAATGTTCCTCCAGTATTTTTTGATAACATACTGCATTCATCACGCCATTAATTTTGACCAAATTTCCTGTGTCTTTGTAGCTCACACATCCCAAAACATCAGCGATCCACCTCCGTGTTTCACAGTAGGAATGGTGTACCTTTCATCATAGGCCTTGTTGCGTTTATGGTTGTGGCCAAAAAGCTCAATTTTGGTCTCATCACTCCAAATAACTTTGTGCCAGAAGGTTTGAGGCTTGTCTCTGTGCTGTTTGGCTTATTGTAAGTGGGATACTTTGTGGCATCTGTGTATTAATGGCTTTCTTCTGGCGACTCGACCATGTAGCCCATCTTTCTTCAAGTGCCTCCTTATTGTGCATCTTGAAACAGCCACACCACATGTTTTCAGAGAGTCCTGTATTTCACCTGAAGTTATTTGTGGGTTTTTCCTGGCAGTTGTGGCTGAAATTTTAGTTGAAAACATATTACAGCGCACACATTCAAGAATGACATTTCCTGCAAGGCTAGTTTTTGAAATTTTAGTTGGTCTACCTGACTGTGGTTTGGTTTCAACAGAGCCCCTCATTTTCCTCTTTTTGATTAGAGTTTGAACACTGCTGATTGGCGTTCTCAATTCCTTGGATATCTTTTTATATCCCTTTCCTGTTTTATACAGTTCAACTACCTTTTCCCACAGATCTTTTGACAATTCTTTTGCTTTCCTCATGACTCAGAATCCAAAAACGTCAGTGCAGCACTAGATGAAGGATGCAAGGTCTGTCAGGAGTCCAGAAACTCATTGACCTTTTATACACACACACTAATTACAAGCAAACAGATCAAAGGTGAGGATGGTTACCTTTAATAACCATTCAAACCCCTTTGTGTGAACTTGTGTGTATGTTATCAGGCCAAAATCACCAGGGTATGTAAACTTTTGATCAGGGTCATTTGGGTAGTCTCTGTTTGTAATTATGATCTAAAAAGAGTAAACACAGTTGAATGATAATAAATGGCTTCAGTCAAACACTTACCATGAGTGAAAGAAAAGTTTTGTGTTATCATTCATATTCTCTGAAAAATGGCCAAGAAATCATAAATTCAGCCATTATATGTAAACTTATGAGCACAACTGTATATAGGAGTATAAAGATGACCTGTCATGGCACTATACACGTATATAGGAGTATAAAGAGGACCTGTCATGGCACTATACACGTATATAGGAGTATAAGGAGGACCTGTGATGGCTCTATACATGTATAGGAGTATAAAGAGGACCTGTTATGGCTCTATACACATATATAGGCATATAAAAAGGTCCTGTCATGGCACTATATATGTATATAGGAGTATATAGAGGACCTATCATGGCTCCATACATGTATAAAGTGGACCTGTCATGGCTCAATACATGTATATAGGAGTATAAAGAGGACCTGTCATGGCTCTATACATGTATATAAGGGTATAAAGAGGACCTGTCATGGCTCTATACATGTATATAGTGGTAGAAAGAGGACCTGTCATGGCTCCATACATGTATAAAGTGGACCTGTCATGGCTCAAAACATGTATATAGGAGTATAAAGAGGACCTGTCATGGCTCTATACATGTATATAAGAGTATAAAGAGGACCTGTCATGGCTCTTTACATGTATATAGGGGTAGAAAGTGGACCTGTCATGGCTCTATACATGTATATAAGAGTATAAAGAGGACCTGTCATAGCTCTATACATGTATATAGAAGTATAAAGAGGACCTGTCATCACTCTATACATGTATGTAGGAGTCAAAAGAGGACCTGTCATGGCTCTATACATGTATATAGGAGTACAAAGGGGACCGGTCATGGTGGTCTACATGTATAGGAGTATAAAGAGGACCTGTCATGGCACTACACATGTATAGAGGAGTATAAAGAGGACCTGTCATGGTTGTTTACATGTATAGGAGTATAAAGAGGACCTGTCATGGCTCTATACATGTATATAGGAGTACAAAGGGGACCGGTCATGGTGGTCTACATGTATAGGAGTATAAAGAGGACCTGTCATGGCACTACACATGTATAGAGGAGTATAAAGAGGACCTGTCATGGTTGTTTACATGTATAGGAGTATAAAGAGGACCTGTCATGGCTCTATACATGTATATAGAAGTATAAAAAGAACCTGTTATAGCTCGATACATGTATATAGGAGTATAAAGAGGACCTGACATGGCTCTATACATGTATATAGGAGTATAAAAAGGACCTGTCATGGTTGTTTACATGTATAGGAGTATAAAGAGGACCTGTCATGGCACTATACCTGTATAGAGGAGTAGAAAGAGAACCTGTTATGGCTCTATACATGTATATAGGAGTATAAAGAAGACCTGGCATGGCTCTATACATTTATATAGGAGTATAAAGAGGACCTGTCATGGCTCTATACATGTATAAAAGGAGTAAAAAAGAAGACCAGTCATGGCACTATACATGTATATAGGTGAATAAAGAGGATCTGTCATGGCTCTATACAGGTATATAGGGGTAGAAAGAGAACCTGTCATGCCTCTATACATGTATATAGGGGTAGAAAGAGAACCTGTCATGGCTCTATACATGTATATAGGGGTAGAAAGAAAACCTGTCATGGCTCTATACATGTAAACGAATATAATGAGGACATGTCATGGCTGTACACCTGTATATAGAAGTATAAAGAGGACCTGTCATGGCTCTATACATGTATATAGGAGTATAAAAGGACCTCTCATGGCTCTATACATGTATATAGGAGTATAAAAGGACCTGTGTGTGGCCGGCGGCCGAGATGTCAGCCAGCCACCCGCGATCGCTCCACAGAGAGCCAGAATGGTGATCTGTCAATGTAAACAGACAGATCCCCATTCTGACAGGGGAGGAGAGACAGATCTGCTGTTCCTAGTGATAAGGAGCAGATCTCTCTCCTCCTCCATTCTGTCCCATTCCCCCGCAGTTAGAAACACCTCCCAGGGAACACATTTATCCCCTTCCCTGCCAGTGACATTTACACAGTAATCAGTGCATTTTTATAGCACAGATCACTGTATAAATGTCAATGGTCCCAAAAATGTGTCAAAAGTGTCAGATCTGTCCACTGCAATGTCGCAGTCCCGCTAAAAATCGATGATCACCGCCATTACTAGTAAAAAAAAATAAAAATGCCATAAATCTATCGCCTATTTTGTCGACGCTATAACTTTTGCGCAAACTAATCATTATACGCTAATTGCGTTTTTTTTTTATTACCAAAAATATGTAGAAGAATACATATTGGTCTAAACTGATGAAGAAATTTTTTTTTTTTTGTTTTTGGATATTTATTATAGCAAAATATAAAAAATATTGGGCTTTTTTACTAAATTGTCGCTCTTTTTTTGAGCAAAAAATAAAAACCACAGAGGTGATCAAATGCCACCAAAAGAAAGCTCTATTTGTGGGGAAAAAGGGACGTCAATGTTGTTTGCGTACAATGTTGCACAACCAGGCAATTGTCATTTAAATCAATGCAGTGCAGTATCGCAAAAAAGAATGATTGAAGTGCATTATTTCTATTATTACATTGTTATATAAAATGAACTCACCATAATGCAGAATCTGTTGGAGTCCTGAGCGTGTCACTTGCCACCGTCACCTGCTACACATTGGGGATTGTCACTTGCCACGATGTCACGTGCCACACGTAGTGGATTGTCACTTGCCACGACGACACCTGCCTCATGTAGTAGATTGTCACCTGCGACATCACCTGCCACAACTAGCGGATTATCACTTGCCACTACGTCACCTGCCACATGTAGCGAATTGTCATTTGCCACGTCACCTGCCACACGTAGCGGCTTGTCACTTGCCACGTTACCTGCCACACATAGCGGATTGCCACATCACCTGCCACACGTAGCGGATTGTCACTTGCCACGACGTCACCTGCCACATGTTGTGGATTGTCATTTGCCACATCACCCGCCACACGTAGCGGATTGTCACTTGCCAAGTCACCTGCCACATGTAGCGGATTGGCACTTGCCAGGAGACACTCGGAAATACTCGGAGATGCTCGGAGACACTCAGAGACGCTCGGAGACGCTCGGAGACACTCGGAAACACTCGGAAACACTCGGTTCCCGAGTGTCTCCGAGCGTATCCGAGTGGTCTTAAAACGTCTCTGAGTGTTTCCGAGTGTCTCCGGCGCCCCCGCACCTCTGGCCACATGCGGTACTGCATAGACAAGCAGTGGCTGTGGAACGGATTATCGTAGTTTCCATTATTTCCTGTGGGGAAACTCGCTTTGATATACGAGTGCTTTGGATTACAAGCATTCTTCCGGAACGATTTATGCCCGTAATCCAAGGTATTACTGTGTGTGTGTGTGGAAAGTAGCAGCAACTGTGTCGGCTGAGACAGGGGGATTGGCTGCTTTGATCATTAAGACCAGTTTTCCCTTACAGCTGAATACGGTGGCTCTAGTACAAACACAGAGAAAGAGAATTGGAATGAGGTCACTGAAGTTGAAGAGACAATAACACTCACTGTGGAGCCACAACAAAAAGTCTACATCTTTGTCTACCAGATGTGCTTGGGAAAAGAGCCTGTGCTACATTGCCGTGACATGAGAATTCTTGACAAGTCTTCTCCACCTACCGATAACCCCCTTCCACATGCATGAAATTGGTTCTGGATCTCTAATGTTGCTGTGGCTTCAGTCACTCCTATTAGCATTGTACCACTGAACCAAACACAACATGCTTTTTATCAAGCCAAGTGGTTAAGGTAGTACAGATGAAGAACTGGGAACCGTTTGTGTTAGGGCCAGCATTGGCCATGGACAGAATTCCTGGTCCAGCGTGCTTCAGAGTAAAGTTCTCATCTGCAAACTTGTTTCCTTTGATAGATTTTCCACCAGTTCCATTGTGATGGGTAAAGTCTCCACCCTGGCACATCTGGCACATAAAGTCAGGGATGACTCTGTGGAAGCAAGAGCCTTTGTAACCAAATCCTGGTTGTTCAGTGCACAACTGAAAGAAGTTTTCACAGGTCTTTGGAATTATTATCTGTTGGCACCACTATAATCCCACCCCAGTTCTCTCTCTATACTTGTATAACAGTGTAAATTTGCTATTCCCTCAAAATAACTCAACACACAGCCATTAATGTCTAAATCGCTGGCAACAATAGTGAGTACACCCCTAAGTGAAAATGTCCAAATTGGGCCCAAAGTGTCAATATTTTCAAAAATGTGAGGGGTGTACTCACTTTTGTGAGATACTGTATATATATAGTCCTTTGTGTCTTCTGGTTGGTTCGTTAATCCCCTGATGAAGCCAAAAGGCGAAACATGTTGGGATATCATACGAACATATAACCTTTGTACAACTGGAAATCCACTTGTGTGACTAGCTAATGAAGATGTACAATGAAACACAGTGATCAGATCTGATTGGTTTTTAACTATGTTTATAATATATTGAATTTTTTAAGTACTATTGGTTTCTATTATTATTTGTTGGCCCCGCTATAATCCCACCCCAATTCTCATTCTATATTTGACTTTTTGGGATGAGGTGCCGGATGGCATGTGTTTGCTTAGGTCGGATAAAATATACAACTGTTATACAAGCTGTACACTCACTAATTTATATTGTAGCAAAGTGTCATTTCTTCAGTGTTGTCACATGAAAAGACATAATAAAATATTTACAAAGATGTGAGGGGTGTACTCACTTTTGTGAGATACTGTGTATCTCTCTCTCTCTGTGTATCTCTCTCTCTCTCTCTCTCTCTATATATATATATATATATATATATATATATATATATATATATATATATATATATATATATATATATATATATATATATATATATATATATATATATATATATATATATATATATATATATATATATATATATATATATATATATATCTATATTTATATATCTATATTTATATAGATATAGATATATAACCAAAAGTATTGGGTTGCCTGCCTTTACACGCTGTCATGGAAATATCCAAAGAATTGGCAATCTTGCGAACACCCATCATGGCCGCATCAGACGCGCTCCCGTGCGTATTGGCGCACGCAGATGAGCGGCTGTGCGAACGAGCGTACGCAGATGAGCGATGACGCTAACGAGCGTACGCAGATGCGTGATGGCATCTCCTGGCCTATATAAACCTGCTGCTGAGACCTGTGCATTGCTGGATTATCATCAGTTCCCATGTGTTCCTGTGCTCTTGTGTATCCTGATCTTTGACCTTCCGTTACCGACCCGGCTTGCTTAACCTGTTATCCTGATCTCCTGGTTTGACCTCTGGCTTGTACTACTGACCCTGCTCTTGTCTGCTCCACTGTGTTTGATCTCGGCTTGGTTTTACTGACTCTGCTGCAACCTGTCTCACCGTGTATAACCCCGGCTTGTTCCAGTTCTGCTACCTGAATCTCACATTGACTGATTTACTGTGCATGACCCCCGGTTCTGTTTCCAGATTGTCCATCTGCCAAGTTCACCTGGTGCTCCGCAAGTACACCTGCCCTACAGTGCATCTTGCTTGTTCCAGCAACCTTCCGGTGATCAGCTCATCAAACCACAGAAAATGGCAAACCATGCTTCTTTGGGCACTGCACTCCCTGTGCCACTTTCAGGGTGCACTGCACTTAGCCGCAAGGGGAGCCCTCTCAGCACCTTGGCCTCGCACCTGGTATGTGACACACACATTAACTTTAATGGCACCCCAGCCTTAGTCTGTGGGGTTCAATATTGTGTTGGCCCACCCTTTGCAAGTGTAACAGCTTCAAATCAAACCAGTCTGCAGAGTTCTCCCTTACATTAGAGTCCCAACCTGCGGTAGAGCCCACAGAGTGTCACCCTGCGGCAGAGCCCCAAGAGTGGCACCCTTCAGCAGAGCCCCAAGAGTGGCACCTTCCATTAGTGTCCCCTTACACACACACACACACCTTTTCACCAGTGCTTTGTGTGGTAGGCAGCTGGCGGGAAAAGGCTTTTAAAAAAATCCACTTGTTGCAGGCTCTGAACTGCGCATGTGCAGTCATGGAGCCAGCAGAATAGTGAACTGCTGTAGTTAGCCTCAGATTGGGCAGTGGGGCTTGTGAATAAAAGCCATGCTTGTTATGTGCCATGATGTCACTGCACAGGCACGCAACCAGACCTGCCCTGCTGCCTGATCTGATGCCAATCTCAGCAGTGCACCATTCAGCTGCTTCCGAATGGCAAAAAGTGGATTTTTAACAGGCATTTTTCTCCTCTCTGTGGACGGTTGGCAACACAGCTGCTGATTAAGGCTGCATTCACACTTCAGCATTTTAAATTGTGGGCAGATTTGCCGTGAATCTACCCATGATTTGAAAGCGCCGATGTATGAATGACAAATCACAGGACTCGCATTTGAGACGCCATTCATTTGAATGACACCTAAAATCGTGGTGAGGGCTTGCCCCCATTGTCGCAATTGCGGGAAGCATTTTTGCCCAAAAGAGTTCAGGAGCTACTTTGGGACGGCATGCTTCGCGCGAGTCTGCAATTGCTGGGTATTTATACTGCAGCACTGCTAATTAAGGTCAGGTGATACCTGTCTGCAGAGGGGAATACCTGCTCCATACTGCCAGGATTCCTCCGCTGGTGGACGCCAGTACTGCGGCCCAAAGGTGACAGAATACTTGCAGGAAAGAGCAGCTCTGAACTGCCAGGAGACACCTGCTGGTGGACCTCAATACTGCATGCAAATGATCGATATTACCAGCGGAGAAGACCTTTCCTGACAGTACCCCCTCTCAAAGGAGCGACCTCCGGACGCTCCAACTAGCCGTTGCTGGGGAAAGTCCATGGTGTCCAGACGGGCAGCGGGCACCTCAAGCTGGGCAGCAAGCAGTGGCACATCAAGCTGGGCAGCGGACAGGAACACTTCAAGCTGGGCAGCGGACAGGAACACTCAAAGCTGGAGAGCTGGCTCATCAGGCTGGGCAGCGGGCTCATCAGGCTGGGCAGCGGGCTCATCAGGCTGGGCAGCGGGCTCATCAGGCTGGGCAGCGGGCTCATCAAGCTGGGCAGCGGGCACTGGCACCTCAGGCTGGAACACTGGCACCTCAGGCTGGAACACTGGCACCTCAGGCTGGAACACTGGCACCTCAGGCTGGAACACTGGCACCTCAGGCTGGAACACTGGCACCTCAGGCTGGAAGGCGGGCACCTCAGGCTGGAAGGCGGGCACGTCAAGCTGGAAGGCGGGCACGTCAAGCTGGAAGGCGGGCACGTCAAGCTGGAAGGCGGGCACGTCAAGCTGGAAGGCGGGCACGTCAAGCTGGAAGGCGGGCACCGAGACGTCAAGCTGGAAGGCGGGCACCGAGACGTCAAGCTGGAAGGCGGGCACCGAGACGTCAAGCTGAAAGGCGGGCACCGAGACGTCAAGCTGGAAAGCGGGCACCGAGACGTCAGGCTGGAAGGCAGGCACCGAGACGTCAGGCTGGAAGGCAGGCACCGAGACGTCAGGCTGGAAGGCAGGCACCGAGACGTCAGGCTGGAAGGCAGGCACCGAGACGTCAGGCTGGAAGGCAGGCACCGAGACGTCAGGCTGGAAGGCAGGCACCGAGACGTCAGGCTGGAAGGCAGGCACCGAGACGTCAGGCTGGAAGGCAGGCACCGAGACGTCAGGCTGGAAGGCAGGCACCGAGACGTCAGGCTGGAAGGCAGGCACCGAGACGTCAGGCTGGAAGGCAGGCACCGGGATGTCAGACTGGGTTGGATTAGCTGGTGCGGAGGCAGGTTGGGTTACTGGCAGGATCGTCTTGGTTGGAAAAAACTTTCGTTTTTTCTTTGGCTTAGCCACTGAAGCTCTGTAGGTGAGGGGTGCAGCAGACTGGAAAGGAGGATTGGGATATGTCAGAGAAGAGGTAACAGTAGCTGGGGGAAGTTCCTGTGGGTTTGTGGACAGCTGAGAAGAGGCAGGTGGGTTGAATACAGGATAGGTACAGGGAGCAGAGACTGGATATGAGTATTTGGTTGGCAGCAGCGTATACTGAGCTGCAACTGCGGTTGACATGGGTGATGGGGAAACATACATTTGGGTAGGCTGGTGTTTGGTGGTAGAGGTGGTTTGTTTGGCTGGAGCTGCTTGCATCATGTCAGACCATGCTGAAAGTATAGGTTGTACAAACTGTGCCTTTAATTCTCCCTGTCTAACAAAAGACTGAGCAGACACAATGCACTCCGCAATCACCTGTGGGGAACAGGCTGAGTAGTGCTCACAAAAATCAGCTGGATCATCTTCAAAAAGCCACACTAGGGATACAACCTGATTCAAATCAAAAGGAGGAGTGAAATCATCATGGCCCTCTGGAATACAGGGCAGGGCCAGCTCAGTACATAGCTTGATCAAAGGCTGCACCTCCCCAAACAATATATAACCCTGATCGACCAGTGAGTGAGCCAAACGTATAGTGGCAAACAACCAACTGGTCACCAGACCATCCTTTCCAAGCATGGCGGCAATAATCACCACTTTCAGATGCCAGCAGAGAAAAATAAATAACCTCATCGTCATTCATGTTTGCAACCAACTGAATCAAAATGGTTCCCCTGTGCAGCCACTTCCGGTCAGGGATGGCCCTGGTGTTCTGTCATATACCAGATGTGACCAGAACTGTGTGACTGCGACAGAGTGAACCAGACATAAATAGGTGAAAGTTAGTTTAAGGAAAATGCATATGTGAACACACCACAAATACAAGTGAACAACCAAACAATCAGTGATATAAAACCAACCAGCATATGTAGCAAGAGGGAGTACCAGAATCGTAGTCAAGCCAGGCCGGGGTCATAAACAAGGAATCAGTAGCTGGGAAGGGAGATAAACAGGACAAGAGAGGATGGATGGATCACAGGAGGGACGGGTCAGGTACAAGGCTCAGAGTCCAGGGTTCAGGTAACGGACAGAAAACAGGATCAACAGGTTCCAGGAATCAGGAATCAGAGTAACAGGAATCAGAGTAACAGGAATCAGAGTAACAGGAATCAGAGTAACAGGAATCAGAGTAACAGGAATCAGAGTAACAGGAATCAGAGTAACAGGAATCAGAGTAACAGGAATCAGAGTAACAGGAATCAGAGTAACAGGTCAAGACTCAAGGACAATACCAGGGCAACATAAGTCTGCAATGGCTGGGTATTTATACTGCAGCTCTGCTAATTAAGGTCAGGTGATACCTGTCTGCAGAGGGGAATACCTGCTCCATACTGCCAGGATTCCTCCGCTGGTGGACACCAGTACTGCGGCCCAAAGGTGATAGAATACTTGCAGGAAAGAGCAGCTCCGAACTGCCAGGAGACACCTGCTGGTGGACCTCAATGCTGCACGCCAAATGATCAATATTACCAGCGAAGACCTTTCCTGACACAAACACAGTATAAAAAATAGGTATCCTTAATGCTCACGCCCTCTGCACGAGGAACACCTCCACCGCGCCAATGTCTCCCCTAAAACTATGAAAATACTAAATAAATACACCAGTGACAGTGATTAAATCAAAATAAACTCGTAAACACAGATAATGTAGAGCTGCCCTCTTAAAAACACAATATGAATCAATAGCTAATTTAATCCTAAATGTCGGTTAAAAACCAAAAATGGTGAACCGGCACATAGGGCAAATTAGAAGGCGCTCAAAAACAATCCAGGTGTACCTTGCAGTACAGGTATTAATGACAATAGGTTCCCTGGAAAAAAAGATTAAAGGTGTATCTACAATGTGAAATGGTGGTGATACCCTCTACTAATGAATCAATCACCTGGGTGTAACACACCTCTAATATTCAACAGGTTACCTAGGTGTGAACAGTGAAAGTGTACCTTACGGCATACAATAGTGGTGACACCCTCTAGTAGTGCATCAATGACTTAAATGTTGCACACTGAATTAACAGTGGACCATAAAACTATATAAATCTGTAAACATAAAAAAATTACAAAATGGTGGTGATATCCTCTAATTAGTGAACCAATCACCTAAGTGTATCACGCCTCTAAATTACAACAGGTTTACTGGGTATAAACATTCAAGGTATACCTAGCAGTATACAATAGTGGTGACACCCTCTAGTGGTGAATCAATCACCTAAATGTGGCACACTGAGTTAGCAGTGGACCTCAATAGTGTCTAAACCTGTAAACATACATAAGCTTACAAAATATATGGTGTGATCAAATAAATAATTAAACATATAAAAGTGACAGCGATAAAAATTATTATATAATATATAAGTGACAGCAATAAAAATTATTAGTGCAAGTTTTTCAATTCATGCTGCAAAAGTTTAAAAACCTCATTAACAGTCCATGAATGGAACCAGCCTCCAAAAGGCTGCAGGTGATGAAAAATAGTGACGATGAAATATAAATCAAATGTCCCACACAAATGATTCCTCAGTGATAAATGTCAAATGATGAGTAACTCCGTGCTTCTTCCACCTCACCACTGTGCCAGTGAATTACACTCTCCAGACATACACTCACCGAAATATAATGCCAGCATTCTCATGCAAGGCAAAACAAGCTCTCTTTACCACACTCCAGGGTAAATAGTGCATACGAAGTTCACAGCGATGGTATTCAATGGATCCACATAAAAGAAAATAAATGCTCCAATAGTGTAATTCAGCAATAACAATTTATTAAAATCACTGCAATCCTCACACATAGCACTCACATTGTGTAAAACGTAATATAGCATAAAACGTGTAATGAACAGCAAGCATCAACTTCGTGGATAAAACAATAACCAATGGTCACGGCGGACCCGAGGTGTACAGCTGCTGGATGTGCTCTCACCCCTCCCTCGGGATACCTCCGTCCCTCCGTGCGCTCGTATTCCTATCCTCCTGTGTGGCCGACAGCATGTACGTCACAACTCACAGCCACGCCCCCGACATGTTTTGTCATGGATAGACTTCTTCATGGGATTGGCTGTGTAAGCTGCCACTCAACCCTTTTATCTGCTCTGAAATACACGCCCACCGGGTTACGTTCTGCGCATGCGCACACCTCGCGTCCCCGTGCGCTGGGCACAATAATATCTCTTACAGCTGATACAAGTAGGAATTAGGCATAAGCGAAGATTCTAATAATGATTAGTGCAGTTAACAGGATCTAAGCAATCTACCAAATAGTATGCTTATATAAGTGTAAACCGCAATGCCCTAAATACATAAAGTTACCACTTCAGTACCGGCCAGTAATCACAATGATCTCTCACATAATTAACCCGCTGCCCAGATAAGAAGATGGTACATATAGCAACCCTCTTGCAGGGCACATAAACTGAGATCAAATATTAACTGGTCTAGACCTACTCATTTCCCAGTCATAATAAATAAAAGCTACGTTCTTCCTGTATATGTTAATATAATCCACATTACATAAAAATGCTGGACTAAAAAGGAAGAATTTAAATATCATCCTCATTAATATATAAAAATGAAAATAAAAATAAAATTAAAACATAAAATGTAATGTTAAATTCTACTTAAGGGATAAACGTAGATATAAAAAATAGGCAAATATTTATACTACATAAACATTCTATAAGGATACCAATTAAAACCAGCGAAGGTTGCAAACAATACTAATTCACCCCTCAGGCAAGTACTGAACAGCGAAGCATGACCCCCCTTATATAGGTATTCATGGCTAAACAATTACTAGGGTGATAATCGCACTCATATAACATCCATATAAATATATGACAGAAAACAGACTCCGTTCTCTTCACTCCTCTAAGGGATTATTACCTATCCCAAAACGAATTTTTCATGAAGTATAACACCCATCGTACACTCCACAAAAACATATCCCCTACTCCCCCTAATATGGTACATACAAGGGTGGGTAAAATATGTTTGGATACCAAATCCTAAAACATTCCCTAAAATGCGCCAAGAGTATGGAGACAGCATCCCTCAGTGTGCACTACAAACTAACGGACAGCATCCAAACATCAGAAAGTACTCAAAAAAAGATAGGAAAACCGTCAAGGATTCAAAAATACAAATAACCTCATCCTCCATGCTCCAATATTCATAACGAATGATAAGCTAGGACAACCAAATCTAAAAATCATTGATGAAGCAATTTAAATCTAGTTCTATGTTCAACCCTCTAGGGGTCAAACTCTTCATCAAATAAATCCATCTGGTTTCCCGTTGGGAAAGATCCCTGACTCTGTTAGACCCTCTCCAGGAGGGGTGTACAATGTCAATCCCACAGAATTGTAATAGTGATGGGTCTTGTTGATGTTTTTCTTTAAAATGTAGGGAGACACTATGGTACTTGTAACCATTCTTTATGTTGGTAAGATGTTCCGAAATCCTAATCCTCAACAATCTCTTCGTCCTCCCCACATACATAAGGCCACACGGGCACCACATAAGATAGACAACATGTGATGAATTACATGTGCTAAATTCCTTAATTTCAAAGGATTCTCCATCCCTATTTGTTACATTAGTTACTCCTCTGTGGTTGACTCTAACAGTCCTACAACAAACACATCTTCTGCAACTGTAGAAACCTCTGAAGTCAAATTTCAACAGATTCCTCCTCGGTGGATCCAATATCCTCTTAACCACATGGTCACCGAAGCTCGGGGCTTTCCTATAAATAAATACAGGCCGGTTCGGTAACACCTCCCCCAGATGCCTATCCTTACATAGAATATGCCAGTATTTTCTGAAAATATTTTCAATATCTTTATACTGGCAATGGAATCCGGAGATGAAGCCAAATTGGTGCTTATTGTCACTGGGTATATTCTCAGATTTCTTTAGGCATTGTTCCCTGGGTACTAATGCCACCTCCTGGGTAATTTTATTTAATTCATCCTCCTGATAACCTCTTTGTAGGAATCTATTTTTAAGAACATCTGCCTGTTCAAAAAAATCCTCCAATTCTGTACAATTCTGGCGTACACGTAACATCTGCCCCTTTGGAATATTTCTTATCCACACCGGGTGGTGGCCGCTTCTTATTGATAAGAAGCTATTTCGATCAGTCGGCTTGAAATAAACTTTGGTTTTTAGTGAGTTGCCCTGTCTCTCAATGGTCACATCCAAAAAATTGACCGATAAATTGCTAATCTGATGTTCCAATTTAATATTGTTAGTATTGTTATTAAGCTCAAGTAGAAAGTCAATGGCCGATTCCTCAGTCCCCTCCCAAATGAACAAGAGGTCATCAATGAATCGCCGATAAAATAAAAGTTGGGGTCTTCTCTGGCTAAACACTTTTCTGTCCTCCCACTCAGCCATGAACAGGTTGGCGAGGCTGGGAGCATATTTAGCTCCCATCGCCACGCCAACCTGTTGGGAGTAGAAGTGTCCATCACACCAGAAATAATTGTGAGACATACAAAAATCCAGTACCTGACCCAAAAATCTTTTCTGCACACTAGGGATGTCATCTCTCTTACTTAAGGCCCAATTCAGGGCCAAAGCAGCATCCTCATGTTGTATAATAGTGTATAGGGAGGCTACATCAGCCGTTACCAAATACACTGTCGACGAGGTCTCCAATTTGACATCATTTAGTAATGTTAACAGGTCACTCGTATCTTTCAAGTACGCCCTGGTGTCCTTGACACTTGGTTGAAGAAATTTATCTAAAAATTCACCCAATCTTGCCGTAACAGAACCAATTCCATTGACAATCGGCCGAGGTGGTGGGCACTGTATGTTCTTATGCACCTTAGGTAAGGTGTATATAACAGGGATTCTGCACGCACTGGGGATTAAATACCTCTTTTCTTTAGCATTAAGTGCATCCATCCTGAAGCCCCATTCTACAAGGGCTGACAACTGCATTTTATATGCGTCCGTTGGATCGGCCGGTAATTTTCTATATGTGGTGCTGTCTCCTACCAGTTCTAACAGCTGGTTCAAGTAGAATGTTTTATCTAACAGAACCACACCCCCCCCCCCCCCCCTTGTCAGCCGGGCGTACTATCAAATTCTTTTTATCTTCTAGGGATCTGATACCTTCCCTAATGTAATGGGGATTGACACCCTTGCGTGGGATTAGCTTCTCAATATCACTCAGTACCAGGCTCTTAAAGACCTCTATGAAGTGATTGCTTGGGTTTTGGGGATTAAAGATGGATTTATTCCTTAGTCCCGTATCTACCCTGTTTGGAGGTACCCTAGATCTCTCAGAGGATTCCACTGGATGACTTAGGAAATACTTTTTAATATTCATCTTTCTAATAAATTTGTGTGCATCAATATACACATCAAATTTATTCATTTCCCTTTTAGGGGCGCATTTCAAACCCAGATTTAAAATATTAAGTTCCTTATGACTGAGTTCCACACTGCTTAAATTGTAAATCCCAGTTTTTACGCATCCCTCAGTCGCTTCCTTGGATTTCTTGGATCTTCCTGCCCTACACCCCCTCCTTCTCCTTGGGTGGGCATAGTTCCCCTGTCGACTCCTAGGGGGGGTGTCTGTCTCCCTCCCCCTCTCTGATGGGAGCTCCTGGGATTCCCTCTCGGTATCCCCCCTATATTTTGTAAGCTTATGTGTGTTTACAGGTTTAGACACTATTGAGGTCCACTGCTAACTCAGTGTGCCACATTTAGGTGATTGATTCACCACTAGAGGGTGTCTCCTGGGATTCCTCTCGGTATCCCCCCTTTATTTTGTAAGCTTATGTATGTTTACAGGTTTAGACACTATTGAGGTCCACTGCTAACTCAGTGTGCCACATTTAGGTGATTGATTCACCACTAGAGGGTGTCACCACTATTGTATACTGCTAGGTATACCTTGAATGTTTATACCCAGTAAACCTGTTGTAATTTAGAGGCGTGATACACTTAGGTGATTGGTTCACTAATTAGAGGATATCACCACCATTTTGTAATTTTTTTATGTTTACAGATTTATATAGTTTTATGGTCCACTGTTAATTCAGTGTGCAACATTTAAGTCATTGATGCACTACTAGAGGGTGTCACCACTATTGTATGCCGTAAGGTACACTTTCACTGTTCACACCTAGGTAACCTGTTGAATATTAGAGGTGTGTTACACCCAGGTGATTGATTCATTAGTAGATGGTATCACCACCATTTCACATTGTAGATACACCTTTAATCTTTTTTTCCAGGGAACCTATTGTCATTAATACCTGTACTGCAAGGTACACCTGGATTGTTTTTGAGCGCCTTCTAATTTGACCTATGTGGCGGTTCACCATTTTTGGTTTTTAACCGACATTTAGGATTAAATTAGCTATTGATTCATATTGTGTTTTTAAGAGGGCAGCTCTACATTATCTGTGTTTACGAGTTTATTTTGATTTAATCACTGTCACTGGTGTATTTATTTAGTATTTTCATAGTTTTAGGGGAGACATTGGCGCGGTGGAGGTGTTCCTCGTGCAGAGGGCGGGAGCATTTAGGATACCTATTTTTTATAGTTTTGATTTTAATTCACCACTCGCAGCCATGGATGCATTTAATTTCTTGACGAATAGACAACTTAGCCCCGAATCTATCTTCTCTAATGATCAACCAATGATTGAACATGAGGAAGACCTATCGGTGTTATTAAAAACCCTTGATGGTCTACTGGAGAAGCAAATTAAAACGTGGTGGGATGTGTTCACATTTGAGCACTATTGCAGGGAGAACCTCATCTTTAGAAGTTTAAGATGGGAGGTATCTCCACAGGGTGGTCTTAATGACCAGTCATTTATGAAGGAATGGCTGGAATTTTTTAACAAAGCAGGAAAGGAACTACAGGCATTAGTCCTGAAAAGGAAACAAATTAAATTGAAGATGTTGAATGAAAAAATTAAGGATCTACAAGATAAATTAGAACCAATGAAGGATACCAATCAAATGAAGGATTTTAACACTAATATTAAGAAGAAACTAGAAAAAATTGATCGAGAAACCCAAAAGAAGAAAGTGAAAAAATATAATAGGGATGCCAATGATTTTAAAACCAATAGAATTTATGCGTGGCAGGTTTCATTAGAGAACAACAATGCTGACCCAGCTGCCAATATCAATGCGGCAGGGGGGACTAGCATTCCGCAGACTAAACCTGAGAATAAGAAGAACTCAGTGAATAAAGTTAAAAGTGGTAATGAGGGTATGAACCCTAAACCCAGAGAGAGAGGGCGTAGTGTAGGGGGTGACCAACAGGAAAGGGAATATTACCGCTCCCCTAGACCCCCTTCACGTGGAAGAGGAGGAAGAGGGTATTACCATTCTCCCAGACCTCCGTTTCAGGGGAGGGATGGGCACCCATCAGGATACTCTAATCAGTACCCATCTTCTAGAGATTATAGGAATACTGTACCACAAGACTATAGGCAGTGGCAACATCACCCTCCACCTTACCAATACTCTGAGGGTTATGGTGATATCCCCCTATATAACAGGTTCTCACCGTTGGAAAGGGAAGAGCGCCCTGGCTATGCTCCTTTTTTAGGACAACGGGGGAGGGGAGGGGGGATACCGAGAGGGAATCCCAGGAGCTCCCATCAGAGAGGGGGAGGGAGACAGACACCCCCCCCAGGAGTCGACAGGGGAACTATGCCCACCCAAGGAGAAGGAGGGGGTGTAGGGCAGGAAGATCCAAGAAATCCAAGGAAGCGACTGAGGGATGCGTAAAAACTGGGATTTACAATTTAAGCAGTGTGGAACTCAGTCATAAGGAACTTAATATTTTAAATCTGGGTTTGAAATGCGCCCCTAAAAGGGAAATGAATAAATTTGATGTGTATATTGATGCACACAAATTTATTAGAAAGATGAATATTAAAAAGTATTTCCTAAGTCATCCGGTGGAATCCTCTGAGAGATCTAGGGTACCTCCAAATAGGGTAGATACGGGACTAAGGAATAAATCCATCTTTAATCCCCAAAACCCAAGCAATCACTTCATAGAGGTCTTTAAGAGCCTGGTACTGAGTGATATTGAGAAGCTAATCCCACGCAAGGGTGTCAATCCCCATTACATTAGGGAAGGTATCAGATCCCTAGAAGATAAAAAGAATTTGATAGTACGCCCGGCTGACAAGGGGGGGGGGGTGTGGTTCTGTTAGATAAAACATTCTACTTGAACCAGCTGTTAGAACTGGTAGGAGACAGCACCACATATAGAAAATTACCGGCCGATCCAACGGACGCATATAAAATGCAGTTGTCAGCCCTTGTAGAATGGGGCTTCAGGATGGATGCACTTAATGCTAAAGAAAAGAGGTATTTAATCCCCAGTGCGTGCAGAATCCCTGTTATATACACCTTACCTAAGGTGCATAAGAACATACAGTGCCCACCACCTTGGCCGATTGTCAATGGAATTGGTTCTGTTACGGCAAGATTGGGTGAATTTTTAGATAAATTTCTTCAACCAAGTGTCAAGGACACCAGGGCATACTTGAAAGATACGAGTGACCTGTTAACATTACTAAATGATGTCAAATTGGAGACCTCGTCGACAGTGTATTTGGTAACGGCTGATGTAGCCTCCCTATACACTATTATACAACACGAGGATGCTGCTTTGGCCCTGAATTGGGCCTTAAGTAAGAGAGATGACATCCCTAGTGTGCAGAAAAGATTTTTGGGTCAGGTACTGGATTTTTGTATGTCTCACAATTATTTCTGGTGTGATGGACACTTCTACTCCCAACAGGTTGGCGTGGCGATGGGAGCTAAATATGCTCCCAGCCTCGCCAACCTGTTCATGGCTGAGTGGGAGGACAGAAAAGTGTTTAGCCAGAGAAGACCCCAACTTTTATTTTATCGGCGATTCATTGATGACCTCTTGTTCATTTGGGAGGGGACTGAGGAATCGGCCATTGACTTTCTACTTGAGCTTAATAACAATACTAACAATATTAAATTGGAACATCAGATTAGCAATTTATCGGTCAATTTTTTGGATGTGACCATTGAGAGACAGGGCAACTCACTAAAAACCAAAGTTTATTTCAAGCCGACTGATCGAAATAGCTTCTTATCAATAAGAAGCGGCCACCACCCGGCGTGGATAAGAAATATTCCAAAGGGGCAGATGTTACGTGTACGCCGGAATTGTACAGAATTGGAGGATTTTTTTGAACAGGCAGATGTTCTTAAAAATAGATTCCTACAAAGAGGTTATCAGGAGGATGAATTAAATAAAATTACCCAGGAGGTGGCATTAGTACCCAGGGAACAATGCCTAAAGAAATCTGAGAATATACCCAGTGACAATAAGCACCAATTTGGCTTCATCTCCGGATTCCATTGCCAGTATAAAGATATTGAAAATATTTTCAGAAAATACTGGCATATTCTATGTAAGGATAGGCATCTGGGGGAGGTGTTACCGAACCGGCCTGTATTTATTTATAGGAAAGCCCCGAGCTTCGGTGACCATGTGGTTAAGAGGATATTGGATCCACCGAGGAGGAATCTGTTGAAATTTGACTTCAGAGGTTTCTACAGTTGCAGAAGATGTGTTTGTTGTAGGACTGTTAGAGTCAACCACAGAGGAGTAACTAATGTAACAAATAGGGATGGAGAATCCTTTGAAATTAAGGAATTTAGCACATGTAATTCATCACATGTTGTCTATCTTATGTGGTGCCCGTATGGCCTTATGTATGTGGGGAGGACGAAGAGATTGTTGAGGATTAGGATTTCGGAACATCTTACCAACATAAAGAATGGTTACAAGTACCATAGTGTCTCCCTACATTTTAAAGAAAAACATCAACAAGACCCATCACTATTACAATTCTGTGGGATTGACATTGTACACCCCTCCTGGAGAGGGTCTAACAGAGTCAGGGATCTTTCCCAACGGGAAACCAGATGGATTTATTTGATGAAGAGTTTGACCCCTAGAGGGTTGAACATAGAACTAGATTTAAATTGCTTCATCAATGATTTTTAGATTTGGTTGTCCTAGCTTATCATTCGTTATGAATATTGGAGCATGGAGGATGAGGTTATTTGTATTTTTGAATCCTTGACGGTTTTCCTATCTTTTTTTGAGTACTTTCTGATGTTTGGATGCTGTCCGTTAGTTTGTAGTGCACACTGAGGGATGCTGTCTCCATACTCTTGGTGCATTTTAGGGAATGTTTTAGGATTTGGTATCCACACATATTTTACCCACCCTTGTATGTACCATATTAGGGGGAGTAGGGGATATGTTTTTGTGGAGTGTACGATGGGTGTTATACTTCATGAAAAATTCGTTTTGGGATAGGTAATAATCCCTTAGAGGAGTGAAGAGAACGGAGTCTGTTTTCTGTCATATATTTATATGGATGTTATATGAGTGCGATTATCACCCTAGTAATTGTTTAGCCATGAATACCTATATAAGGGGGGTCATGCTTCGCTGTTCAGTACTTGCCTGAGGGGTGAATTAGTATTGTTTGCAACCTTCGCTGGTTTTAATTGGTATCCTTATAGAATGTTTATGTAGTATAAATATTTGCCTATTTTTTATATCTACGTTTATCCCTTAAGTAGAATTTAACATTACATTTTATGTTTTAATTTTATTTTTATTTTCATTTTTATATATTAATGAGGATGATATTTAAATTCTTCCTTTTTAGTCCAGCATTTTTATGTAATGTGGATTATATTATCATATACAGGAAGAACGTAGCTTTTATTTATTATGACTGGGAAATGAGTAGGTCTAGACCAGTTAATATTTGATCTCAGTTTATGTGCCCCGCAAGAGGGTTGCTATATGTACCATCTTATTATTTGGGCAGCGGGTTAATTATGTGAGAGATCATTGTGATTACTGGCCGGTACTGAAGTGGTAACTTTATGTATTTAGGGCATTGCGGTTTACACTTATATAAGCATACTATTTGGTAGATTGCTTAGATCCTGTTAACTGCACTAATCATTATTAGAATCTTCGCTTATGCCTAATTCCTACTTGTATCAGCTGTAAGAGATATTATTGTGCCCAGCGCACGGGGACGCAAGGTGTGCGCATGCGCAGAACGTAACCCGGTGGGCGTGTATTTCAGAGCAGATAAAAGGGTTGAGTGGCAGCTTACACAGCCAATCCCATGAAGAAGTCTATCCATGACGAAACATGTCGGGGGCGTGGCTGTGAGTTGTGACGTACATGCTGTCGGCCACACAGGAGGATAGGAATACGAGCGCACGGAGGGACGGAGGTATCCCGAGGGAGGGGTGAGAGCACATCCAGCAGCTGTACACCTCGGGTCCGCCGTGACCATTGGTTATTGTTTTATCCACGAAGTTGATGCTTGCTGTTCATTACACGTTTTATGCTATATTACGTTTTACACAATGTGAGTGCTATGTGTGAGGATTGCAGTGATTTTAATAAATTGTTGTTGCTGAATTACACTATTGGAGCATTTATTTTCTTTTATGTGGATCCATTGAATACCATCGCTGTGAACTTCGTATGCACTATTTACCCTGGAGTGTGGTAAAGAGAGCTTGTTTTGCCTTGCATGAGAATGCTGGCATTATATTTCGGTGAGTGTATGTCTGGAGAGTGTAATTCACTGGCACAGTGGTGAGGTGGAAGAAGCACGGAGTTACTCATCATTTGACATTTATCACTGAGGAATCATTTGTGTGGGACATTTGATTTATATTTCATCGTCACTATTTTTCATCACCTGCAGCCTTTTGGAGGCTGGTTCCATTCATGGACTGTTAATGAGGTTTTTAAACTTTTGCAGCATGAATTGAAAAACTTGCACTAATAATTTTTATTGCTGTCACTTATATATTATATAATAATTTTTATCGCTGTCACTTTTATATGTTTAATTATTTATTTGATCACACCATATATTTTGTAAGCTTATGTATGTTTACAGGTTTAGACACTATTGAGGTCCACTGCTAACTCAGTGTGCCACATTTAGGTGATTGATTCACCACTAGAGGGTGTCACCACTATTGTATACTGCTAGGTATACCTTGAATGTTTATACCCAGTAAACCTGTTGTAATTTAGAGGCGTGATACACTTAGGTGATTGGTTCACTAATTAGAGGATATCACCACCATTTTGTAATTTTTTTATGTTTACAGATTTATATAGTTTTATGGTCCACTGTTAATTCAGTGTGCAACATTTAAGTCATTGATGCACTACTAGAGGGTGTCACCACTATTGTATGCCGTAAGGTACACTTTCACTGTTCACACCTAGGTAACCTGTTGAATATTAGAGGTGTGTTACACCCAGGTGATTGATTCATTAGTAGAGGGTATCACCACCATTTCACATTGTAGATACACCTTTAATCTTTTTTTCCAGGGAACCTATTGTCATTAATACCTGTACTGCAAGGTACACCTGGATTGTTTTTGAGCGCCTTCTAATTTGCCCTATGTGGCGGTTCACCATTTTTGGTTTTTAACCGACATTTAGGATTAAATTAGCTATTGACAAACACAGTATACATACACGCATGTACAGTATACATACAAACACACATTATACATACACACATGTGCAGTATACATACACCCAGTATACATACACACATGTACAGTATACATACACACACACAGTATACATACATGTACAGTATACATACACACATGTACAGTATACATACACACACACACAGTATAAATACACACATGTACAGTATACACACACAGTATACATACACACATGTACAGTATACATATACTCACACACAGTATATATACACGCATGTACAGTATACATACACACATGTACAGTATACATACACATACACAGTATAAATACACACATGTACAGTACACACACACAGTATACATACACACAGTATACATACACACATGTACAGTATACATACACAGTATACATTCACACACACACACAGTATACATACACTCAGTAGACATACACACATGTACAGTATACATACACACACAGTATACATTCACACACACACACACACAGTATACATACACTCAGTAGACATACACACATGTACAGTATACATACACACACAGTATACATACACGCATGTACAGTATACACACACACATGTACAGTATACATACTCACATGTACAGTATACATACGCACACACAGTATACATACACACATGTACAGTATACATATACACACACCTACAGTATACATACACACACACAGCATACATACACGCATGTACAGTATACATACACACACACAGTATACATACACACACAGTATACATACACACACAGTATACATACACACATGTACAGTATACATACACACATGTACAGTATACATACATACACACACAATATAGGACATGGAACGGCGTGTGTACAGTGCCAGTAGGGCAGTGGACAATGTGTGGACAGTGCCAGTAGGGCAGTGGACAGTGTGTGGACAGTGCCAGTAGGGCAGTGGACGGTGTGTGGACAGTGTCAGTAGGGCAGTGGATGGTGTGTGGACAGTACCAGTAGAGCAGTGGATGGTGTGTGGACAGTGTTAGTAGGTCAGTAGGGCAGTGGACAGTGTGCGGACAGTGCCAGTGTCATGAAGATCCTGCCAGTAACCGGCGTCCCAGGCGCACGGGAACCCAGCCACGGGTCCCATTGCGCATGCGCGCGCGTTCACGGGTGCGGTCACGCACGGGCACGCGCGCGCGCACTCCCGCTGGTGTCAGGCGGGCTATTTAAACCTGCCTGTCACACTCCATCCCCGCTGTCTGCTCTACAGCGTTCTGTGAGTGTTACCTGATCTGATCTGTGTATCCTGTTATCTGACCCGGCTTCCTGTTTGACGATCCTGCTATCTGCCTGCACCAGACCCTCTTGACTTGCCTGACCATCCCTCTGCATTACCCCTGGTACCTCTGCTGTCTGAACGTTACTGACCACCGGCTTGTTGACCCTCCGCTGTGTTCATCAGCTTCCAGTCTGCTATTACCTGCTGTTGTTCCTGGTTCCAGTCCAGCTTCCAGTCTGCTATTACCTGCTGTTGTTCCTGGTTCCAGTCCAGCTTCCAGTCTGCTATTACCTGCTGTGTAAGGATGAGCTCCAGCGTGTTCGCATGCTGCACGTGCCGATCCCGCCAGGAAGTCGGCACGGCGCAGCGCTAATCACAGGCAGTGAGACATTTCCCGAGCTCTGCAGCCACACATCGGGAAATGTCTCACTGCCTGTGATTAGCGCTGCGCCGTGCCGACTTCCTGGCGGGATCGGCACGTGCAGCATGCGAACACGCCGGAGCTCATCCTTACTGCTGTTGTTCCTGGTTCCAGTCCAGCTTCCAGTCTGCTATTACCTGCTGTTGTTCCTGGTTCCAGTCCAGCGTTCCAGGCTACCTTCTGCTGTGTTCCAGCCCAACGTTCCAGGCTATCTTCTGCTTTGTTCCAGTCCAGCGTTCCAGGCTATTACCTGCACCTGCTGTTGTTCCTGGTTCCAGTCCAGCGTTCCAGGCTACCTTCTGCTGTGTTCCAGCCCAGCGTTCCAGGCTATCTTCTGCTTTGTTCCAGTCCAGCGTTCCAGGCTATTACCTGCTGTTGTTCCTGGTTCCAGTCCAGCTTCCAGTCTGCTATTACCTGCTGTTGTTCCTGGTTCCAGTCCTACATTCCAGTCTCTGTCCTCAGTCTACACCTCAGACTACTGACTCCAGAGGGTGCCACCACTACTGGACTTTCAGCAACTGTTGATCCTGCCAGGCACCCATACCACTCTTCACTCCTAGCCCTCTGTCTCCATTCCAGGGGAACGGGAGTGGGAGCTGTAAGGGAGGTCTTTTCCTGCACTTCAGGCTCACAACCTACCAGGTACGTGACAGCCAGTAGGGCAGTGGACGGTGTGTGGTATACATACACACATGTACAGTATACATACACACACACACAGTGTAGGACATGGAACGGCATGTGGACAGTGCCAGTAGGGCAGTGGACAGTGTGTTGACAGTGCCAGTAGGGCAGTGGACGGTGTGTGGTATACATACACACATGTACAGTATACATACACACACACACAGTGTAGGACATGGAACAGCATGTGGACAGTGCCAGTAGGGCAGTGGACAGTGTGTTGACAGTGTCAGTAGGGCAGTGGATGGTGTGTGGTATACATACACACATGTACAGTATACATACACACACACACAGTGTAGCACATGAAATGGCATGTGAACAGTGCCAGTAAGGCAGTGAACGGTGTGTGGACAGTGCCAGTAGAGCAGTGGATGGTGTGTGGACAGTTTTAGTAGGGCAGTGGACAGTGTGTGGACCCACCAGTGCCACCTCATCAGTGCCCACCAGTGCCGCCTATTAGTGCCCACCAATACATACACACACACACAATATAGGACATGGAACGGCGTGTGTACAGTGCCAGTAGGGCAGTGGACAGTGTGCGGGCAGTGCTAGTAGGGCAGTGGACGGTGTGTGGACAGTGCCAGTAGGGCAGTGGACGGTGTGTGGACAGTGCCAGTAGGGCAGTGGACGGTGTGTGGACAGTGTCAGTAGGGCAGTGGATGGTGTGTGGACAGTACCAGTAGGGCAGTGGATGGTGTGTGGACAGTACCAGTTGGACAGTGGACGGTGTGTGGACAGTGTCAGTAGGGCAGTGGATGGTGTGTGGACAGTACCAGTAGGGCAGTGGATGGTGTGTGGACAGTACCAGTAGGGCAGTGGACGGTGTGTGGACAGTGTCAGTAGGGCAGTGGATGGTGTGTGGACAGTGTTAGTAGGTCAGTAGGGCAGTGGACAGTGTGTGGACAGTGCCAGTAGGGCAGTGGATGGTGTGTGGACAGTGTTAGTAGGTCAGTAGGGCAGTGGACAGTGTGTGGACAGTGCCAGTAGGGCAGTGGATGGTGTGTGGACAGTGTTAGTAGGTCAGTAGGGCAGTGGACAGTGTGTGGACAGTGCCAGTAGGGCAGTGGACGGTGTGTGGTATACATACACACATGTACAGTATACATACACACACACAGTGTAGGACATGGAACGGCATGTGGACAGTGCCAGTAGGGCAGTGGACAGTGTGTTGACAGTGCCAGTAGGGCAGTGGATGGTGTGTGGTATACATACACACATGTACAGTATACATACACACACACACACAGTGTAGGACATGAAACGGCATGTGGACAGTGCCAGTAGGGCAGTGGACAGTGTGTTGACAGTGCCAGTAAGGCAGTGAACGGTGTGTGGACAGTGCCAGTAGAGCAGTGGATGGTGTGTGGACAGTTTTAGTAGGTCAGTAGGGCAGTGGACAGTGTGTGGACCCACCAGTGCCACCTCATCAGTGCCCACCAGTGCCGCCTAAAGGTGCCCACCAATACATACACACACACACAATATAGGACATGGAACGGCGTGTGTACAGTGCCAGTAGGGCAGTGGACGGTGTGTGGACAGTGCCAGTAGGGCAGTGGACGGTGTGTGAACAGTGCCAGTAGGGCAGTGGACGGTGTGGACAGTGTCAGTAGGACAGTGGACGGTGTGTGGACAGTGTCAGTAGGGCAGTGGATGGTGTGTGGACAGTACCAGTAGGGCAGTGGATGGTGTGTGGACAGTACCAGTAGGGCAGTGGACGGTGTGTGGACAGTGTCAGTAGGGCAGTGGACGGTGTGTGGACAGTGTTAGTAGGTCAGTAGGGCAGTGGACAGTGTGTGGACAGTGCCAGTAGGGCAGTGGACGGTGTGTGGTATACATACACACATGTACAGTATACATACACACACACACAGTGTAGGACATGGAACGGCATTTGGACAGTGCCAGTAGGGCAGTGGACAGTGTGTTGACAGTGCCAGTAGGGCAGTGGACGGTGTGTGGACAGTACCAGTAGAGCAGTGGATGGTGTATGGACAGTGTTAGTAGGTCAGTAGGGCAGTGGACAGTGTGTGGACTCACCAGTGCCACCTCATCAGTGCCCACCAGTGCCGCCTATTAGTGCCCACCAGTGCCGCCTATTACTGCCCATCAGTGCTACCTTATCAGTGCCCATCAGTGCAGCCTATTAGTGTACTTCAATGAAGGAGAAAAATTACCTGTTTGCAAAATGTATTAATAAAATATAAAACGGTTTTGTATTTTCTTTTTCTGTCTTTTTAAAATTTTGATGATTCAATACCACCAAAAGAAAGCTCTATTTGTGGGAAAAAAATGATAAAAATGTCATTTGGTTACAGTGTTGTATGACCCCGCAATTGTCGTTCAAAGAGTGACAGCAGCCATTGGCTCCCGCTGCTGTCAATCAAATCCAATGACGCGGGCGCCGGGGGGCGGGGCCGAGTCCTACATTCGGCATCTATGGACGCCGAATGCTGTATTCGGGAGCTCGCCCGCAAGGTAACCCCCCAGGAGAGTGCTTCTCCTAGGGGGTTATACAATGCGGGAGGAGCTACCAGCGCCATCGGGGGACCCCAGCAGTCGAGGTTTGGGGCCACTCTGTGCAAAACTAACTGCACAGTGGAGGTAAGTATGACATATTTGTTATTTAAAAAAATTTAAAACAAAGCCTTACAATCACTTTAATTCTTTTTTCTGCAGCCTTAGTTGCACTGGACAGTGAATGAATGGGAAGTGTTTATTCACAAACTGAAGCATAGTAAACACAGTTGAATGAACACAATCCATGATCAGTACCAATCACTCACCCTGTTTATTCAGAAAATGAAGGGCTGGTAAATTATATATTTAATGGCCCCTTTCCGCAGGTTCCATCCAAACCCCCCCACCCCCACAGCAGCTGGCAGGAGAGGTGAGAGCCGGCAGCACTATGAGGGGGGAGGAGAGGAGGGACCCAGGTAGCAAAAAGAGAGGAGAGGAGGGGCGGCATTTACTAGAACTGATTGCCATTGGCTGTATTTTCTTCCTGCAGCCGCTGAATCTGGCTTTCAGCAGCTGCAGGAGGAAAATACAGCTGATCGGTTCTAGCAAATACTGCCCCCTCTATTCCTAATGTCCAGGTGTGACAGCAGCAGGCTGAATTCCCAGGGTTCCAGTTCAGCGGCCGGTGGTGTGTGAGCTCATCTCCTTGTGAAAGCAGCTGAGCTAGGACAGTCCAGCCCAAACCAACCTCTCAAACGCCAGCTAGTGTCAGAACTGATGTCAGGCCCTCCCAATTTGGCACCCCCCTGAAGTTGGCGCCTGGGGCACACTTCCCCCTTGCCCCTCCTTTAGTTTTGACCCTGGGCTGTGATTCAAGGTTCCTCACTTGCCTGACAAAGGGGCCCTGTGTGGCTCCAAAATGTTGGTTTATGTTTACCATGTGACGTAATAAAGCTTTGGACCCTTTTTGAGGAATCCTTGGTGTGCTGATCGGTTCTTACTGCTGTCCAAGAATTATGAGGCAGCGGCGGAGTCTGCCAACCATTTTGCTCACACTTTATTATATTTAGCTGGACAACCCCTATTGGCATACGTATCCTTATATAATGGTAGCTTGTTATTAATCAATTGCTTCCAGAAGGAAGTTGAGGGAGGAGTCTGTTTCTTCCAATGCAAAGTAATGGATTTTCTTGCATTAAAAAGAAGGAAGTTTAGCAAGAGTTTTTTCAGCCCTGGTATGGAGAAGATTATCTACAAGGCCTAACAAACAGATTTCAATGGCTTGATGGACCAGCATCGATATAAAAGTATTAATCATAGTTATCACGGCCGACCAAAAGCTTGTAATGGCAGGACATGACCAGAAGATGTGGGAATAATCACTTGGAGAGTAACCACATCTCCAGCACACTGGAGGGTGAGATTGATTCATTATAAGCAGCCTAGAAGGGGTTAAATAAGCTCTATGTACTATCTTGAACTCAATCAGTCTATTACATAGGGAAACAAGTGTTTAAATGGGAGATCCCATATGTCATCCCAACCATCAGTCTAAATGCGGAGCATCTCATACCCACTTGTCCCTGAGTAGTTCTAATGCCCCGTACACACTGTCTGAAAATGTTCGATGGGAACCTTTTGTCGGAAATTCCAACTGTGTGTAGGCTCCACCGGACAGTTTCCATCGGAATTTCCTTCGCACAAAATTTAAGATCTGGTTCTCAAATTTTCGGACAACAAAGTCTGTTAGCGAAAATTCCAATCGTGTGTACACAATTCCGACGCACAAAGTGCCAAGCATGCTCAGAATCAAGCAGAAGAGCCGCACTGGCTATTGAACTTCATTTTTCTCGGCTCGTTGTACGTGTTGTACCTCACCGCGTTCCTGATGTTTGGGATTTCCGACCAACTTTGTGTGACCGTGTGTATGCAAGACAAGTTTGAGCCAACATCCGTCGCAAAAAAAACATGGATTTTGTTGTCGGAATGTGCGATCGTGTGTACGAGGCATTAGGGGGGTAGGGCTACTGACATTAAATGGGCATAGATGTGAGATGTGAGCTTTTCAAAGTAATCTGTTCTGAGTACATGCTCTAGTTCTGACTCCACCAACCCAAGAGATGCCCGTGGAAAATGGCTATGAAAAGCATGGATAAGCTGCCATTATTAAAAATGATGTGTGAGGGGCATGCTGAAGTCCTCGGATAGATTGGCTAAGGGTCATAGGGATCCCTGATCAACTATATGGGAGATACATTTGATTCCATATTTAGTCCACATAGCCGGATCAGGTAACATAAAAAAGAGAGGCAGGCAAGGGTTTCTCCAGAGGTGTGCATTATAGGGGTGTTGAAAAAAATTGTAGAATCAAAACAACCTTCAACGATTCAGCATCGATGCGGAGAACGGCTCTGTAAGAGTCTTCCTTTTCCTCCCTCCTTCTCTTCGCCTTTCACAGAGCTTGCATCTTAAATGCTCAGTGACACAGTGGGAGATGCCCACTGTGTGAGATCCGGGCAATGGTCAGTCTACATTTGAGTCTGAAATTGATGGGCACAGTCAGTGAGGCTACTATTGATGGGCACAGTCAGTGAGGCTACAATTGAGGGCCACAGTGAGGCTGCAATTGATGGGCAAAGTGAGGCTGCATTTGTTGAGCATAGTGAGGCTGCATTTGATGGGCACAGTGAGGCTGCATTTGATGGGCACAGTGAGGCTGCATTTGACGGGCACAGTGAGGCTGCATTTGACGGGCACAGTGAGGCTGCATTTGATGGGCACAGTGAGGCTGCATTTATTGATGGGCACAGTGAGACTGCATTTGATGGGCACAGTGAGGCTGCATTTGACATGCATAGTGAGGCTGCAATTGACGGGCACAGTGAGGCTGCATTTGATGGGCACAGTGAGGCTGCATTTGATGGGCCCAGTAAGGCTGCATTTGATGGGCACAGTGAGGCTGTATTTAATGGGCACAGTGAGGCTGCAATTGATAATGGACTGCATTTAATGGGCACAGTGAGGCTGCAATTGATGAACAAAGTGAGGCTGCATTGACGGGCACAGTGAGGCTGCATTTGATGGGCACAAACACAGTGAGGCTGCAATTGACAGACACAGTGAGGCTGCAATTGACAGACACAGTGAGGCTGCATTTGATGGCCACAGTAAGGCTGCATTTGATGGGCACAGTGAGGCTGCAATTGATGGGCACAGTAAGGCTGCATTTGATGGGCACAAACACAGTGAGGCTGCAATTGACAGACACAATGAGGCTGCAATTGAGGGGCACAGTGAGACTGCAATTGATGGGCACAGTGAGACTGCAATTGATGGGCACAAACACAGTGAGGCTGCAATTGACAGACACAGTGAGGCTGCAATTGATGGGCACAGTGAGACTGCATTTGATGGCCACAGTGAGGCTGCATTTGACGGGCACAGTGAGGCTGCATTTGACGGGCACAGTGAGGCTGCAATTGACGGGCACAGTGAGGCTGCAATTGACGGGCACAGTGAGGCTGCATTTGATGGGCACAGTCAGGCTGCATTTATTAATGGGCACTGGTGAGGCTGCATTTGATGGGTACAGTGAGGCTGCAATTGACGGGCACAGTGAGGCTGCATTTAAAGGACAGTCAGGCTGCATTTGATGGGCACTGGTGAGGCTGCATTTGATGGGCACAGTGAGGCTGCATTTGATGGGCCCAGTAAGGCTGCATTTGATGGGCACAGTGAGGCTGTATTTAATGGGCACAGTGAGGCTGCAATTGATAATGGACTGCATTTAATGGGCACAGTGAGGCTGCAATTGATGAACAAAGTGAGGCTGCATTGACGGGCACAGTGAGGCTGCATTTGATGGGCACAAACCCAGTGAGGCTGCAATTGACAGACACAGTGAGGCTGCAATTGACAGACACAGTGAGGCTGCATTTGATGGCCACAGTAAGGCTGCATTTGATGGGCACAGTGAGGCTGCAATTGATGGGCACAGTAAGGCTGCATTTGATGGGCACAAAAACAGTGAGGCTGCAATTGACAGACACAATGAGGCTGCAATTGAGGGGCACAGTGAGACTGCAATTGATGGGCACAGTGAGACTGCAATTGATGGGCACAAACACAGTGAGGCTGCAATTGACAGACACAGTGAGGCTGCAATTGATGGGCACAGTGAGACTGCATTTGACGGCCACAGTGAGGCTGCATTTGACGGGCACAGTGAGGCTGCATTTGACGGGCACAGTGAGGCTGTATTTGACGGGCACAGTGAGGCTGCATTTGACGGCACAGTGAGGCTGCATTTGATGGGCACAGTCAGGCTGCATTTATTGATGGGCACTGGTGAGGCTGCATTTGATGGGTACAGTGAGGCTGCAATTGACGGGCACAGTGAGGCTGCATTTAAAGGACAGTCAGGCTGCATTTGATGGGCACTGGTGAGGCTGCATTTGATGGGCAGAGTGAAGCTGCGTTTGATGGTCACAGTGAGGCTGCAATTGATGGTCATAGTGAGGCTTCAATTGATGGGCAGAGTGAGGCTGCATTTGATGAGCACTGGTGAGGCTGCATTTAATGGGTACAGTGAGGCTGCATTTGATGGGCACAGTGAGGCTGCATTTGATGGGCACCGTGAGGCTGTGTTTGATGGTCACAGTGAGGCTGCCTTTGATGGTCACAGTGAGGCTGCCTTTGATGGTCACAGTGAGGCTGCCTTTGATGGTCACAGTGAGGCTGCAATTGATGGGCACAGTGAGGCTGTATTTGATGGGCACAGTGAGGCTGAGGCTACGTTTGATAGGCACAGTGAGGCTGCGTTTGATGGGCACAGTGAGGCTGCATTTGACAGGCACAGTGAGCCTGCATTTAAAGGGCAGTCAGGCTGCATTTGATGGGCACTGGTGAGGCTGCATTTGATGGGCACAGTGAGACTGCGTTTGATGGTCTCAGTGAGGCTGCGTTTGATGGTCACAGTGAGGCTGCAATTGATGGGCACAGTGAGGCTGTATTTGATAGCCACAGTGAGGCTGAGGCTGCGTTTGATGGGCACAGTGAAGCTGCAATTGAGGGGTACAGTGAGGCTGCATTTAATGAGCACAGTCAGGCTGCATTGATTGATGGGCACAGTGAGGTTGCCTTTCATGGGCACTGGTGAGGCTGCATTTGATGAGCACTGGTTAGGCTGCATTTGATGGGCACAGTGAGGCTGCGTTTGATGGTCACAGTGAGGCTGCAATAGATGGACACAGTGAGGCTGCATTTGATGGGCACAGTCAGGCTGCATTTATTGATGGTACAGTGAGGCTGCATTTCATGGGCACTGGTGAGGCTGCATTTGATAAGCACTGGTTAGGCTGCATTTGATGGGCACAGTGAGGCTGCATTTGATGGGCACAGTGAGGCTGCGTTTGATGGTCACAGTGAGGCTGCGTTTGATGGTCACAGTGAGGCTGCAATTGATGGGCATAGTGAGGCTGTATTTGATGGTTACTGTGAGGCTGAGGCTGCGTTTGATGGTCACAGTGAGGCTGCGTTTGATGGGCACAGTGAGGCTGAAATTGACGGGCACAGTGAAGCTGCATTTAAAGGGCAATCAGGCTGCATTTGATGGGCACACTGAAGCTGCATTTGATGGGCACAGTGAGGCTGCATTTGATGGGCACAGCACAGCTGCGTTTGATTGTCACAGTGAGGCTGCAATTGACAGGCACAGTGAGGCTTTATTTAAAGTGCAGTCCGGCTGCATTTGATGGGCACAGTGAGGCTGCATTTGATGGGCACTGGTGAGGCTGCATTTGATGGGCACTGGTGAGTCTGCGTTTGATAGTCACAGTAAGGCTGCAATTGATGGGCACAGTGAGGCTGCGTTTGATGGTCACAGTGAGGCTGCGTTTGATGGTCACAGTGAGGCTGCGTTTGATGGGCACAGTGAGGCTGCATTTATTGATGGGCACAGTGAGGCTGCGTTTGATGGTCACAGTGAGGCTGCAATAGATGGACACAGTGAGGCTGCATTTGATGGGCACAGTCAGGCTGCATTTATTGATGGTACAGTGAGGCTGCATTTCATGGGCACTGGTGAGGCTGCATTTGATAAGCACTGGTTAGGCTGCATTTGATGGGCACAGTGAGGCTGTGTTTGATGGTCACAGTGAGGCTGCGTTTGATGGTCACACTGAGGCTGCAATTGATGGGCACAGTGAGGCTGCATTTAAAGGGCAGTCAGGCTGCATTTGATGGGCACTGGTGAGGCTGCGTTTCATGGTCACAGTAAGGCTGTAATTCATGGGCACAGTGAGGCTGCAATTGATAGGCACAGTGAGGCTGCAATTGATAGGCACAGTGAGGCTGCATTTGATGGGCACAGTGAGGCTGCATTTATTGATGGGCACAGTGAGGCTGCATTTGATGGGCACTGGTGAGGCTGCATTTGATGAGCACTGGTGAGGCTGCATTTGATGGTCACAGTGAGGCTGCAATTGATGGGCACAGTGAGGCTGCAATTGACAGGCACAGTGAGGCTGCATTTGACGGGCACTGGTGAGGCTGCATTTGATGGTCACAGTGAGGCTGCATTTGATGGTCACAGTAAGGCTGCAATTGATGGGCACAGTGAGGCTGCGTTTGATGGGCACAGTGAGGCTGCGTTTGATAAGCACTGGTGAAGCTGCACTGATGGGTTTTTGATGAAAACCATGGGCATTGGGCAGTAATCATTAAGCATCGTGATGCATCACAGAATCTAATTGAATGGTTGACATGGTAATCGTAATCAAATCAAATTGTGAGACCAGTGAAGATGCGCAGCTCTAGTGCATTGGGTGACACTGAAGTGTCAGGGTAGTTTTCACTAGTTAAACCAGTCTTCCAGGCTCTGATGGTTGGAGGCATAGCTGGGGTTAAAAAATACGGAGCCTTAGGACCACGGAATACTAGGACTTGGAAAGCCTCTAGAGATCCAACAAAAGCTGCCTCCAACATAGTGGATGATTTAGTACTCTATTTGTTCTGTTTACCATTATCATTAAAAGTGAAAGTAAAAGAAAACCCCAAATTTTGAGTTGTCCCGAGAAAGTAAGACCCCTTTCACACTGGAGCGGTGCGGGCGTTAGCGGTAAAGCAACGCTAGTTTTAGCGGCGCTTTACCGATGTTATAGCAGTGCTTTTCGGCCGCTAGCGGAGTGCTTTTAACCCCCGCTAGCGGCAGAGGAAAGGGTTAATAGCACGCGTTTTGCGGCGCTGCCAAAGAGCTTTGCAGGCGCTGCCCATTCATTTCAATGGGCAGGGGTGGTGAAAGAGCGGTGTATACATCACTCCTGCACCACCCCAAAGATGCTCCTTGGAGGACTTTTTTTCCTGTCCTGCAAGCGCAGAACCCGAGTGTGAAAGCACTCCGGCTTTCACACTGGGGCTGCAGAAGAGGCAGTTTACAGGTGCTTTTCAGGCGCTATTTTAGTGCAAAAACGCCTCAGTGTAAAAGGGGTGTAATAGAGGAGAAATCTTCCAATGGGGTCACTAGTTCTGGTGACCTGGGGGGTCCCCAAGGTAATTCCCTTAGTTTTCAGGGATTTCCTCTCACTTCCTGTTTGGCTATGGGACAGGAAGTAAGGGTAAAAAAAATCTGACAGGAGTTATAACCCTCCCTTGTTCTATCCAAAATTAAAAAAAAAAAAGTTTTGCCAATCGTTTAATTCTTAATGGCACACCAAAACATGGTTAGCGGATGTGTGTTTCGCTGCACTACAAACGCACCCAAAAAGGTTCTGGAGCTTTTTTGGCCCATTCACTTGAATGCAACCTACGGAAACGCGCACAAAAAAAATCTCCACGAGTAAGAACCCACGTTCCTGCTACAGGAAGGATTTAACGGCCCAATATACTCCTAAAACTCTTGTATATACAAAAACAATGTAACAAACAATACAAAATTGGATCAGTATCACCACAGGATGGTACTGTGGATACCAAAGTAAAATGTGTTCTGATTAGAGAACTATTGCAGAACATTGAAGATTGGACCATTTTCAATAGTGAATGCAGTCTATATCAGTTAACCCAGCCTCAGGCAGACATTAGGACCCGGATGTAATGGGCGGGCTCACCCTGTAGAACACACCCCCTCAGTCAGTGTTCACTCTGTCCCACAAGTTACCAGTCATCTCCCGGCCGGCACCATGAGCGGACAGAGGCTGGTAGAAGATGCGGCCACGGCCTCCAGTTATCAGGACTTCCATGTGGAGCATTTCCACCTGGAGCTCAGTGTGGACACCCAGGCCCGGAAGCTGAGCGGCTCGGAGAGGCTGGAGGTGCGGGTGATGGCGGAGAGCAGAGAGCTCCGGCTGGACTCCTACCATGATATGACTATAGAGCGGGTGTGGGGAGAGCTGAGTGTCGGGGATAGGAAGGAGCTGACCTGGGAGAACCGACCCTTCACCAGCTATGGCACCGTCCTTGTCATCACCCTGCCTGAGCCTGTCCCAGCGGGGAGTCACATCTACATCACTATAGATTACCATGTCGGCAACAACCCGGGGGTAAGTCCTCTCCATCTGGTCACCTACTGTCCCCTCCATCTGGTCACCTACTGTCCCCTCCATCTGGTCACCTACTGCCCTCTCCATCTGGTCACCTACTGTCCCCTCCATCTGGTCACCTACTGTCCTCTCCATCTGGTCACCTACTGTCCCCTCCATCTGGTCACCTACTGTCCCCTCCATCTGGTCACCTACTGTCCCCTCCATCTGGTCACCTACTGTCCTCTCCATCTGGTCACCTACTGTCCTCTCCATCTGGTCACCTACTGTCCCCTCCACATCTGGTCACCTACTGTCCCCTCCATCTGGTCACCTACTGTCCCCTCCACATCTGGTCACCTACTGTCCCCTCCATCTGGTCACCTACTGTCCCCTCCACATCTGGTCACCTACTGTCCCCTCCACATCTGGTCACCTACTGTCCCCTCCACTTCTGGTCACCTACTGTCCCCTCCACTTCTGGTCACCTACAGTCCCTTCCATCTGGTCACCTACAGTCCCCTCCACTTCTGGTCACCTACAGTCCCCTCCACTTCTGGTCACCTACTGTCCCCTCCACTTCTGGTCACCTACTGTCCCCTCCACTTCTGGTCACCTACTGTCCTCTCCACTACTCCTCTATTCATCGTCTGGGTCCTGCAGAGCAAACCTCACCCCACACTCCTCTCCATCATACTTTTTATTTTCACTTCTAAGCCTGGTCACTGTTACTTGTAGCTGAGCTCTGGGAGTAACCAATATCCTCTCAATACAACAGACCTGTGTGTGATAATTGTGCTGTGTGTGTATCTTTCAGATCTGTGCGAAAATCCGGTGACACTTTGCCTGTGCAGAAGTTCCTATAATAAAGACCGGTCACTGCTGTAGTCTCCTTGTGCAGGGTGACAGGTCTGGGCTCCTGCCCCCTCCTGTACTTTTCTACCGGTAGCCTGTAGAGGGTGAGACTGCTGGGTCCAGTGGTGGTCTGCCCATTAGGGGTGCAGGGCCCCTGCATGGATTTCAGTTGGGGGGGGGGGGTGGGTTTGTTTGAAGCACGTGCTTAGAGCCAGGGGCTCTAATTGGCTTCATAAAAAGGGTGGGCTCAGGGCATAGAGAACTGCGCCTGAAGCCCACCCAGTTGTGGGACGAAGCCACTGCCTGTCAAGAAGCGCTGCCCATGGGTAAGTGTTGGGCTCATCGATCGGAGTTGTGCTGATGACCCGAATGAATCACGGGGGGTGGGTTGTGGGTGACCTGACCAGCAGGGGGTTGTTGGCTGTGGGTGCAATTTGAGCTGGTCCCCCACAAAGAATATACCACCAGCTGCCACAAGCTGGGTCCCTCCCACAGCTCTACTCTCTACCCAGGCTATGATGTCACTATTTATATTCGCGTTGCACTGATACCAATACCCGTGTCGGTGCTGATACTATGCATTTGCACGAGTACCCGTACTAAAACCGATATCTCCAGTCTGCAATTTCATTACAATTTGCATCAAGTTCTGTTAAAGTCGAAAGCCATAATAAATTCTGAGGTCCAAATCGCACTGATCTGCTGCTTTAAAATCACGCTGAAGTAGCAATGATTTCAAAGCCACAGATCAGTGTAAGTTGGACCTCCGATTTCATTGCGACTTCATTTAACACAACTCGGTGCAATTTGCAAAGAAATTGTAAAAAAGTAGTGCAGGAGCCTTTTAATCATCGCAACTATTTGAACGGTTCCATTGCCATCAATGGAGTGCGACTTGAACTGACAAATCTAATGACAAATCACTCTGGTGTAAACAAGATGGTCACGTAACAACAAAAAATGGGTATCGGTAATTGGTATCAGCAAGTACTTGAGAAAAAGTATTGGTACTTGATGTTAACCTCTTAACCACCAGCCGAACGCACATATCTGGCTTCTCGTCGTGTGGGCCCCTTACGCCAAGCGGCCACATGTATGTGGCCCTGTGTAAACCACACGCTCCCAGCACGGTAGCTGGCAGTTACTGTAATTCTCCCGATGCTTACTAGCCTCCCAGTGTTTAGAACCCTTAAAGGGCTGGGAGGCGGGTAGGGGTGAAACTGTTATTGTGCATTCCTATTTTATATCCTTTGTGCCTATTGATGAATATTTTTAAATTACACTTTTTCTGCTCCAGAATTCAGCTTTAAGTACTAAGTTGAGATAAAGAATTGAAAAAAATAAATACAAACAAGCACAATGGACATGACTTTTACTAACAGTGTAAAGTGCTCCTTTGTCCTGCTGGCTCCTGGTTTAGTTAAAATCCTCCACCTCTGATTCCCCCCCCCCCCCCAACCCACCTCCTGTAATATAATATTCTGGTGCTGTGTGGGGTTAAAAGAGCCAAGGGACCTCTGTTGTGACAGGCACTCATCAAGAGTGCCAACTATGCCCCTCTTTCTGCCCTCCTCCATTCGTAGAAACCGTACTATAGCTTCTATGGATGGAAACAAAATATATGAATGGAGGAGGCAGATCTTTCATTCATTCATCCGCCCTCCATTCATAGATTGTACAGTTTCTATAAATGGAGGAGGTGGGCAGGAAGGGCAGCTATATTCAGTATTCTTGACAAGTGCTAACTGGAAGATTACAGGGGTGGAGGGGGATCTCAGAAGGAAGATTTGGACAAAAGCAGGAGCCTGCAGCAAAAAGGACACATCACACTGATAGTAAGTCATGTCCCTTGTGCTGTTGTGTTTTTTTTTTTTTTTTTTTTTTTTTTTTTTTATACCTAGGATTTAACATGATATTAAAAATTTGGGGCTTTAAAAAAATAAAAAATAAACATGTTATTTTTACCTGCTCTGTGTAGTGGTTTTGCACAGAGCAACTCAGATCCTCCACTTCTCGAGTCCCCCGCCAGCGCTCCTGGCTTCTCTCCCTTGACTAGTATTCCCAAAAGCAAGCCGCTTGATATAGGGACACTGGTGCGTGCTTGCTCCTTAAAGCAGAGTTCCATCCAAAAATGGAACTTCCGCTTTAAGGGAAGGTGACCCCCTGACATGCCACATTTGGCATGTCATTTTTTGGGGGGAGGGGAAGCGGAAACCCTCTTTTTAGAGGGTTCCAGCTTCCACTTCCTCCTGGCGCACCCGCAGCGCTGGAAGGGAGATCACCTCTCCCCCCTCCCTGTCGGCAATCATCTGGGACACGTCGCAGGTCCCAGATGATTGCCCGGCCAGTCGCAGTGTGGCTCGTGTATGCGCAGTGCGTGCCCGGCTGTGAAGCCACAGCCGGGCGCCCACAGTGACAATGCCGGCGCCGCAGAGAGGAGGGGGAGACGAGCGGAGCTTCGTTCCCTTGCATCGCTGGACCCTGGGACAGTTAAGTGTCTGATTATTAAAAGTCAGCAGCTGCAGTATTTGTAGCTGCTGACTTTTTACATTTTTTTTTTTTTGTTAATTGGACCTCCGCTTTAAGAAACATAGAGCCATGGCTTGGCCCTGCTCCCCACTCTCTCCTCATTGGTTACTGGCTGTGATTGACAGCAGTGGGAGCTAATGGCTCCTGCTATTGTCTCAGCCAATGAGGAGAGAGACCCAGGACAACCGAGACTCTCGTGCACATCGATGAATCGAGAGGGGACTCAGGAGAGTATAAGGGGGGCTGTTGGGGGAGCTGAGCAAAGGTTTTTTACTTTCATGCATAGAATACATGAAGGTTTAAAACCATCAGCCTTTACAACCACTTTAATTGTGTGTACTTTGCCTTCTCATCTGTAGCTTTGCTGACTCGGCCATTTCACTTCCATATACATGTTGATGATTCCACAATTTTAACCAGACAGGAAAACACAGTTCCCTATTTCCCTTCATGTTTTACCAAAAAGCAAAGGCTTGTTCAAATCAGTCCACGCACTAAAATGTGTGCTCGCTGGTCTATATTTTGTAGGGACGGTGCAATGCATTGCTACTATGCACTGCACTGTTGACTTTTATTTTTAACTTTATTGAAGTGTCACATAATGACACTTTATTCTACTCTATGCAGTGCAGCGAGTTGTGAGGCATTGCAGTGACATGCCACAGTGAGTTGTGTCTCTAGCACATGGCATCTGAGCCCCCGCAACATAAATCTCTACATGTTCCCCCACCCAGAAGGCCCAAGTGCTGCATACGTGTACCACTGTACTCGGGTACGTTCATGTCTATGGGCAGCTGTTTTGTGCACCTGCAGATTTTCAGGTGGGGAAAATGCACAATTTACATTGCAGGGCCTTGGATGCCATGTCTTGCACAAAAATGATTACATGCTACATTCTTACACAGCACACACACCACACATGTATAGTGTGAACAGGGCACATGAAAAGCAGTTGATTTCTAAAGCCTCGTACACACGGTGCGATTGTTGGCAGGGGATTGTCTGTTGACAGACTGTTGTCCTAAAATCTTACTTAGTATGCTCCTTTTGACAATTGTCCAACTTTCGGCGAACAAATCTTGGATGACAGCTAGTAAATTTTCGGTGGACACCAGTTTGACGTCAGATTTTCAAAAGTCGAACGTACAAACGCGCATGCTCGGAATCAATGATCACCAAACACAAAATTAGCAGAAGGGGCCCAAAGGTTGACACTCAAGAGCTGAAATTCCTTGTAGTACATCACTACGTTCGTGTTTGTGGCACGACAATTGTGTACCGTTAGTATGCAAGACAAAAGCAGGGCACACGCCCTTTTGACAAAAATCAGATGCTCAGTTGGCCAACAATCGTACTCTGTGTACGAGGTTTTGGTGCACTTGCATTGATTTATGCAGATCAACACAACACAAAAGACTTGGTTGGAAGGATCCTTAAAGGGGCTGTAAACCCTTGGTGTTTGTTATTTAATCAAAAAAAAAAAAAAAATGTCACACTTACCTCCACTGTGCTGTTCGCTTTGCGCAGAGTGGCCCCGATCCTCCTCTCCTGGGGTCCTTCAATGGCGCTGGTGGCTCCTTCCTGCATCGATTGTCCACGTTGGAGAGGCGCTCTCCTAAGGTGGACACCCGTGCAGGCACGCTCCCGAGTCCCGCATCTGTGTCCATTCACACAGAATGCTGGACTCTGCGCAGCGTCATTGGATTTGATTGACAGCAGTGGGAGCCAATGGCTGCGCTACTATCAATCTATCCAATCAGGACACGAGACACCAGCTAGAGCTGGTGTGCTTGTTCCTGGCCGGAGGGTGATAGCGTTCAGGTAAGTAAAGCTGGGGGGCTGCAGCACTACAGAAGGTTTTTCACCCGAATGCATAGAATGCATTCGGGTGAAAAACCATAAGACAGGGGTCTCAAACTGGCGGCCCTCCAGCTATTGCAAAACTACAAGTCCCATGAGGCATTGCAAGACTAACAGGTACAAGCTTGACTCCCACAGGCAGAGGCATGATGGGACTTGTAGTTTTTCAACAGCTGGAGGGCCACCAGTTTGAGACCCCTGGTTTACAATCTGAAGTATGGCACAGTGAGGGCTCTTTTATGCAGGTGGCTCCAGGGCAGTAAAGACTGGTGGCTGAGCCACAGTTTTACCAGCTGACCACCTGTATACTAACATTACAGCCTAACAGCTGTACACTGGTGGCTGCAGCAATTAGTCCATGCCACTCTACTCAACTGCCAGGAGCAAAGGAAGGTCTTTTGTAAGGTACAAGTTGCAGGTCACTGCCTATTTAACATTGATTGGCTATGACCTGCTCCCCATACCCAGAATTGGCAAGTATTTCCATGAAATGGTTGAAAATGCTGAAGGTTTTTAACTTTATGAATTCTATGCATGAAGGAAATAAGCTTCTGTCTGCAAACAGCCTCGGATGCAGACAGTTTGGTTCTGGCTGCACACAAAGTGTATGCAGATAATCATCCTGTTAATATGTGATCAGAGCACAATGTGTTGCTGCGTCCAGATGCAGTCTTCCTTCTGATTGAGCCCTTATGCCGCATACACACGACCGGACTTTGGTGTGATCGTGTGTAGACAAGTCAGTTTCAGCGGAACACTGTCGGAAAGACCATCAGAGTCTATTCTGGCGGAAAGTCCAGTCGTGTGTATGCGGCATTAGGTTTGTAACCCTGAGCAAAGGACAAGTACGTTTATGCTGTGAATGGATGAGGATTAAAGCGAAGCACATGGTTTATTTCTAAAATGCATCAAAAACTCCTTTTACTGAACCTAGAATTATACGAATTTGGATTATGATAGGTAGCTGTGGGTTTTTTTGTACTTTACACTTGGCACTTTGCTCCTTTGTAGTATTTTATTGCATTAGCGCATTTATGTAAGATGCTATTTTCCTGATCAGGTCACAGTGCTTACACTTGTACAAAGTTCTCTATCTGAAAAGCTTTGATAGTCAAACATTTTGTAGCATTTTCTTAACTCTGCAACAATTTATCAATTTTGTAAAGCCCTTTGAGTCTCATTTTTGCTGTGGCAGGTGTTATGTACAGATCTCTATCGCACAGCTTGGTGTTTGTACTTTCCTCCTTATCTTTTTAAGAGCAGTGTTTAGCAATGACTAGCACGTTTTAGTTTTTTTTTTTTCACTTTGAAGTCATACTAGTACTTTACTGGGAAGCAGTGTTGCTACATGCACACGTTCTGGCCACTGCATACATTATTACCATTATTATTATTGAAATATAGAACACCAACACTTTCTGCAGCAATTTAAAAAACAATGGTGACAGTACAGTTACAGTACAAAATGATGGAATAGATCTGCTATGGACGGGATGTTTTTTTTTCTTTTGTATACATCATTAATATATGTGCGTGCTTAAGGCCAGTAGTCGCATACGCATGTACTGTATGTTCACCTGAGTGTACATCTTTATGTGAATACTAGTGGTGCACCTTTTTATTTTGGTGCCGAAACCGAAAATTCAGGATGCACTTGGCTGAAACCGAATTTGAATTGGTTTTTTTTTTTTTTTTTTTTTTTTTTTTTTTTTTATAAATGTATATTTGACTTAGGGCTGAAACAATTAATTGATTATGAAAATACTTGTCAACTATTTTCATAATCGATTAATCGACCATAATCGATTAGTTGGCCTGCATACAGAATGCAATATTTGTTTACACATCAGGAAATACAGTGCAGCACACATACAGCTCAGTACACCATCCATACATGTCTGAGAACTGAGAACTTGTGAATGTGTGAGGAGCAATGCCTCATAGAACATGTAGTCCTGGGCAGGAAGTGAGTTGGTGTACTGTAAAGGCAGAAGTTTTTTACCTTGTTATAGGGGCACACTATACTATAATTTGTAGCTTGCTATTCTGGCACTCTGAAGGCTGGGAGGAGCCAGAAGCATCGGTGAGGAACCCCAGAAGAGAAGAATCTGGGCTGCTCTGTGCAAAACCATTACACAGAGCAGGTAAGTATAACATGTTTGTTGTTTAAAAAAAAAATACTTTAAAGACACTGCAGGGAAGATCAGCATCTGAACCCAGAGAAGGTGAAGGCTGATAGACTGGAGGTAATAGAAGGCATTACATTCAAAGTAAACTTTTACATGGATGGAAAGCCACATTACGTGGGAGCTGGGCATTTTACATGCAGGCAGGGCACATTGGAACAGGGCACATTACAAGGAGGCAGGGAACATCACATGCGCCCCGGTGTGAAAGGGGTCCAAATAAAAAATGTGACCTCCTAGTCTATTTATCAGATTTAACCTCCAATAGTATATACAGTATATCTCTTCTGTCTGTTATTCTCAGAGTAGATTGGAGAATTTTCTCCCTAAACATATAGTTGGTTATTAATATTTGCCACTGCATAGAGATTTTTAAGAATACATTTTTTTTAAATTATACACCACACTTTTTTTTAAGGTTATTATCCGATTAATCGACACAATAATCGGCCAACTAATCGATTATGAAAATAATCGTTAATTGCAGCCCTAATTTGACTTTTTTTTAATTAAAGTGGTTCTAAAGACAAAAGTTGTGTTTTTTTTTTTATATCTTAAGGCATTCTATGCCTTAAGATAAAAAACAAAAAAAACTTCTGTGTGCAGCAGTCCCCCTCAGCTCCGCTAATACTTACCTGAGCCCATCCAGCGATGTTGCACGAGAGTCTCGGCTGCCGGGGACTCTCCCCCCCCCCCCCCCCCTTTATTGGCTCCCACTGCTTTCAATCAAGGTCAGTAAGCCAATGAGGAGAAAGAGGATGTGGGGCCAAACCGCGGCTCTGTGTCTGAATGGGCACACCAATCGGCGGCTCGGCTCCGGTGCCCCCCATAGAAAGCTGCTTGTTGTGGGGGGCACTCGGCAAGAGGGAGGGGCCCGAGAAGAGGAGGAACAGGGCTAATTTGTGCAAAACCGCTGCAGGGAGTAGGAAAGTAAAACATGTTTGTTACTTTTAAATGGGAAAAAAAAAGAGACTTTAGTATCACTTTAATATCATGAATTTAAATGTATATGCATTTATTGTCGGCCATTATCGGCACCTTTTTGAAGTAGTGTTAAAATCCTGCTTGCTGCATTTTTGACGCACATTTGGCAAACTGCAGCAGAAACGCACCTCCCTATTGAAAACGCAGCAAGAACGCATCAAAAATGCATATCGTGCATCATAACCTATGAAAATCACAAGGTAAAATTGCAGCAGCCTCATGGGCGTTTTCAGGGGTTTTTATTGGGACTTTTGTTTCTTTCGGCACAGCGCTGAAAAACCTATTTTCAGCGACCGAAATTCCAGTACATCACCAGTGAATACAGTTGGGAGCAGCAAGGAACATATCTAGACACGTTCTTCCAATGGATTGTTTTGGGTAAAAGAATAGTGAGCAGACAAGATTTCAAGAAAAAAAACAGTGCTCAGAGAAATGGGTTTGTTACTATTGCTGACATCCTTTTGAAAGTACTATTTTCTTGGCTGTCCCTGGCTTCTTGGGTCACTGGTCAGGAATAATTTTGCAGCAAATAGTCATGGCTCCCATTCTCTGCACCCTTGTTCTGGTTGGTGACTCGGAAAGTTCTTGAAGTATTTGGATTGGAATGACAGCCCAGCAGCTAGCACTTTCAAAAAGAGAAATTGGCAGTGCACCGTACATCTTTCGTTTTCATAAAGGTTTACTTTTAAGGCTTCGTTTAGACTTTCTGTCTGAAACGCAATCCGTGACTGTACTGTAGACCTAAAAACAGCCTTCAAAAGACAGACATCCTAGGTTCATGGCCAGCTTTAGAGTCGGCTTGATTCTATGGAACATTGGAAGCAGAACATATCATTGGGCACTGTATAGGGTTCGTTAAGCATATACCACTTGTAGCCATAAGGTTGAGAACCAGTGTACATACTATCAAATACCAAACAACTGAACATTCAATGGTCTAGTACATGTTAGGGTTTAGCTGGTACTGGTTAATTTGGAACTAAACCGTTTAGATATCGGATGCTAAATATTTTTGGAGTATACAGGGTAATCGAAGAGAACAAAGCTGAAGTGCTCATGACTTGGTTTTAATGGCTTGCACTTATAATAGTAGCCATGCAAATTGGCACTAACACCACAGAAGACAGTTTAGCTGTAACTGCTGATAAATCCCAAGAACCGCTGTTTAAATGTAATCTGCCATATCAGTAACCTTATTTATTTTTCCCTCCTCAGCATTCCAATGTGTTTTTCATTGTTTGTTACATTGTTCAATTGATCTACCCCACAGGTATGCTGGTTGGATCCAGAGCAGACAGCTGGAAAGAAGAAGCCTTACATGTATACACAGGGTCAGGCTGTTCTAAACCGCTGCTTTTTTCCTTGCTTTGATACACCTGCTGTTAAAAGCACCTATTCAGCAAATATAAAGGTTAGTACATTCTTGACCAGTGGTGTCAATCTCAGTTTAATTGCGGGCCACATTAGCGTTATGGTTGTATCTGCAAGACTATATAAATGTATCTACTCTCTATCATATTAAATGATTGCCTCTGCATTTGATTATTACTGGTTTTAGTAATAACTTCAGACTTAAGCTGTGATGGGCACGTGCAGACCGGCACAAAGCCCACTCGCACTCCTGTAGCAAATGATGCAAATCTACATCAATACCATGTGCAAGTACCCTTACTCTAATTTATTTCCAAGGCCCAGAACCAGCTGTCTTATGAAGATGCCTGGCAAGGGTGAAATGTGTTGAGGTGGGATTGGATGACTCATATGTCACTGATCGGTGGCACATGCTGGTTCCGGGATTCGGAACAGCGGTGGCCAGTCACTACAATATTATTGGATAATCTGGGTGCTGGTTTATGGCACAATATTATGTGAGTGTACATCTGAATGGCTTTTAAAGTTTTTTTTTTTTTTTTGTGGCTATTGTAACACATCATAGAATATATACTGGTTATGCTATGATCTTGTATTTGCGGTACTTCTATCCCTACATTTAAGTGTATTGGAGTTGGAGGCTGTTGTGGAGAGTCTCAGACCCTGACACTGACATTTAAAGATGGAATCCTTTGGTCTTACAAGCGCTTATTGACCCGCTATAGTATTAAGGGTCCTAAGCTTCTGGTGAGTTTCAGTCTTTATGGGGCATGTGGTGTCACAAGCACTAGGAAGACAACTTGCACTGGAACACACAGCATGGACTTTTGAGCACTATTCACTTTTATGACACTGTTTTTCAATACATTGATTACAATGTGATTTCAATATATTTTTAATATATTTTCTGGCACGGGTATTCAAGCACCACTATGTGTGAATTTTGTTACTATTGTAGTAGAGCCACACATATTTGTTGAATTGGTTATAGACTTGTGTGCAATAAGTGGTCAGCACATTTGAGTGGCTGCTGGGGGGAATTTTTTTGCACTGTCGAAGGGGCAGGTATAATTTTTTTTATTTTTTTTAATCCACTTCTATTGGCTGCCTGCTTTTTAGCTCCGAGGTGGATGCAGATGCAGTAAAAAGCGGCTTTAGATGGAGGATAGGACTCGGCACCTGTCTAAATTAGCCCTTAAGCCTAGTATGAAAATTCTCTAACGGCAGGAAAAAAAAATTCGGAAGTAATGTATTGTATTTTCGGATGAAAACTGTACTGATTAAACAAAAATCGTATGAGAGAAATTTTCGTGTTTGTCCCTTTGGAAAATTTTGGACAATCGCTGTGTACTAACGATCAGATTATCGTAGAAATCATTGAAAGTTGTATTTTTTTTTTTTTTTGTACGATATTCTGATCATGTGTATGGGGCTTATGCCTACACGCCAGGGCAAGATTTCTAAAAAGGCACCAAAGTATAAAGTAAATTGCTTGTGTATGTTGAGTCATTGAACCTGTGCTTTTACGAAGATTCTATCATTTTAGCTCTCACAGTTGATTATTTTTTATTTGTGTGTGTGTGTGCAGGTTCCTGAGGGTTTTACCGCAATTATGAGTGCCAACAACTGGGATCGTAATGGCGATACATTCATCTTCAAAATGACGCAACCTATTCCTTCTTATCTTGTTGCTCTAGTAGTCGGGGATATTGTTTCTGCAGAAGTGGGGCCAAGGTATGGAGTGATATTTAACCAGAGCCCTTTTTGCATTGTTTTTATAGCTTTCCCCTCAAAATCTGTCTGTTGTGTTTTTTAGGAGCAGAGTTTGGGCAGAACCATGCTTGATTGATGCAGCCAAAAAAGAATATAATGGTGTAATTGAGGAGTTTCTAACTGTAGGTGAAAAACTATTTGGGCCGTACGTATGGGGCAGGTGAGTTTCTGGTCATTTTGTTCTCTTATGGAAGTTTTGTGGTCAATGCTTCAAGTACAACTGAACAAGACCGGAATAGAGGGGAAATCTTTTAATGGGTGCCCTAGTTCTGATGACCCTGGTTGCTACCTTTTTTGGAAGGATTACTTCTAAGTTCCTTTTCTGATCATGGGACATGAAATTAAGGCAAATATCCCCAATGGGACACTGCTCTACTTTCAGTCTAACTTTTAAAGCATAGCTGTAATTTTAAAATACTATTTTAAAATATAAAAAGGAATATCAAACAATTATATGCGGACAACATCCAAAGCTATCTTTCTATTCTCCTCACGCATCACTGATTAACTTATTGACATAGATGTCATACCACTTCCCCAAATTCAATCAGTCCAAAAAAGAGTTCTTAATATTATTTTGTCCACCTATCATGTCCCCACCTAAAAACTGTACTTTTTACTTTCTCTGTCAGCTCATCCCTCCCAATTGTATTTGTATAATTGGCCCCTTTTCAATTCTAGGCTTTCAGGCGCAGCGCCTTTCTAACGCTTCTCTACTGAATTGTATTGTAAATGTACTGTCTGCTTTTTGTTTTGTATAGTGCTGCTCAAACTATTGCTGTTTAAAATCGGTATAATTTTGCAAATTTAACAGATTAGTACTTTTTTAATTTGCTGTGCTTTTGACAGGTGTCATCACAGACCCAGTCCACTTATAAACATTGCCCTCTTCACATTTTGCGTGTCTGCATTCTGCACTGTAACTGTAAACAAGAAATCGGAACACAGAAGAGATCTGCCATGCATACCTATTTGGTTCTCTGTTTTCACAGTTGGGAGCCATAAATGGTGATTTATTTGCTGTGATCTCCGCTGATTGCATTGTTCAGTAAGTAAACTTACCTACTTGTGAACGAGTTCCTTTCCGGGAGCTTGTTCGTAAGTCCAACAAAGATCAGTGCTTGCAGACAAAGGTTGTGAGCACTCATTGGTGTGTTCTGGCAGGCAGATTCCTCTTGTCGTAACACAATAGCACAGCCAGGGAGATCGCTGCACCAACATTGCTTGTGTTAGTATGGTGATCTGTCAGTTTTTTTTTTTCGTTCGGCCCTCTGGGTTGAAAAAAAACAAATTGCGCAAACACTGCATCTTTGAAAGGTCACAACTTGAATTTTCATATGTATGGGACTTACTGTAAATTGTAACACAGAGGTAGTGGTTCGACTCCTAAGGCCACATTCACATGGCCGCTTGCAGGCAGCTACTGGATTCCAAAGGTAAGAATCGGTGGATTCTTGCGGCTGAATTGACCGGGACATGCGAATACCAGTGGCTGCTCAGCTTATTTAAAATAATGACAGGCTCACAGTGGCTGCCACTGTTCATATGTTGCCACACTCAGAGTGGTTACCTGTGGTTAGGGATAGATGCAGTCAGCTGTGTCCAGGCTCAGACATCTGTCCCTAACAGCTCTGTGTGTGGCTACATGAGAGCAGTGGTGACTGCTGGTAGCCTGCCATTAGTTTAAATAGGCTGAGTGGCTGCTGCTATTTACAAGCCTCAATCATTCCAGCCATAAGAATCCACTGGTGTCTGCATGCAAATGGTCATGTGAAGGAGGCCTTACAGTGAAGACACTGAATCCAAAAGGTACGTGGACCAAAGTCCATCCATGTTTCTTACTCCTTTTCAGCATTTTTGTGCCGACTGCTTCCAAACAATGTATATCGAAATGTTTATACTGACCTGGGCCTGTGATGCAACCCTGAAACCCCAGGTTAAAAATTGCAGATTATATTTGCAAAGTTCCTTATTGTCTGCTGACTGTTAGGCCCCTTTCACACGGCTAGTTTGTTGCGGATTCCTGTGGCAAGAATCTGCTGAAACTGACAGCATGTTGCCGCACACAGAGCGATCAGCTGCGGATAGGGACAAATGTCCAAGTGTGGATGCAGGCCAGTGGGTCAGTGACTCAACAAAAAAAAAAAAAAAAAGTATTGAAGTCAGGTTAGCAATGGAAGCCTGTGTATTTCCCCAAGCACAGGTCCTTTAGTGGATGTCAATTTTTTTTTTTTGTGTTTGCTAATTAAAAAAGCATTACTACCCTGCCTATCTACCTTATCCAATCAGAGAACAGCTTTTATTTATTGGAAATAAATACATGTCATTCTGTGAATAGCGGCCTGATACAAAAAAGTCCCAGTGAGGCATGTCAAGTTGTCGGGCATATTGTAACTGGGTTTTTTTGTGGCATTGGCGCAGTAAAGGCTTCTTTCTGGCAACAGGACCATGCAGATAATTTTTGTTCAGATATCATCGAATTGCGCTCCTTTAAAAACAACCACACCATCTTTTTCCAGAGCAGCCTGTATTTCTCCTGAGGTCTTTTGAACAATTCTTCTGACAGTTGTAGCTGTAATCTTACTTATTCAAGGTTTTGGATATCTTTTTATATCTTTTTCCATATTGTAAAGTTCCATTACCTTTTATTATGCAGGTATTTTCACAGTTCTGCTCCCCATGGCTCAGCTGCCCAGTATCAAGCCTGCTCCGTGCATCAACATGAGAGCTAACAAACACATTGACCATATATACACAGATACGAATTGCAATTTAAAAATCCACAGATGTGGGAAATGAACCTTTTTAATTGCCATTTTAACCCGTGTGTTGCCTTGTGTGTTACCAAGGCCAAACATTCAAAGTTATGTAAATGTTTGGCTCCTTTTTAAATCATAATACCATAAATCACCCAAATGGCCTTGATCAAACAACTGTGATAATACATGGCTTCATAAGATCACTGTCCTTAAATTAAAAGTCAGTTTTATTTTTTTTGTTTTTTTACATGATCAGTCATTTTTTTTTCATATTTCTGCCAGGGGATGCAAACATTTGAGCACAACTGTATATGGTCTTATTCAAACCTGTATGTTGTTATAAAGTTTTCAGCTTTTATTGTAAACTGTAATTCATGACTAACTTTCTGGGTATCTGACTTTTCAGGTATGATGTCTTGTTCATGCCTCCATCGTTTCCATTTGGTGGTATGGAGAACCCCTGTATCACATTTGTCACCCCATGTCTGCTGGCTGGCGATCGCTCTTTGGCTGATGTTATTATCCATGAAATATCCCACAGCTGGTTTGGTAACTTGGTGACCAATGCTAACTGGGGAGACTTCTGGCTGAATGAGGGCTTTACTATGTATGCCCAGCGGAGGATTACCACTGAAATCTATGGTAAAACCTTATGTGTTGGTGTCAATGTATCGCTTCCAGGAATTGATATTCATACTACTTTTTTTTCTATCTAGTGTACAATGTTCCAGTTTGTCTATCTTGCACATATACAAAAATAAAGTCCTTAAACATTTGTTCCCTTTAGCAACTGATAACGATTTAATCCTATTCACAGGACATGCATACAGTTGTCTGGAAGCAGCCACAGGAAGGGCTCTTCTTCGTCAGCACATGGATGCATCAGGAGAAGCCCATCCCTTAAACAAGCTCAGAGTTAAGATTGAACCAGGTGGGTGAAAGCCTTTACTTTTCTAGTGTTGTAGTTTATACTTGTAGCCCTTTTTTCTTTTTTTCTTTTTTGTGGGATTCTGACTTTCTTATTGTTTTTTGTGTCTGTGTAATTATTAAAAACTAATTTAGTAAGAAGTGAAACCAATTCTTGAATTGCTTTTTTTGTTTGTCTTATTTCTATAATGGGCTATAGTTTTTTGCCTGTTGAACCTACCAGTAAAACATTTATTATCCTAAAGTGACAACGCTCGCTTACTGGGCTCATAATGCTGATTAGGGTTTTAGTACAGCGAAGGCAGTGAGTACAGGAAGTTTCCAGCTGGCTTGTTTTCAGGCAGGTATTTTTTTTGTACCCATACATACAATTTGTCAGTCTACGCAAAATCACAGGACTCACACGGTGAACATGCAGACGGTTGTCATGGAGCTTTAACCAATTGCCGCTGCCTGCTTCTGGGTTTTTGATTGTGCACAATTATTCACAGTGGGAGCCTGTCAGCAAGTCTCAGCCAATGATTGACAATTGGGACATGCTGATCGGCTGTGTACAATCGCAGCCTAGAGCTCTGTTGACATTCAACACAGAGCTCTGTAAAGAGGGAATGATCTCTGTGTCTCATCCCTGCAAAGCAAAGCAGGGATGAGAAAATAAGAGATCTATTAGTAAAAGCAGCATACTTTACACATAGTTAGGCACACATGTAACCCTCGCCCTAGATTTTAACCCCTTCCCAGCTATTGTCATTAGTACTGTGACAGTGATACAGTACAATCATTATCGGTATTATCGCTGTATTAACGTCAGTGACAGTCAGTTCCCCCCTCAGCATCAGTTAGGCAGGCCGTAGACGGTGTGAATTTCATTTCCTGCAACCATGGGTTGCAGGAAAGAAATTTGAACGATTCCCCCATCAACACAGACAGTGCTGACAGGGGAATCCATCCTGCCGAGCAATCGAGCAATAGTCTGCTCCTCCCAGCGGGTGGAAGCTGTCCCCACCGGGAGAAGACAGTGATTATTGCTAGCAACTAGAGAAGCCTCTAGCAATAATCGCAAGTGAATCCGGCAGGCTGGTTGTACCCTAGTTGATCGATCAACTTGGTACGTTCAGCCTGCCCACACACGGTTCAAATCTTGGCCTGTTCCTGCTGAACCAGCCGAGATTCAAACCATCTATAGTGTTGCATGACTTTAACTTGCCAGTTTAAAGTGGCACAGTGCTGAATAGCAAAGGTCATGAAGGGGTTTAAATCTTCCGGAGCTCAAGTGGTCAAAGGAAAACTTAATGCATGTGAGAAACCCACTGGTTGGTATTGGTGACTCTTGTCGTCTTACTTAGTCACTGAAATTAAATATACAGGATGGTAATTCAGACTTCTCCAGCTGAATGCTTGTTTTCCTGACAGAATATTCTGACAGGCTAAAAAAACATGACTAAAAGGTAGAGGCATTGACCCAAGTAAGTGTCAGTTGGGCATCAGTTTTTGTCTTGGGTTTTATTCCCCATCACAGGTTCATAAAAATGCACAGTAAACTGTTCTAAAATGCATCTTGTATTTCCAAATTATCCCTCCAATTAATTTTCCTTTCATTGTGCTTTTGATCTTGTTTAAAATGTAACAATTTTTTCCCTGACCTAAAATAAAATGTTTAAGCTACATTGATGGGAGGTTTACTTGTATTTAGAAGTCTTAAATGGTAACTTGTATCTTTATGATGTGTCCAGCAATGAGTTATCATTGATAAGAATATGCTAGTAAAAATAAGATACATTCAAGGCGATATGGATTAATATTCATTTTCTGTATTTGCTGTGCAGGAGTGAATCCAGATGACACCTACAATGAGACCCCTTATGAGAAAGGATTCTGCTTTGTATCTTATCTTGCTCACCTCGTTGGAGATCAAAGCAAATTTGACAATTTTCTTAAGGTAAATGTAGGGAGATAGACCATTGAGAATCAAAGTTATCTATCAGTTTTTCAGAATCCCATATACATTGTAGAGATTGTGCAGTATACAGTACCATGCAAACGTTTGGGCACTAGTGAAAAATATTAGGATGGTTTCAAGACCAATGCCATAGTTTATTTTATTTATTTATTTTTTTTGCAAAATATTTTTATTGAATTTTTGTTAACATACAAAAATTGCCCACAAATGAGCCAACCGTGCCCATGCAGGGGCGAATCCTCTGATACGGCAAGAACCGCAGCAGGTTACAACATATAACATTTACAACCTTACTTATCTAAACCCAGATGGGGGAGAGGTTTTTGTTCAGGAGAATCTCTGCTCAGTATTATAATGACAGGATAATGTGACAAAAAAAAATTACAAAATTTTGGGTCAGTTTTTACTAACACACTATAACCATAATAATATTCTAGGAGTTGGTTACTGCATCAGTCGCCGTAGTGTTATCATCTAGCCAACAGGTCCATACCTTTTCAAACTTTGTTGGGCAACCCCTGCCCGAGTAGGTGGCTTTATAAAGGGGTAAACTGAACTCGCTAAACTCTTCCAGAATTTAACAGAAGGGGGAGATGCTTGCTTCCAATGCATCATGATGGCTTTATGTGCATAGTACAATAACAAGGATATGAGTATTTTCCTAGTCCTAAGCACTGACATTTGTTCCACCAGTCTCAGTAAACAATGTTTAGGATCATAAGGGACATCAATCTTTGTGACTCTATGGATCACTTGGAGTGTACAATTGCTGGGCAAGCCCAAAAAATGTGAAAGAAGTCCCCCGGCTGGTAGGAGCAATGCCAACACGCCGACAATATCTGGTGCAACCTGTGGGACGTGTAATGAACTCTGTGTACAATTTTGTATTGGACCAGTTTGTCCCTGGCTGAGACCAGAGGGGAGAATGGAAAATCCCAAATCTCCTTCCAGTCATCCTCATCCAGTTCCGGTATGTCCTCCACCCATTTCCTGCGGAGGGAAGACAGCTCGGGGATGGCAGTGACCAGCAGGGACCTGTAGATCTGGGATGTGGGCTTCTCTAAGTCTTTCACCCGAAGGGTGGATTTGAGTTCCAAGTATTCCAATATAATTGGTTGGCCTAAGAACTGACATCTGCAGGCATGAGCGACCTGAAGATACCTGAAATGGGCCCGTACAGGTACATTAAATTTTAGTACGCAGTATATGAAAGGGAGTGAGCTCTCCGTTGGTGATTACATGCTCAAGGGTCAATATTTTGTATTTGGCCCAGGCCTGTGGGTCCGGGATGGTATTGAACTGTGATAGGTTAGGATTCAGCCACAGGAAGGTGTGAGGAGACCAGGAGTTTGGTTGGGGTGCCCTCAGCGCCTCACCCACCTTCCACGCCCGCATGGTACGCGTAGGAGGGGTGAGGCTATGAGGTGTTTTTGGCCCCCTGAATAACAACCCCTTCAAGGCCTCCAGAGACCCCACTATAGCTGCTTCCAACATCGTCGCAGAGTTGGTTGGGTCCGGCTGCAACCACCAATGAGCGGTTACCAGCTGAGTGGCCAAGTAATATTTGTGGCAATCAGGGAGAGCCAAATCCCCGCTGTCCACAGGCCTGGTCAGAGTGGTTTATTTAAATCTTGGCGGCTTTGACCCCCAAATAAAGGAGAGGAAGATCTGTTTGAGAGTTAAAAAGAGATTTGGGTAGCCACTGTGGGAAATTCCTAAAAATGTACGGAAGTTTGGGGAGAACTTTCATTTTAAGGAGGTTGATACGCCCAATGAGGGAAAGGGGAAGGTTGCCCCACGCCTTTAGTTTAGATTGAATTACTGCGAGGACCGGTTCAAGCTTGAGCCGGGCAAAGTCCTTACTCTTTCTTGAGATAATACCTAAAATAGGCAAACTTATCGACCCACTGGAGTGGGATAGAGGAGGATGAGGAGGACCTGGCTCCCTCATCCACCGGAAAGAGCTGAGATTTATGCCAATTTTACCTTCAACCCGGTGAAGACGGAGAAGGCGTCCATGACTCCGAGCGTGCCCCGCAGAGAGTCATCAGCGTCATTTAGAAATAGCAGTAAATCATCCATGTAGAGAGCCACTCTCTCCTCCAGCCAGCCCACCCTAAGACCGCGAGCCTATATCGAGCTCCTGAGGGCCTCCACTATGGGCTCCATGGCCAGGGCGAACAAGGCCGGGGAGAGAGCGCATCCCTGTCTGGTGCCCCTCTGCAGGGGGAACGGAGGAGACAGGGAGCTATTCATTTTAATGCATGCCAGGGGACCGGTGTACAGTGTACGTATCCAATCGATAAATTTCAGTGGGAAACCCATTCTTCTAAGTACCTCTCACAGGTAAACCCACTCCACCGTGTCAAATGCCTTTTCAATGCCATAGTTTAATTAACAATTAACCTATAAACAGAAAAAGTTCTTCTAGGTACAAATGTGCACAGTTTTTAGGCTTATATAATTATATAAAATTGAAGCGCTCTAATTCTCAATGCACGTCTCCCTTCATATGGGATGCAAATATGATGCAGGTAAATAATGCGATCAATAAAGGTGCATAAGAGTGATTAAAAAGCCGTACTAGTAAAAAAAAATATTCATGCGCTCCAATAATCAATCAATGCACGGCTCACTCCAAAAATAAGTGAAAATAGTAAATGTGATTAATAAAAAGTGCTTGAAGTGCATATAAATTCCCTGTAGTAAACTTGCTGCAATGGTGCTAATAAGCAAACATAAAAATCGTGCCAATATAACAATTAAAAAAACAATAATGATCAATGATACAAAATGTCAGCAATAGATCATCTGGTAAAATAATACAAATTTGTAAGGTGCTAATATCAATTTAAAACATTCAAATGAGCAGTGCACTTAGGGGAACAAAAAGGAATAAACACAATAGATCAAAAATTAGGCGTAATAAAATAATCAGCCCAGCAGTCCATCCATCATTAAAAATGAGGGGTTAGACACTATAATAATTAACAATCCTGTTCATAGCTTTAGTAATTAAAATTCAAAGGGCTCTTTTCCCAGACGGATAATAATGATGATGAGTTGCGCTTTGGTTCAATATGTAGTCTCAGCATACAATAGATTATGCAAAATAAACAGAAAACATATCATTGCGCAATGAACTAAATTGATACGAACATAGGTTTTGACAGCACAGTGATACTCACAAGCGCCTGGTTAGTCAAGGCATAGAGGCATAGAAGTTGCAGTCAGCCGATGTGAACGAGGCTCTTTCAGAGAGCCGCTGCTGTCAAACAGATGTATCAAACAGCAGTGATCGTCACTGGCTCCACCCACGGGTTACGTCACAGACCACGTGACTTTCTTAAGGATAACCCTGAGATGCCAGAGTCTCTGTATTTATGTCAGATGTCATTCAGGTTACCATAGTGACAGCGGTGTGATCATTTGGTTCATCATACTGCTTCCTCTTATGCTTAAACGTATATGTTATTAAGATACAATATTTTATTAATACATTAAAACCAATATTAACAATATCATTATTAAAAAGAAAAAAGATGGATAATACTTTACAATCAAGCAGGCTCCCTCAAGTGGCAGATACTGGTGTTACATATTAACAGCCCTGAGTAGAGCAACACTCGGATAATTACATAGACTCCGTCAAGTGGTGGTTATTCGGTATTGTGTGACCCTGACTCAGAAAAACCTTACAAGCTCCATCATGTGGTAATTTGTCAGTATTGCACAATCCTGAAATAAATCAAGATAGTCATACAAGCTCCATCAAATAATGATAAATTAAAACTAAAATAGCATTGCACCGACCAATCAATCAATACCAAGTTGCTGATTGTGAAATCGGTGCATAGGCCGATCCGCATATAAAGCAAAGGGACATATAAAACATATAAATAAGACCAAACTAGATAATTAAAAAAAATTATTAAAAACGCTAAAAACATTTAAAATTTTAAATATTTAGTAATCTGATATGAAACAATATCAAAATCAATATTTAGACCTTTCGGCGCAAGAGTACCCATCTCGAATATCCATCTAGACTAATTTTTGCTCAGTTCTCTTATTTTATTTGAGCCCCCCCAATGCGGTTTATATCTCTGAATTGCCCAAAATTTTAAGCATGTGGGGTCTCTATTGTGATGTGTTGCAAAGTGTCTAAAAACACTGTGCTTAGGGAAAGCATTCTTAATATTTTGGATATGCTCCCTAATGCGCTTCCACATAGGCCTTTTGGTTCTCCCAATATATTGTAGTGAGCATGAGCATTGTAGGTTATATATACTACACCTTCAATTCTGCACGATCTAAAGTCCTTTAATTTCGTATTCTTTATTCGTACTAGTTGATATAAACTTGGTACATTTTTTCCCATTAAAATGGGTGTTTTGACAAGCGTAACATCTCTTGCATGGGAAAAACCCCTTACCATGAAAGAATGATAGTTCTGTTAGCCTTCTGGGAGGTTTCGGGACATTTTTAGCTATCCAATCTCTTAATGTTGGAACTCGCCTATATATATAACGAGGTCGGTCGGTCAGGACACTACAGAGAGCTTTATCTGCTTTTTACAGGGGCCAATATTTTTTTAATAATTTTTTCCACCTGTTTATGTTGGACACTAAAATTCATTATTAGGGGTATATCGTTATTTATTTTACTATCCCTGATTCTATCTTGAATCAATAAATCTCTCGGTATCTGGTAAACTTCTCTAATTTTTCCTTAATAAATTTTTTGCTGTATCCTTTATCCTCGAACCTTTTCCTCATCCACTGTGCTTGTGCAAGATATTCTTTGTTGTCCGAACAATTTCTCCTTAGACGTATCATTTGCCCCTTTGGGATGTTTAGCAGCCATGGTTCATAATGACAGCTGTCAGTTGGTCTGTAGCTATTTCTTTCAACTGGTTTGAAAAAAGTTTTAGTGGTGATATGGCCTTTCTCTAGCTGTATTTCTAGATCTAAAAATTGAACAACTTTGTTACCAATTTCATACTCAAGCTTAATATTCTTCTGATTGATATTCAGTTGGTCAAACATCTGAATTGGCTCATCTACTTTCCATATTACTATGCAGTCATCTATAAATCTTTTATAGAGTATCAAATTTCCTGGGACATCAGAGAATATCGCTTCCTCCTCCCATTTGGCCATAAATACATTGGCAACACTTGGGGCATATTTTGCACCCATTCCAATGCCAGGTAATTGTCTATAGTAGTCTGCATTATACCAGAAGTAGTTGTGTTGTAATCCGAAGGCTAGACTTCTGAAGATGAATCTTTTTTGTTTGGAAATTAGATTGCTGAATTTATCCATGGCTCATTTGGATGCCTCAATTGCATCACTATGATCTATTACTGTATATAAAGAAGCTACGTCAGCTGTTGCGATTAAAATACTTCTCCTCTGGCTTCAAAACTAAGTTACCCATAATTTGGATCAGATGCTTAGTGTCCCTAAGGTACGCTCTGGTGTTGGGTACCAGAGGTTGCAAAAATTTGTCAACATGTTCACCCAGTCTGGCATTGAATGCCATTTATTTTGGGTCTCCCTGGCGGCTGTTCTAGATTCTTGTGTATTTTTGGCACCGTGTAAATAATGGGTACTCTGCAGGTGTCGGGTAATAGACATTTTGATTCTTTTTTGGTTAAAATATTTTTTACAACTCCTCCTTTCAAGACTAGATCTGATAGTTCACGTCTATATTCCTTTGTGGGGTTGCCTTTGAGTTTTAATATATGTATTAGTCGCACTCAATTTTCCTAATAGTTCCTTGTTATAATAGTCTTTTGATAGTACGACAATTGCCCCTCCTTTGTCTGCCGGTCTTACTACAATTTCCTTTTTTTTTTTTCTAGCTGTTTTATTCCTGTTTGGTTTGAGGTTCATATATTCTTTTAAATTTCAACTGGTCCAGTTCCTGCGTCACCATAATCTATTAAATACTTCTATATGTTCATTGTTTTGAGTCGGTGGGTTGAACAGCGATTTTGTTTCTCAGATTACTATGAATAATTCTCCCCTAAGTTTCCAATTCTGTGGTATGAATAGTAGGGGGCTTGGTTAACATGTACTTCTTGATGTTAAGTTTCCTAGTATATTTTTGAATGTCGACATACTTTTCAAATTTATTGAGATTTTTTTGTATTGATTGATTGGTTGGTGACTTGGTATTGATTAATTGGTCTGTACAATGCTGTTTTAGTTTTAATTTATCATTATTTGATGGAGCTTGTATGACTATCTTGGTTTATTTTGGGATTGTGCAATACTGACAAATTACCACATGATGGCGCTTGTAAGGTTTTTCTGAGCCAGGGTCGCACAATATCAAATAACCACTTGAGGGAGTCTATGTAATTATCCGAGTGTTCCTCTACTCAGGGTTGTTAATATGTAACACTAGTATCTGCCACTTGAGGGAGCCTTCTTGATTATAAAGTATTATCTACCTTTCTTCTTTTTAATAATGATATTATTGTTAATATTGGTTTTAATGTATTAATAAAATATTGCATCTTAATAACCTATACGTTTAAGCATAAGAGGAAGCAGTATGATGAACCGACGATGATCACACCGCTGTCACTATGGTAACCTGAATGCCATCTGACATAAATACGGAGACTCTGGCATCTCGGGGTTATCCTTGAGAAAGTCACGTGGTCTGTGACATAACATGTGGGAGGAGCCAGTGACGATCACTGCTGTTTGATACATCTGTTTGACAGCAGCGGCTCTCTGAAAGAGCCTCGTTCACAGCGGCTGACTGCAACTTCTATGCCTCTATGCCTTGACTAACCGGGCACTTGTGAGTGTATCACTGTGCTGTCAAAACCTATGTTCGTATCAATTTAGTTCATTGCGCAATGATGTTTTCTGTTTATTTTGCATAATCTATCGTATGCTGAGACTACATATTGAACCAAAGCGCAACTCATCATCATTATTATCCGTCTGAGAAAAGAGCCCTTTGAATTTTAATTACTAAAGCTATGAACAGGATTGTTAATTATTATAGTGTCTAACCCCTCATTTTTAATGATGGATGGACTGCTGGGCTGATTATTTTATTAAGCCTAATTTTTGATCTATTGTGTTTTTTTTTTTTTCCTTTTTGTTCTTGTTCCCCTAAGTGCACTGATCATTTGAATGTTTTAAATTGATATTAGCACCTTACAAACTTGTAGTATTTTACCAGATGATCTATTGCTGACATTTTGTATCATTGATCATTATTGGTTTATTAATTGTTATATTGGCACGATTTTTATGTTTGCTTATTAGCACCATTGCAGCACGTTTACTACAGGGAATTTATATGCACTTCAAGCACTTTTTATTAACCACTTCAATCCCATGGACGTCATATGATGTCCTGGGCTTTGAGCGGGTATATCTGAATGATGCCTGTAGTTACAGACATCATTCAGATATTGCCGGTTTCAGCCGGCGAATCTCTACACCATAGGAACGATCATAGCGGCCGTTCCGGCGCTTGATCGTTCCTATGGGAGGCGAGAGGGGACGTCCCCCTCCCGCCGCCCTCCGGTGCTTGCTCCGACTCCCCGTTACGATCGGTGAGGCGAAGAGTAGATCCGCTGGCGCCGGATGTAGATCATAGAGATTTCCGGCGGACCAGATGGTCCCCGGAGTCTCTGATCGTCGGAGGCCGGGCGCGATGTTATGACGTCACACCCGGCCTCTCCATTCAAAAAAACGGCGCCGCTTCGGCTGGGAAGCGGCGATCGTTTTATTTTTATTTTTTTATTTCAGGCTTCCCAGCCTAGTGGTGAGATATGGGGTCTTATTGACCCCATATCTCACTATTAAGAGCACCTGACATGTCATATTGCTATTACAAGGGATGTTTACATTCCTTGTAATAGGAATAAAAGTGATCAATTTTTTTTTATTTTCAAAAAAGTGTCAAAATAAAAAAAAAAAAAAATATATAATATAATTAACAATTAAAAAAAAAAAAAAAAAATTTTAAAGCGCCGCTGTCCCCGTGTGCTCGCACGCAGAAGCGACCGCATACATAAGTCCTGCCCACATATGAAAACGGTGTTCAAACCTATACATGTGAGGTATCGCCGCGAACGTTGGAGCGAGAGCAATAATTTTGGCCCTAGACCTCCTCTGTAACTCAAAATATGTAACCAGTAAAAAAATTTCAAGCGTCGTCTATGGGTATTTTTAAGTACCGAACATTGGCGCCATTCCACGAGCGTGTGCAATTTTGAAGCGTGACATGTTAGGTATCTATTTACTCGGCGTAACTTCATCTTTCACAAAATGGGCTAACTTTACTGTTTTTTTTTTTTTTTTTTAAACACAAAACAGTTTTTTCCCCATAAAAATCCGTTGGAAAAATTCCTGCGCACATACTGTGTGAGATAAAAAGTTGCAACAACCGCCATTCTATTCTCTAGGGTCTTTGCTAAAAAAACATATATAATGTTTGGGGGTTCTATGTAATTTTCTAGCAAAAAAATTATGATTTTTACATGTAGGAGCAAAGTGTCAGAATTGGCCCGGTATTGAAGCGGTTAATCACATTTCCTATTTTCACTTCTTTTTGGAGTGAGGCGTGCATTGATTGATTGATTGGTGGAGGGCATTAATATTTATTTTTACTAGTACGGCTTTTTAATCACTCTTGTGCACTGTATGCACCTTTATTGATCACATTATTTACCTGCATCATATTTGCGTACCATATGAAGCGAGACGTGCATTGATTGAGAATTAATTAGAGCTCTTCAATTTTATATAATTATATAATTTTACTTATGAGCATGGCTTCTGACCACTTTTATGATTGATAGCAGCTTTATTTACTTATTTTTCAATCACCAATTATTTTTTCAATCACTAATTATTGAATCGCTATTTATCTCCATTTCAGCGCTTGTTTTTTTAATATTTTATTACAGTTTTTAGGCTGCATTCGCACCTGAGCATATCGTTTTCAAGCGTGTGTTTTTGTTTTGTTTTTTTTGTTTTTTTTTTTTTTTTTTGCTGCTTTTTTACAACCTTTTTTTTATAAATCGTTTTAGACTTGTATTACAAGTGTTTTACAGGTTCAGGCGTTTTTGTTTAGCCAATATAAAGCACTAGGGGGAGAATAGGGAGAGGAAATTAGGGGTGGAGAGATGCTATTTGAGCGTTTTTCTGCTCAAGTCGGGCGTTTCTATTGAAGTCTATGGGGACAGAAATGCTTGTAATCTGTCCAAAAAGAAGCTTGTGTTTTGAGCTTCAGACGTTTTGCTTCAGGCGACAAAACGCTCATATGTGAACAAGTTGCCATTGAAACAAATGGGGTTTTGCTTGTTGGGCGTTTTGGAAATTTGAGATGAGTGGTTTACGAGCTGAAAATGCTCAGGTGTGACTGCAACATTAAGGAACTTGGTAGGTAGGTTTTCCAAACATCTAGTAGAACTAACCACAATTCTTCTGTCTCAGCTGCTCCTGTCTCCCTATCAAGAAAGGGATCCCATTAATTTGCAGGGATTTACCCCTCATTTCATGTTTTGGGACAGAAAGCGAAGGTAGATCTCCCCAATAGGACACGGATGGCAAAACGATTTTTTTTTTTTTTTTTTTTTTTTTTTAGCACTCCCTTACTCTATCCAAAATGAAAAGTTCTACCCATAGTTTTCTTTAACTATGTGCAAGTGTAACTGGGAAAATTGATGCTGTTTTAAAGGCAAAAGGTGGACAAGCTAAATATTAAATGTGTTTTTTTTTTTTTTTTTTTTTTTTATTTTATCATACATTTTGCATGTTTATTGATTTAAAAAAATATATATATTTTATTGCTTTTTTAAAGCATCCTAACGTTGCAGGATTTTCTCACAAGTATGTAAAACTTGTGTGCACAGTACTATATTTTGTGCATCAGTGTCTTTAGCCTACCCTTTAGCCCCTTTCACATTGTCGGACCGTTTAGGTCCGTCTGTCAGTTTTGTCGGCGGACCTGAACGGGCGCTCCATGCTAGTCTGTGGAGCGACGGATGTCAGCGGTGACATGTCCGCTGACATCTGACCTGGTCCGATCCCCTAAAATCATCCGTCCCTATCGGATCGGGTGAGATCTGTTGAAAACGGACATGCTGTCCGTTTTCGTCCGATATCTCCATAGTAACCAGCTGCGCTCAACAAGCCCCTCCCCGCTCAGTGAGCAGAGAGGGACCTGTCATCCGCCGGCTCAGCGGCAATCAACGGAGAGATCTCCCGCTGAGCTGGCGGACAGAGGCAGACTCCAAGGCAACAAATCCACCTCGTGAGAATGATGCCTTACATCAAAGCCACCTTTACATCACAATCCCCTCTTTAAATCAGTGTCCTCACCTTCCCCCTTCACATCACAACCCAACCCCCCTTAACATCACAGTCCCCCCCCCCCCCCCCCCCCTTTACATCTGTGTCCATAGTCCCCCTTTATATCACAGTTCCACAGTGGCCTCAGTTCTCCTATACATTGGAGTGCCCCTTTATGTTGTAGTGTCCTTCACATTAGAGCTGCGCGATTAATCGTTGAGAATCGTTATCGCAATTTTTTAAAATTTTTTTTTTTTTTTTTTTCCCCCCCTTGCGATCATGACAAAGTATTTCCTGATTCTTTCTATGCAGAGAATTCTCTCTGCTCTGGTGAAGCTGACAGCCCTCAAGAGGGGAAAAAACAAAACAAAAAACTGGGCAGTCTGCCAAGTATCACATCATTCTTTAGCAGTGGAACTAAGTATGAACATTGTAATGATTTGTTCTTTAGATCAAAGACATACACTTGGGTGTGTGAATGAGGGAAGTTTAACCACTTAAACACTAAACCTTTTTCTGACATTTGTTGGTTTCAAGTTAAAATAATTTTCTTTTGCTGGAAAATTACGCAGAACACCAAATATATATACATATATTTAAAATATAATTTTTTTTTTTTTTTTTTTTTTTTTTTTTTTTAGTAGAGACCTTAGAGAATACTTTTTTGGAAAAAATTACACTTTAATGAATTAAACCTAACCAGTAAAGTTAGCCCAATTTTTTTTTTTTTGTATAATGTGAAAGATTTTACGTCACGAGAATCGTGAACTTTATTCTAAGCAAAAAAATTGATTCTCATTTTGGCCAGAATCGTGCAGCTCTACTTCTCATTAGTGCTCCGTTACAACACCGTGCCTCTTTAACCACTTCAGCCCCAGAGGATTTGGCTGCTCAATGATCTGGCCATTTTTTGCAATGCGGCACTGCTTCGCTTAACTGATAGTTGCACCCAAACAAAATTGACGTCCCCCCCCCCCCCCCCCAAAAATAGAGCTTTTTTTTATGGTATTTGATCATCGCAAAAGGCCAACCAACATACAGCTATGTCGGTTTGCCCAGGGGAGCCAACCTGCCGCAATACAACTGCAGTGTCTGGTCGGGAAGGGGTTAAATCACAATGCCCCTTTCAGTGCAAGCCTTCCCTGCACAGCCCTATCTTTTGCAGGGCAGAGGCACTTGTCAGCCTGCCTGTAATGTGCTCTCCTGAGTCTTCCACCTGGCTGCCACTGTGTCTTCCTCACAGCAGGAAGTTGGCTATGTTTGAAGGTCTGTGGTAATCGATACTCTTCCTTTAAAAACAGTATTGCATTTTACAATAAGTTAATGGTTCTAACATTGCAATGATTATTGTTTTTGTTCTTTTTCAGGCCTATGTTGACAAATTTAAATTTCAGAGCATAACTGCTGATGAAACCTTGGCATTTTATTTAGATTACTTCCCAGAGCTTAAAGCAAAGAATGTTGATAAAATCAAGGGTAAGGCTAAATCAACACTTAATTCCAACCTTTGTATTATATGTAGATGATTTTTTTTTTCCTCTATACTTGTACATTCTTTCATCCTGTGTTTTTTTTGCAAAGCGTTCCTTTTCACCAGTCTAGAGAAAAAAAAAAAAAAATAATTTAGATATAGATATATCCCTTGCATCTTCTATTCATACAAAATGCAGATGCTGTGTTCAATTTATATTGCACATCTGAGGCCTTTTTTGAGGGTGAGAATCTTAATCACTGGGCACAATGTATTGGCCCAAGTATGTTTCTTCCTAAAAGTAACTTTGAATTACACTGCAGAAGATCCCAGGTGTGTGTTTTTTTTTTTTTTTTTTTGCATCCTCAGGCCACCGGTGAGCCTTTGTGCCAGCTGACACACGAAGGCAGGCTATAGATTATCATATAACAAAAAATAGGAAAGGGAACCAATAGGATGGAGTACATCACAGTACCAGCCGGCATTTATCCACACACTCAATATAAGTGGGGCTCAGTGACCAAAAAAGAATATGAAAAAATGAGCAGGAAGACGACACAGTACCAAGTGCTACATAGGTGAGCCCTGGGAAATTACCAGAATTGTATAATAGTGAATTTAATAATTTTTTGAAAAAAGACCAATTGTAGAAAATACAACATGTCAACACCTAACACTATAAATAGACATTATAAGTCTGGGGACAAGGGCTAACTACCAACACACGAGACAAAACGATGGACACCACCCAAATAAAATATAGTCACCAATAATGCACTGTATATACAGATGAAGTTAAACGCATCACCAAACAAGCCTATTTTGCATTAGATTGAAGGCAATGGCAATATTAAAAAAAAAAAAAAAAAAGTATCTGTGTATCTGTGTATCTGTCTATCTGTCTATCTGTCTATCTGTCTATCTGTCTATCTGTCTATCTGTGTATCTGTGTATCTGTGTATCTGTGTATCTGTGTATCTGTGTATCTGTGTATCTGTGTATCTGTGTATCTGTGTATCTGTGTATCTGTGTATCTGTGTATCTGTGTATCTGTGTATCTGTGTATCTGTCTATCTGTCTATCTGTCTATCTGTCTATCTGTGTATCTGTGTATCTGTGTATCTGTGTATCTGTGTATCTGTGTATCTGTGTATCTGTCTATCTGTCTATCTGTCTATCTGTCTATCTGTCTATCTGTCTATCTGTCTATCTGTCTATCTGTCTATCTAATCTTATCTATCGCGGCTGTGTGACAGGGTCAGTCCAATGAGTGAGAACAGAAAAGCCATCTACAGATCATATGTGGTTCACTTAGCTATGAAGGGTAATCAGAGCTGCAAGTCCACAGATTGATGTGATCCAAGAAGGCTATGACTCGCCTATGAGCGATTTAAAGTTGCTATTATTTGGCAAACTTTCACTGGAACAACATAATGAATGGTGGTCCGTTCAAGAACAATAGCTTAATTCAGGATGCAAAATTGGCAGTGGTTCAGATAGCAATAATTAATGTCACAAATGAATCATTTACTTACTGTCTATATGGAACTGTGAAGGCAGCACTATGCAGCGCAGCCCTGAGTTGCTGGTCAGGGCTTCCAGGTGCTTCCGTGACATCTCCACATTGCTGCAAAGCTGAACAGCAGCTCCAAGAAAGGTCGCTCACGGAGCTAAGTAGACTGGCTGGCTGCCACACTGAAAAGACCGCTACCGTGTCTCATATGCTTGGGACACAGCTGATGCCATGGACCGGGAAACAGTGGGGTGGCATCTAGCCTTGAGAGGAGTGACGTTAACATGTCACGGAACCCCGGATTTTTTAGAACTAGGCCCCCTAGCTTAGACCAGTTTAAATGCACACAAATTTGGCTCAGCTTTATTTAACTCACAGGAGAATCAAATTAGGCATGTGTTTAATCCAGACCAACAGTATGTTTTTGACAGAATTAACCCTTAAGGAATAGAACCACAGCATCTCCACAAATATAAAAAAATAAAGAAGAAAGAAAACTTGACAATTTTAAGAAATAAAAAATAACTTTAAATGAAAAAATAAAGAGTTAAATAGATTATGGTAGTGCACTCACAGCATGATCTAAGGATGTCAATGGCTATATAGGAACAGAATAAACTCACGGCCGGAACTAGCCATTATCAAAAAAAAAAAAAAATTTATAGCTACCTAAGGAAAACAGGCACCAACATTTTGTGTATATAAAAGAAATAAAAAAAGGGAAGTGTTAGTGTATTAAACATATATCTTATAGAATGTTTTTGAGACTATATTTTTTGAGAAAAACCGGTATAAACTTAATCTATTTCTTGAAAAGTGAGTTTGAGAAGAAAATTAATCCTGAAAAACTTGAAGATTTAGTTCTCTATTGATTCCGTGCGGAATCAAAACATTTTAATTTATATATCCAGAATTTTTCTTTTTTAAGGAGACTCTATCAAAATCACCTCGTCTCTTACTAAGTTGCAGAGCATAAATTCCCTTCATCCTCAGCCCATCAGGTTTGGACTGGTTGTGTAAAAGGAAATGCTAAGCTAATGGACTTTTTGGCCCCTTATGTTTAATGTCCCCGAGATGCTCACTGATGTGGACACGTAACTGACGCTTATTACAGGAAGATTGCAAACTATAGATCACTTTAGTAGTAGCACAGTTGAGTATTATCCACATTGGTGAACATCTCGGTACGCTCAACATAATGACAAATCTGACAATGCCCACACAGGAACATCCCTTTCGATCTTGGAAAGGTAATGGTAATTATTTTCCAGGGCTCACCTATGTGGCACTGGGTACTGTCGTCTTCCTGACTCATTGCTCATTTTTTCATAGGCTATAGATGATGCGTTTTTTTTTTTTTTTTTTGTTTCCTCAGAGTCACCCCAGACAATCTCTAAGGGGTTTTGTGGCTCTTTGGATCCCTTTTAGTGGAAAAGCAGGAGTAGACCCATTACCTTATCTTGACTGGGTTCCAGGGCCACTGACTGTGCTATGCACCTGCATGTGACATGAGGAGGGGTAGAAGCGTTCCCTGCCCTCCTGCCTGTTGCCCCCCAGTTTGACCGGAACACGCGGGGGATTCATTTATGGTAGGAGCGAAATGATCCCTGGGTGCTGGTGGCAGGATTAGCCAGGCTTTTTTAGGTGACAGAAAAGTCCAAATTACACAGCACAAACACTGTGCTGTATGACCTGCTTTCAAGGAACAGGTCCAAATTGCAGCTCTTAGGCCTGGTTTACACCATGTGCACAGAGGTGAGATTTTCTGCACACGTTCTGCAAGGGCACAAAGAAAACAATTTGTTCTCAATGTGTTCACAACACTGGTATCGTGTGCAGTTTTTTCTGAGCAGGAATCTGCATCGTGTATTCAGTTTTCTGTGTGGAAAAAAACTGATGCCATATCAACATTGTGGTGTGAACAGGGCAGAAGAGGAAAGTGATGACACAGGGTGTGATGTCTGTCTGCGCATTCAAAAAATGCGCAGGGGGGGGGGGGGGGGAGTCGAGGTGCATAAAAACTCACTGAAACGTGCATGAGAACTGATGTGAACTCGTATATTTGCAAATGAAATGTTTTTTTTTTTTTTTTTTTTTTTTTTTTTCTATCAGTGTTTTTACTGCATGTATGGTGTGAATGAGGCCTTAGTTATCAAACAATATAACACATTTCTATCAGCACAAATGACCTTAATCACTAAATAGTGATGTGTGGTAGGTGATATAACAAAAAAATCTCACCAAAGAACAAAAAAAATTAAAAAGCTGAAAAAATACCCCCCACCTGGCTGCTGCGCACACACAGAATAAAATAAAATATAAAATATACATAACAAAACAGTGTTGCGCTTCCTAAATAACTCCCAATAAATCCTTAAATAAGAATATGTGATTAACTTGCAATATAGCAAGATACTGAGTGCACAATCAAATATTCGTGTTCCCTGACGGGAATAGTGAAAAATACACAATAATGAAATATACATGTTCCCTTTAGTGGGAATAGTGAACAATAAACAAAGTCCACACACTCAAAAAATGAATGGAATAAAAATAAGAGTCCAAATGCACAAATATAATCCTCAATCTTCTGCACAAAAAACGCACAACACACCACCAGTGCATAAACGTTGAAAATGCAAGCGCTCTCCTCCACCTCAATATCCTAGCTGCTCACCTCACGTTCTGACCCCTGTTTCTTCAGAAGGTCAGAAAATGAGGCCTTAGTGTTTTTCACCAAAAACTCCTTCAAGAACATCCACTTATTGCCAGATTCTGTAAGGCATTATCCAGTAAAAGACCGGTTAAGGGAAAAATGTCTTAGTTGGGACTTGTCTTTTGTTCTTAAGATTTTGAACCATTATCAGAAGATTCTTTGTTTTTTGTTCTTGAAGACAAGTTTTTCTGGGACCGTTGGGTTCACCGCACAGAATTGGTAAAATCCAAGCTCTCTTTGTTTGAGACCCAGCTTTTTTTGCCAAAAAGCTCTTTAGCTTCTCAACCGTCACAAAACATATCGCTGCCATCTTTCTGTAGCCAGCCTTCTAATGATGAGGAAGAGAGGCTCATTCTTTTTGATGATTATAAAATGTTTTTTTATCCTGTCTTAGTGTTTTGAAAGACTTTTGCATTTCAGAGGCCTTGTTTTGCTTTTCGCAGGAAAGAAAGCTTCCAAAGTTACTTTGGCCAGCTGGATTACGTTTGCTATTTTGGAGGCTTGCAAGTCTGCGCAATTTCTGAATGTACATTTGACTAGAGCAGGGGTCTCCAAACTATGGCCCTCCAGTTCAGGAACTAAAATTCCCATCATGCCTAGTCATGTCTGTGAATGACAGTTTTACAAAGCCTCATGGGACGTGTAGTACCGCAACAGCTGGAGGGCCATAGTTTGGAGATCCTGGACTAGAGCATTGGCTAAATCTTGAGCCACTTGGTCAAATTTCTCCATGTTTGTACAGCATTACCGCTTAGCCAAGATCAAGCTTTTGGAGGAAGGTCTGTCCCCCCCCTTTAGGTAGTAAGTTTTTGCTCTCCCCTCAAGGGCTGTCCTAGAAGATGACTGGGGGGAAATCCAGAGTGCACTTACTGTTGACTATTTCCAGTAGCACAATCCTTCCATATTTAATGGATTATGTTTCTTTTTTATGGTGGTGTATTTTTCAGAGTCATCCTTTCGGTTTTCATATAAACTGACTGCGTGTCTCTGGAGGACCACCATTTTTTTCTGATTGAGCAATGTGTTTTCTGTCCCAGTGGGAGCAGCTCTATCTCAGGGGCTAGACTACTGGAAATAGGCTTACCTGTAAACTAACGCATGATTTTTAAGTGGACTTGCCATTTCACTTATTCAGAGAGCTTGTTGAAGTGATGTGCTTCCATTTAATTACAATCAACTTCCTTGATTACAGATAGTGGATTGTTCAGTCTACCACCAGATCTGCTGGTATCTTTATCTTTTGTGATGCCGCTTCTTCAGAATGTGGGTCTCAATAGCCAAACTGTTAAATTTAGCGTTTGTAAGGTAGGATGGAATACCGGACCTTGCGAGAGAAGGTCTGGACGTGACGGTAGGGTCCATGGGCCACAAGAATCACTGACTTCCCTTCCTGCTTGATCGTGCAAGGAAGTCGTGGAAGCAGAACAGGAGGGAATGCATAAATCAGTGAAAACTGATTCCACGGGAATACCATGGCATCTATCCGCATGCCAGTGGATCTTTTGTTCTTGACACAAAGTTGTCGATCTTTTTGTTGAACCTGGACGCAAACAGATCCACGTCCAGAATTCCCCATTTTTGACATATTGTCAGATGTCAGGGTGAGAGACCATTCTCCCGGGAACATCTGCGGGCAACTCAAGTTACCACCTTCTAGGTAACTGGTAGGAAGGATTTTCCTTTCTGCAGATTCTTGGTTATCAACCACCAACTGAGGATTTGGCGCACCTTTTGGAGACAAACTCATTGGGAAGTCTAGAGCGTGTAACGAGGAGACGGGGACTCTCGAAACGCTAGTTTGTACCCTAGAGTTGTTGAGGAGGCCACCCATTTGTCTCGCACTCTTCCTGCCGGATGCTTGAGAACTGCAGAAGTCTCTCCCCCCCCCCCCCCCGCCCCTTCATAAGGAGGCCTTAGTACTTTGTTTTGTAGGCTTCCTTCCCCAGGACCTTTTTTGTCCCTGGGGTTGACTGAGTTTACCTCTTGAACTTGACAGTGGAGGCCGTCAAGACTGCCTGGAGGCTGATGGGCACTGGAGAAGAAGCTAGTTTAAATGAAATACGCTTACTCCTTTTCCTAACTGGCAAAAGGGAACTCTAACCATTAGAGATTCTTTGGATGTATTTATCCAGATCATCCCCAAACAGCCGTTCACCGCAAAAGAGAAAACGAGCCAGGAGCTTTTTGCATGGCTCTTTTCGGCTGACCAATTTTTCAACCATAGTATTCTACACATATGCACCAGCCCAAGCGTAAGGCGTGGGGCCTAGAGAATAGAATCTCTCATAGCGTCTATTGCAAAACATAACGCCCCCTGGTAGTTCGGCCAACGCTTGGGCCTGCTGATCAGGAATAATCTTGAGCACCTGTTTAAACTGGTCTCAAGGATTGACATACACCAATTGCTGCAGCGCAGGCTGAGTTACTGAACCTGTCAGAGAAAAGTGTTTTTTAATAGGAGTTCCAACTTCTTATCCGTTGGATCCTTAAGCATTTGAGCATTGTCTACCGGACAAGTCAAACTTTTATTGATAGAGGATATAGCAGTGTCAATTGCTGGAATTTCCCATTTTTTTAATTTTTTTTTTTTTTATTACATTTTTCCTCCATAGGATAAAGTGTTGAAAACTTTTTCAGAGGGTAAAACTGCTTATCAGGGTGATCCCACTCAGAATACATAAGCTTTTCCAGCAATGAATGGATAGGAAAAGCATGAACAGCTTGGGGAGGCTTTAGCGAACCCAAACAAGAAGTAGGTTTATCGACCGACTCAGTTAAAGGTAGCATGAATGTGGAGCGGATCAATTCAGTAAGAGATTGTACCATCAATCTTTCAGATGGTGAACCTGATCCTTCCGCATTTGACCCCTCAGAGGAACCTGTTCAGCCTCTTCCTGGTCCCCTGAGAGAAATTAATCATCTCCTGCCCCTGGTTCCTCAGTTTGAGGGCCCTTGGTAAAAGAAGGGGGACCTGTCGTGCTTAGCCCCATTCTGGGATGCGATTGAAGCCACTATTCTCTGCTCCAACCCCAATATAGTTGAGGAAAAAACCTCTTGAGTAACATAGACAGGGGCTGCAGTGTTGGTAACAGTTGCAACACCTGACGGCCCAGATGGCTTACTCTGACCAGCCACCTCAGAACTCTCAGGGGAGGATGCCATTTTTTTAGAGATGTTCTAGGCTTTTTTGAGCTTGGAGTCTCTCTTGAGCCCTTTTTTTGGGGTGTTTCTAGCCCCCCTTCTGACCATAGCCCGATGCACAAATGCAGAGGTACTAAAAGAAGTCGAATCCACTGCTTTAGCAATAAGTCCAGCCACTGCCGCTGCTATTAACGCTCAGCCTGAAACCATTTGTAAATGTGCCAAGGGGATGCCTGTCACCAACCTGTTACATGCCCCTTTTTGCTTGTGTCCCCCCGACATCTGCAGCCAGCAAAAATGGAGCTTTTAAACATACTCCCACGCTGGACTTTGCTGCACACTAACGCCGCGCTAAGCCCTGCCCCTTCGGTCACATCTCGCCCCCCCTCTTTCAAAAGAGGGTTTTCCCGTGCAAGCGTGGGCCTCTGACCTGAGACAAGCCGCTGTGCAGGGGTGGTGAAAGAAACTGAGCGGCATTGCCAATCATTTTGGCTTCCCCCTATGCAGGGGGAGAGCTTTGTCCAGGTGGGGGGTTATTAGTGGAAGAAAATTCCGGAGGGAAGCCTGCTGTTTCTGCTGCACAGCGTGATCTTTGAGGAAAGGGTACATTATGACAAGGTACGTGCTCTTTACAGCCTCCAGTGGTGACTCTTAGGCATGACAACATTTTTACTTTTTTTTAAAGGAGACATTTCATAAGAAAAGTTAAAAATTCCTTAGAAACACCCACTTACCTTTCCCACCGCAGGGATTTCTGTGGTATTCACCCCTCACGGTGGGCTCCGTTACCAAACCTTCAGGAACCGAGGACCCTCAGGGAACCCACACTCCTGGACCCGTAAAGCACCCCACCAGTAAAACTTTATGGCTGAAAACACCAAAGCACTGGATCCTGGGGTCCATTTCTCTAAAAAAAGAAGCGTTACAGGCAAAACCTTGTTTCTTTGGACACGAGGCCCGGGTACCATTAAATTTGGCCTAGAAAAGAGACTTGAATGGATCCAGTTGCATAGCTTGCCCCAGCAAAGGAATCTTCCAGTGGAGCACAGCACATCTTTACTCGTGACCAACACCTAAGACACTGGCGAACAAACTGGTACTCCCAGTAGTGGGAGGGGGTGATATAGGGAGTGGACTTCCTGTGTTAGGGTGTGCCAGTGTCCACCACCTAAAGGTGGCCTATAACCCACATAGTAACTACTATAGCTCTGTGTCCCGTGATGTACTTCAAAGAAAAGGATTTAACAGGTGGGCTGTTATAAAAATCCTATTTTTTGCTGCCAAGCAGTAGTTTGTATGTATTATTCTAATTATCTTGTAAATGCACATTACTGAAGGTTTTTTTCTTTTACTTCAGGCCTGGAATTTCACCATTGGCTAGATACCCCTGGTTGGCCGGCCTTTTTGCCAGACCTGTCTTCTGGCACTTCGCTCATGAAACCAGCTGATGAGTTGGCTGATCTCTGGTCATCTTCTCCACTGAATATGCAAGATATTGGAAAAATGGATGTTTCTTCTTGGAAAACCTATCAGATGATCTACTTTTTGGATCAGGTTCTTGCAAAGTCCCCTCTACCACCTGGTAAGAAAATAAGTTGTGTTAAACCAGAACTTAATCTCACTAAATTAACAATTTCCCAAAACGGTTACATTCATGGCATGACGTGAATGATAACTGTCAGTTGCTTGTGCTCTAAGATGACCGCTGCCTTAGCTGTGAAGAATGGGGGATCATTCTGCTTTAAGTAAAGTAATGGCACACTTGTGAGAGTTAAATACCTGTTTCAAATATAACATGCACTTGATGGCAACCAATAAATGGTAGGAATTTAAGTAAAAGGCAGTCTGCTGAAGCTTCATTTATTTATATTTCTTATTCTATTTTACAAAGGTAATGTGGAAGAGCTTGGAAAATATTACACAAAGATTTCAGAAGCCACCAATGCTGAACTCCGTCTTCGCTGGGCTCAAATTGTGCTGAAAAATGATTACCAGGATCATTTTTCTAAAGTCCGTGATTTCTTGTACTGCCAGGTATGTGAGTGGGAAATGTAGCCAACATATAGTAGGTGGAATTAAAAACCTGCATTTTAATCCTAGAGCAATTTTTACTGGTCATACATTTCAGACTTGATGGAACCTAGCAAGTAAGTGGCCTCCTTCTATTTGTAGCAAGACAGCTCTCTTGCTATTAATATATTGTGTACACACAGACACACTAGCATGAGGGTACTTTTTACAAATGCACACAAGACCATTTATCTTTGAGGGACTGGTAGGTATAGAATGGATGTCAAGGGGAAACCCACGCAAAAAATAAATGGCACGAGTTTCCCCCTAAAATCTATGCAAGACCCTTTATTGGAGCATGGAGTCTGGCCCTCCGAACCATTACTATCCATATGCCCTCAAAATGGAGAGAGGGTGGTGGGAGCTTCCTTGCCAGAGGTGCATTGGCAAACTTTTTTTTGACAAGTCCTTTTTACAAAAACAAAAAAACAAAGTCTAGCTATGCAGATTCATGTCACAATGAATAACACCTGCCTGAAGGAAAGCATCCTACCAACATGCTCTGCCGCTCACTTTTTCAATGAATTCCCTCTCTTGGCCTCTGTCACTTTGGCTGGAGATTCCTGGTCACTAAATAAATAAGCCTGAGCAATGTCACTGGTTGGCCAAGTACAGGATGGGTTCTGGCACTCTCTACCACTTAACCATTGACAGGTAGGAAAGGGAGCTGATACACACAAGAAATAAAAAAATATATGTGTGTGTATTTCTCTCGCTCTCGTTTCTAGTTAACCACTTAAGGACCAAGCCTCTTTCTGTGATTTGGTGTTCACTAATTAAAAACAAGTTTTTTTGTTTTTTTTTTGCTAGAAAGTTACTTCGAACCCCCAAACATATATATTTTTCTAACACCTTCGAGAATAAAATGGCGGTCGTCGCAATACTTTCTCACACCCTATTTGTGCAGTGGTCTTACAAGCCCACTTTTTTTTTTTTTTTTTTTGAAAAAATACACTTTTTTTTAATTAAAAAAATAAGACAACAGTAAAGTTAGCCCAATTTTTTTTTTTTTTTTTTATATTGTGAAAGTGATACCCAACCTGTCACACTTCAAAATTGCGCACGCTCGTGGAATGTCGACAAACTTTTACCCTTAAAAATCTCCATAGGCAAGGTTTAAAAAAATTCTACAGGTTGTATGTTTTGAATTAGAGGAGTTCTAGGGCTAGAATGATTGCTCTCGCTCTACCGATCAGGGCGATACCTCACGTGTGGTTTGAACAGTTTTTATATGCGGGCGCTGCTCAAATATGCGTTCGCTTCTGCACACGAGCTCAGCAGGACGGGACGCGTTTACTTTTTTACACTGTTCTTAAAAAAAAAAAAAAAAAAAGTGTCACTTTTATTCCTATTGCAAGCAATGTAAACATCCCTTGTAATAGATAACAAGCATGACAGGACCTCTTAAATATGAGATCTAAGGTCAAAAAGACCTCAGATCTCATATTTACACTAAAATGCAATAAAAAAAAAAAAAAAAAAAGAGTCAAAAATGTTGCTTTAAGAGCTACGGGCTGAAGTGAGGTGACATTTTGATGTCGCTTCCGCCCTGGAATGGTATGGAGACGGGTAGGGGCCATCTTCCACTCACTTGTCTCCATACCAAACCAGGGAGAGGACCCGATCGCCTCTGCCGCTACCAATGGCTCCGGTAAACCGCGGAGGGCACCGGAGAGCGGTGGGACGGCCCTTTCCCACTGCCGTTAAATGATCTTGCGGCGAATCTGCCGCAGAGACCACTTTTACTTGAAACCAGACCGCTCACTGAAGAGGATCTCGGGGTTATGGTAGCTAGCTGCTGCCATAACGATGGTGGTACGTCGGCAGAATGGCACGGCTGGGCAAATGGGCGTACCTGTAAGTCCCATTTGAATTTCCCTCCATGCCATTGCGTGCGCGCCGCCAGTTGGGTCGCGGGTCCTGCAGACTCGATCGCCTCACTGAGAGGACGAACAGGGAGATGCTGATGTAAACAAGCATCTCCCCGTTCTGCCTAGTGACAGTGTCACTGATCTCTGCTTCCTGTCATCGGTAGCAGAGATCAGTGACTTGTCACAGCTAGCCCATGCCCCCTACAGTTAGAATCACTCCCTAGTACTGACTTAACCCCTCCCCGCCCCCTAGTGGTTAACCCCTTCACTGCCAGTGTCATTTACACAGGAATCAGTGCATTTTTATAGCACTGATTGCTGTATAAATGACAATGGTCCCAAATATGTGTCAAAAATGTCCGATGTGTCCGCCATAATGTCGCAGTCACAATAAAAATCACTGATTGCCTCCATTACTAGTAAGAAAAAAAATTAATAAAAATGCCATAAAACTATCCCCTATTTTGTAAACGCTATAACTTTTGCGCAAACCAATTAATAAACGCTTGTTGGGTTTTTTTATTTTTTTTAAGGTGTTTATTTTCATTTTTAAACAAAAAAAGGAAAACAAAACAAAGTGCAGACTGTCCTTACATATATGTATAGTGCAAGCAGCTTAATTGAGACGAAATAAATAATGAATAAATGAACGATTAAGCAGTCTGGAGAAAACATAAATACCCCAAAAACAGAAACTAACACCATCCACACACTCACTCATTCAAGCTCACAGCACACACACGACCCTACAACAGGAGTATATTTTCAGAAACCCACAGGCAGTAGATTTTTAAACCTTTAAAAAAAAATAATAAAATCTCTATCCATTTGTGTAGGTGTATATCGAGTATTGATCACTCGATCACAGTAGCATAACACTCGCTGAGAGAGCTGTGAAGAGAGGACATCCCCCCCCCCCAGAAGTCCTCCGAGACGTCTAGCCACGGTTGCCATATTTTAGTGAACTTCTTAGGGCATGCCCTGCTTTTATATATCAATTTGAATTTGGGGAGGATCCCATGAACAATGCGGAAAAAAGCGTGGGCCGAAAGGGGACCCGTTTCCTTCCAATGTAGTAAAATTGTTTTACGTGCATAAAATAACTATACGTATCAAAGTCCTGGCATGAGTGCGAGGAACAACCCCCAAAAGTTCAACCTCTTGGGTATGAGGTATCGGTAAGTGTAGTTTGTGATTGAAAAAAAAGCAAACAGATCCTTCCACAAGGTTGCAAGTCCAGAGCATGTCCAGAACATATGAAAGAAATTTGCAGCAATCGTGTTACATCTAGCGCATGCAATATCTCGGCCCAGACCCATCTTAACCAACCTAGCTGGTGTATAGTGTAAATGATGTATACACTTAAACTGTATCAGGAGATCAGCCGTGCTAATGATATCCTGAAAACATATTTCCGTTGCCTCTTCCCAATCCTTTTCAGAAAGCTCAGGCATAGACAACTTTTCTTTGAAACTATTTTACCTCCTAATTCCAGGTCTTTCTGAAGATCTCCACAAGTGGTCCTTGGCTTTTGGACAACCCTTCTGATAATTCTTTTCACTCCTCTGTCAAATCTTGCGAAGAGCACCTGGTAAAGGCTGGTTTATGGTGAAATTATGTTCTTTCCACTTCTGGATTCTGGCCCCAACAGTGCTCACTGGAACATTTAGAAGTTTAGAAATCCCTCTGTAACTAATGCAATCAGTATGTTTTGCAAAAATAAGGTTGCAAAGGTTTTGAGAGCGCTCTTTGCTTTTACCCATCGTGAGATGTTTCTTGTGTGACACCTTGGCAATGAGACACCTTTTTATAGGCCATTAGTTGAGACTGAACCAGCTGATATTAGTTTGCACTGACAAGGGGCAGGATTGCTTTCTAATTGCTGACAGACTTCAGCTGGTGTCTTGGCTTTCCATGCCTTTTTGCACCTCCCCTTTGTTCATGTGTTCAATACTTTTCCTTGTGTCATTCCATTTTATTACACATAACCTAATTTCTGAACTTATTTGTTTTGGTTTCTTTGTATGCATGGGTTGTTACCGACGTAAAAAAGGCATGTCAATCGCATCTTTTTAGAAATAAATTTACCTAGGAAAATGGTCAATGTTTTTATTTTATCCGCTGTACAAGCAAAAATTCCAGCATTCTGAAGAATGAACGAAGAGACAAAATTTCAGTCCGAATTTGTGTTCCTACTCAAGTATTAAATTCAAGCAGCTTGCATGTTCACGGAAAGGTCGGCGGTGGAAACCACTTTTTTTTTTTTTTTTTTTTTTTCGCTCTCATCAGCTTGGTTACATCACTAGTGACATTTATACCACCTATAGCTAGTTTGAGACTGGTTAATAATATTAGGTTTAAGTATACGATATCTATCTAGCATACATTTTTTTTTTTTTTTTTTTTTTTAATAATTTGTTATTTCAAGTGTCCTGTTAACCAACCAATAAACATGAACATATTTTCTCATTGTGCTTCCAGGGAAAACAGAAGTACACGTTGCCATTATACCGTGCTATGAAAGCTGGATCAGAGGCAGCTCGTGCTCTAGCCACAGAAACTTTCCACCAGACATCTCCACAGCTTCATCACAATGTCCGCAGTTATGTGAAAAAAATCCTGGGAGTGTAAAAACATTACATAAGATGAAGACACCAGAAACGCACAGTAATATATACTGCACTCAACATCCATCTCCTGGCATACAGAAATAGATTTTTATAGCTTAGCAATTAAATTAAAATTGTTTAATGAAACTTATATTAATACTGTGCTGGTAGCATTCAAATAATATACTAACTAAACATTTTTATATGGCGATTAGCCAGCTCGAATACTTACATTTAGGCTTTGAATAACTTCTACCACCAAGTGGAGTACTATGAATTCTTCCATTAGCTTTGTAAGTTAAGGGAATTGGTATTCCAGAATTAAACTGACACAGTGGGAGAGTGATTCAGGTCTTGCATTTAAAATGTAATTTCACAAATAATTTTTTTTTTTTTTTTACAAAAAGAGAGGACTGTTTATTATTACATACCCCCTACAATATGTCCATGGTATATGCTGCCTCAGACTAGAACTCATCACCATTACTATGTCAATAGCTTGATGTTTGCCTTACATATGTAAAGTTGGGAACAGCTGCAAGAATATCATATTGTGTCATTTTTGCTTAATATAAATAAAAAGAAAAAAGGTTGGATGCACAATAAAAGTGGCATTACTAGCACGCATTTTAGATTTGAACAAGCAGATTAGCTCTTAACCTATCATTTCCTTATGGATAAGGTAGTGGCGTAAAACGTAAACCTTTCATGAGAGATGTGTAGGGACTGGTCATCTACAAATGCAAGACACCTGACTGTTATGGTGAACCGACAACTGACTTTAAAACTTTGATTCAGTAACCCTGAACAAGGATACAGAACAGGCAAGTCACATTCTTATTTTGCGTACCTAATTTAAATGCTGTAGTACAATAATAGGGTCATTTTGACAGTAAGGCAGCTAACCTTTCCCCAAGAAGGGGTGGACAATGGCAGATTCAATGTCACTCATGATAGGTTTACTTTAAGCTGGGGTCCTTAAATTATTTAATATTTAAATACCATCAATGTATGCAGGGCCCAGTTTCCACAACTTCATGTATTCCCAATTTATCAAATGTATTTTATGACTACTGCTATTTTGTATTTTTTAATGTCTATGATTCTCTTTTTGAGATCATCAATGTGCACTATAGGGATAGTTTTTCCAATTTTGTATGTATTTTTTTTTTTTAACAAATTGCATTAAAGCTTTTGCTGTGGTGGTGTTTTTTTTGTCATTTTTGTAATAATTTAAAGTGTGTGTAAGTAATTTTTTGTTGTTGTTTTAATTAAAACAATAAACATCACCTGCTCTTTGCAATTGTATTGCACAGAACGAGCTTGGCCTTCCTCTTCTGGGCTCCCCCTTTCGTCTTTCTCTCCCCCTCCCCCCCCTTTCGTCTTACTCTCCCCCTCCCCCCCTTTCGTCTCTCTCTCCCCCTCCCCCCCTTTCGTCTCTCTCTCCCCCTCCCCCCCTTTCGTCTCTCTCTCCCCCTCCCCCCCTTTCGTCTCTCTCTCCCCCTCCCCCCCTTTCGTCTCTCTCTCCCCCTCCCCCCCCTTTCGTCTCTCTCTCCCCCTCCCCCCCTTTCGTCTCTCTCTCCCCCTCCCCCCCTTTCGTCTCTCTCTCCCCCTCCCCCCCTTTCGTCTCTCTCTCCCCCTCCCCCCCTTTCGTCTCTCTCTCCCCCTCCCCCCCTTTCGTCTCTCTTTCCCCCCACCCCCCCTTTCGTCTCTCTTTCCCCCCACCCCCCCTTTCGTCTCTCTTTCCTCCCACCCCCCCTTTGGTCTCTCTTTCCTCCCCCCCCCTTTGGTCTCTCTTTCCTCCCCCCCCTTTGGTCTCTCTTTCCTCCCCCCCCTTTGGTCTCTCTTTCCTCCCCCCCCCTTTCGTCTCTCTTTCCTCCCCCCCCCTTTCGTCTCTCTTTCCTCCCCCCCCCTTTCGTCTCTCTTTCCTCCCCCCCCCTTTCGTCTCTCTTTCCTCCCCCCCCCTTTCGTCTCTCTTTCCCCCCCCCCCCTTTCGTCTCTCTTTCCCCCCCCCCCTTTCGTCTCTCTTCCCCCCCCCCCCCCCCCCTTTCGTCTCTCTTTCCTCCCCCCCCCTTTCGTCTCTCTTTCCTCCCCCCCCCTTTCGTCTCTCTTTCCTCCCCCCCCCTTTGTCTCTCTTTCCCCCCCCCCTTTCGTCTCTCTTTCCTCCCCCCCCCTTTGTCTCTCTTTCCTCCCCCCCCCTTTGTCTCTCTTTCCCCCCCCCCCCTTTCGTCTCTCTTTCCCCCCCCCCCTTTCGTCTCTCTCTCTCCCCCCCCCCTTTCGTCTCTCTCTCCCCCCCCCTTTCGTCTCTCCCCCCCCCCCCCTTTCGTCTCTCTTTCCTCCCCCCCCTTTTCGTCTCTCCCCCCCCCCCCCCCCCCTTCGTCTCTCTCACTATTTCTGCCCTCCTTCTGGAAAGGCTTTATGTATGGCAGTCATACTGGTCCTTTGACGTCAGACATTTCTTCAGGCATTAAAAAAAAAAAAAAATCAATCTACATCTTGTATGCAGTGTTGTCTAAACTGCATGCTCTCTAACATTTTCTTTACAATGTTTGTGTGTTTTTTTAATCTCCCCAAAATTGGTGCAACAATGCCAAAAGGGTTACAGAAAGTTTCACAAAGGTAATGAAGAGCAGTAGCTGTCAGTAAGGAATATTTATTATGTCAAAGTTCAAAAAGTGATGACTGTAAAAAAATTTTTTTAATAAAAAAAGCAGAGATGAGCATTGGCAGCTGCTGCATTTCTCTCAAGTATATACAGTATATTCCAATTAAAATAGATGTTGTACCATTTAATGGGCAATTAATTAGGGATGTATTAAAAACAATGAATAATTGTAAATATGAAAGGATGGAACTTGAAATCAATGAAAAGAAAAGTAACTATATGATTATATTGGGGTACTTGGACCACTGAATATAAAGAATCTTAAAACAGAAAGCTATGAATTTAAGATCTAGTTTTCTACATTACAACCATTAAAGAGATTGTGTTTTAATGCACTGAATTTTGGTATCAAAACATAATGAAACCAGTTGTGATCTACGGCTCAAAACCATGTTAAACACAAGCAGCTAAGAAAATGTTTGTAGTATGAGAATGGAAGGCGTTGAGTAAAATCTTTGGAGCAGTATACAACCCCTGGCAAAAATTATGGAATCACCAGTCCCTGAGGATGTTCCTTCAGTTGTTGATTGTTGTAGAAAAAAAGCAGATCACAGACATGGCCAAAAACTAAAGGCATTTCAAATGGCAACTTTCTGGCTTTAAGAAACACTAAAAGAAATCAAGAAAAATAATTGTGGTGGCCAGTAACAGTTAGATTTATAGAACAAGCACAGGGAATAAATTATGGAATCACTCAATTCTGAGGAAAAAATGATGGAATCATGAAAAACAAACAAACAAAATAACACTCCAACACATCACTAGTACTTTGGGTTTTTGGGTTTTATAACTTGCAGTCTCTGAGGCATTGACTTAATGAGTGATAAACAGTACTCTTCATCAATCTGGCTCCAGCCTTCTCTGATTGCTGTTGCCGAATCATCTTTGCAGGTTGGAGCCTTGTCATGGACCATTTTCTTTAACTTTCACCACAGATTTTCAATTGGATTGAGATCCGGACTGTTTGCAGGCCATGACATTGACCTTATGTGTCTTTCTTCAAGGAATTTCTTTACAGTTTTTGCTCCATGGCAAGATGCATTATCATCTTGATAAATGATTTCATCATCCCCAAACATCCTTTCAATAGATGGGATAAGAAAAGTGTCAAAAATTTCAATGTGAAACCTGTGCATTTATTGAAGATTTAATGACAGCCATCTCCCCAGTGCCTTTACCTGACATGCAGCCCCATATCATAATTGACTGTGGAAATTGGCATGTTTTCTTCAGACAGTCGTCTGCATAAATCTCATGGCACCAAACAAAAGTTCCAGCATTATCACCTTGCCCATTGCAGATTCATCACTGAATATGACTTTCATCCAATCATCCACAGTCCACGATTGCCTTTTCTTAGCCCATTGTAACCTTGTTTTTTTGTGTTTAGGTGTTAGAGATGGCTTTCTTTTAGCTTTTCTGTATGTAAATCCCATTTCCTTTAGGCGGTTTCTTACAGTTCGGTTACAGATGTTGACTCCAGTTTCCTCCCATTTGTTCCTCATTTGTTTTGTTGTACATTTTCTGTTTTCAAGGCATATTGCTTTAAGTTTTCTGTCTTGACGCTTTGATGTCTTCCTTGGTCTACCAGTATGCTTGCCTTTAACCACCTTCCCATGTTGTTTGTATTTGGTCCATGTTTTAGACACAGCCGACTGTGAACAACCAACATCTTGTGCAACACTGCGTGATGATTTACCCTCTTTACCTACATACTAACAAGCAGATTTAATCTGATGCAGGTGTTAGTGTTTGTAATGAAAATTTACAGGGTGATTCCATAATTTTTTCCTCAGAATTGAGTGATTCCATAATTTATTCCCTGTGCTTGTTCTATAAATCTAACTGTTACTGGCCACCACAATTATTTTTCTTGATTTCTTTTAGTGTTTCTTAAAGCCAGAAAGTTGCCAATTGAAATGCCTTTAGTTTTTGGCCATGTCTGTGAACTCCTTTTTTTCTACAACAATAAACAACTGAAGGAACATCCTCAGGGACTGGTGATTCCATAATTTTTGCCAGGGGTTGTATAAGAATGGATTATGGAGAATAAGAATGAAGGAAGAAATGGCAAACTTGTGGAACTAGACCTTAATATACTGTGATGGCTAAAGTATGTAGAGAGAATGGAAAAGGAGATAAGTGTTAAAGTTGAACTCTGGGATGATGATACAATCTGTACAGCAGCCAGGTGGGGATAGCAAAACCGCTAATGTTATTTTTAGTAAAACTGCACTTTTTGTGTAAAACTCTTGAAAGTCTATAGTGTCATTTCTTACACAGCTGCCTTTTCTTGTACAAAAGGTTTTATTGAACATAAAGGAAAAATCATTAATAGTACAATGGGAGAAACATAAGTGTGCATTATGTGGATACATGTTTGCATAGTCTTGATACAGAAAAAAAAAAGGAATAATGGGAAATGAAAACAGGCATCATATCACAAAATCATGTAACAATACATAAAGCACTTAAGAGGTAAAAAAAAGTGTACATAAGCATTTGTCAGCCTGTACTTTATCCCCGTCAGGGGCAAACCTGCAGATTTAGAGATAAGTGGAAAGAAACATATTTCCAAAAAATGGAGATGGAACATGGGAGTAAAAAAAAAAAAAGGGGGGACTGACAGGATGAGTAAGAAAAATAAGGAGCAGAGGAAAAAGAGAGGAAAAAAAAAGTGGGCGTAGCAGAAAGGTAGGGGGGAGGGGGGGGGGATAGGTCAGCGGGATGGGGTGCCTGTGATCTCGTTACAAGGAGAGTAATGCCGAGTTGAATCTGGAGGAGTGGGCATAGTTTACCCATGGTTGCCATATTCTGAGAAATTTGTCATGGGTATCTGATAAAATTGCTGTCAGCTTTTCATTAACCATGGTATCATTAATGCGATTTTTAACTGCTTCAAAACTTAGGGCTGGAGTTTTCCATGATTTTGCAATAGTTAATTTAGTTGCAGTAAATATATGGGATGCAAGCTGATGTTCTGGGCGCAACAATTCAATGATTGGTTTCCCCAAGAGGGCCTCAAAAGGGTCCCTCTTTATAGTAGTATTGAAAAGGTTTCGGAGAAGTGTATACACTCTGATCCACAGTCTGCATACCTTAGGACACTTCCACCAAATATGTGCCATCGTGCCCTCTTGTGAGCATCCTCGAAAACATAATGGGGAATATGATGGGATGAACCTCGCTATTCTGGCAGGGGTGTAATACCATCTATATAAAATTTTGTAAGCATTTTCCAGGAACAAAACATTCTTGGAGCACTTGGATAATGAAATTGTCATGGCCTGCCAGTCCTCCGGGTCAACTCTTTTACCCAGCTCCGCTTCCCAATGAAGATGATATGTTCTTGTGGGCGGTTTTGTTGAGCCGGTAATGGCTGCATAAATTAATTAAATCAGACCTGGGGACTGGGGTCGTGATCTGCAAAGATGTTCAAAGTGGGTTAGTGTATAAGGGGGGTCATGAGATTTTATAAGGGTTAGTAGGAAATGTCGTATGTGCATATATCTAAAATGCTCCCTTAGGGGCATGTCATGTGAGGAGCGTAAAGCCGCAAATGTTGTGATCCTAGTTGGAGAAAGCATAGAGTGGACATCCACAAAGCCTTGCTCAGTCCACCATCGAAACTGCTGCGGATTATCTTGTCCTGGTGGAAACAATGGGCAGTGCAGGAGGGAGAGTAGGGGAAGATGTGGGGAGATTAAACCTGCAGAATATTTGACAGAATCCCATAACCGTAGTGAATGGGCCAGACGGGCCCATAGCACTAGGGCGATATTCTCGAGGGAGCCATGGAAGAGAAGCCAAGGGTATCGGGTGAGAGTCTACCATATCCATAGCGGCCCATAACGGCATCTGAGTTTTTTCATGGAGGTGAGATAATGGAGCTATGGCTGCAGCTATGTAATAAGCTTGTAGATTGGGTACAGATAAACCTCCATTAATTTTTCGAGCAAATAATACCTGCTTATTAATCCTGGGTTTCTTAAAGCCCCAAATAAACTGCATAATCTTGCGCTGATGTATACGGAGAATATGGGAGGGGACCTGTACCGGGAGAACCCGGAAATAATAAAGTAATTTTGGGAGGTAGGACATGCGAATAGTAGTTATTCTACCGAACCAGGATAACGGGAGAGCGGACCATGAGGAGAGCATTTTAGTGAGATTTCTAAATAATGGGGGAAAATTAGCTTGGAATAAACCTGAGTATGTTGGGGTGAGTCGAATACCAAGATAGGGTAAAGAATTCAGCCATTGAAAAGAAAAGTGTGTCTGTAGGGAATCTAATTCTGATGGGGAGAGGTTTATTGACATTGCTTTGGATTTAGCGGAATTGACCGAAAGGCCCGAAAAGGTGGCAAAGGTTTCCAGAAGAGTTAGCAGGTTAGGGAGTGTGATTCTTGATTTAGTGATGGTCAATAAAATGTCATCCGTGAACATAGACATTTTATGCAGGGTTCCTGCTATCTCCACGCCAGTTATATCAGGATGAGATCTAATGGCTTCCGCTAGGGGTTCCAATGCTAAAATGAATAGTAATGGAGAAAGTGGGCATCCCTGGCGAGTTCCCCTTCTAATTGGGAAGATGTAGGATTCAAACCCGTAGTACTTTACCTTGGCTTGAGGGGAGTTATAGATAGCTGAGATCCAGCTCATAAAAGATGTGCCAAAACCAAAGTGCTTCAACGTTTGAATCAGGTAAGGCCAGGACAGTGTATCAAAGGCCTTATTGATGTCCAATGATAAGAACATAGTTTCAATGTTTCTGTTATGAACAATATGTTGTATTTGGAGAAGACGTCTTATTGCGTCCCCTGCCTGTCTCCGTGGGACAAATCCCACTTGTTCTTTTTTTTATTAGGCGTGGAAGGAAGGAGTTGAGGCGGGTGGCCAGGATCTTTGTTAAAATTTCCATGTCGATGTTGATGAGTGATATGGGGCGAAAGTTAGCCCATGATGAATGGTCCTTATCTGGCTTGGGTATCATGACTATGTTGGCGGTCAGTTGGTTAGGTGTAAAGTGACAACCATCCTTGACTGAATTATACATTTTAGTTAAATGTGGGGCAATGATATCTGCCATTTTCCGATAATAAAGTGCCGTGAAGCCGTCTGGGCCCGGCTTCTTGCCCACTTTCAAATCCTTAATACATTGGAGTACTTCTGAGACCTGTATATCATGGTCCATCAGGGATGTATGAGTTTCAGACAAGGATGGTAATGTTAAATTCTTAAGAAAGGTATCTAGGCCTTGGGTTGAAAGATGATCCGGTTCCGAATAAAGTTTAGTGAGGCGGTGTCTAAATTCCTCCAGGATTTTTTGGGGGTTACCTGTTAGGGAATTGTGGCGGGTGCGATGTGTGATAGGAGAAAATTTCAGGGTGAAGGTGCGTAGTCTATTAGCTAACATAGTATTAGGATTATTTGCTTTAATATACCACTTTTGTCTGGCCCATCGTAGAGTTCTTTCTGCTTCGTCAGTCAGGCATAAGTCTAATGCTGGCCATACACTATACAGAAAATCGGCCGAAAAATCGCTCATATAGACACTTCGTTCGTTTTTCGGCAAGTTAATGGGCACAAATCGATAATCGTTTGTGACGTTTTTGTGGAAAAAAAACGAACGGCAAGTTTGGAAATTTTCTGCCGAACGTACGATAAATTGCAAGTTTAATGCGTTCTTCGTCCGTGAAAAAACGAATGGTTGCTACTGCGCATGGTTGAAAATAATTTAACCCGGAAGGGAAATATTCGTGTCAAATACGTTCGCGTCCAAACGTCATGACCAATCGTCAACACCAACTATATAAAGGCCCGCACACACGATCGGACTTTTTGACAACAAACATGCAAATTAGCAGTTCTGGAGCAACATCTGACCGTGTGTACGCTCCATCGGACAAATTATTTTTTAATTCGGACTTTTGTTGGCTACGAACGGACAAACTTTCTGTCAACAAAACTCCGATCGTGTGTGCACAAAATACCATCGGACTTTAGTCTAAAGTACAAACACGCATGGTCGGAAGCAAGGACCATCACGAATTTTTAATGGCTTAAGAATAAATCTGCTTTGCTGGTTATACTGACAGAGTACAGACAAACATATTTTAGTTAGGATTTGTGTTCTAGTGATATCAATCCTTTTTTTTTTTTTTTTTTTTAAGGCCATTTTGCTTATTGTGCATTCACAACATAAATAAACTTACAAAATTATTAGACATGTTCTCTGTCCTCACAATTAAAAATTAGAATTTCAAAAGAAAAAGAGCAAACGATACACATCAAAAGAAAAAATATATCTTATTAAATCATACTGAAATCAAAAAATTCAACCTGCTAAATTATTAGCCCCTAAACTCCCCACACCAGTGGCCTTGTTGTGGATCCTTGGGGCTGTTTTTGCCACTGACCACCATGCTGCTCAGGTGGGTGGGCTTGCTGGGGTGGGTAGGTTTGTTGTGGAGGAGTGTTGTTCAAATGACACACATGAGATTTAGTGGTTAGCTCTTGTTTCCTGGCCTTGCTGAAGAGCTGGATGATTAGAGCCTCACATAGCTCCCTTTGATCTGCGTCAAGCTCACAGAGCTTACTAGCATTAAAACTGTCAAACCCTTCAGCACTATCGGGTGCTGTGTTTATCAGAGAGGTAGCCCTAGTTAAGAACTCAGCTGTGGCCTCATCCAGATGTTGGCTCTTCCTGGCCCTTTTTTTGGGAGGACGCAGGGGAGGGATCCTGCACTCAGTTGTTGTCTGGCTGCTGGGCCCAGGCTCTTCTTGGCTCTAAAGTTCCTGTGTGTGTAAAAACAACATCATTTTAATTTTTGGACATCATTCATCAACAATTTTCATGTCATGACTTTTTAATTTGTAATGTGTCCAAATAGGAAAGAAGATAATTCTGACTCCAGCATTTCTCATTCTTGTCCTAATCCTTTTTGGCCACTGCTGTCTATTGATATGGGACTCACTTTTTGAACCCAAAAAAATTACTATGCATTCAGGGTCGTAACTACCACCATATTGACCCATGCGGGCGCTATGGGGCCCGCAGCCGAGTGGGGCCCAGTGAGGATAAGAGCACCGCCGGCACAGTCTCCCAGCCAGAGGAAGAGAGAGGAAAGGAAGAGGCGAGCTGTCTGTATCAGCAGAGCTGAATTGCCCGATGTAAGAGCTTTCATTAGGACTTCCAGTGTTCCCGGGGCTCACGTCACATAGCTCCACCTTTTGGGCCAGTGCATTTGATAGAACGCCGATCCAATGCGGGACATGTGACGTCATCAAAGGCGTCGGGCCAAGAGGTGGGGCTATGTGATGAGCCCCGGGAAGAGGAGAAATTCAAATGAAAGCTAGTACAGTGGCCAATCCTGCTCTCTGCTGATCCTAGTAGCTTGCCTCTTCCTCAGCATAGGTGGGGCTGTATGGTGCACAGGCAGACCAGGCTGTACTGGGCACAGGTCATGCTGTATGTGGCACAGGTCACGCTGCATTGACAGTAGGGCAGCTGTGGGGGGGGGGGCTGTTTGCAGTGTGCCCCATACAACATTTTCTAATTTGCCAACCTATAAAAGTCTATGGTAGAATTCCAAAGTGATAATTTTAAGAGATAATATGCAAGCTAATTGCCATTAGGGATGAGACCAACACCCCCCTGTTAGTTTTGCAACAGAACATTTGAACAGGCCAAAAATTGATTTTAACACGTGAACACCATTAAAGTCTAAGGGAGTTGAACATGAATAATTATAAGTGGTAATTTTAAAGGCTTATATTCATGGTATTGCCAAAAAAAGTGTTTGGTGACCTGGGTCCTGCCCCAGGAGACATGTATGAATGGACAGAAAAGTTTACAAAACACCCATTTTTTCATGAACAGTGATTTTAATAATGAATAAAGTCAAACAATAAAAGTGTAATATTCCTTTAAATTTAGTACCATGGGGGGGTGTCTATAGTATGCCTGTAAAGGGGCGCATGTTTCCCCTGTTTAAAACATTCAGAGAGCAAAATGACATTTCAAATTAAAAAATGTCATTAAAAATTACGAACGGTAGCGACAGAATTTTGAACCAGCTTCTTTTCGCGGGGACTCTCGGATTGCCTTTGTCTCGCACACAAACAGAACGTAATCTTACATCACATGCTCGTTTGATTGATATACACTATCTAGGCGTGAAAACTCCGCTACCCGAACGGCATCACGCATTCGTTCGTACCGCGTGTTAACTTGATATAGACGGCGCATGCCTGAAATTCCGCCCCTGACGTTCTTTTTCTTGAATATTGCCCGCCCCTTTTCTCTTCGGTGCGTAGTGAGGAGCAAACATGGCGGAGACACATGTGTCAGAATACAGATCCAGGAAGGCCACCAACATGTCATTTGAGGAGATGGTGGAGATGGTTTCAATCTTGAAAAAGCAAGATTACGATGGGAAACATGGCCCATATGCCCATCCCAATTTGGTAAAGGACAAAATCCTGACTGATGTGGTGAAGGCCTTGGAGCAGAAGTTTGGGGTCCATAGAAAGAAGGACCAGCTGAGGAAGCGCTGGTCTGACTTGAAAAACAGGGAGCCAGATCAGTACCTCAAAATAAGGAAGGAACTTCGAAAAAGTAAGTACTTGTGTGTCCCATTTATGATTCTTCACTTGCCTGCTTCTCCATGTGCTTTTCTGGACTGTTATACTGAATGTTCGTAGGTGTTAAATAACGTTCGCGGGTAGGAAATAACGTTCGTAAAGACCAACAGTGATCATTTGCCAATGAATACGACTTTTTTAAACTGATATAGGCTTATGACTGTTTTGGTCATGATCATTTATGTGATTGAACGAATTTAAAAGACATTGTTGTCTAGATGTCTTTGAAATTTTAATTAATTGATAAATAGATTCAGTGGAATGTAAGGAGAGGACACAGCAGCTGGTTACACATCTGGACTCAGGAGCACTAGTGTGGGACACCATAAAAACTTGGCACAAAAAGGTAAGTATTGAATTTGGGGTCAAAGGTCTTTTTAATCATAACCAATGAGTAAAGGGACAGGGGATTATAGCGGTGCTAAAGTATTCCAGGTGAATAAGAGAAAAGAATGTCAAATTAAAAACTTTTTATTTCACAATATTAAATACATAGAGAGAGCAATAAAATGGTTAACAACCAAGAAGCATAGATATTGCGTGCGACCCAAATGCGGTAGGGTAGGCTGGATGGAGAAGGCCATCAAAGAAAGGGCTCGGTTTCATGTCTTCAACTTGGTTCTCTTCCTAAACAGACAATTGTACACCACTTGAAAGCAATGTTTCATATTCCTATTTCGGGCCATAAATATCTGTGTGCTAAGTATACCTTTTTTTAATTGTTCATAGGGAATCAAAGACGCAGACAACAGGGTCAACAGGACCCCCAACCTCGCCGGGACCACCAACATCTCCGGGACCCACAACCTCGCCGGGAGCCACAACATCGCCGGGACCCCCAACCATAACCCAGCACCAGCATCACACATGATGAAAGAGAGGTGGGGGAAGTGGGAGCCTGTACCTCACCAGGTGAGTGTCTGACACCCCAGCTTCAGGTAATCTATGTATGCCTGCATATTTCTAAATACATGTTTTTTCTCACTTTTTTAGGTGATGTTCTGGTTGTGGAAGAGCCACCTGACCACTTTACAGCAGACAGCGCCCAAAGGCTCATAGCTCAGATCATGTTATGGAATGGCGAAATAGATGCCATGAGAGCTCGTCTTAACACAATGCAGCAGGAAATGAAGGACATGATAGATGTTTTGGGTAGAATCTAAACACTTTTGACGTCCATAAACATCTATCATGTTCTTCATTTCCTGCTGCATGATTATGTCCAAATTATTGTTTCTGTTTGTTAATTCAAAAAAAGAAAAAAAAATTAAAAAAAAATTTTCTAAACTAATCAACAAAATTTTCCAAAAAAAATAATGACCAAAAAAAATGAAAAAAAAATAATGATATAAAAATTAAAAAAAAAAAAAAATTATTATCAAAAAATAATTACACACAAAATATAAAAAAAATATAAAAAAAAAATTCCCAAAAAAATTTACATATTTTGTTAATGTTGAACTTTGTAAGTTCGTGGTTGTCATACAAGTTCAGTTTGATAATATGCCTGTTTCTACAAAGAAAAAAAAACGCACAGGAATGTTCACATATAAAAACATTTTTGAAAAAAAACAATGTGTGTTTTTTTATTTCAGTGCTCAATACCTGTATATTTGTTAAGTTGCTGTGGTTACATTGACAGTGTACTCTAAAATGTGTGTAGCTGAGACACAGCACAATATAATAGAAACACCCATTTTTTCATGAACAGTGATTTTAATAATGAATAAAGTCAAACAATAAAAGTGTAATATTCCTTTAAATTTAGTACCATGGGGGGGTGTCTATAGTATGCCTGTAAAGGGGCGCATGTTTCCCCTGTTTAAAACATTCAGAGAGCAAAATGACATTTCAAATTAAAAAATGTCATTAAAAATTACGAACGGTAGCGACAGAATTTTGAACCAGCTTCTTTTCGCGGGGACTCTCGGATTGCCTTTGTCTCGCACACAAACAGAACGTAATCTTACATCACATGCTCGTTTGATTGATATACACTATCTAGGCGTGAAAACTCCGCTACCCGAACGGCATCACGCATTCGTTCGTACCGCGTGTTAACTTGATATAGACGGCGCATGCCTGAAATTCCGCCCCTGACGTTCTTTTTCTTGAATATTGCCCGCCCCTTTTCTCTTCGGTGCGTAGTGAGGAGCAAACATGGCGGAGACACATGTGTCAGAATACAGATCCAGGAAGGCCACCAACATGTCATTTGAGGAGATGGTGGAGATGGTTTCAATCTTGAAAAAGCAAGATTACGATGGGAAACATGGCCCATATGCCCATCCCAATTTGGTAAAGGACAAAATCCTGACTGATGTGGTGAAGGCCTTGGAGCAGAAGTTTGGGGTCCATAGAAAGAAGGACCAGCTGAGGAAGCGCTGATCTGACTTGAAAAACAGGGAGCCAGATCAGTACCTCAAAATAAGGAAGGAACTTCGAAAAAGTAAGTACTTGTGTGTCCCATTTATGATTCTTCACTTGCCTGCTTCTCCATGTGCTTTTCTGGACTGTTATACTGAATGTTCGTAGGTGTTAAATAACGTTCGCGGGTAGGAAATAACGTTCGTAAAGACCAACAGTGATCATTTGCCAATGAATACGACTTTTTTAAACTGATATAGGCTTATGACTGTTTTGGTCATGATCATTTATGTGATTGAACGAATTTAAAAGACATTGTTGTCTAGATGTCTTTGAAATTTTAATTAATTGATAAATAGATTCAGTGGAATGTAAGGAGAGGACACAGCAGCTGGTTACACATCTGGACTCAGGAGCACTAGTGTGGGACACCATAAAAACTTGGCACAAAAAGGTAAGTATTGAATTTGGGGTCAAAGGTCTTTTTAATCATAACCAATGAGTAAAGGGACAGGGGATTATAGCGGTGCTAAAGTATTCCAGGTGAATAAGAGAAAAGAATGTCAAATTAAAAACTTTTTATTTCACAATATTAAATACATAGAGAGAGCAATAAAATGGTTAACAACCAAGAAGCATAGATATTGCGTGCGACCCAAATGCGGTAGGGTAGGCTGGATGGAGAAGGCCATCAAAGAAAGGGCTCGGTTTCATGTCTTCAACTTGGTTCTCTTCCTAAACAGACAATTGTACACCACTTGAAAGCAATGTTTCATATTCCTATTTCGGGCCATAAATATCTGTGTGCTAAGTATACCTTTTTTTAATTGTTCATAGGGAATCAAAGACGCAGACAACAGGGTCAACAGGACCCCCAACCTCGCCGGGACCACCAACATCTCCGGGACCCACAACCTCGCCGGGAGCCACAACATCGCCGGGACCCCCAACCATAACCCAGCACCAGCATCACACATGATGAAAGAGAGGTGGGGGAAGTGGGAGCCTGTACCTCACCAGGTGAGTGTCTGACACCCCAGCTTCAGGTAATCTATGTATGCCTGCATATTTCTAAATACATGTTTTTTCTCACTTTTTTAGGTGATGTTCTGGTTGTGGAAGAGCCACCTGACCACTTTACAGCAGACAGCGCCCAAAGGCTCATAGCTCAGATCATGTTATGGAATGGCGAAATAGATGCCATGAGAGCTCGTCTTAACACAATGCAGCAGGAAATGAAGGACATGATAGATGTTTTGGGTAGAATCTAAACACTTTTGACGTCCATAAACATCTATCATGTTCTTCATTTCCTGCTGCATGATTATGTCCAAATTATTGTTTCTGTTTGTTAATTCAAAAAAAGAAAAAAAAATTTAAAAAAAATTTTCTAAACTAATCAACAAAATTTTCCAAAAAAAATAATGACCAAAAAAAATGAAAAAAAAATAATGATATAAAAATTAAAAAAAAAAAAAAATTATTATCAAAAAATAATTACACACAAAATATAAAAAAAATATAAAAAAAAAATTCCCAAAAAAATTTACATATTTTGTTAATGTTGAACTTTGTAAGTTCGTGGTTGTCATACAAGTTCAGTTTGATAATATGCCTGTTTCTACAAAGAAAAAAAAACGCACAGGAATGTTCACATATAAAAACATTTTTGAAAAAAAACAATGTGTGTTTTTTTATTTCAGTGCTCAATACCTGTATATTTGTTAAGTTGCTGTGGTTACATTGACAGTGTACTCTAAAATGTGTGTAGCTGAGACACAGCACAATATAATAGTTAGCTCAAAGTGAGATTGTCACCTCATGTTGCACATCAGGTTGGTTTGCACTAGTGGCAAAAATTAAAAAGATCAAGGCTATTTGCAAAGCTAGTAAACAGACAACAGTATTTCCTTGAAAATCTCATTTTATTAAGAAGTAAAATAATTAATCAGCAAGTAAAAAAGTAGTCCATATATTGTTCACTAACAAGACGGGCATTCTGGGAGCCCAAACCAGCACATGCACTTGCCATAGCTGGCATCACAGCCTATTGAGCTGGTCGGGAAAAAGGCTCATCACTTTTCTCTGAGGCAATGTAGCCTCATCTGCCCCAAAGACAAAATTTAGTACCTCAATATTGTCCAGAGCATTTGGAAAAATTAAGGTCCCTTTTTGTATACGATCCTAAAATTCAGTACGTATCATCTCCGTCAGAGTGGCGTCCATTCATCCCAACATCCAAAAAAGGCTAAATTCTAATTATATGCTCCCTCACCCCCTCTGGTGGCACATTCCTAAACTTTAAGGGGGGGGGGGGAGTTGAATTGGTAGCTGGTTTTGACAAGTAAACCTCTACACTTCCATACGAGCTAAATGCATGAAAAATTTATTATTATTTTGCCTGACCATCTATCTTTAGAACATTGTCAGGCCAGTGGCCAGGTAAGAAGTGGGCAAATCCGTAAATCAGAAGGCACATTGTTCAAATCTATACACATTTTGACATACATCGGACAAAATAATAACAATGTTCGTTAATTAGGATTATTCGTTATGATAAAGTTATAAACACAGGAAGTCAGCACAGCACAGGGATGGTGTGAGCCCCTCATAATGCTAAATTCATCATAACGAACGTATCATTTTGACCTTTTGAAGGTAATCTTGCAGGCCCTTGCACTACATGCTTTGGAGAATTTAGGCAGCAATCTTACCTAAAAAAATAAGGTATACTATGTATGAGTTTTGCAAAATCAGCAGATAGAGTAGCTATATCGGTTGACTGTTTTTTGGGTGTTTTTTTAGGGGGGGGGGGGGATAAGTATTTGCACAACCAAAAAGGGAATCTTGCACTCTGCATGAATTTATAGGACAGGAATAAGATTGGGACACATTTTAGGGGGTGTTTGTGGTAAACCTAAAAATGAAGCAGAAAAAAATACACTTTTAAGTTACTAGGCTAGGTGTGTGTGGGCCAAGGGTAGCATGCTGGGGAGGTTAGTGAAGGAAAATATGCATGTAGGCCACCAAAAAGTTACAGCATGCATGAGGACAAAGAGGGCATTCATTCACAGCATATTACAAAAATGGGAAGGATGGAATAATAAATTTATAAAATACTTTAGAAAAACACGAAGGTGATATTAAATACAAAAAATTACACGAATATAGTCCTTCTGCAGGACTTGGATAATAGCACTACATGTCTCAGGAATAATCTCTCCCAGAGCCTTGTGAGAGATCCAAGTGGTAAACTTGATATCCTGGGGACCCCTCCCTGTCGCCAAGTAACGTAAGGTAGCTATGAGCTTTTGCTCTGCTGGAATAGCAGCCCTCATGCAGGTGTCCTGCTTCATGATATAGGGGGACAGCAATTACAATAGTTGCTGAAAGCAGGAGTCCGTCATCCGGAGATAATTCAGAGAATCATTTGGATTATTCTCCTGCAGCTCACGCAGCAAGGGCATATGGCTAAATTGGTCACGATTAAGTAGCCAAGTTTTGGCCCAAATAATCCTCATCCTACTACTCTGACTATTCCTGGACCGGGCTAGAGTCACAGCAAGAACTGCAAGCCCATAAACAACACACTCTCTCCTAGGATTGTGTAACATGGCTGGTTGTCATACAATTTTACAAACGGTCGTAAACGCAAAGTAACGCACGAATCTGCACTGACCAAACGTATAATAATTAGAAATTAGCAGAGGGAGCCCGAAGCGTGACGCCGAAGAATTTAACATCTTCTTTGGAAGTTTCATCCGTACGTTGTAACGTCACTACGTTCGTGTTTGTTGCCTAAACGTCAGACCGTCTGCATGCAATACAAGTTCAGAGAGACAAGGCCCTTTTTCCAAAAAAAAACAACGGGAAAGTTTGTACAAGGTCCGATCGTGTGTATGGTGCTTAACACACACTGAACAGAACGTTGTCTTGCCACTGACCAGACAAAAGGATTACACGGGCCAATACACAGAAGATTTTGAAGAACTGAAGGTAAGCAGAACAGTACAATAGTTATAGGGTATTAATTGTTAGGTGTAGTTTGGCAACTGAACAATGCAGCATTTTTTATAATTACAGGAGCAATGGTGGACAAATTTACATCACCACATTTCCTGCCACAATTCATTGAAATGTACCGAGACCTTACATGTCTATGGAAAGTGTGCTCCAAAGACTACTCAGATCGTCAAAAACGTAAAGAAGCGTATACTAAATTAGTGGAACTATGCACTGTTGTGTATGCAAAAGCAGATATATCCTATGTGACCAAAAAAATTGCCAATCTGCGTACGATCTTCAAAAAAGAATTAAATAAAATTAATGAATCCAAAAGATCTGGTGCAGGTGCAGATGAAGTATATGTGCCACGCCTGTGGTATTTCGAGAGTCTACATTTTCTGACTGACCAGGAGGAAGCACGACCCTCTGTGTCAAGTTTAGACAGTATCAGTGAGAATATTTCAGGAGATGAAGAAGATGGAACATTTGACGAAATGGCAGACAGTCAGGTAAAGTCAGAATATTATGTTTTATTATACACATCTGAAACTAAAAATTGAAGAGAATACATACAAAAATCAAAGCACATGTAACTTGGTAATTTTTTTTATTTAAAGAAAAATCTTACATGACATCTGTATTTAGTAATGAAATAATATATAAATGCAGCCACTCAAATTGACATAGCATTTAGACATTGTTTTGCCAATCTACTGCTCCAGGACCCAGAAAATAGTACATATAATCAATGCGACTCTGGCGAGCGACTTGACTGGAGAGACGTGGTGGGGCACGGCCTAGGTTTAATAAGCCTTCGGTGTCATTACGCCACTCACCAGGCGTGACATCCCCAGACAAAGTATCTTCCCGGTCCAACTGGGATTGGGGCATGTACGTGGAGCTAGTACGCCGTAAGAAATTGTGTAACACACAGCAACTATGGACTATTGTGTCAATTTTTGGGGGGGCTACATTTATTGCTGTGTGAAATATTGTAAAACGGTTGGCCATAATACCGAACGCGTTTTCAACTACTCGTCTAGCACGAGATAACCTATAATTAAAAATTTTTTGCTCAGGTGTCAGGTTTTTGAGGGCAAAAGGTTTTAAAATATGCTCAGATAACGCAAACGCGTCATCGGCAACAAATGAGAAGTTGAGACCTTCAACTGTGTCCTCTTGGGATGGGAGATGTAGAAGTCCATTTTTTAAGTGCTGGAAAAAAGAGGTCTTCTCTATTATTCCCCCATCCGAATTTCTGCCATTTTTCCCTATGTCAACAAAAATAAATTCATACTTGGCATTGACAATTGCCATTAGGACAATACTAAAGTAGCCTTTATAATTGTAGAAGAATGAGCCAGAGTTTGCTGGGGGTATTATCCGAACATGTTTGCCGTCTATGGCACCACCACAGTTTGGAAAATTCCAATAGTCTTCAAATTGTTTGGCAGTTAATTTCCATTCCTCCACAGATGATGGCAGCTGTGCAAAGATAAAAATAAATGTTAAAAAAAATTTTAAGGCTTAATTGTCCAAAAATTATAACAATTGGCTTTATTATACAGGATCTATTTGGCAGTGAAACACAAACTGTCACATCACCACCAGTAAGCATTACCAAAAAGAGAAAGACAAAGCAAGATGCAACAGGCAACTTTCTACTACAAGCATCTGCAGCGTTAAATCAGAAGAAGGATGAATGTGATGACCTGGGTGCATTTGCAGCAAAGAAAATGTGCAGGATGTCAGAAGACCAAAAACAATTACTGGAACCATTACTCATTCAACTTCTTAATAAAGGGTTAAGGGGGGAGCTGACCACAAATACACACTTAGCTGAGCACAAAACCACACACCCACAATCACTGCAAACCACACACCCACAATCATTGCAAACCACACACCCACAATCATTGCAAACCACACACCCACAATCATTGCAAGTACCTCAACAAATGCATCAGTGGCACGTACCATTCCCACAGCAGGATTGTCAACAAAGCAACTGGGGACATGATTATCAGTACACATCTTTGTGAATAACATACATTTGGGTTTAAATATGTTATGTTTGTCAGTTTGACATGTTATGAACTAGTTTGAGTTTACTGATATGTTTAGAGCTTCTAAAATCAAAGTTAAACAAAGCAAGCTGTACAGTGTTTGAGAGTTCAAAATAAAAGCAGTGTGTCATTACCTTTAGGTATTCCTCTTGCATGATCTTTATAATGGCTTGGCAGGTCTCTGGTATGATGCGGCCAAGTGACTGGGCAGAGATTCCGGTAGTGAACTTTAAATCTTCATAACTTCGGCCAGTTGCCAGAAAGCGAAGTGTTGCTACCAGTCTCTGCTCTGCTGGGATGCTTGGTCTTAAGACTGTGTCTTTTTTGGTAATAAGGGGGTGACACTTTACTCAATAAGAGCTGAAAGGACTCATCAGGCATCCTCAGATAGTTCCGATAGTCATCTGGATTGTTTTCCTTGAGCTCTAGAACCAATCTCATATGAGAGAAGTCATCCCGGTTCTTCAGCCACTCTTTACTCCATAACCTTCGCCTTTTGATTATGGGTTCCTCTGCTTGTTGTATAGCCATCACTCCAAGCATGACTATGCCAATGGTCCTTTCATCCACATCCATATTGTAGGTAGAGGGTTCGTTCCGACGTACGCACGAACGTATGTTGCTCCTCGTCAAACACAGGAAGCCACAGTACAGAGGTCAAACACATTTTGACACTTCCTTTTATAAATGAAAAAAACGAACGAAAAAACGATACATTGCTGTTCATAAACGATTTAACGATCGAAAATCTTTACTTACCTGATGGCGTGATCGTTTGCGGTCATTACCGAACGTTCTTTTTTCGAAAATGGGTTCGGCCGATTTTCTGTATAGTGTATGGCCAGCATTAGTCTGTGCGGGCTTTATCTAAGAGTTTGCAGTTATTGGGGGTAGGTGTTAGTTTGAAGGTCTTGGTCGCGGTCTCTAATTTTAATTCAAGTTCTTGTCGAGCCTTTGCCCTTTCTTTTTTCTGTCTAGACGCTTTACGGATAACATGTCCTCTGAGGACCGCTTTATAGGCTTCCCACAGTGTAATTGGGGATGGTACTGATCCTGTGTTAATTCTAAAATATTCTGCTGAAGCTTCATGGATATCAGCAAGAATCTCTTTGTGGGATAGGAGGGAGTCATTCATCACCCATGGGGAGAATTGTGATTTACTCAGTAAAGAACGACAAACCATTAGGACGGGATTGTGGTCTGACCATGGGGCTGCAAGGATAGAGATTGATTCTATTAAGGGAAGATGTTTGCGAAGTACGAACATATGGTCGATCCTAGAGTGAGAATGGTGAGGGTGAGAGTAATGGGTATAATCCCTACTCAGGGGATGGAGTTCTCGCCATATGTCTATTAGATCAGAGTTCTGTAGGGAGAATAAAAAGGAGTTGGCAGCCGCCGAGGGGGGTTTATGGTCCGGTGGGTACTTGTCAAGGGAGTGCTTTAACGTTACATTAGAGTCTCCTGCTATCAGTAGGGTACCTTTTTGGTGAGATCGTATCAGAGAACAGACATGGGTAAGAAAGGGCCCCGGATTAGTATTCGGAGCATAATAGGACATGATTGTTATCTCATTACCCTGAATCGTGCCTTGCAGAATTAAATATCTACCTTCTGGGTCAGCTATCTGCTTACTGCAAATAAATGGAACAGTTTTGCTTATGGCGATTAGAACGCCTCTGTGTTTAGTAGATGCATTGGCCAGAAATACCTGTGGGTATTGTGCCGCAAAGTATTTAGGGCAAGAGGTTGTAGAAAAATGCGTTTCTTGTAAACAGGCGATGTCTATTTTTTGTTGTTTTAGATATTTGAAGATCTTGACCCTTTTCTGGGGGGAATTCATACCCTGAACATTCAGGGTAAGCTAATTAAGGGTCATGGGATCAGGGGGTTTCTCCTATATAAAGTTCCAGACAGACATTCTGCGGACCTAAGGGAAGGGAAAAGAAGAGGGGGGACAAGCAAAGGGCACCAGAGAAAAAGAGAAGCAGGTAAGGTAGAGGTAATAAGGAAATCTCGAATTTGGATAAACAACAATACCTTGATTGCTTTATCTTGTGGGCTGGAAGACCCACATTCGAGTAAGACATTGGCCGAGACAGCCGTCTCGGTCAAGTGCTGACTCATCGGGGGTAGCATTGGTCCAGCGGGACCACCGGCCTATCATTTATCAATCATAACTTATAAGTGTACGGTGAGAGCAGAAACTAGAAATCTTTAAGCTCAGGTTTAGTGAAAATAAATTTAAAACAACAAAACTAAACTATTGTTGGTGAAACAATACAGTACATGAAGGTACAACCATAACTTTGTCCCCGCTGGCCCGGACTCGAAAGCCAAAAGGCCTCCAAACCCCTGGCCACCGGGGAGATTGATCCAGCCCCTCCGCACCCCCCCGCCCCCCCCAAGGAGGCAGCGGTGTAGGGCACGGAAACAACTGCCCGCGCCGCAACGGAACTCCACACAAGGGAACTCCTGCAGCTGCGGTTCCTCCCTCCCCCCACCACGTCAACCCCTAGAAAAAAAAACAGATATGTTAAAGTCACATTCCTGCAGTGAATGGATAAAATTATCCTGAAGACTTAACCTAGAAATATAATAAAAGGCAAAAAGAAAAAGAGAAATAATTGAAGAAATATATGAAAAAAATAATCCTTCTTTAAACGTGGGTAGTCTTCATCCTGGGAACATGCTAGTGAATGTCCATTTGCCTATCTTCAATGTCGCTTCTTGCACCTCACACCGCCATCTCACTAATGGGGCGGACCTTAGTGAGGTGTCCTTTAAAGTTATTAGAGCATAGGACCAGACTTCGTGTAGTGGGGACCAGTAACTCCTTACCCAGTACACTTAGAAGTTCCAGGTGTAAAAGCAGGAAACAAAAAAAGGGGCTGACCGTGGCCCGGGATCGGGCAACAGAAGGGGGCTAGATGTAATTGAAAACAAACAAAATAAAGTACCTTCAACCGTCGTTAGATTTATGGAACTTCTGGGACTGTAATTCTCACAGAGCTTGGGATCCGGGTTGCGAACGTTGGGAGCTTTGTCGAGGAGGCCTGGAGGGTCCTGGTCTGGAGGAGGACGCTGCCTCCATCTGGGAGGATGGAAGGTCCAGTTGCAGATCCTGGAAATGACGCTTTAACTCCGCTGGAGACGTAGCCTGAAATTGGCGACCCAAATGGGAGAAGGATACTTTGAAGGGGAAACCCCATCTGTATTTGATCCCCTGGGTTTGCAGTATTTGCAAATATGGCTTGAGACCCCGCCGTCTAGCAATCGTGACCGGCGAGAGATCAGCGAACAATTGGAGGGAATTTCCCTGAAATGCGAGAGTTTGTTGTTCTCTTGCCACCTGCAAAAGCTTTTCTTTAGTACGGTAATAATGGAACTTTATGATGACATCTCTCGGGGAACCATCCGTAGGTTTAGGGGCCAGAGATCTATGTATGCGATCGAATTCAAGCCTGTCCACAGGGATCTCCGGGGCCAATACCTGAAAGAAAGCCGTCGCCGTGCCCTGCAGGTCGTTCACCGTTTCTGGGATACCGCGAATGCGTAGGTTGTCCCTGCGGGCCCTATTTTCTGCGTCTTCTAATTTGTCTCTCAGGGACTCTAACTCTGTTGTTAGTTTTTCTACCTCTTCCTCATGGCTCTCTAAAACTGTGGTTGCCAAATCCATGCGTTGCTCTAATTGATTAGTGCGGTGGCCTATCTCTTTAAGGCCCCGCACTAAATCTGAGGAGAGTTTACGTGATGCCACAGTAATTTCATCCCTTACAATGCTACGAAATCTTGCCAAAAGATTATCAGAGTCCAGGGGTAGAGGGCTTACCAGATCTGTAGGGAACTGTTGTAAGCTGTCTGTAGGAGATGCAGGGTTATCATCTGACATGTGTGCAGCGTCTTCCCGTTCTGGAGGCTTGAGCGCCATGTTGGATTTCCCCTTGCCTGGCGCTGTAGAAGATTTCTGGGGCTGCCTGGCTTTCTGTTTATGTTTTCCGGACCGGAGCATCACCGGCAGAGTCCCGGGATGTTCCGGAGTCCGGATCGCTATGTGTGCTGCGGCCCCACTGTTTCTGCTCAGTGTCAGGCCGGGTTAAGGATCCCGTCGGAGCGGAGGAATCACACCACCATTCCTGTCGATCGCGTGCATGTGCCCCACACAGCTGCCTTTTCAACCCCCAAAAAGTATCTGTATAGATATATCAAAGAAATTTTTCACAGAGTTCAGTTTTAAGAAATTTTATCAAGGAAATGAGCAAGAAAACTGTTGGCCGACTAAGGAGTTGATATACAGATGAGGCTGAATAAGATTTGTAATATCTGGAAATTGGAGGGTAGAGAAGGAAGGCAAGAGACGGAGATAAATATGCATACATCCTGTAAGTGGAGGGGGCAGCCTGGAATTGTATTGCCCACAGTGCCATGGAGTAAAGTATGGTTTATAGTAGAACAAAGGAATAAAATAAAAAAACCTGTTTGTAAACATAAGTTTCTCTGAAAAAATATACACAGATGCAGATGTGATTCAAGGCCAAATCTCATATTTTAAAAGTACCTACCATACATACAGGTGCCTTTACTATTATCTATGATTTTGAAAGTGCCTTAAAGCAGACCTTCACCTGAACATGAAAATTCCCCTCATAATTCTCCTCCCTCATCCCAGCTTATTAAGAAATTGCAGGGTTTTTTTTCCTTTTTTTTGGCTACTCCATACCTAAGAAAGTATAATGCACCTCGGCCTACACCAGGGGTGTCCAAACTACGGCCCTCCAGTTGTTCAGGAACTACAATTCCCATCATGCCTAGTAATGTCTGTGAATTTCAGAGTTTTACAATGCTTCATGGGAAGTGTAGTTCTGCAACAGCTGGAGGGCCGTAGTTTGGACACCCCTGGCCTACACCCTCACCTGTAGCCTCCTGGGATAACCCATAAATAAATATCCCAGGAGGCTACAGGACCAGTCTCAGACATCAGGAAGTGACATCCGGCTCCCAAAGCCAAGATGAAGTCCCAAAGCCCTAAGAAGAGTTAGCTACTTGGAAAATAGTGTTGAACTTCTTGAACTGGTAAGTATTTATTTGTTTCCTAAAATTCAGCAGCTAGAGTATTTAATTTTCACATACTATGGCAAAGTTCATCTTTAACCACTTTAATACTAGACACTTTTACCCCTTCCTGCCCAGGCCAATTTTCAGCTCTGTTGCACTATGAATGACAATTGCACGGTCATGCAACACTACCCATATGAAATTTTTATCATTTTTTTTTCACACAAATAATAGTTATAATATTTTGCAAATAAATCTTTCTGATGAAAATAACCCAAATCAGTGTATTTTATTTAGTCTGTAGGAAAGTTTTATTGAGTCCACAAACTATGGAATATGTACACTATGGGGGTCATTTACTATAGCGCTATGGCGCTAATTCGCGCTAAAACGGTATTCACTATAGCGCTGGTGAGAAAATACTCTCAAAATCGAATTTACTATAGCTCCCTGAAACTAAATAGAGCCCAAACCCTTACTCTGCTAAAACCTAGAGAATTGCACATGGAAATAATGTTTAGAGCATGATATAATTGCCTAAATGGTACAGAAATATGCGGTATATTATTTAAAGATAATCTGCTTTTAAACTGGGTGAAAAAGTGATTTCTACACTGAAATATCTTTAAGTCTGAAAAGTGAAAAATTCCCTGTTTTGGACAACTAGGTGCCAACACAACTGAGCATGCTCAGACCTGAAAATAACTCTCATTTTAACTCAAGTGTCTTTTTTACCCGGAGCTATAGTAAATACCAAAATGAGAGCAAATTAGAGAGCATTTTTTGGGAGTTAAAATCTGCTCTATTTTAGTCCAAATGAAGTTTCAGTCATTGATTCTAATGGAACAATTCTAACTTTCACAAAAAACCTTTTAATGTTGAGATGAAATGTATCTTTCTGTGAAATAAATTTTCCTTTGCAACATTGTTGCTTCTACTTAAAATATTTTGATTTTAAGAATGCTACAATGTGGAATGTTTTGATGTTTTGGTAAAATATATTTTTCTCTGTCACTTTCACTTGTTACTCTCAATCTCACAACAATCTTTACCCCAAACTCACACAGGTGTCTTTATAATCCACAAACAATACCATTGCTGATGAAAATTTAAAATGAATCACAATTTTTTGTGCTTTTTATTATTTCCAAATATTCATAATTTGAGCCCAAAAAATGTGATATGTGTACCAACATCAGAAAGCAAAATGTAATTCCCAAAAATTTGAGGGTAATATTCTACTCTCACCCACAAAAAACACCAAATATCACAGAATAAATCAAGAAGAATAACTCTTGAGTAATGTAATTCCATCACCTGTATGTTCAGAGAAATGCAGTATGTGTATTTATGTGTTTTTATGTGTATTTATGTGTAGTTATGTGTAGGAGGATCTCATACGTGGCAGCTCCGTGGCTTAGAGGTTAGAACTTCTGCTTTGTATCCCTGAGGGTCTGGGTTCAAATCCCAACCATGTAGAGAAGTTGTCTCATCTCCCAGGTCCTATAACTATGTCTAAATGTAATAGTTATGTGTAGAAGTGTTCCACCACCATTGTAAGTTTTTTCCAGATACACTATATAGCCAAAAGTATTGGGACGCCTGCCTTTACACACACATGAACTTTAATGGCAGCCCAGTCTTAGTCCGTAGGGTTAAAATTTGATTTGTCCCACCCTTTGCAGCTATAACAACTTCTGGGAAGGCTGTCCACAAGGTTTAGTGTGTCTATGGGAATGTTTGATCATTCTTCCAGAAGTGCATTTGTGAGGCCAGGCACTGATGTTGGATGAGAAGGCCTGGCTCGCAGTCTCTACTTTAATTCAGCCAAAGGGTGTTCTATCGGGTTGAGGCCAGGACTCTGTGCAGGCCAGTCAAGTTTCTCCACCCCAAACTTGCTCAGCCATGTCTTTATGGACCTTGCTTTGTGTACTGGTGTGCAGTCATGTTGGAACAGGAAGGGGCTTTCCCCAAACTGTCCCCACAAAGTTAGGAACATGAAATTGTCCAAAATGTCTTGGTATGCTGACGCCTTAAGAGTTCCCTTATCTGAAACTAAGAGGCCAAGCCCAACCCCTGAAAAACAACCCTGCACCATAATCCCCCTTCACCAAATCATTTGGACCAGTGCACAAAGCATGGTCCATAAAGACATGGATGAGTGATTTTGGAGTGGAGGAACTTGACTGGCCTGCACAGAGTCCTGACCTCAACACAACAGAACACCTTGGGGATGAATTAGAGAGGAGACTGTAGGTCAGGCCTTCTCATCCAACATCAGTGCCTGACCTCACAAATGCACTTGGAAGAATGGTCAGACATTCCCATAGACACACTCCTAAACCTTGTGGACAAGAAGATTTGAAGCTGTTATAGCTGCAAAGGGTGGGCCAAATGAGTTTTGAACCCAATACTAATACTGGGATTCCATTACAGTTCATGTGTGTTTAAAGGCAAGCATCCCAATACTTAGGCCAATATACTGTATATTGCTTGTGACACTGAGCATGGCTATGGACTTAGGGCTGGTTCACACCACAGAGATGCAGAGAACATGTGTGAGGCTGCCTGGTGGCTAAGTGGGTAGCAGTTCTGTCTAACAGCACCTGGGATGTTGGTTCAATTCCCCAACATGCTTGTGTTGAAGTTTATATGTTCTCCCTGTGTGGGTTTCTCACCACAATCCAAAGACATGCTGGCATCCTATTTGTCTCCTGTCAAAATAGGTTCTAATGTAAGAAAGTTAATTTTGGACTTTATATTGGAAGCTCATTGTAGCCAGGGACTGATGTTAATGTTTATTAGCACTAATCATGCCCAGGGACTTGGACATTTCAAATTTTAGGGTTTACACTGCACGGGTACATATGCTTAGAAAACTGTTGCTTTGTTTATGTGGATGCAAATGGACTTTGATCTTTGGCCTGTAGTTGAAGATTTGATGCACATAGCCAAGGGCTAACACAGTTGCAAATACTATTATGTGTTCCTGCTCATCAGGTGCAATCACTTTAGACATACATGAAGAGACAGATTGAAAGATACTGGTGGGCGTGTACTTCTATTGGGTGTGTCAGTGTGCTAACAATACAACCTCTCTTATATAAAGGCCTGCAGTAGGGGGGGTTCATTTGGCCTGAGAAGGTCAGGTTTTTTGTTGTGAGGGAGAAGGAATGATATTGGGAGATTTAAAGAAATTCTTGTGCATTTTTTCAATCAAAAGTGGGTTTATGTGGCCATGCTGTCAATGTTGTGCGTGTATTGTTCCTGTCTGATCATGCAAACATCGTTTGGAAGCATCTGCTGACCTACTCTTTTTGATCTCGTTTAATCGTGCACACCGAAATACAGCTTCCAGCAGAACATGGTCACCAATGTATGTATATGTGGATTGTGGGCTGGTGGTGGGTGTTTTGAATACGTCTTTTGTAATATTATGTTGGAATGCTTTGTAAGAATGACTGTTAAGTATGTTTCTATAATCTTGCAGATAATGTGATGTGTTGCCCGCTATACACTGAAATTAAAGCTGTGTCCACTCTAAGGTTTTGTCTATTTTTAGATTGTAAGCTCCCATGAGCAGGGCCCTTAAAATTCCGTTGCTAAATGTAGCACCATATATCCTGTCAATTTTTTTGAAGCTAATAAATGTAAAACGGAAAATTGTATACTCACCTTTCCGTAATTTTCCTTTCCTGTCGCATCTCATGGCAGCATACACCTATGGGTTGTGGCTCCGCCCCCGCAACCTGATAGGACCGCGTAGCTATTAAGGTTTGAGAGAGCCCCTGCCCCAGCATTCTCCGTGTATATATACCTCACCTCAGATGGGTGGGCATTTGTATGCTGCCATGAGATGCGACAGGAAAGGAAAATTACGGAAAGGTGAGTATACAATTTTCCGTTTTCCTGTCGCATCATGGCAGCATACACCTATGGGGAATAACTCGCAAACTGGGTGGGTATGAGCAAAAGATAAGTTTTATTTAGAAGGTATTGAGGAGTTAGCCTGAATAATCGCTCTCCCAAACTCTACCGTGGACAATCTAGCGGAGTCCACTTTATAATGAGAAATAAAGGTGGTTTTTGAAGACCAAGTGGCTGCTTTGCAGATGGTTTTGGCTGATACCCTGCAGTAGGCCGCCCAGGAGGTCGCCATTGCCCTTGTGGAGTGTGCCCTTAAGCCCTCAGGTACTCGTGTGTTGTTCGATGCGTAAGCTCTCTTAATGATCTTTACCAACCATGCTGCGATGGTGCGAGAGGTTGCTGCTTGTCCTCTTCTAAACCCATAAGGAATGACCAGTAGGTCCTCTGTCTTCCTCAGATTGCTGGTTGCCAAGAGGTAGGCCTGGATATTAGACTTTATGTCAAGCGGATGTGGATCACCCTGTTCTGTGGAGAGGGTGGGGAGACATAGCTCTTGGTTAAAGTGGAAAGATGACACCTTCGGGATGAAGCGATCCGATGGTTTTAAGACTACTTTGTCTGGATAGAATATTAAGTAATTAAGCTGATGTAATTGCTATTAGGAAAGTGACTTTGAGAGTTAGGTCCCACAGGGAAACATTCTCTAACGGAAAAAATGGCTCATGGGATAAGGCTTCCAACACTACTGAAAGATCCCATGTCGGGAAGGTAGGTTTTCTAGGTGGCCTCAACTTTAGGCAAGCCTTCTGAAATTGGATGATGAGAGGTTCTTGAGCCCATTTCACTCCTGTCATAGCGGATAGGGCTGATACATGTACCTTCAGGGTACTAGACCTAAGACCTTTATCTAGACCTAGCTGGAGAAATTCGAGGATCTGAGCAATGATAGAGATGATAGAGATGCCGGGTTCCAGGATTGCTGTTGTGCGATTAAGAGAAAACTCTCCCAGATCCTTTTATAGGTTTTATTGGTCGTGGACTTTCTGGCCTGAAGGAGAGTGTCTATCACCTTCTGGGAGCAACCTTGGACTAAGAACCTAGTCCTTTCAATCTCCATGCTGTTAGATGCAGCCTCTCCGGAAATGGGTGAAGGAGTTGCTCCTGCGACAGTATATCCGCTGTCATTGGGAGTGTCAGTGGTTCTGCTGTGCTCAATTGGAGGAGCGTCGTAAACCATGGTCGTCTCGGCCAAAATGGGAGGACTGCTAACACTGTGGCTTTCGACCTCTTGAGTCTGAGTAAGAATCTCGGAATGAGTGGCGTTGGCGGAAAGATGTACCCCAAACGGAAGTTCCAGTCGTGCTGTAGACAATCCGTGCCTTCTGCCGATGGGAAAGGAATTCTGGCTAGATACCTCTGGCATTTCGTGTTGACCGGTGTTGCCGCCAGGTCTATATCCGGTATCCCCCAGGTTTGGGTTATGAGGGTAAAGGCTTGGTGACTTAAGGCCCACTCGTTGTTTGATACAAAGGTCTGACTTAGAGAGTCGGCTAGTTGATTTTGGACTCCTGGGACATACGTTGCCGTTAACCCCGACAGGTTCAGCTGTGCCCACTCGAAGACTGGACGGACTTCCTGCATCATGGAGCGACTCCTGGTGCCCCCCTGCCTGTTGATATAGGCAACTGCCACTCTGTTGTCCAATTTTAGCAGGACCTCTTTCCCCCTGAGGAGGGGGCTGAAGGCTAACAGAGCTTGGAATGCTGCTTTCATCTCCAATATATTTGAGACCACGTTCTGTGTTCTGAATGTCCAAAGGCCCTGGACTGCGTGATGGCGGTAGTGTGCCCCCCAGCCCTTCAGGCTGGCGTCTGAAGTGATTACTTCTTGAGGAAGAGGGACTATATGCCTGCATCTCTTCAGATTGTTCAATCTGGTCCACCACCAGAGTGATTGTTTTATTTCTTTCTGGATTATGATTGGCTGAGACAATGATACCCCATTCCATTGTTTTAACAGTGATGCTTTCAGAGGTCTGGTGTTCCATTGGGCCCATTGTACCATTGGGATGGTTGCTGAGAATGACCCCAGTATGCTGAGGTACTCCCGGGCTGGTAGTGTGGTAGAGGCTAATAACTTTCTCGCCTTCTGAATGAGACTGGGAATTTTTTCCCGCGGAAGTTCTACTGTATTGAGACGGGTGTCTAGTTCTGCCCCCAGGAATATCATTCTCTGAGTGGGCTGCATATTGCTTTTCCCCCAGTTTATGATCCAGCCGAAGTTTAGTAGGGTGGTAATCAGAATGGATCCATGCAGTAGAAGGGAATCCTGATTGTCTGCTAGCAAGAAGATGTCGTCCAGGTAATGATGGACTCTCAATCCTTGTTCTCTTAGTAAGGCTATTACTGGCAGTAAGATTTTTGTGAATGTCCTTGGAGCGGTGGAGATCCCGAACGGGAGACTTCGGAATTGAAAATGATGAAGACCTACCGCAAAGCGGAGAAACTTTTGGAATGAGATGTGAATGGGGACGTGCAGATAGGTGTCTTGTAAATCGACGGAAAGCATCCAGTCCCCAATATTCATGGCCCGAAGAATTGACTGGAGGCTCTCCATCTTGAATGTCTCGACTAAGATTGAGCGATTGAGATTCTTTAGATCTAAGACAGGGCGGAGATCCCCTGATTTTTTCTTCACCAGAAACAACGGGGAGTAGAATCCCGTTGACCTTTGGGATATTGGAACTTCCACTATGGCTTCCTTTTGTAACAGGTCTTGGACGTATTTTGTCAGTAGCATCCTTTTTTCCCGAGATGCCGGTAATCTGGTTACAAAGAATTGGTCTCTTGGAGCCTGTGTCTTGAATTTCCATTTGTGCCCGAACTGGACAGTGTCTATCGTCCATGGGTCCTTTATTGTATCCGCCCGGACCTGCTTGAAACTCATGAGTCTGGCCCCCACTAAAGCTGGTTGGGCGGACGCACCTTCAAAAAGACTTTTGTTCCCCTGTGGTAGGGGTCTTAGACTTCTGGAGCTTGAGGAATGATGACTGGGGATTCTTCCAGTTCCTCCTATACTCTTTTCCAGGCCTGTAGGATCTTGCCTCTTTGTATTTATCTGGCAGATTTCTTCTAGAAACTGGTGGTCTCTGCTGTCTGGGCCTCCTATCTGAAGGGATGAGTCCCGATTTTCCTCCGGTGACTTTAGAAATAGCCGAGTCCAGTTTTTCTCCAAAAAGGTTTACGCCATCAAAGGGTATTTTACACCAGTTGGACTTTGAGGAGGGATCTGCCGACCAGGGTTTTAACCAAAGCGCCCTTCTGGCCATTACTGAGCTTAACATTGCTCTTGAAGTGGTTTTAATTATGTCCACAGAGGCTTCTGCGACAAAGTCGCCTGCGAGACTAAGTTCTTGGAGGGCTGAGATAACTTTCTCTTGCTCCATTCCTTCTGACACCAGCTTTTCGGCCATCGTGGACCAGCTTGAGATAGCCTTGCCGACAGCAGCCAATGCTATTGCTGGCCTGCAAGCGCCACCTGCCGAGAGGTAGGTTCTCTTAAGATCCAGATCGATCTTTCTATCCAGGACATCTTTGAATGTGACTGCATCCTCTATTGGGAGTGTTACGTGCCTAGCGAGGCGCATTAGAGAGGAGTCGACCACTGGAGGAGATATTAGTGGGTTGACGTTAGGCTCTTTAAGTGGATAGAGCTTTGCTAATCTGTTGCTGAGGCCAGTTTTTTTCTCTGGCTTTTGCCACTCATCACTTAATTAGATCCTCAAGTTCATCAATGAACGGGAAGTTCTCTGGGTTTTTTTTAAGATTTGGAAAATATTTCCTCACTTTTTGAGGAGTTTCTTTTTCCTCCACCCAGTCGATCGCCTCCTTTAGTGACTTCACGAATGGATCGATCAGTGAAAAGTCAAAGCCGGTGGATGCCTCTAGATCATCAGTGTCAGAGAGAGGGTCTGACGTCTTTGATGATGATGGAGCAGTGGATGAGGTATTTTGTATGGGTCTGCTGGCCTCTGGCCCTGCGACTTGTGGTGATGGTTCATTTGGTTCCCTTGCCTCTGTTTCTCTGTCCTTAGTTGCCTCGATGAAGCACGTGAGACAGGCTAGTTTGTCTGGAAGTGCTGTAGCACCGCAAATCCAGCAGGAGTTCCCGGGTGAACGGGAAGGCTGGGTGACAGGAGATTTCCTGCGCGCAGGGGATTTCTTATGGTGGGAGCGACTATGCCTTGATCGGCTTCTCCTGCGACTTGATCTGCTCCTCCTGCGACTTGGGCGGCTTCTGCGACTTGAGCAACTTCTGCCGCTCTCTAAGCGACTCTGCCTGTGGCTTGAGCGGCTCCTTCTTGAAGGCTCCCCTCGTCTTGAATGTGACGATCTGGAAGACCTGGTGGGGCTGTTCAATTTAAACAGCATTAGTGAGGGCTCTTTTTTCTCTTTCTTCATACTTACCCATCATCCCCTCTTACCTAGTAGGCTGGCGATGGTCTACCTGGGCAGCGGTCTCCATGAAAAGGTGATGAATCAACCTATAACATATAGGTGGCTTAGCATGCATTGGATAGCAGTTAGTAAGCAAGCAAAGAAAAAAACAGATCTTACCTGGGCGTGGAGATAGTAAGAGAGAGACAGGGTAGTACAGCTGGGTAGAGTAGCAAAGAGATCCGGTCAAAATTCCTCCTTACAGGCTCAGGAGAGAAGAGACAAGAAAATGCTGACATTTGCAGCGTTTTTAAACTTGCCGCCGTCGCGGCGGTGATGACGTCACGCTCGCGCATGCGCAGATGCGCTCCGAGGCCTCCGACGCCATTTTGGAAGCTGGAAAGTGGGATGCCCTGACGAGATACCGCTGTTTGCGCATGCGCGAAGAGCTGAGACGCTAGGCACAGAGAGTGGAGGGGAGACAAGCTGGAGCTATGGAGACAGACAGGAGGGGAAGTTACCCACAGGTGCACTGAAAGGAGCTGGAGACCGCTGCGATCCATAAACCTATTTAAGGTTTGTAATGCATAGTAACATACCCCTGAGACCATCAGAGTGGGGTTCCTTCCATTAAGCTCATTAAACTTGCCGCCGTCGCAAATGTTGCATCGATTGGAACAGTGCCATTGCCAATAGTCATGCGATTTGATCTTTCAAATCGCATGACCAATTGCTCCAATGTAAACCTAGGCTTCTGCACAACTGCAAGTTGTATATAAAGATTCCACCTTTATCATTAACGGCTGTGGAGAATTGCAGGTAATGAATTCAGCTGGTGGATAGGCAGTGTTTGAATGTGTCAGCTCTGGTTCACATTAGTGTGATTTGACATGTCAAATCTGCGGCAATTGCACTGTTCTAATTGGTGCGATTTGTATTGATATTGGTGCACAAACCTGCACTGATGTCTCTGATGTTGCCCCCACAGTCGGGACTGACATGCAGGAATGAAATTGTGGGAGTTCAGCTGAACGCTTTCCTCCCGCTGTCAGAGTGAACCAGGGCTCAAACTGGGCCTTTTGCCTTTGTAATTCACCTGCTGCTAACCCAGGGACACCATTTCTTATCAAACTCCCTTAAGTTTACCTTCAAATATATGTAGAAATACAGATTTGCATATCTGAAAATAAAAAATACTAATCATAGTTGAGATCAAATTTTTGCAGCTGCAATCAAAAGCGTGGTTTCACCTTCTGACCTGGAAATTAGTCATTGTATGCACCCGGAAGTTCCTGTGCTGGTCAGGATCTCCATCTAGGTGGACATGGCGAGGTCTCTTTAGCAGAGAGGAGGTGCTGCTCATTGGCCGGGTAAGTGTAGGATATGTACTTGTACTTAATCAATGTGGGGGTGGATGTCATAGTTAGATTTGGTGTGGGTGGGGTTCATTGATTTGTTTGGCATCACCACACATTTGCTTCCGTTCCATGTGCACACATCACTTCTTGCATTTGTTCTGCTGATGTAAATCAGTAAGGACTATGCAAGTATAAATGAGAGCTCCTTTTATTAAAATATATATGACTTGTTTCACAGCTGGGCAAATTTTCCAGCAAATTTGGACCTCTGAGTTGCAGGACAAGTTGTACCCCATGATTCTCAATGATAACCATTCATATCTGTGCTACTTTAAGTCGCGCCAACTTCAAAGTAGTCCCTGTACTACTTTGGTGTGACTTGAGGTATATCGGGTACAATATTACACAGGCATTCCCAGAAGTTGGGGCCAAGTTGCAGCGGCAAAGTGGCAGCAAAATAGTGTGACTTTCAGGTCGCAGTAGTGTGAATGAGATTCAAGGATAACACCTTTCAATTTGGCCCTATTGTCACTTGTGCATCCTGAAAGTGTAGCAAATTCGTCCCTGCACTACCTTGGTTTGACTTTGATGCAATTTGAGGTCCATACACCACAAGATTACACAGACATTGCTTCAAGTCATGACAAAGCTGTGCAATTTTAAGGTCGCACAAGTGCAAATGGGGCCTTATTCAAAGGTGTTATCAATTAATCGCATTAGGTTACTTTCACACTTGGGTGACTTTTCATGGAGCTTTGGACCTCAGAGTCACATGAAAAGTTGTCCCCCTTGATTTCCATGCATATTTATTAGAGCTGCACGATTAATCGTCATCGTGATTTTTTTCCCTTTACGTTCTTGAAAAAAGCGTTTCACGATTCTTGCTATGCAAAGAACTCTCTCTGCTCTTCTGAAGCCACAGCCGAAAAACCAGGAAGTCTGCCAAGAATTAGAACATTCTTTATCAGTGAACTTAACTAGAAACCTTGTAACAATTTGTCAATTAAATAGAATTCTGTGTAAGTGAGGAAAGTTTAACCACTTAAACACTAAACATTTTTCTGACATTTGTTGGTTTCAGGTTAAAATCATTTTTTTTTTTTGCTAGAAAATTACTTAAAACCCCCCAACATTATATATATATTTTTTAGTAGAGACCCTAGAGAATAAAATGGTGGTTGTTACAATATTTTATGTCACACTGTATTTGCGCCTTTCAAATGCAATTTTTTTGGAAAAAATTATTTTAATGAATTAAAAAAAAAAGAAAAGTTAGCCCAATTTCTTGTGGGATAATGTGAAAGATTTTACGTCACGAGAATCGAAGTTGCGTGTCTTTCCCTGCGACTCCTGCGTCCATAGACTTCAAGATTACACAGGCATTGCTTAAAGTCGCATTAAAATCGCATTAGTGTGAAAAGGTGCCTAAGTCACTGTGCTGAGTACTATTTTATACCTAGAATATAAAGTAGTCCCGCCATCAAACACTAGTAAACATATGTTCTCAATATAATTGTGCTCAAATGGCTGAAAATCACACAGATGGTATCACCTACTGAAAGCTTGCATTGTACGCAGCAGCATATGCTGAAAAGAGGCAAATGCCTATTAGCCAATGCCACATCGGCACATCGGCACATCGGCATGAGCATGGTTGTTACTATAATATTAATGCCTGAAATGCAAAACATTATTGTATTGAATCAAATATTAGTAAAGGTATTTTCTCTGTAGGTAAGTGCTCAGCTCTGTAGCATAGCGGTATACCCTGCTGCCCCCAAAAGTTCAAGCCATGAATTCAAATCCCACTGACAGCATCACCTTCTGGAAGTGTGCATTGTACTCAGAAGCATAATTAGCCAAAGCACATCAGCTTGCTTTATTCCATATTTTAACTCTTCAAATGCATGCAATGGTATGTACTTATTCAATAATATTATGGTATGGAATTCCAAAATTCAAGGAAAAAAATGTTGTAGGGTCCCCCCAGTACATACCAGGCCCTTCGGTATGGACTTTAAGGGGAACCCCACACCAAAATGTAAAATAAATTTGATGTGGGGCCCCCCAAAATCCATACCAGACCCTTTTCCGAGCATGCAGCCTGGAGGTCAGGATAGGGGTGGATGAGTGAGCACCCTCCCCTTCTGAACCTTACCAGACCACATGCCCCAAAGCACCTTTTCCCCATGTTGATGGGGACAAGGGCCTCTTCCCGACAACCCTGGTCGGTGGTTGTCGGTCTGCAGGCAAGGGGTTTATCAGAATCTGGAAGCCCCCTTTAAAAAGGGGGCTCCCAGATCCTGCCCCCTATGTGAATAGGTATGGGGTACATTTCACCCCTACCCATTCACCAAAAAAAGCAGTGAAATGTAAAAAAATCAATTGCTGGTTTTTGACAAGTCCTTTATTGTAAAATAGCTCCGAGCTGTCTTCTTCCCTGAGCCATCTTCTCCAGACGCTGTCTCTCCCTCCTCCATCTTCTCCCCGAGCTGTATTCTCCCAGAGCCGTCTCTCCTGCCGCCGCCATCTTCTCCATCTGCTGTGTTCTTCCACACCGATGGTTACCCTCTAATAAAAAAAAAAGCTGCTCTTCTTCCATGGTGGTCTTCCTCCGCTGTGTTGTCACCCGCTGTGTGGCGTCTCTTACATAGCCATGGAGCGGACTCTCCGGGTGACATTATCGGATGGCCACAGAAGACCGCCACAAGAAGAGCGGCTTTTTTTTTATTAGTGGGTAACCGGCTGCGCTGAAGAACACATCAGCGGGAGAAGATGGTGGCAGCAGGAGAGACAGCTCGGGGAGAAGAAACATCAAACACTAGTGAATGTATTTTCTATGTATTTTCTATGTATGACTGTGCTACACCCAATAGGCTAGCGGTCAGCACTTCTACCTTGTAGAACTCATGGGTTCAAATCCCACAGAGAAATACTAAAAGATTGAATTGGTGAAAAAAAAGCAAATGACTATTAGCCAAAGCAGCATATGCTGAAAATAGGTGAATGCCAATTAGCCAATGCACTTCAAATTTGGCTGATTCTATTATATTAACTCTTCAAATGCATGCAATGATATGTAAGTATTCAATACTATTATGGTGTGAAATTCCAAACACCACACACTAACTAATGGGCAGATTACATTTTTTTGTTTGTTCATTTTAATTCGCTTGTGCACTGAAAAAATAAACACAGCTGGGGGATGGTAGGTTGGCTGGTATTTGAACTTGTACTGTGAGTGCTGTGGAGACATCTGAGCAGACTACTAAGCCATTGTGCTAAGTATGAGACCTACATAATAGTGTAGTATGATTAAAGAATGAATATAAATAATTACCGCTTTATAGTCACCTAAATTAAAAAATAAAAAACAACATACAACAAATAGGTAACCTAAATGTTTAATACATGTAACTTTACAGAATAGCAGACATTACTATGTAATAATCATTCATAACTGCATTAGTTCGCAAAAGAAGGAAAAAACTAGGAATACTAATTGCAACATACATCAATAGATGCACACGAGGTAGAGCACATCTCACATAAAAATGTTTCTTTCACATACATGGATCATGGTTACAGTGCAGTACTATATAACAACTTGGTAAGAATTGGCATTTGCATATACGCAGAAGCGGCAATTAGCCCTAGCTTAGAATTTACTAACATGTGTTTCTCGCTAATAGCGCTAATTTTTCATTCGCACATTCGTCTGTTGAAATTTTATTTGGCTAAAATGGGAGCTATTATTTGCCATAGTGCCCAGTACTTCCTGGTGATATAGTAAATGACCCCCATAGACTTTAACGGTGTTCGCATGCTCGAACAAATTTTTTCCTGTTCACATGGTGCGAACCGAATGGGGGGGGGGGGTCGGCTCATCCCTACCTAACAGTAAAAAGGATCGCTGGTTCGTATTCCCAACCAAACCACAAGACTACCTGCCTGGAGTTTGCATGTTCTCCCTGTGCCTGCGTGGGTTTCCTCCGGGTACTCCGGTTTCCTCCCACACTCCAAAGACATGCTGGTAGGTTAATTGGCTTCTGTCTAAATTGGCCCTAGTATATGAATGTGAGTTAGGGACCTTAGATTGTAAGCTCCTTGAGGGTAGGGGCCCATGTGAGTGTATAATGTATATGTAAAGCACTGCGTAAATTGACGGCACTATAGAAGTACCTTAAATAAAAATAAATAAGTCTTCACTAATATTATGGTGTGAATCTCCAAAACACCATACACTAGCTAACAAGCAGTTTACATTTGATAAACTTTATTGTATGGTATATAAACCATCAAACACTAGTAAAAGTATTTTGTATATATAATTGTGCTCAGCCCAATAGGCTAGCAGTTAGCACCTCTACCTTCAAACATTCAGTTATTGAAAGACTCATGGGTTCAAATCCCACAGAAGAATCCTAAAAGATTACTATTGGTGGAGAAAAGGAGAATTACTGTTAGCCAGTTAGCCAATTGGCCAAAGCAGCATACAGTGAATGCCACGTAGCCAATACACTTTAATGTGGTTAATATTATTGTATTAACTCTTCAAATGCTTGCAATGGTATGTAAGTATTCACTAATATTATGGTGTGAATCTCCAAACACCACACACTAGCTAACAAGCAGTTTACATTTGATAAACTTTATTGTATAGTATATAACACATCAAACACTAGTAAAAGTATTTTGTATGTATAATTGTGCTCAGCCCAATAGGCTAGCAGTTAGCACCTCTACCTTCAAACATTCAGTATTGAAAGACTCATGGGTTCAAATCCCACTGAAAAATCCTAAAAGAATGCATTGGTGGGAAAAGGAGAATGTCAGTTAGCCAATTAGCCAAAGAAATATATATACTGAAAATAGGTGATTGCCAAGTAGCCAATGCACTTTAATGTGATTGATTTTATTGTATTAACTCTTTAAATGCATGCAATAATATGTAAGTATTCAATTATAATATGATGTGACATTCCAAACACCACACACTAGCTAAAGGGCATTTTTCATTTATTTGTTTGTTTATTTTAATTCACTTGTGCCCTGAAAAAATAAACACAGCTGGTGGATGGTAGATTGGCTGTTGTTTGAACTCATACCATGAGTGGTGTGAAGATATCCAAGCAGACCACTAAGCCATTGTGCTAAGTACAAGACCTGCATAATAGTGTAGTAGTATTAAAGAATTAACATAAATAATTACTGCTTTATAGTCAACTAAATTAATAAATAATAAATCAAAAACATGAAAAAAACAACATACAACAAATAGGTAACCTAAATGATTAATACATGTAACTTTACAGAATAGCAGACATTACTATGTAATAATCATTCAGAACTGCATTTCTTAGCAAAAGAAGGAAAAAAAAAATAGGTATACTAATTGCAATATAAATCAATAGATGCACTGGAACTAGAGCACATCTCTGATAAAAATTTTTCTTTCACATACATGGATCATGGCTACAGTACAGTGCTATATAACAACTTGATAAGAATTGGCATTTGTATATACGCGGAAGCGCTAATTAGCGGCAATTTAGAATTTGCAAACGTTTGTTCCCCGCTTATATCGCTGATTTTCATGCGCAAATTTGCCGTTTTGTTTCCATTTGGCTAAAATGGGCGCTATTATTTGCCATAGTGCCCAGTACTTCCTGGAGTTATAGTAAATGACCCCCATTGTATTTAGTTATATAATTTATATGTTTTGATGTGGTTTTTCACTGCTTATGTTTTACAATGAGTGTGAAACAATGTATTTATTCTTAGGATGTGTTTTGTCAGCACAATAAGGTAGTAGGATATTTATGAGATAATACGAGCGCATCACTTTATTTATAATTTTATTTGCAAGTGGGGTGTCACTGATTGATTGCAGCTGAATTATCTTGATATATACTTACTTTATTTTTAAATATTTACTTTATTCTCACATAATTTATATATATATTTTCACTTCAGCGCTTTAGTAACTATACCACTGAAATGTTGTTTGGGTACAATGTTGCACAACCAGGCAATTGTCATTTAAATCGACGCAGTGCAGTATCG